>NC_133121.1:156306998-156949498 GCF_033568475.1 Henckelia pumila | reverse complement strand
AGAGACCACAACCACTAAGAAATGTGTTTCATAATTATCAACAATTGCGTAATCGCATTTCTCATGGACTATAGTAATCTCAAGGTCTTTATATTAATGTTGATACATGAGTATAAATATAAAGGAATATCAATAAAGTAATCATTAAATTGAATAAAGAGTGTTTACATGTCAAAGTAAATAAAAACCCATAACCACAAGTTGGCTTGTTGGGCATCTACTCTAACATATTATTCATCTATCTACCAACTAGGGACTACCTATATTTATAGGACATCTAGTATGGTCTGACTAGAATTCTACTTCACCTCAAATTATAGATGCACTTTGAATAGGGGTAGAATATGGTCGGGACCCGTCCCGTAACCATTCTTCCCAATTTCCGTCCCAAAAAGAATCGGTATTTTTTTTTCTCCTGATCCCGTACCCGACACATTTTGGGACCCGAATGTTCGTGATCTCGTCGGGTAGGGGAGAAATCCTGAATTTATTTTCATTTTCAAGATTTTGTTTAAAAAACCAAAAAAACTAATGTGATTATTTTATATAAAATACTATTTAGAAATTATATTTCTAAATAAAAAATAAATATTCAACTTAAAATATAAAATATTAAAATATTCTGATTTTTTTCAAAAAAAAGAGCATCATAATATGTATCGAATAATTATTAATAAAATGTTCGGATATAAATTACTAGATAAATTTTGTTAAATAGATTGTCAAATTACATCTCTTATTATAGTATTTATTCTAATTAGATAATTATAAATATAAATTAATTAAATTATTTACTTTTTTAAAAAAATATACAAAAAATATCATTTCGTTATTCCACTATTCGATCATTTCAACAATAAATAATTATGTGAATTAAATCCACAATTAATTGTTATATGGGTTGAAACATAATAATATTTAGCTCAATATATTAATAAAATATATTATAATATTATTTCAAAACGGGTCGGGAATCCCATCGGGATAAAGCTTTATTCCCGATCCCTCTATCGATATTAATCGAGATGGAAAAAATTCCGAAAATTCGGGTTGAATGAGATGGGATTCAGGAAGGGTCGGGATTTTGGAATTTTTAATCACCCCTAACTTTAATATATCAAATATTCTATATCCGATAATATATTAAGAGATAATATTATTAATATATCTAATCTTTTAATTGTGGTACAATTAAAATGCCAAACACATTAAAAGATCACAATAATATCCAATAAGGCCCAACTCCTATTTCTCTGCTAGCTTTTCCAATATTTTCCACACATTCATAATTTCCTGAAGTCTTTTATATTTGGATTTGTTTTTTTTTTTTCCTTATTTTCATTTGTCTTGAAGGTGGGGATTGATTAGATGGACTAATATTAGTAATTAATGGTGCATTATCTGGAAAAAAAAAAAAAAAAGGAAAAAGAGTTGCAGGTGGGCACCCACGGGGTAAGGCAACGATTTGAAAAAAAAAAGTTCCCCATGCGTGCGTGCCCCCTTACGTGGGTTGACAGTATTTAAAAAAAAAGTTAATAATTCGAAAGTTGCGTAATTTTTTTAACTTTTAAAACACAAATTTAAACATTCCAAATTAACTTAAGCATTGAATTTCATAATTGAACATCCAAAATTTATCACGATTAACTAAAATATATATTTTGAATACTCCGGATCTTGGTCGGAGCTTGAACTTTGAAATTCGTCGATTGCTTCAGCGGTCCTATTATTTTTTCGGCTGCAAACCAATTTTGGAGACATGTTCTCATGCTAACTGTTTCTGAGTTTAAATTAGTTCTTTGATCATCAATGTTTCTGACACACTGAAAATGTTGATTCGGAAGAAACACTTGAATTTTGAACGGTTAGGATGTGTCTTGCAATTGCCGCTAACACTGGATAAAGTTGAGAATTTACTTTCTAACAATCTAAAACATCAAAGCTCTCGGTAGTCTCAATATATTGTGTAGTAAACCGATCCCATTTTATAAGATTAAATGGTTAAACATGTTTAGAATTAATAAAACATGATTAGGAGAGTTTTGTTATATCAAACAGACCAAGATATCGAATCCATAATACCCAAGAATGGTTAATGGGCTCAATTGGGCTTTGGTAGTTCAGAAGGTCCGAACTACATAGCCTAGAGGGTTCGGAGGTTCCGAAGGGATAGGAACCAGTGAAGCAGTTCGGAAGCAACATGACGATCGAAACGTCCAAAGAGATATCGGAGCTTTTGATCGCAGTGTCCTGCACGTGGCAATATGATACTTGAACACGTAGCTGCATGCAAGAGATCGGAACATCCGAAGTGTATATCAGATCTTCCGATCGTCGTCGTTCCGAACGCGGCATGCATGCATGGATCGGAGCTCCCGATCAAGAGATCAGAGCTTCTAATTATGGTCTATAAATATGGGGTCTGAGGCTCACATTTGATTGCCAATTCCTCAAGCTCTTCTATCGTCTCTTAGGCTATTTTAGGAGTTTCTAGCTATATAGGCGTGGTCCGGGCCTTTGCGAGGCGTCTCCAGGGTTGTAGCGGAGCTGTGCCCAAGTTCTGGGGCATTCGACATCAGCGGGCTGACGACGGATGAAGGTATAGCTCTAGCTCATAATAGAGATTAAGGAGTAGGCAATTGCTTAGTTAAGGATTTTAGAGCAAGAATATAATGCATGGTTACTTTGTTTTGTAGTGCTAAATGGTAGGCTTGGAACTTAGATGGATGCTTCTAGTAATGCCTTAGTAAAGTACGTAAATACTGACTGAGATAACCAGCAGGTTTGCATACTTATGTGTTGCATATTATTTGACATGATGCATGTTACTGCTTTAAGATATTATGATAGATGTGCATATCATATTGAGCTTGTATCTCCTTTGAGATAAGCTAGAGTTATAGGGTGCTCAGCCCTAGTTAGAACGTTTTGACAATGAGAGTCACACTGATCGACAGGTCGAGCGAACTCTAATGATCTAAGTGGCATCCTGGTCCACTTCCAGTTAGGAGTGAGTGGTTGAATCCAGTAGTTTGATTCCCCGAGATTACAACTCATATCCTAGGCACCAGTCTGAGCAGATTCTGATTTGTCTACCCAGATATGTTACCCGTTCATTACATTGCATGCATCATATATATATGTTTTACCCGTACTAGCGTACTGAGCTTTAGTGCTCACGTACAGTTATTTTCTGTTGTCTGGACACCGCATTCGGCGGGATAGTTGCAGGTTGTTCTCCTGAAGATTTGGAGGTTAGATGGTGACCATGGCAAGATTGCGGGGTTAGCCATTAGGTTCTTAATTCTTTTTTATTAAGTTATTTCAATTGAGTTGTTATTTGGATTTATTTACCGATTGTATTCTGTCGGGTTCAGGATTTTGTATTATTTTCCGCAGTTGCTCTGATTATATTTATTTATTATTAAATTGCATGCCTAAGTTTCTGATTAGTAGGTGATCTGGGTTAGGTCACTACATATTGGCTCAGATAAATTTGGATCTCATTGAAATTAGTTTTTGTCGATTTTCCCTTCAACTTTTGCCGTTAAAAACTTTGAAAGAAGTTGAGTGCTCCACTTTTTCCTTTCTCTGTCGGTCTCTCATCCAACTGTGCACTCGGTTCACCCTATTCTCTAGCATACAAAATCAAATAACTATTGGAGAGAATGGGTTATTGACTTCTTTTGATCGTCAACATTTTTCCCAAGAAATTTATCATAATATTCAAAAAAATATGTCTAACCCACCTTGACTTTGACTAGGATCAAGTAATGTTGCTAAGCCATGCGAAATTGGGATATTCTCCTAATATTTTAAAATTTATCTTAAATATTTAAAACAAAATCATGCATAAATGGATCATCACGATGTTCAATAAATTTAAATATCATATTATCAAAGGCAAAAACATGGTTTTAGAATATCAGGGTCAAGTTTATGTACCTTGACTAAATGTTTTTTCAAAGTATTGGTACCACCGTAACCACTACCTGTTTTGTAAGAATATTTGGTTTTGCAATTTTTACATAGGCAAAAGAGTTGTGCGTACCTTGTTGTTCAATATCAAAGTGATCCTAAACTTTGCTTCGCTTTGCTCGGCTTGTCGTCGTACTCGTTGATATCGTGTTCCTCCTCGTGCCCAAGTTAGACTTTGATAGGATCGGAGTGTAGAGGGCGGAGGGTGAATACACCTCAAAAAATTTCTCAACTGTCAAATGCTAGAACTCAATCGGGTTAGCGACTGACTTCTTACTTTATTGATATCAATGTAAGTTGGAAAATAGATAAAAATGTGTGGAAAAATGACAACAAACAGATTCTGAACAATGAGTAAAACAATATGGTGCAAAATTGAATGAGTGAGGTAAACTGAAGAAAAGACACAGTCAGATGTTTCTGGATGTTCGGAGATTTCAAACACTCCTACGTCACCCCTTCTTCCTCCTCGAAAGGATAACACTATAAGACTTTGAATTTTACAACAATTTACAAAACCCCACTCCAATACTAGGACTTACGCACAATCTCCTATCTCAGAACTCCTAGTAAACACAACACAAAATACAGTCCTACACTAAATGTAATACAAATAGATTACAACTCAATTACAAGTGCACAACATTGATCCTTCAATGGTCGAATAAATTCTATATGTATGTTTCAAGTTTCTTGATCAGTTTAGCTTCGAATGACTTTGATAGCTTCTTGGAAAATGCGTGAGTTAAAGGGTTCCAGAGATATTTTCTCAACTGATCAAAGTGCCTTTTTATAGGCTTGGGTTCCAACGGTTATAATTTTAAATATTCACAGAAATCCTCAAATTTTTTCCGTTGCAATTTTTGTATTGTCATGTCAACATTCTCTGCAAAAAGTACACTTTGGGTATGCGAAAGTCGTTGCAAAAATGTCAGTGTAAGGATAACTCTATCCCCTGAGGTAAACTGAGAGACAATCTGAATATTCTCTGAGTGTTGATTGATCTGATTGTGCAAACTTCAGTTTCCTAATGATGACAGTCTAGTGGCAGAGAGGTAAAGTGAGAGTAAATAGATATAATAACAGTTCAGCAACTGAGTACTTAGTCTCGTTAGGTAAATGGATATATCTTAACAATTGAGCACGCAAGCATTTTCCTTAGCCACTGTTAATCGTAAAGTTTAGCTCTTCAATTGCAGAACACAAACACCGAAGTGTGCGAGCGGTTTACTAGACCACTTTCAATTTTGCGATGCTATCAGTTAGCGATTCGAACGTTCAATTTGGTTCTGCGATTGCAAAACACCGAAACTCAAAATCTCTAATAGACTTCATCAAAGTCACGGATATAGCTAAAATATTGACCAAAATCGAAAACAAGTTCACCTTCACCACCACCACAGTTTGAAGATGGCGCCATTGATTGTAATTTGTAGAGAAATGTAAAGTGAGATATAATTGATTATAGAAAGAAGAAAAATTGAGATAAAATTGATGGTATAGAAATGTAGAGTTGAGAGAAAATTGAATTTAGATAATTATAGATTTGAGAGAATATTGTAGAGAAAGTAGAGAAGAGAATTGAGAAAAAATTATTGTGTGAAAAATGTTGAAACTATCTAGTATTTATAGTGGATTTTTATGGTTTAAAAAGTATATATATATATTTACAAATTGGGGGCCAAATTGAAAAACAAATAATCATGCAACAGTCGTTGGCCCATTTTTTTAAAATTACTGGTTCCGGATCGGATCCGGTGATGGCCCGGATCCGGTCCAAGAACTGGATTAACCGGTTCAAAAAATTCTGAACCGGTTCAATCCATTTAATAGTGGATTGGGCTCGGTCTTGAGCCCGGTTATGACATATCGGGTCCGGTTCCGGTTCTAACGGACCAGTTTTGGTTTGGTTTCGAGCCGAACCGGTCCGTTAAGCATACCTAATTTGTTGCACATCATATATTTGCATATTAAATTGCTTCCAAAATAATTCCTACATAAATATTTTTTTTAACATTGTCCTGAAACAAGTTATGCAACTAATTATTTTTTCACAATCAATTTTACGAAAAATATATTTCTATTTCATGTTGCATTTAAATTAAAGTTAAAAATAAAAAATGAAATTACAACACAATATGCAATAAAGTTGTGTGATGAAATTTTGATTTCATAATATGTTCATTGATTGCTTCTAATGAGTTTTATGTTTTTCATACTAAAGTGATATATTTATTTAATATTATAGAGGCAATAGTAGACAATTGTATGTTGTTTCAGGTATACGTTGTATTAATTGAATTGCGTCTGAAAGCAATTCATTTCTACAATAACAAGTACTATTGATGTATCAGACATACTAAAGTTAATGGATGATTTACCAGAGAGATCATGTGAAGTGTAATGGGGGTGATGCATTTGGTGATTGAAAATTAAATTTTTCAATTTATAATAAAATATTACATTTACATATAATATTTAAAGTGTTGTGAAAAAGTAAAAATTTACGGTAAAAAGTAAATACTCCAAAAACTTAAAATATATCAAACTCTACACTTTATAATATTTTTCTCTCAACTCAATTGTATTTTTCATCACAAATGAAGACCTATTTATAGATCCACATTTGAGATTAGTCCAAAAATAAATACATCATCATCTACATCATCACACACTAATTTTCCACATTTTACAACTCAATATTCAACATTCAATATTCAACAATAATAAAATAATATATTTTCAACACTCCCCCTTGTGATGATGATCGTCATATGATGATTGTCTTTATTACGTGTTTTATGCTGCCTCGTTAAAAACCTTACTAGGAAAAATCCAGTGGGATAAAAACCATAGTAAGGAAAAAAGAGTGCAGCCACGTAAACTCCCCCTCATGTTAACATGAGTGATTCTTTACATATTTCGTAGATTGCGCATCCCAATGTTGTATATATGCTTTCTGAATATCATCGTGGGAAGTGCCTTTGTGAAGAGATCTGATGAGTTCTCACTTGATTGAATGTAAGATATATCAATATCTTTATTCTTCTCAAGCTCTTGAGTGTAGGCAAAGAATTTTGGGGGGATATGTTTGGTTCTGTCATTTTTGATGTATCCTTCTTTCATTTGAGCAATACATGCAGCATTATCTTCATATAGTGTCACAGGCTTCTTTTCTACTGTCAATCCACACGATATTTGAATATGTTTGGTCATTGACTTTAACCATACACATTCACGACTTTCTTCATGTAATGCAATAATCTCGGCGTGATTTGATGAAGTTGTTACGAGTGTTTGTTTCTGTGAACGCCAAGAAATTGCGGTGCCTCCACGAGTAAATACATATCCGGTTTGGGAACGTGCCTTATGTGGATCAGATAAATATCCAGCATCAGCATAACCAATGATACTTTGATTGGTGTCTTTTGAGTACAAAAGTCCCAAATCTGTCGTTTCTCGTAGATAACGGAATATATGTTTAAATCCGTTCCAGTGCCTCTTTGTTGGATATGAACTGAATCTTGCCAATAAATTTACAGCAAAAGATATATCAGGTCTAGTGCAATTTGCAAAATACATAAGGGCACCAATGGCACTTAGATATGGTACTTCTGGACCAAGAATAACTTCATCATCTCCTCATGGACGGAATGAATCCTTTTCTATGTTTAATGATCTTACAACCATTGGAGTACTTAATGGATTTGATTTATCCATATTAAAATGTTTAAGGATCTTTTCTGTATAATTTGCTTGGTGAACAAAAATTTCACATTCTTTTTGTTCGATTTGCAAACCCAGACAATACTTGGTTTTTCCAAGATCCTTCATTTCGAATTCTTCCTTCAAGTACATCATAACTTCTTGAATTTCTTTATTCGTTCCAATGATGTTTAAATCATCAACATATACAGCAATAATTACACATCCGGATGTTGTTTTCTTGATGAAAACACAAGGGCATATTGGATCATTTACATATCCCTTTTTCATCAAGTGCTCACTTAGCCGATTATACCACATTCGGCCGGATTGCTTTAACCCATATAATGATCTTTGCAATTTTACAGAATAAAATTCTCTGGGTTTTGAAATTTGTGCTTCAGGCATCTTAAATCCTTCAGGGATTTTCATGTATATATCACTATCAAGTGATCCGTATAAGTAAGCTGTAACAACATCCATAAGACACATTTCCAAATTTTCAGACACTGCCAAACTAATCAAATATCGAAACGTAATTGCATCCATAACAGGAGAATACGTTTCTTCATAATCAATTCCAGGCCTTTGAGAAAAACCTTGTGCAACAAGTCTAGCTTTATATCTGATTATTTCATTTTTCTCATTTCGCTTTCGAATAAAAACCCATTTGTATCCAACAGGTTTTACACCTTCAGGTGTGAGGACTATAGGTCCAAAAACATTGCGTTTATTCAGCGAATCCAATTCAACCTGGATGGCATCTTTTCATTTGACCCAATCATGACGAGTTTTACATTCACCAAAAGATTTTGGTTCATGATCCTCATTTTCATTTACGATGTCACAAGCCACATTATAAGAAAATATCTCATCAATATCTTCTATGTCTTTTCGATTCCATAATTTTCCAGTATTAATATAATTGATAGAGATTTCACGATTCTCGTCAGTTTGTGGTTTTGACAGAATATTTTCATCATCAGGTGATTCTTCTGGAACACCATTTTCTATTTTATGATCGTCGTGTTTCTCTATGCCTTTTTTTTTTCCGAGGATTTTTATCCTTGGAACCGACTGGTCTTCCACGCTTCAAGCGTTTTATGACATTATGAGTGTCTTCAATTTGTTTCTTTGGAATTTCAATTCGAGCAGGGGCATTTACAGCATGTATATATATGATTTTGTTACCCCTTTTGTGTCTGCAAATGCATCTGGCATTTGATTTGCAATTCTTTGCATGTGCACAATTTGCTGTACATCTTTCTCACATTGTTTGGTCCTTGGATCCAAATGTAACAATGATGGTACATACCATGTGATTTCTTTTTCGATGTGTTTCTTTTCTCCCCCTAACACTGGGAAGATTTCTTCATTAAAATGACAATCAGCAAAGCGTGCTGTAAACACATCGCCTGTCTGAGGCTCAAGATATCGAATGATTGATGGACTATCATAACCGATATAAATACCGATTTTTCTTTGTGGACCCATTTTTGATCGTTGAGGTGGTGCAATAGGCACATACACCATACATCCAAAAATTCTCAGATGAGAGATATTTGGTTCTTTACCAAATGCAAGTTGCAATGGGGAGAATTTATGATATGCACTTGGTCTGATGCGAATTAATGCCGCAGCATGTAAAATTGCATGTCCCCATATAGAAATAGGGAGTTTTGTTTTCATAATCATTGGTCTAGCAATCAGTTGTAGATGTTTAATCAATAATTCAGCTAATCCATTTTGCATATGAACATGAGCTACAGAATGTTCAACAGTGATTCCCATTGACATACAATAATCATTGAAAGTCTGGGATGTAAATTCTCCAGCATTATCAAGTCTTATTTTCTTGATTGTATAATCGGGAAATTGATTTCGCAATTTTATTATTTGAGCCATCAATCTTGCAAATGCCATATTCCGAGTTGACAATAAGCATACATGTGACCATCTGCTAGAGGCATCGATCAATACCATAAAGTATCGAAATGGTCCACATGGTGGATGAATTGGCCCACAAATATCACCCTGAATACGTTCAAGAAATATGGGTGATTCAGTTTGGATTTTAGCTGGCGATGGTCTTATAATAAGTTTTCCAAGAGAACATGCTTTACATTGAAACTTATTATTCTGAAAGATCTTCTGGTCTTTCAATGGATGACCATGCGTATTTTCAATAATTCTTCGCATCATTATTGAACCAGGATGTCCCAATCGATCATGCCAATTTGTTAATATTGAAGAACTATTAACCACCATATTTGATTCGATTGGCCTTATATGTGTATAATGCAATCCAGTAGGGAGCATTGATAAATTTTCAACCACATATTTCTTTCCTGATTTATATGTGGTAAGACACATATATTTCTGATTTCCATCAGTTATCGTCTCAGTATCATACCCATGAGAGTATATGTCATTAAAACTCAACAAATTTCTTTTCGATTGTGGTGAATATAAAGCATCATTTATCAGAAATTTTGTATCATTAGGTAACAAAAAATGTGTTTTTCCACAACCTTCAATCAAGTCTACAGGACCTGATATGGTATTCACCATTGTTTTTGTTGGTTTTATTTCCAAGAAATATCTTTCATCTCGCAGAATAGTGTGTGTTGTACCACTATCTGGTATGCAAATTTCCATGATATTATTTCCATGTTTGCTCATAGCATTTTCCATATCAAACTTCACAAAAAATGCAATAAAAAAAAATTAAGTACAATACAAATGCAAAATATATCATGCTTTATAATACAAGAATGCATGAAAAATACAAATTTGTTACAATGTAGTCCCACCAATATTTTAATCAATGTCTTCGAAATCATTCAAAAAATCTGCAGCATTGAAACTAGTTGAACCAATTAAACGGTCACTATCTTCAACAAAATTTGTCTCTTTTCCTTTCCCCTTTGTCGATTCTTTATAGAGCTTACATAGGTGCTCAGGGGTTCGACAAATATGTGACCAATGTCCTGGAGTGCCACTTCTATAACAAACACTCTCAGATCTTTTTGAGTGATTTTCATTTTCACTCGTATTTTCATGCTGCCTTTTTAATGGGTGATTCGTGACGTTCTTTTGAGATGAGTTATTGAAATAACTACCTCGATTATTTTCATATCCACGGCCACGACCACGACCGCGATAATTTTTACGTCCACGTCCACGCCCATTTCCTCGACCTCGTCCATGACCAAAATCTGGTCTATGTCTTTGATTTTGGTTTTCATTTTTCATTACGACATTTGCTTCAGGAAATGTCGTTGATCCAGTGGGTCGGGATTGATGATTTATTACTAACAATTCGTTGTTCTTTTCCGCCACAAGAAGACATGCGATTAGTTCGGAATATCTCGAAAATCCACGCACTCTATACTGTTGTTGTAGAGTTATATTCGATGCGTGAAAAGTGGAAAATGTTTTCTCAAGCATTTCCATCTCTGTAACTTCAAGTCCACAGAATTTTAATTGCGAGACTATTCGATACATCGCAGAATTATAATCACTGACTTTTTTAAAGTTTTGGAATCTCAACGTATTCCATTCATCACGGGCGGTCGGAAGTATCACTTCCCTTATATGCTCAAATCTTTCTTTCAGCCCTTTCCATAAAGTCATTGGGTCTTTTTCTGTGAGATACTCACATTTCAACCCTTCATCAAGATGTCGGCGCAAGAAAATCATAGTTTTTGCTTTATCTTGTGAGGTTGATATATTATTTTCTTTGATGCTTTCACTTAGACCCAATGACTCAAGATGCATCTCAACATCAAGAGTCCATGTCATATAATTTTTTCCAGTGATATCGAGTGCAACGAATTCAAGCTTTGCCAAGTTTGACATGGTGGTACTAGAAAAATAACAATGCATTTTATTAGTTAATTTCTATTAGTATGACAATACAAAATAATGGAATAACAAAGATTACAAGTGCGTATACAAATAGAGAAAAAATAGGTGGTGGAAAATCGCTGGTGAGTACAAAACTCGTGAGCATGATGATCATAGTCGTTATGAAAAATAGCCTTAGAAAGGTCAAAAACTCCATCTTCTTCTTTTTCGAAAAAAAAACCGAGGAGAAAATATTTTGAGAGAAAGAGTGAATTTGGTGTGATTGAAAATGAGTTTGAGTGAACATATTTATAGGGCAAAAATTAGCCGTTTGTGACCGTTGGGGGTAAAGAAAAAAATCGAGTATGTGTTGAATAAAAATTTGTGATAATGATGCAATGCATATAATGATAATCATAATTAAATAATTATGTATATCATATCACAGTGTCGTAGACAGCCTTTTATATAATGTTGTGAAATTATACCAATATAGTTAGTATATAAATACACAATAATATATATCATATCATGTTATTATAAGGTCAGTGTCATAGACAACCTTTTATATAATAACATGAAATTATATATTAATATAGTTAATATATATACATAATAAATATATATCACGTTATTGTTTAAAAACCTTAGAGGCTTTTATACTTGTCTTATCCCTTACCGCGAGTGTGGGATGTCGTCTTAACATCCTCCCAGGATTTATAATAAGTTCTGAAAAAAAAAACTTATTTTTTCATAACATGATAATATATATTAAATATATACACAATAAATAAATAAACAATAAAATAAATATTCTTACTTGTTGAATATTTTTGACTTCTTCTTGTATTTTGAAGCGTCGAAAAATATAGAGAACCTTCGAGCGATCGTGCTGATAACGTGTTGTAAAAAAGTAAAAATTTACGGTAAAAAGTAAATACTCCAAAAACTTAAAATATATCAAACTCTACACTTTATAATATTTTTCTCTCAACTCAATTGTATTTTTCATCACAAATGAAGATCTATTTATAGATCCACATTTGAGATTAGTCCAAAAATAAATACATCATCATCTACATCATCACACACTAATTTTTCACATTTTACAACTCAATATTCAACATTCAATATTCAACAATAATAAAATAATATATTTTCAACATAAAGTTCTTTTATTGAGTGAGCAATAATCTCTTTCATCACCACAATCTTTATGTCATCAAGTAGTTTGAATTAATAGAATTAAAGCACATATATAACAGGACTTTTGAGTGTTGTTCTTCAGATTAAACTTAGTATAGAATGCATGCATGGTCACATTTTTTGTGTAACTATTCATGTTGGTTAAATACTTTTTTTGTGTGATTATGCATAAATTATTAGATGTATCTCATATGAAGTTTTTGACATTGTAGCAGTAAGTTTTATCTAAAGACACAACATATGTCAAAAGTTTAAATTAACATTAATGAATGAGATCCAATATATGAGTCTGTTGTTTTTTTATTAGTTGAAAAAGAAACTAGATGTTCAAATTTAGTATCCTAATTAACTCAAACTTTTGTCTATTTGGATTTGCAGCCAATTAGAATCAAAGACTGGCGGACAAGGTAAAACGAGAAAGGGAATACTAGATACTTTATGAAAAAATACTTGCCAAGGAGAGAAGCAAATAAGATCACTATCTAGCGAATTAATGTGTTTTTTTCTTATTTAAATTCGTTTTGCAGGTGGGGATTGATTAGTAGTGCTAATATTAGCAAATAATGATGCATTATCTGAAAAGAAGAAAAAGGGTTAAGGTTTATTTAATTTGTTGCATACCATTTGTCTGCATATTAATTTTTCTCCAAATGCCTACAAATTTTTTTTTTCCTTAACATTGTCCTGAAACAAGTTATGCAACTAATTATTTTTTCACAATCGATCTTACGGTAAATATTTTTATATTTCACACTGCATTTAAATTAAATTTAAAGCATAAAAAATGAATGAAAACACAGTTTGTCATAAAGTTGTTTGATGAAATCTTGACTTCATCATATGTTCATTGACTGCTATATGAAGATGATATTTTGAATGAAGGGAAAAATATATTTAAATGGAGTCAACATTAAAATAACCGAATATGTTATTTCAAAATTATTTTATATTAGAATATCTATTTGATATTGTCGTAGTTATGCTCATATGTAAACTAAAAAAATAAACCCCAAACCTTTATTTTTACACAAATTTACTAATTTCACTCAATTTTTTTTTGACGTATCATTTTTCATGATTTAGTTTAAATGAATGTGAAATAGGAAAACATTTACTGTAAGATCAATTAAACAAATATAAATATAAGAAAAGTTAATCTACTTACAATTTAAAAACTATATTTTACGCACGCAACGCATGTGTATCGGTCACTAGTACAAACTAATTTGATGCATCATTTCCAATGGTGGAGCCAGGATTTCAAATCCATCCGGGCTAGGATTTTTTAACCAAAAACAAAATAATACATTAAATTAAAATCATGAGATACCTATACATCTAATCTCAAAAGCTCCTCGTAAACAAGATCTTCAATGATTTTCATATGAAACTCGTAATATTCGGAAAACTTTGACAATTAAATTTTTTTACGAAATCGTAAACTTAATAGCTCATAAAAATGCATGTATCATTGTACCTGTATCAAAACAAGCCTGTGAAAAGATAAATCAACGAAACTTAAAACAATAAATCGAATAAGAAGAGAAATTTAACGAACACAGAGCATCTAATCTAGTATCAAAGTTTAAATTTTGAAAAAAGCATTGTTACTTCTATTTATGTGCAAAAAAACTAAAAAAAATACAAAACATGCAACTAATTTGATCCCAAGAAATATGAACAAAAAAAGCCAAAACAAATCAAATTTGAGCAAAATACAACTGAATCAAATGAATACATGAAGAAATATATATATATATATCTCAAATTATCAATTCATTAATATTTTATACACAAGTATCCATTATTTATCCAAAATCCAAAACACTTTTCGGTATTCACTAATCATACCAGATTGGCAGATTAGAAAACAAAACTCTTCCAATAAACAAAAGTTCAAAGAAAACAAATCACGATTCATGAATCATCATCCAATCCAAATCACGAATCACCGACCACGACCCTTCAATTTCAAAGAAATTGAAATCATCATACCAATTACCAGAAAAAAATCGAAGAAAAGCAAGAACTCACTATTCACAAACACAAATATGTAAATAAACACAAAAATCAACCATATACCATCAATATAAAAGTAAAATTTGGTAAAAAAAAAACAAAGCACCGAGAATCTAGACTCACGAGAGATCTTCGTGACGCTCTGTAGAAACGATGGAAACTATTTCTTCGACTATCAAATTTTTGAATTTTTTTTTTCCCTGTTATAGAAAGACGGATACACGGCTGGCCATTTTTGGGCCAAAAAAGTTGGACTCTTAATTTTTTTTAATGGGCCACCCGGATTAAAAAACAATTGAGCCTAAATTTAACATATAAAAAATTTAAAAAACAATTTGGCCCAGGGTGGCCCGTAACGTGCCTATGCCATTAAGTCATTCCACACCAAAAAAGATTGTTCCAATTATGCCCCTTAAATTGTTTCACCGTGTCACTTTATAAATCTTTGATCAGGTATATTTGGTAATTTATCCACAACTTCTCCCACCATTTCTTCCACTTATCCACGTTATCTTCAACCGCTTCCGATCATGTTTACAATTTTATTAATTTTTTTGACTAAATGTATTTGAACAAAAATGTTTCGATGTTTACATTTTCTAGGAAAAGGAAGAAAAAACGAGCGCACAAGGAAGAAGATCAGTGCTAGGAAAAGGAGCATGTGAAGAGTACATTTTCTAAAAGTTCTATTTTCGTTTTTTAATGTCTCGGGGTGTTTTCACTTTTTAGTGTTAATTTTTTAAGAACAAATGTTAGTTTGGTTTCGTATTCATTTCCGTGGATGAGGGTTGAAATCCGAGGGAATTATCTAATTTTTGGGAAGAAATTGACTAAGTTTGTTGATTTCGGTGCATCATTTTCTTCAGTTTCTATTTATTTTACCATATAAGAGGCTGAGTGTTTTGTCATCTTAGTTTTATTTATCTGGTTTCTTTTGTTATATTTTTATTTTTAACATATATATTTTTTTACCAAATTGAGATATGAGATGGAATTGCGTGCATGAAACAAAAATGCCAAGAGATCGAGAGCCTACGTATATGAAAGAATATGTTGTATACGCAGTTTGTTAAGTTTAAGTCGTGTTGTCCTTAGTGTTACGACACCATAGACAAAGTGCCGCGGAAAATAAATAATAAATAACTCAAATAATTAATTTTGCACGAGTAAAAAGTTGTGTGGATTCCTTATGGCTAAATAATCACTAGAAAATGTATATCAGTCTTAAAAACTAATACTACTGATTTTATGAAAAATAGTAAATCCTAATTTCTCAACTTGCATCCTAAATAATCAGAGTATAAAACAAACTAGATGCAACTCCCGTAAGCCTAAACACGAAGACACAATAAAATCGTCGATCAACACTATGCACCAAGTGTTGTCTCTGATGTCTTCAACACCAACGGCAACACGGGGACAGTAGTAATGATGACTACAAAAACTGGCTTCAGCAACCTTATAATTCTCGAATAGAATTCTTCAATGGATGCTCTCTGAACGTACGTCTGAAGCTCTGAATTGTTTGTGTGCAGAAATCCTCTTTATATACTTTAGTCCAAAGATAGATGAATTTTCTTATATAGAATCCTACAAGAATAAGAAAACAATGTTAAGTAGGGATAAAACTCTATTATACATATCAAATCATATCTTGACAATATTTTGTAGACATATATCACTCATATTCCATATCAAGATATAATTTGAATACTAGGTAAATATATATCCTAATCAATATCGTAATCATAGAATATTTACACTAGATCCTATTTTTATCTGGAAGGCAAAATCTAATCATAATCCTATGTAAACCGAAGGTAGGATATTTTAAGGAATTAAAATTCTTTTCAATCTCCTCTTTTTGTCTTTTTGGACAAAACTAGCACAAACAATTTTAAACATAAATTTTCCCTGAGTTTAAAACAATTCTCCCCTAAATTTGCAAGTCTTCCCCTAAAGATGTGGTCCCTCGTGTTGGCACCAACACACGACAGATAACATGGACATTGATACTTAGAGATTCTATTATTCATAGAGTATAACATAAATGAGGCAGAAGGGTTGGTCTAGTTAAAGCATAATGTAACAATTAAAGCACACAACTAGAGAAAAAAAAATAGATATATTAATCATAAAAAAAAAAAGCGAAGATTAGAGAAGAAAGAAAAAATGAAAGTGACATTTGTATCGCCTAAAATCCAATTTACTAAGTCGCATGTATAAAATTAAATAAATATTATGAGTTAATAAAATGTTAATTATTTATTTAAATTATTTTATTATACTAACTATTTAATTAATGCTTTTAATTATTTAATTTTATTTATTTAAATGATTTTATTATACAACTTATTCATCTTAATGATTTTAAAGGTTTAAGATTGCTTATTCAAATGATTTTAATTGTCCCGCTTATTTATTTAAAATTAATTAAGTTTATTGGATGATTATTTAAATGATTTTAAATGTCTAGCTTATTTACTTAAGGGCTTTGATTGTCCAATTTGTTTCAAAGATTTTTAATTCCGCTTGTGTAGTTATTTAAATAACTTTTAAATGTTCAACTATTTTATTTAAATTATTTTAATTACTCTTTTTATCATTTAAATGTATATTGTATCGTTGTGACATCAAAATGTTTAAATATTGATTTAAAAGAATTCTTGAGTTCCGAGGAATTATAGCATCTAAAATTCCCTAATTTGGATTGCATGTCAAAATTTCGTTTTAATATTTATAATTCTAATTTCTAAGATTTAATTGTTTTAAATTCCTTTAAAGTTTATGTTACTCAAATATTTAAGTTAATTATTCTTGAGATGCTTGAGTTCAGTGACTTTCGGTTCCGCCATGAGGTGTTGGTGTATTTTGGCGGTAAAACCCTTAGATTTGCAAGATATGAGATTTTACAGGAATTGAGAATAAACCAAGTTTTTATTTTTAAGATTTTTCGGGAAATCAAAATCGCTTTTAAGACATTTTTGAGTTTATTTTAGAATTTTCAAAATGTTAGAATTTTAAAACCCGACAAGTGAAATTTAAATTATTTAGTTAAATTCTTGAATTTTCAAACATAAGGATTTTTGAGGGACTTAGTATGCGTAGTGCAAAAGTTGTAATATGTAAAGTAGAACTTTTATAAGTTGTTTGAGTAGCACTTTCAAACCTCACATACACACATACTTATACATACACACGCATATACATACACACACTTTTATATCCCTAAACATAAAACATAATAAAATTAAAACCCTAGCCCCAAGAAACCCCCCAAAGCCGCCACACCCTCTCCCTTTCACCCAAAACCCGTCGGCCCTCCTTCCCTAGCCATTTCCGGTCGCCGCCACTGTTTCCGCCATACCACCACCACGCCAACCGGAGCACTTCGCTTGGAGGTCATAGCTGCTGATATTCAAAAGTTTCAGCTCCTTTCTCATCTTTTTTCTTGAGTTTTTGAAGGCAAAGAGGCAAGTATAGGCTATCCTTTTGGCCCCAAGAAAAGATATTAAATGTGTGTGCTTTGTTTTTCTTTCATTTTGCCTTGAGTTATGTGATGTTTGGAGCTATTATTTCGAAAATCTCAGAATATTCAGTAGGCATGCATGTGTGATTTTGAAATTCTACAAGTATTTGATGCTAAAATGAGTTATATGCTGAGTTGGAGTTGAGACTTGGTTGTGCTATGCCTATATTTCAAATTTTTGGGCAAAAATCAGTAGGGTTCATGTGCAAATTCGAGTTATGCTTGAATTATTGAAGTTAAAATGATCCATGTTATGTGTATTAGTCAATACTTGAAGCTATATTTTGCATTCCGAAAAATTCAGCTTGGTAGCTTGAATCGTTTGGGCTCGTTTTCTGAAAATTTGATTGAACGCTGTAAGGGGATGCCTAGGCTAGATGAAATGAGGTTTATATGATGTATTGGATGAGTTTTGGATTGTTTTGAAGGGCTGGAGGTGCAGGGGTTGAGGGCTGAAGACGGGGTCATGTGTTGGGAGTAAACCGATTGTGATAAGTTGGCCTAGAATGGGACTTGAGCTAGGTTTGGGTGTGAGAGCTTGGCTTAAGGTTTCATTGTAGCCTAACGGGAGTTATTGAGGTGTGTTGAAATGATGGAGGTTGGGGACTTCAATCGTCGTAGGGTTCGTAAGGAGTTAGGTAAATCTTGGTCTTGTGCAGATTTTTGTTGTCCTTTGTATTGTTCTCAAGAGTTTGTTTCTGTTGGGTTGAATCTAGAGGTCTGGGCAGGGGATGGCTTTGTCATAATTCAAGTGTAGGATGTTTTGGTCGCGTCGGTTCAATTTGGGCTCAATTCAGTTAAGTTTTGGATAGGATAAGGGCGATTTAAGTTAAGGTGGTTGGTGCAGATTTTGGGAAGGTTTAGGGGCTGCCCGGAAATCCGTTTTGTTCGGGTTTCTCGGGTTGGTTTTGGAGGCTGTAACCTGGTCCTTGGGTTATTTTAAAGTGTGTAGAGAGTGTCGGTTCAAGCGGGAGTCAATTTGGTTAAGTTAAGGTTGAGACATGGGTTTTTTGGTTGGACCGCTCGATGTAAGTCGTGTTTGAGAAAAGAGGGAGTCATGGTTGGGTAGTTTACCCTAGGGGAATCCACTTAATCATCATTATTTCTTGTTTAAAAGCTGGGTTTTTATACCCTAAAGTTTTAAACAAGTTGAGTAAAATTGCCTTTCGCGTATTCGATTTAAGAGAAAGTTTGTGTTGACGTTGAGAAAAGTAAAGTTTTTGAATGAAGTAAGTTGATTGTGACGAGACGTGCAATGTCGGTCGGGGGATTCCTCGACTTACTTTCCAATTAGACGTGTAGTGTGCGGCTGAGAGACATCTCAGCTCCCCTACCAAATCAAATGTGTAGTGTGTGACTGAGAAACATCTCGGTTCCCCTACCAAATCAAAGTAAAGGGGAAATGTGGCATCGCGAGAGATCTCAGCGTCATTTCCGGCATAGTACTGTAGCCATTGATCGATCAAACAAAAGAGGGTCGCAATCAAGGATTTAAATTCATAGAGAAAATTTAAAGTACAAAGTTAAAGTATATGAAAGTTATGTTTAAAGTCTTGAGTTGAGTTAAAGTTTAAAGTGTGAGTTTTTTAAAGGTGTGAGTTCATTGCATGTGACTTTCTTTATAGTTCCAAGTCTCATTTCCTTTTATCTTTAACCTTTTCCGAGAAAGTTTCAAGTTATTTTATGTACTAGTATTTTAAGTATTATGCATGTATTTTTAACTCTCGTTATTTCATGGTTTATCCTTGTTGGGTCTTTAAACTCACTATCTTTGTTTGGTGCAACGCCGAACCTCGACCGTGTCTTTTCCTTTTTCACGTTTTAAGTACTGAATAATGAACTAAGGAACAATGTTTATTTTCAAAGTTTGATGGCAGGATGTGCTTTCCCTGCAAACTTGTTTTATTTGGCATGTAAACTAATTTATCGGTTAAACTTTGGATGTTTGTGATGTCGAACCTCTTCTTTTAAGTTCTTGTGCATTTCTCGTTTTAAATTTCCTGTCTTGTTGGTTGTTTGATTGTTGTGTTAGAGAGAGGTGGATTTTAAAGACTTGCTAATAGGTCATGTCAATTTTTTTTTTTTTAAATCCGCAATTTTATTTATTTAAGTACTATTTAAAGTAAAGGTTAGGGTATTTTCAGTTGGTATCAGAGCACGGTTCTGGTTTGGGTTGTGCCTACTACCGGTTGCCGAAACTCAGTGGATCTCGCCTCAAAGTTTGTAGGTTTTAAACGAATTTTATATGTTAGCCGTATTTGATTTGCTACTTTAAATGTTTTGATGTCACCCTTTTTAAAAATATATTTTCATAGTTAGATATCTAAATTATTTAAATGTGTAGTTCAGTGTTTGCTTTTGTTTAATTTTTTTTGTGGTATAAAGTGTACTATTTAAATGTTTTTAAAAAAACATGCGACATCAAGTTAAATGGAGTCAGTGTATCAATATTCCTTCCAGTGTTAGACAAGGTATAGAAACTATTGAGAACACTATGTGGAGTTAGTAATCGTAATGAAGAAGTAGGAGTTTGTCGAAAAATATTAACTTGTGCATTATGAGATATTAATTTTGGTGTTATCATGACAAGTTATTTTCTTATAATGGATGTTAGTGGAATTTAACTAAGTGACTAATTTGTTTAGAGATAGATAGACTTAAGTTTTGTCAGTTAGATTAATGAATCAAAATTCGTGCGAGGACTTGGGATAGACCTAAAGTATCATTGCAATTTTTGTGTGAACATTGAATTGATGAATGTTGCGCGCTAGAATCAAAGTGAAGAGTTTAGAATACAGTTATCGCTCTAATTGATAGCTTCAAAACTATTTAAAAATGCATGCTTCTACCTTTTGTACTACATCAGGAGGTCGTAGCTTTGGTATTGATGATTTGCGTGTATGGAAAAATCAAGTTTTAAATGATTTTTTTTCATTTCCTTGATATTTTGATTCCTGTTTTTTTTTTTTTTTTGCACTGTTTGACGCCAATGTGAATTGTTTAATTTTCTTGATCTTATTCGATGGTTGTTACTGTTATGTTGTGATTATTGCAAGTCATGTTTTGGACTGTTGTGAGTGAGTCCTTTTATCTAGGAGTTGAGTCGATAGAGGATTCGGGTTGGTTGGTTGTAACTTGTGTCTGTGTTCTTGTGTTGTTAGGGATTAGTGATCTAGTTGTGAGCAGTCAGGAATTGAGTGTGGTGAGTTGAGACGTAAGCTAAAATGTTGGAGAAACATTGGTTTGAGTAAATAAGAGTCTAGAAGTCGAGTTAAGCAAGCCGTTAGATTAAGCAAGTTGTGATACTATTTTTGGTTTCTTTCAATTTCTGTCATGTTGCTTCGGAATTGGCTTATAATATGAGTCGGTTAACGTGTTAGGAAGGGTTAGACTTGGTTGGCTTGGTGCTTGAGTAGTATATGTAGGGAACCAAATCTTGGGATTTGGATGATGGTTGGCAATTTAGGTTGCTGTCAAGAAGTGAGGATTTTGTTAGCACAAATATTTCTTTTCAGTTGTTGTCTAGATATTCTTATAAGTTACTGTCAAAATTTATTTGTCTAAAGGTTTTGATCGGTTGAGGAGTTGTAAATCGGGACTTAGTGCTGTCAGATGAGGAGTTTGCCATCAAGAAGGGATTTAGTTTTGTTGAATGAGCTTCTTGGCTGTCAACCGATTAGGGCTGTAATAAGTTTGGTCAAGACCTTTTAATTTTAACTTGAGATTTTAAGCTTCTGCCAAGGCATTTCTTTGCTATCAATTTCGAGTTCATTCTTCTGCCCTGCATTCTGGAGGACGTGTTGGTGGAATTTAAGGGTTGTCTGGGTCTTTGGATTTTGTTTTGATTCGGTAGTGTTTCCATGGGCTTGTCTTAGTGTTTAAGATACGTCTTAGTGTGATACGTATGACTTGAGAAACATGATTCTTGATATGTACAGTCGGTGGTAAATTGTTAAATTGTTATACTAGGCTGTTGTCACTAAGAAATTGTTTTTGTCTAATCCTTGGGTTGTCATGACTTTTTCTAGTGGCTGCCGAAGATTTAAGTTTGATAATTTAAGTTGTTACTACATGATTAATAGATGCAGTTAGTCTAGTTGCAGTGGGATGTCTAAAGTTGAGGTATCAGCTAATTAAGTTTTTTTTTTGTCATTATCGAGTTGAAGGTCTGAAATGTGATTCTTGAGTATGAGTCAGAGTTTGGCACTCGTAGAAAAGTTTTGGTAGAGGGTCGGACCTAATTTTTGGAGTTAAATGATTTTAGATGCTTGAATAAATCTAGTGAGTCGATTGAGATGTTTTTTTAGAGCTTTTGCGGGCAACAACTTCCATCGAAAATTTTCATTTCTAAAATAATTTATGAAATTATTTGTCTGCATGCAAAAATATTTTGAGGCATGCGCTGACTTGTGAGAAAAATTTTAAGAAAATTTTTTAGCATTGAAAATATAATTTTTGAATGCATGTATTTTTATAGCTTTTCTTGGCGGAGCTTTAAATATGACTAATGATGTAGAAAATTTTTGAAGTGCACTTAATGAAAATTTTTGAGAAAACCCTTTTATTGAAGCTATCGTGTTTAGGAAAGTGAGTGATTGGTTATTAAGTATTTCGGGAACTTAGGAATTTCTTAGGAGCTCGAGTCCTATATTATACGAGTTAAGCTTAATCGGTAAGTAGATATTAAGTACAGTCTCTTGTGAGAAAACTTTTAATTTATGGTTGAGGTCGACATAAATTATTTATTGATTTCACGGACTCTATTGCTTGAAGTTTTGATTAGGGATTTAAAGTTATCAAATTAAAGAAAGTATCGGACCTTGTAGGATTTTATGTGGAGAATATTTGAGCAATAACCAGGGAAATAAGATTAGCAAAATGGAAGTTGTGCAAAAACTTAAAGGTTTAAGAATTTGTAGGTTGTAGAACTTATGAGTTGCAGTAGGATGACGTTTTTAAGTTTGCAAATTTAGATATAAAGTAATTTGGCGCAGTGATAAAATTTCATTTAGGATAAAATCACTTGGAAGCAAATAAGAACTAGGAATTTATATTGCAGTAAAAGTTAGTTAGACCCTTGGTGATATAGATATCAATAAGTATCAAAGTGCGCAGCGAAAGATGATTTAGCGTCAACTCATGTGGGTGTAAGGTAGGGGTGATCACATTTTTTCAAAAACCGCCCGAACCGACCACCCCGCACCGCCCCGCACCGTCGTATTTCATTTTTTGAAATAACCACGGTTTTAAAAAAAATAAAAACCTCCCTGCCGCTATGGTTCGGTTATAATTTTTGGCCCAAACCGCCCCGCACCGCACCGCCGTGTATAGTGGTATTTAACTAGGGTTATATTTATAGAACATTGTATATACATTATACACAATAGATTCGATCATATGTCGCCTCCACTCTCTTCTCTCCAAACTCTTCTTCAAAAAATTTTCCCCTCTTTCTCTCTTCGTAATCTATTTACTACTTCTCTATACAAATATTAATCATCAAATTGCCTAAACATACTATAGTTGATTAACTTTATTTTTTCGCTTGATTGTTATTTTATTTAGTTTTATTTTGTTTATTATAGTTTTCATTCATTATTCTAATAATTTGAATAGCTTTATTTTTTTTTTCATTTTACCTATCATTAAAAAAACCGCGAACCGACCGCAACCGCTTAAAACCGCCAAAAACCGCGAAAACGATTTTACATATAAAACCGCAACAAAAAAATTAGAATATAACCGAACCGCAATTGATAATTCGGTTTGAATTTCTTATGAAAAATCGCCAAACCGCACCGTGATCACCCCTAGTGTAAGGTTAGAAAAATTAGTCTGGACCTAGTTATTAAGTTTCAAATCTCAAGAACGAAATTCCATTTAGGGGGGGGGGGGGGGTAGGGGGCGGAGGAGGAATTGTAACGCCTAAAATCCAATTTACTAAGTCGCATGCATAAAATTAAATAAATATTATGATTATTATTTTTAAGTTTAATTGATTTAAATACTTTATTTGATTTATGAGTTAATAAAATGTTAATTATTTATTTAAATAATTTTATTGTACTAAATATTTAATTAATGCTGTTAATTTTTTAATTTTATTTATTTAAATGATTTTATTATACAACTTATTCGTCTTAATGATTTTAAAGGTTTAAGCTTGCCTATTCAAATGATTTTAACCGTCCCGCTTATTTATTTAAAATGACTTAAGTTTATTAGATGATTATTTAAATGATTTTAAATGTCTAGTTTATTTACTTAAGGGCTTTAATTGTCCAATTTGTTTAAAATATTTTTAATTCCGCTTGTGTATTTATTTAAATAACTTTTAAATTTTCAACTATTTTATTTAAATTATTTTAATCGCACTGTTTATTATTTAAATGTCTATTGTATTGTTGTGACATCAAAATGTTAAGTATTGATTTAAAAGAATTCTTGAGTTTCGTGGAATTTTAGCGTCTAGAATTCCATAATTTGGATTGCATTCCAAAATTTCGTTTTAATATTAAATTCCTTTAAAGTTTATGTTACTCAAATATTTAAGTTAATTATTCTTGAGATTCTTGAGTTCAGGCGGAGGAGGAACTGTAACGCCTAAAATCCAATTTACCAAGTCGCATGCATAAAATTAAATAAATATTATGATTATTATTTTTAAGTTTAATTGATTTAAATCCTTTATTTGATTTATGAGTTAATAAAATGTTAATTATTTATTTAAATAATTTTATTGTACTAAATATTTAATTAATGCTTTTAATTTTTTAATTTTATTTATTTAAATGATTTTATTATACAACTTATTCGTCTTAATGATTTTAAAGGTTTAAGCCTGCCTATTCAAATGATTTTAACCGTCCCGCTTATTTATTTAAAATGACTTAAGTTTATTGGATGATTATTTAAATGATTTTAAATGTCTAGTTTATTTACTTAAGGGCTTTAATTGTCTAATTTGTTTAAAATATTTTTAATTCCGCTTGTGTATTTATTTAAATAACTTTTCAATTTTCAACTATTTTATTTAAATTATTTTAATCGCACTGTTTATTATTAAATGTTTATTGTATCGTTGTGACATCAAAATGTTAAGTATTGATTTAAAATAATTCTTGAGTTTCGTGGAATTTTAGCATCTAGAATTCCATAATTTGGATTGCATTCCAAAATTTCGTTTTAATATTAAATTCCTTTAAAGTTTATATTACTCAAATATTTAAGTTAATTATTCTTGAGATGCTTGAGTTTAGGCGGAGGAGGAATTGTAACGCCTAAAATCCAATTTACTAAGTCGCATGCATAAAATTAAATAAATATTATGATTATTATTTTTAAGTTTAATTGATTTAAATCCTTTATTTGATTTATGAGTTAATAAAATGTTAATTATTTATTTAAATAATTTTATTGTACTAAATATTTAATTAATGCTTTTAAATTTTTAATTTTATTTATTAAAATGATTTTATTATATAACTTATTCGTCTTAATGATTTTAAAGGTTTAAGTTTGCCTATTCAAATGATTTTAACTGTCCCGCTTATTTATTTAAAATGACTTAAGTTTATTGGATGATTATTTAAATGATTTTAAATGTCTAGTTTATTTACTTAAGGGCTTTAATTGTCTAATTTGTTTAAAAGATTTTTAATTCCGCTTGTGTATTTATTTAAATAACTTTTAAATTTTCAACTATTTTATTTAAATTATTTTAATCGCACTGTTTATTATTTAAATGTCTATTGTATCGTTGTGACATCAAAATGTTAACTATTGATTTAAAAGAATTCTTGAGTTTCGTGAAATTTTAGTGTCTAGAATTCCATCATTTGGATTGCATTCCAAAATTTCGTTTTAATATTAAATTCCTTTAAAGTTTATGTTACTCAAATATTTAAGTTAATTATTCTTGAGATTCTTGAGTTCAGTGACTTCCGGTTCCGGCATGAGTTGTTGGTGGATTTTGGCGGTAAAACCCTTAGGTTTGCAAGATATGATATTTTTGAGTAATTGGGGTGAATAAACCAAGTTTTTATTTTAAAAATTTTTCGGGTGATCAAAATCGCTTTTAAGACATTTTTGAGTTTATTTTAGAATTTTTCAAAATGTTAACATTTTAAAACCTGGAAAGTGAAATTTAAATTAAATAGTTCAATTCTTGAATTTTCAAACATAAGGATTTTTTAGGGACTTAGTGTGTGTTGTGTAAAAGTTGTAATAAGTAAAGTAGCACTTTTATAAGTTAGTGGAGTAGCTGTAGCAACCCAACCCGGATCCACTACTAATCAGTGAATTAGAGCATAATTAAGGATGCAATTAACACTAATCAGAATTACACTGCGGAAAGCTTAAATAAATGTTGACCGGCAGAATACAACCGGTTAAATAAATTCGATATACAACTCAATCAAATAAATCTAGACAACAATAGAACCTACAGCTAATCCTATTGTTCTCTCTGGTCACCGAATACTCCAAGTCGCTGGGTGTACTACCTGCACCTGCACCTGTCCCGTCGAATGGGGTGTCCAAACATACAGAAAACACTGGACGTGAGCGACTACGCTCAGTACAAAAGCAATGATATATAAAATATATGAAGCACATAAATGACTTTAAAACAAGGGTAAATCAGTCTGCTCAGGGCGCCATGAATATACAGCACCGTGTTGGATAGCTAGTCCGCGGGGCACTCGTATGTTCTCCTATCACTATAGTGTCTACTCCACCGTAGTGGTCGCTCATAGTGATAGAAAAACCAGGGGCTGAGCCTCCCCAAAACCAGACATGAATCCATAAGGAGAAACTCATCGCATATGGAAACTGTCATGGCTTACATCATACCAGATGCAGTCTAGTACGTATAAAAACATGCATGTGCTAAAGCAGTAAAATATGGTAAAACACATAGCACATACTCATGCAACACATATATCATATATCTTGTTGTTTATCTCGGTCAGTACTTACGTACCTTACTAAGGTAGTCCTAGTAGTCTCACTCTAGGTTTCAAGCCTATCATCAGCTCTACAATTTAAAATACTCATGCATCATTATTTAAGCTCTAAAAGTCTTAACTAAGATATTGTATACTCTTAAATATTTTTAGGAAGCAAAAGCTATACCTTAGTCCGTCGTCAGCCCGCTGGTGGAGATAGTCCAAAAACTTAGGCACAGCTCCGCTACTAGTCCCGTAGTTCCTAGACACTTCCGGCCCTTTAGTAGGATGCCTAGAAAGCCCCTAAAAAGCTAAAAAACTAATTAGAATAAGAGAAAAGAGGAAATGGTGCACTTAACAAATGAGCTTGGCACCCCCTTAAATATAAGGAGATCGAACCGTTCGATCCCGCCATCGGAGCGTCCGTTCACCATCGGACCGTCCGTTCGTGCTTCCGATCTCTCCTGTCCAACCACGTGTCCATGACACTGTTTGGAGCCTCCGTTCTCAACATCGGACCGTCCGATGTCCACTCGGTGATGTAAGCAATGACGTCATCATGCTGACCTACTTGATGACATCATCCCTAGCAGAGCGGACCGTCCGTTTGCCTGATCGGAGCGTCCGATCTTCACACACTTCGAATGATCCGTTCTTTGTTCGGGTCGTCCGATCCTACCCGATAGTTTAAACCCTTCAGGCCATTTTCAGACTTCCTGTATCCGATTCTCAACTCCTTAATCCTCTTTTTAGGAAATACCTTAATGATGTTTTATTAAATCTAAACATGATTATTGAATTAATCGCCAATTAATCATTAATTCTGAATATGGGTCACTACATTCTCCCTCTCCTTAAAAGATTTCGTCCTCGAAATCTAGGGTAAATCCTTTGAACTTACTAAATAAACCCTTCTTGAACGTCTAGTCGAAATAGCTTTCGACAACTCAGATTCTTGTCACAAGTCCACAAGTCTTATTAATATTGAACTTCATCATCATTTCCAAACTCATCAGTTTGGCTCTAGCAGAAGTTTAAAACTGCTGTGCCACTAATGAAAATCAAACTTACTTGGCACTAATGTATCCCAACACTGATACACCTTCACTCTTCAAAGAAAATTCCTCAATATTCTTCTACCGAGATAACACTCACACGATCATATCTCGCAACTAGAGATATTTACATAATGAAATTGGTTCCTCGTCGCATCCCGATGTCAATATGTCAAATTATTATGTATCAAGATAAGTCATCTTGATGACTTCAATACATTGACTTTATCTTGAAACACGTACTTATCCCTAGTACTTGATTTCCATACTGAAATCGCTTATGCCTATCTCCAATCAATTCAAACGATAGTTCACAAGTAACCTCTGGGCACTGATCTTGCACCAATTGAACTAACCACGATCTCACTGATCATATAGAACACAAGCACCTGCTTGTTCAAGATTACCATCCAAAGAAAAATCTTATACAGATGAAACCCATGCAATAACTTAACTGGCTCGCGACATTCGTCAATTTACTAAATAGATTCATCCATCTAGTGGTCCTCAAAAACTCACGATGTAAAACACTTGTAGTTGGGAAACACTCTCCCAACACTGCCTTGTTTCATCGAAACAGGTATTACTCTACAAGGGAAACTAATTAACACCAAGCTATACATAATTTTTATAACGATTTCTATACTGGGGTAATCTTCTCACAACCCTATGAAGCACAACAAGATTCTAGAGCAACATTGGAACTCATTCTACCACGTCTAGTGCTAATCTTAGTCCACGTTTCTCAGTATAACTCAATACTGTGTCTTGATGAAAACTATCATCACTTGACAAATACCTTCATAAGGTCAAACCTTAACCCTTGGTCCATGAAGCCAACTAGATAAACATGCACTGCCATGGTAAGAATCACATCTCTGATGAACTACGTCACCTCGATTCATAGGCTGCTCATCTATGACTCTCA
The DNA here is from genome assembly GCF_033568475.1 of Henckelia pumila. NCBI lineage: Eukaryota > Viridiplantae > Streptophyta > Magnoliopsida > Lamiales > Gesneriaceae > Henckelia > Henckelia pumila. Next base: position 156,920,281 of record NC_133121.1, on the reverse strand, counting down.
ATAAATGAACTAGTCAAACCTTTTTGACACTAACCCAATGCCAAGATTATTAACTCTAGAGAATTCAACTATCGTTGGACATCCTCTTGGTATTTATACCCTTGCTATAACTTTGCATATATCGAAACTAAGGAAAATTCCCTCCACAATTCCTAACTGGAACAACTATCCACAGTACACCGGCATATGGTAACGCTTCCTGTTCTGCATCGAAACACGACAGTCATTCGCATCCGGCACAACTCATCCTCGAGTTCTCTGATTAAAACCATCATAATTAATCACAACCTCACAAGGTTGAACCAACTGATTGTAAGGAAAAACTAATCCCAACAAATTCTACGATATCGATAACACGTGTCCTTGCAGAAATGCATCAATCTTGACAAAGAATTTAAATTACTAAGGTTCCTTGACAAACATGTCATCTCTGGTGCTATCGCAAGTCACCAGTTCACCAAATTCTTTAGGAACACGCCTAGCGCTAACATGCCTGAAATAACCTTCACGACACATTGCATATCCGACTATTGTCTCTTGCTCGAACATAACAGCCTCGACAATCAGTCTGCACTGATATGACTTACCCACTGGAATGAACAAAATTTATCCATCGCAATCTTACGAATTCTTCAGTCCTAGCGGCAATCATGTTGGCTATTAATTCGATCTTGATTGATTCAATCATCTCAATGGCATCGCACATCACACACACTGGGAGATTAGTGACAATTAATCTTGTTAGACCCCGAAAACTAGGTCTCAGCTGTCGTCTTAACCCACGACAAAACAATTGATGTTAGTCCGTCAATACTCGTCGAAGTCCATAACACTTGTCATATCACTACCGCGAGGTATTTCAAAAAATCCAACTCCAAAGCAAACCAGCTTATGGTATCTCTTGATTCGCTACACCCCGAATCACACGAATTGGACTAAACCCAAAGATAACTCTGATCCGCTGCTGCTCACACTCATCCTTTCCAGATCAATTAGCGTAGGAAATTACTTGCCAACTACTAATAACTTGTTCGATCATCGATCTTGATCTAACTGCCACAAGTTCGCTAATTCTAAACATTTGGAATCATAAGAATCACACTTGATTCACATTACTATTTCTGGAAAACAGACTATAGCTTAGAGTATTCTATTGACACAAGTCCCGCGCCATTCTAGAACTAGCGGTCATCATGCTATCCATACGAACGAAGACCAAGGAAACTAAAACCCAAACACTTTATTCGATCTATCAACCTAGATAATTCCTCTTACAAGGAAGTCCCACGCTTAACCTCTGAAGATATCAGACAATACTTCGCGTAGTTGCTGATAGGAATCCGTCCACCTACTAGATCTACTCGTCTAGTAATACCCCAAAAGGTCAAAACCTATCTGCTTAGAACAATCACTCATCTAGGAAATCCCTCCAAGACTGATTCTGACAGCAGAGATCTCAAACCAATATCTCTGACAAAGTCCAGATGATAACTATTCTATTGATACCAAACCCGATATCTAACCACACCAAGGTCATACCCTATTGTGATTGCTACCAAAATCCCTAGACTGAGTAGCCTCCCCACCTCCACTTACTAAAGCGCAAAGACTTCCAGGCAATACCGGCATAGGGTCGCTCCTCCTCACGTCTAATCCTGGTCATAATTCACAACTCTTGGTTTATACTTGACTTGGTTACTTGATGAAAACCCATCATCACACAGTCACCACCTAAGAAGGTCAAACAACTCATTGTCCCAAGGGAAACAACCTAGAATCATAATAATGACTCTGATGAATCACCTCATCCCTGGCACTAACCATAGTCAAACGACTAACTATGACATCCTAGAAAAATACCTAGATATACCCTCATGGTAAGCAGTTACAATTACATTACTCAAAACCTATGAGTCACAACAGTTGAACACTAACTATGCACGGGATTCATCCCAAGAAATTTCCAAAATTAATACACATGTATCATCGTTTCAAGTTAAGTAAAATTCATATTAAAATCCCATGTAATACAAAATCACTAGAATTCAAATACACTAGAAAGATGTACAATAAAACTTGGAATGATACAACAAGTTTCTGGAATCACTAATATAGATGATTCAATACTTACAACTGAAATATGGTTTACAACAGAACACAGTATTCATCATACTTGAATTGTGGTACAACTCGTGGTCTTGAGCATAAAGCTTTTCATCGGTCTACGCATCGATGCAAGCATACTCCGACAAACGTAATTTCCCACGATCTCCAATTAAAAATATCACTAACCTACCGGGGTACGTCACTGATATATAGTGAAACACCCCAGTGGATGAGATAAGATCTTTACGACAATCTCTCCAACTGCTAGTGGAGAATCTCCTTTAAGTTAATGCCACATGGGTAGTCACACACCATGCGCTCCAATAACTCCTCATATGCATTTGAAGTGAAATATTCAAACATCTCTTCCAATCAGATCTCGCTGAAATCCTCATAAGACAAATCTTCAAAAATCCTGCCGATGATGATAGTCTTCGGGCAACCTAATTGCCACATCATCATTTCTTTTAAATATCTCATCATTCTTACAAGGATTACCAAAGTCTCAGTACTATGTCCCAAAAGTCTCTTTGCATGCGCTCTGATACCAAAAAATATAGCGACCCAACCCGGATCCACTACTAATCAGTGAATTAGAGCATAATTAAGAATGTAATTAACACTAATCAGAATTACACTACGAAAAGCTTAAATAAATGTTGACCGGCAGAATAAAACCGGTTAAATAAATTTGATATACAACCCAATCGAATAAATCTAGACAACAATAGAACCTACAGCTAATCCTATTGTTCTCCCTGGTCACCGAATACTCCAAGTCGCTGGGTGTACTACCTGCACCTGCCCCGTCGAATGGGGTGTCCAAACATACAGAAAACACTGGACGTGAGCTACTACGCTCAGTACGAAAGCAATGATATATAAAATATATGAAACACATAAATGACTTTAAAACAAGGGTAAATCAGTCTGCTCAGGGCGCCATGAATATACAGCACCGTGCTGGATAGCTAGTCCGCGGGGCACTCGTATATTCTCCTATCACTATAGTATCTACTCCATCGTAGTGGTCGCTCCTAGTGATAGCAAAACCAGGGGCTGAGCCTCACCAAAACCAGACAGGAATCCATAAGGAGAAACTCATCGCATATGGAAACTGTCATGGCTTACATCATACCAGATGTAGTCTAGTACGTATAAAAACATGCATGTGCTAAAGCAGTAAAACATGGTAAAACACATAGCACATACTCATGCAACACATATATCATATATCATGTCGTTTATCTCGGTCAGTACTTACGTACCTTACTAAGGCAGTCCTAGAAGTTCCACTCTAGGTTCCAAGCCTATCATCAGCTCTACAATTCAAAATACTAATGCATCATTATTTATGCTCTAAAAGCCTTAACTAAGCTATTGTATACTCTTAAATATTTTTAGGAAGCAAAAGCTATACCTTCATCCGTCTTCAGTCTGCTGATGGCGATAGTCCCAAAACTTAGGCACAACTCTGCTACTAGTCCTGTAGAGCCTAGCCACTTTTGGCCCTTCAGTAGGACGCCTAGAAAGCCCCTAAAAAGCTAAAATACTAACAGAATAGGACAAAAGAGGAAATGGTGCACTTAACAAATGAGCTAGGCACCCCCATATAAAGACGGAGATCTGACCGTCCGATCTTGCCATCGGAGCGTTCGTTCACCATCGAAGCGTCCGTTCGTGCTTCCGATCTCTCCTGTCCAACCATGTGTCCATGACACTGTTCGAAGCCTCCGTTCTCAACATCGGACCGTCCGATGTCCACTTGGTGACGTAAGCAATGATGTCATCATGCTGGCCTACTTGATGACGTTAGCCCTAGCAGATCGGGCGTCCGTTTGCCTGACCATAGCATACGATCTTCACGCACTTCCGATGATCTGTTCTCTGTTCGGGTCGTCCAATCCTACCCGATAGTTTAAACCCTTCTGGTCATTTTTAGACGTCATGTATCCGATTCTTAACTCCTTAATCCTCTTTTTAGGAAATCCCTTAATCATGTTTTATTAAATCTAAACATGATTTCTGAATTAATCACCAATTAATTATTAATTCTGGATACGGGTCACTACAGTAGGACTTTCAAACCTCACACACACACATACTTATACATACACACACATATACATACACACACTTTTATATCCCTAAACCTAAAACATAATAAAATTAAAAGCCTAGCCCCAAGAAACCCCCCAAAGTCGCCACCCTCTCTCCCCTTCTCCCCAAACCCGTCGGCCCTCCTTCCTTAGCCAATTTTGGCTGCCGCCGCCGCCATACCACCACCACACCAGCCGGAGCACGTCGCTTGGAGGTCATAGCTGCTGATATTCGAAAGTTTCAGCTCCTTTCTCATCTCTTTTCTTGATTTTTTGAAGGCAAAAGCAAGTATAGGCTATCCTTTTGGCCCCAAGCAAAGATATTATGTGTGTGCTTTGTTTTTTCTTTCATTTTGCCTTGAGTTATGTGATTTTTGGAGCTATTATTTTGAAAATCTCAGAATATTCAGTAGGCATGCATGTGTGATTTCGAAATTCTACATGTATTTGATGCTAAAATGAGTTATATGTTGAGTTGGAGTTGAGACTTGGTTGTGCTATGCCTATATTTCGAATTTTTGGGCAAAAATCAGTAGGTTTCATGTGAAAATTCGAGTTATGCTTGAATTATTGATGTTAAAATGATCCATGTTAAGTGTATTAGTCAATACTTGAAGTGACATTATATATATGCATTCCAAAAAATTCAACTTGGTAGCTTGCATCGTTTGGGCTTGTTTTCTTAAAATTTGATTGAATTGTATAAGGGGCTGCCTAGGCTAGATGAAATGAGGTTTAAATTATGTATTGGATGAGGTTTGGATTGGTTTTAAGGGCTGGAGGTGCAGGGTTGAGGGCTGAAGACGAGGTCCTGTGTTGGGAGTAAACCGGTTATGATAAGTTGGCCTAGAATGGGACTTGAGCTAGGTTTGGGTGTGAGCGCTTGGCTTGAGGTTTCATTGTGGCCTAACGGGAGTTATTAAGGTGTGTTTCAATGCTGGAGGTTGGGGAATTCAATCGTCGTAGGGTTCGTAAGGAGTTAGGTAAATCTTGGTCTTGTGCAGATTTTTATTGTCCTTTGTATTTGTCTCAAGAGTTTGTTTCTATTCGGTTGACTATATAGGTATGGGAAGGGGATGGCTCTGTCAAAATTCAAGTGTAGGATGTTTTGGTCACGTAGGTACAATTTGGGCTCAATTCAGTTAAGTTTTGGATAGGATAAGGGCGATTTAAGTTAAGGTGGTTGGTGCAGATTTTGGGAAGGTTTAGGGGCTGCCTGGAAATCCGTTTTGTTTGGGTTGCTCGGGTTGGTTTTGGATGCTGTAACCTGGTCCTTGGGTTAATTTAAAGTGTGTAGAGAGTGTCGGTTCAAGCGAGAATCAATTTGGTTAAGGTAATGTTGAGACATGGGTTTTTCGGTTGGACCGCTCGAGGTAAGTCGTGTTTGAGGAAATAGGGAGTCATGGTTGGGTAGTTTACCCTAGGGGCTGCCACTTAATCATCATTTTTTCTTGTTTTAAATCAGGGTTTTCATCACCTAAAGTTGAATATTCGCGTGTGTTACTCCCATTCTTTGATTGGAGTAAAGTTTTAAACAAGTTGAGTAAAATTGTCTTTCGCGTATTTGATTTAAGAGAAAGTTTGTGTTGACGTTGAGAAAAGTAAAGTTTTTAAATGAAGTGAGTTGATTGTGATGAGACGTTCAATGTCGGTTTGGGGATGTCATGACTCACTTGCCAATTAGACGTGTGGTGTGCGTCTAGGAGACATCTCAGCTCCCCTACCAAATCAAACGTGTAGTGTGCGGCCGAGAAACATCTCGACTCCCCTACCAAATCAGAGTAAAGGGGAAATGTGGCATTAAGAGAGATCTCGGCGTCCTTGCCGGCATAGTACTATAGTCATTGATCGATCAAACAAAATAGGGTTGCAATCGAGGATCTAAATTCACATAGGAAAGTGAAAGTTCAAAGTTAAATTATATGAAAGTTATGTTTAAAGGCTTAAGTTGAGTTGAAGTTTAAAGTGTGAGTTTGTTAAAGGTGTGAGTTCATTGCATGTGACTTTCTTTACAACTCCAAATCTCATTTCCTTTTATCTTTAACCTTTTTCGAGAAGGTTTCAAGGTATTTTTTGTACTAGTATTTTAAGTATTATACATGTATTTTTAACTCTCGTTATTTCATGGTTTATACTTGTTGGGTTTTTAGATTCACTATCTTTGTTTGGTGCAGGTGAGGATGTCTCAGGGACCGAGGGGCAGAATACCTTGGGCTGATGGCACCGACAGCGCCGACCCTCGAGCGTGTCTTTTCCTTTTTCGTGTTTTAAGTACTGAATAATGAACTAAGGAACTATGTTTATTTTCAAAGTTTGATGGCAGGATGTGCTTTCCATGCAAACTTGTTTTATTTGGCATGTAAATTAATTTATCAGTTAAACTTTGGTTGTTTGTGATGTCGAACCTCTTCTTTTAAGTTCGTGTGCATTTCTCGTTTTAAATTTCCTGTCTTGTTGGTTGTTTGATTGCTGTGTTGGAGACAGGTGGATTTTCAAGACTTGCGAATAGGTCATGTCAAATTTTTTTTTTAAATCCGCACTTTTATTTCTTTAAGGTAAATGTTAGGTTCTTTTCAACACTAATCAATCTAAAATTGATCACTATCAGAATCCTCTTGATCATCAGCTTCCTCATCATCTCTTTTTGTCCGAGATGGACCAACTTCATATTGTGTACTCTCTCTCCTTTTTTGGCCAGAAATGCCAAGTCTTGACCTACAATCAGCCAACAGAGCACTCTAGAGTCCCAAGTCCTCCTGGTCTTTGGCAATATTCTTTTCAACATGGGCCATCAGTGCCTTAATAGTGGTGAGAGCAAAATCCATAGTAGAGGGTTGAGGCACAGATTCTTCAGTGTTGTCACCCGTGTTGGCAACATCAGGCACAACATCAGCAACAGCAGCAGGAGCATGAATATCATTCCAGGGCAAATCCAGTATGCAATTTCCTTTGAGTAGTACTGCTGCAATCTTCAGGATCTCAGGCTATTCCAACAATTCTTTAGTAATGTTGTGGATGAACCCCTGAGACTCCAAAAGTCCATAAATCAAGGATGGAAAAGGCAGTATGGTAGACTTCAAACCTCCATCAGCAAACTGGAGTGTATTCCTGAACACTAGCTTCCCAAAATTAAAATAACTCCTAGTTTCTATAGCAAATAAGATAAACGCCTATGGCCTAGTTACCACCGTAGAGTTTGTTAAAGGCGTCCAATTCCTCACAGCAGTCTTGTGTAAAACGGAGTAAAATGATGTGAGCCTTGCTGCAGAAAAATGATCAGTAAATTTTATGACCATACCACCAGTGAGCACTGAGATTACGTCATGTATGTCGGGGTGGTGAACTTCTTCTACATCTGGTGTAGCATACAGAGAGTTGATAAGAGCAGGGGTAAATTCAAACAGCCTTCCTCGAAGAAAAAGAAGTCCATACTTTGACGATTCTGGATCTCCAATACTTGCAGTAAGATTAGCATAAAATTCCAGAACCGCCTTCTTGCAGTAAGGCATCACATCAACAACAGTAGAATAAAACTTCCTAAGCTTCAAAAAGACAATGATATTAAACCTGATGTAGGCCACATCGATGTTCTTTTCATCCAACATCCCTCGATGCACATAGAGGGGTCACACTGCAGCAGCATCACTAGAATAGAACATAAGTGAATGAGCAGCATTCACATCATACCCATCATCTGCAGTGTTGTCTGTGATGTTGGCAACATCAGCTGCAACACCACAATCAACAGTCAAATGTTCCTGTTCATCTATATGTGTAATGTTCTCATCATCACTAGAGTCTGTATTAGACTCTTCTTCATTGATATCTACACTTACATCAGTAGAGTCATCATCTCCAAAAGTGGATGTGGAAGAGCTATCCGATGGTTGTTCTCTCCTAGCAGCAAATTTCTCCATCATCTCAGCATTAGGCTCATCATTGAAGAGATGAGTAGAGGGAATATCAGAGGCAATAGCCTTCCCTTTCTTTAGACTCTCCAAGATTTTGGCCAAAGACGTATCATCTTCATCAGAAAAAGCGATCTCCTCAGGCACTGGTTTTTTGGGATTAACAGCAGGAGGAGCATCTTCAGAGGAACTGGAATCACTACTCTCAGAAGCAGGTCCAGAAGTAGGTGCGGAGGCAGATGCAAATGTGGTTTTCTTTCGGGACACGAGCTCACATTCTCCATCATCAGAATCATCACCAGACATGTTCTCAGGATCAGCCAGTCAGGGGTGATCACCTCTACGAAAACTCTTGGATGGAGTGAAATCAGGGTTGTACCCTGCTTGTCTCTTGGATCTTCGAGCAAAAGGTTGAGCAGGAAAAACTTAATTGAGGATAGAGAAATCAGGGAGATTCTCTACATCAATCTCGTTTCCTGGTTCTCCAGGAGCAACAACAGCAAGAGGAATTGGTTCCTCAGTCAAAGGAATGATTGACAGAGAGGATGAAGAAGGTGCGTCTTCCGGTATTGCAACATTGGGAGCAACATCGGTGTCCTTGTAACCCATCTCACTACGGATATCTTGAGGGTCAAATCCTGCCATTGTATTTGATTTTGAGAGAGTAAGAACAATTAGGGTTTGGTGAAAAATATGAGGCTTAAGAATTATCAAGGAATAAGATGAAAAATAAAAACAAATATCAAATGTTTATGCACTCAATAAGCACTCAAAACGGTAATATTTTACCGTAACAAACTTCTGAAATCCTAACTGATTCACTTTCCATAATTACCAACGGTAACAATCCACAAACGGCCATATTTTTAAAAAAATGGAAATAAAATCTCCTTAATTATGACAATAATCTGAGATAAATATTGGACAAAATATTCCAGAAATAACTCCACTTTAGCTTAACTCCACTTAAAAACATTATCAACCACAAAAATTCAATTTTTAGTAGATAGGGTATGTAGTGACCCAACTCGGAATCATCTACTAATAAAAAACTTAGGCATGCAATTAAATAATAAACATAATCAGAGCAACTGCGGAAAATAATACAAAATCTTGAACCCGGCGGAATACAACCGGTAATAAATCCAAATAGTACAACTCAATAGAATTAGCTTAATACAAAAGAATTAGGAACATAGTGGCTAACACTGCAAATCCTGTCTTGGTCACAACCTACTCTCCAAATCCTCATGAGAACAACCTGCAACTGCCCCGTCGAATGGGGTGTTCAGTAATAGAAAATAATTGGACGTGAGCGCTAAAGCTCAGTACACTAGTACAGGTAAACATACAAATATGATGCATGCAATGTAATGAAACGGGTATCATATCTGGGTAGGCAAATCAGAATCTACTCAGGATGATGCCTAAGATATGAGCTGAAATCTCGAGGAATCAAACCACTGGATTCAACTGCTCATTCCTAACTGGACGTGGACCAGAATATCACTTAGATCACTAGAGTCTGCTCGAACTGTCGGTCACTATAAATGTCTTAACTAGGGATGAACTCCCCACAACTCTAGCTTATCTCAAAGGAGATACAGACTCAATAAGATATGCACATGCAACATAATATCTTAAAGCAGTAACATGCATCATGTCAAATAATATGCAACACATAAACATGCAAACTCGTTGGCTATCACAGTCAGTACTTACGTATCTTTCTAAGGCAGTTCCTAAAAGCATCCATCTAGGTTCCAAGCAATACTACAAGGCAAAGTAACCATGTATCATCTAACATACTCTAAAAGCCTTAATTAAACTATAGCATACTCCATATTTTCTATATGGATCTAGATCTATATCTCCGTCCGTCTTCAGCCCGCTGATGTCGAATTCCCTAGAGCTTGGGCACAGATCCGCTACAACCTCTAGAAACCTCGTCAAAGCTCCGTTGCTTGGCTATTAATACGGACACTGTCCGCTATCTATAAAAATACTACTACCTACTCCAACTCTTTATAAAAGAGTCCCAAAGCCCTAAAAATCGAGCCATTACGGGATAGGAGAGGATTCTGAACGTTTCAAAATGAGCCCCTCACGCCCTTATTTATAGAGCTCGATCGGATGCTCTGATCTCCTAATCGGAAGCTCCGATCCCTGCATGCATGCCACGTTCGGAACGGCCACGATCGGAAGCTCGGATCTACACTTCGGACGTACCGATCTCTTGCATGTAGCTACATGTTCAAGTATCATTGCCACGTGCATGACACCACAGATCGGAGGCTCCGATCCCTCTTCGGACGTTTCGATCGTCCCGTTGCTTCCGAACTTGCTTCGCTCGTTCCGATCTATTCGGACCTTCCGATCTTAGTTCGGATCTTCCGAACTTGTCCAGGCCCAAATAATCCCATTTACTACTTTGGATGTTTTGGATCCGATTTCCATGTCCGTTTGATCATATAAATATTTTTTAATCATGATTTATTTAATCTAAATATGATTAGCAAATTAATCGTGTAAAATAAAATCGGGTTACTATATTATCCCCCACTTAATATAATTTTGTCCTCGAATAAATCTTAATTACTGAAATGAACTTGTAATAGTGATCCAATCTATTACATATGAACATTTTACAAGATACAAAACTGATCAAAATGCTTTCGGATACTCTTGTTCGCATATGACTCTTCATATGACGAATCCATTTTTCCGATGAAATCAGTAGTCTATTGAACTAACTCAAGTCCTTCTTCCAGTCACTTTTCCCACTCTTTCCCAGAACAGTGGAGTATGACATCGACACTCATATAATGCTTTGAAAGTATCATATCAATACTGCAATGATAACTTTTGTTATACGCGAATTCAAGTAATGAAACTAGCTTTGCCATGCTGGATCAAAATTCATATTACAAGCTTGAAACATATCCTCAAAAGTGGGGATAGTACACTCTGACTGCCCATCAATTTCTATGTGGTAACTGTACTCAACTCAGAGTAGTACGTAAAGCACATTGAAATCTCCCCAAGAATTTGGAAATAAATATGAGGTCTCAATCACTGACTATACTTTCAGGAATTTCATGGAAACACAATCTCATGCGTGTACTAGATAACCATACTGTCCATGATATAATCTCAATTTTACAGAAATAAGTACACTAACTACAATCCAGATAGTATCACAATTTTTCGAGGGTATCATCAAATGAGTCACAAAATCTATCGTGATAAACTTCCACTTCCACTCAAGAATAGGCAACTGTGAAACAATCTTCCAGCTCGTTAGTATTCTGTCTTAACCTGTTGACACACTAGATATCTAAACATATTCGAATACATATTGTGCTCCATGTTCTTTCGTCAAACTTAAGTACACAAATCTTTGTACTTCGAAAGGATACTATTACCAATAGCAAAAAATGAATGATTCTCTAATCATGTGACAATGTTGTTGTCCACAATTCCTGATTTCTTGAACCTTTTTCAGATTCTTACTTTTGGTCAAACCAATATTATTCTGCTGACTCTAAAGCTAATTAGTACTTTCCTTGTACTAATAATCTGAGTCAAATAGTGACGTCTATCTCACATCTTGATATAACAATAAACTTGTAAGGTCCGAAAAAATTAAATTCTTAATTAAGGGATTTGAGATTTAAATTTCGAATATGAGAAAATATTAATTTGAAGAATTTAAGAAATTAGAGATTTGATTTCAGGTCGAAAAGATTTAATTTGAGGATTTTCGGATTTTAAGATTTTAATATCCGGAATTCTTAAATTAAAAGATTAAAAATATTTGAATTGATATTTATGAAATTTAAGATGTGAATTCCAAGATTAGAAATATCAAGGATTTACTTTGCGGATGAAATCCGAGCAAGGACCAAGTTGCAAATATGGAGAAGTTCAAGGACTAAAATGCGATAAGGTCCGAAATTATTTAATTTGAATCCAAAAATATTTACTTTGGAAATATTTAGAGTTTAGAATTAAATTCTAATATTCTTAAATTATTTAGGATTGAAATTGAATTAAATCGCTTGTCCGGGGACTGGATTGCAAATATGCAAGAGTTTAGGGGCTAAAATGCAAATAAGCTAATATATATCCAATAAATTCACGTGGGAATCAGAATTGGACACAAGAAAAACGAGAGAAAGGGAGAGAAAGGGTTCCAAGCCATTTTTGTCCCTTTAAAGCTTTGATATCTTTTGATCCGCCCGGTAGAATTTTCGATTGATCATATCTTTGTGATTACGGCTTCGAGTGCTACGTTTTGACGTAAGTTTTATGAAGTTCTCCCATGTTTGAATTTTAAAATGTTGTTAGAATTAAGATTTGCTTGTATAAATATGTTCTAGCATATACGACAATAACATATCTAAGACGAATCGAGAAAAGATCGTCATTTGAACATGTTTATGATTTTTGAAAGATTTATCAAAAATCTGAAAATTATGGATTGATATTCACGTGAATATGCTGCTGAATATATGATGATAATATGTTGAGATTATGGTATGAATGATGTTTACGTTTTCGGAAATATCGAATTCGAACTGTTACGCCGTTGGTTTGTGTTTGTCGAATATTTGGAATACATGCAGTTGAGTTCGAATTTGAAGCAATGAAATCATAAAGATATGAGTTATATATCAATTTTTAGATGATGATTAAGTTGTTGGAATTGTTGGTTTCGAATCACGGCATCGTCGATTGGAATTTTGATCATCTGATCAACATTTGAAGTTGTTTAAGCCTTGATGAATTGAAATGAGTTTGAGAACTAATATGATAATGTTACACACTTCTGAAATATGATATTGTTACACACTTAATTTCAGACTTGAATATATTATAACGAGTTTGAATCGAAGATTATAGTAGTCGAATTGACGAGTCAAGTTCGAATGACTTGAAGTATTGAAGTTGAATCCCGAACACCTTCAAGTAGCACCGATTGAAAAGAACAGCATTTGATGACAGATTTGGAAAGCTTGTATTGATCAGCATTTGCAAGAATTTGCAACAATTCAAGATGTTTGAATCATGGTCAAAGGTATGATTCGACATTATTCCTGACAGGTAGAACAACTCGAGAACGTGGTGGTTTTTGAGTTTTCAAATCACATACCTGATTGCTTAAATGTGCTTAAATGTTCTTATGTGATTTAGCTGATTCTTATTGTTTGGCTTGATTATTGATTTGATTATTCAAGATGTGTTATGTTATTTAATGCATACAAATTATGTTGCATTCATCTTGAACCCTACCTTGAATAGCACAGTGGGCAGAATGACCTAGAGTGCATATGACGTTTGGAGGGCTATAGATGAGTGGCATGGATTGTAGATTCGTTTCCAAAGCCAGAAAACTCACTATAGTTGCATCAAAGTCAGGGGAACTGAGATATTTAACGTTATCTCGATTTGGTAAGTTGGTGGACAGTTAAAGATTTTATTCCCCGGGATCCCCAAGAGCTATGATTTATTGATATCAGATTTGATAGCCTCTTCCTTGAACCATGCATTGCATTTATGCATTAACCTAGAGATTTTATGGTTTAGAATATGCAGTTATAAATGCTAGCATGTTGTTATATGTCATTCTAGATATGAATGTATTGATATGCTTGATATGATATTGCTTTAGATGAATAGCTATGCTTTAAGAATTTAAGAATGAAGTATGTTTCTATGATTACATATTGTTACATGTTTCAATGATTTAGGATTATTACGGCATATAGATTTCATATGCTTAAATGTTGTATATGCATGTCATTCATACTGAGATTTATTCTCACCGGAGTTATCCGGCTATTGTTTTGTTTGTATGTATGCATTGCATCAGGTTGGGGCATGAGCAAGTCAGACATGACTTGGATAGCTCGAGATTGACAGATTATAAGTGGTGACTCGAGTTTTAAGCAGATGACATGTATTTTAGACATTTGATAAACATGTTAGAACAACAATAACCTTTTTAAATATTGTTGTTGAGTATTGATTTATACTTAAGATTTCATGTCTAACAAATGTGTAGATTGATGATAAAATGCATGTCAATGATATAGAATCATGTTGAGAAGTTTATATGTTAGATTATATCATTTTTCAGACTTGATAGCTTAATAAGACTGATTATAAGCAGGGCACAGACCCCGTGCATGCCATGTGCCTAGGTCCGGATGGACTCTGTCTCAAAATATGTTTTGAGAGAAGAAGGCACGGACCCCGTGCCAGCCTCCATGCAAGGGTCCGTGTGTACTCTGTCCTGCAATTCTTTTGATTTTGATTTATAGCTAAGGGCACGAACCCTTGTCCAAAAGCTGCACGGACCCCGTGCCATGGTCCGTGCATGGTCCGGACCAAGGTCCGTGTGTGAGCTGCCCAATTTATAAAAAAAAAATCAGTCTTTAATTTTATTCTTTCAAGTTTGATTCAATTATGATTAAATGTTAATTTGCCCTAAGAAAATATTAGCAACCCGAGGTCCCCACAAAACTGGTTATCCTGCCATGGATAATAATAAGTTTTACTGGATCCCGACTTGCTTATAATTAGATGAACAAGAACTAATTCACCCAAAATTTGTGAAGTCTCCAAGCCAATATAATCCAGCTAACCCTTGACTTGATTCTATCAAATCAAGTACATCAATGGTCCAACGCATCCAAAAGACATTCTGGGAAATGTGTGACAACAATTTCCGCCAGACCCGGTAACTTTAAGTCTCGGCTGCTGTCCTTTCACTATGTCTAAACACTTGGTGTTATCCTGTTAGTGCTCCTTGAAATCCAAACACTTGCTAGATCAAAATCTGATGAATAAAATTCCGCGATTACTGTAGAAAATACATGATTACAGTATTCTCCTTATCAGTTTCTATACTGAAATTCTAATATAAATCTGAAACAACTGCTCAGTTTAGTCTCTGAAAACTGAATTAACAATTTCTAATCATCAAGCAACACATCAAAGCCAATTGTCCTTTCTACAAAAGGAACATTCCATCTCCCCCATAACTAGATTTCATCATCTCTATCTACCACACACAATTTCAGAAATAATATAAAACTGGTTCCCGATGTCACAAGTGATAATACTTACAAATCCTTTTTAAAACCAAAGAAATCCAAAATCTGAATTACCACATTCCGAAAAATCCTCAAACAAGTGAGAAATTTTAAGTACATTTTTCAGATTAAGTTTTAAGCATACTGACTTACAAAATTGCTTTAATTATCTCTTAGATAACTAACTCGACTTAATACTGATCAAACTTATCAATCGCATCAATTATACTTGATCTATTATAGCTCACATTGATCAATTGAGTCTAAGCCTAAAATGATCAATTAATTAAGTCAATCCTCTTACCCATTCTCGATTTATTAGAATCTCATTCTGTAGATCAACAACTATGATCTATGTGGTTCTACTTATCGAGAAATTATCTGAACCCAAAACATTTGGAACAACAGAATTCCCACACCGAGTTCACTTACCTTATCTCTGATGGTGTCAAAACAATAATCAAAATAATCATTGTAACTAATCATGTTACCAGTATAGTTTTACTACCAAGTCTGTCCCTGTCCCAAATTGCAAATTCAATCGTTGACTAATTCCAGTAAATCATCCGCTATTCTGGGCAATCACTGTCACAATATTATCTCTGACGTAGTCAGAGGATAACTAAAAGTAGTCACTGACGCGAATCATGTTCTACTATAAAATTGTTTTTTTTATCCAAGCAACATAGATACCAAAATCAATAATCCTTGGATTAATCAAATGATCATCCTCTATTCCGAACAATCTCTGTTACCAAAAGATCTAATTCCATATCTCTAACGAAATTAGATAATAATTCAATGATCTTTGATAAACAATCAGTCCTTCTACTAGATCAATCCATCTGGTGATATCTTTCAATATTGACTGCATACTTTATTTGCTCAAAATGCTCGCTAGTCAAGGAATACCCTTTCCAAGACTATCCAGACAGCAGAAAATCTTATTATGTATATCTGACGAAGTCAGACGATAACTAATTCTCTTCGATACCAATTCTGGTATCAAACTCTATCTCTTACAATAGAATTCAAATGTCGCATAACTATACCCCTTCTGTGACTGTTGCAGAACCACTAGACTATGTTAGCCTCCCCTGAACACACCTCCCCTTGAAGAACGATAGGCTTCCATAATAATACAGGTATAAGGTCGCGCTTCCTTTAGTCATATATCTTAACAGTCCACAGTACTTGATATAATTCATTATTATGCCTCTGATGAAAACACATCATCCCTGGCAAAGTCATTGACTCAAAAGAATATTCTGGGGAATACATCTAGAACTACTCAACTGAAAACATGTATTATAATCTAACCCAATTATACAAACGTTAACCAAATCACTGCAGTTGAATAATTGATCAACTAATCACTGGAATAAAATCAAGATAATCCCAAAGATTACAATACTTGAACCACAAATCCAAGTTTTAATTAATTTTTATTACAATTCCATGTAATCGAAATATTCAACTATTACATTACACCAAAAAGATGTACAATGATATTAACTGATACATCAAAATGTCTGGAATACATTTGATTCAAATGCTTACAACTGAAATATTGTTTACAACAAAACTTAAATACAATTTTTAAAACAATACAAGCGGAAATCTTACATTACGTCTGTTGATCTTGAACGTAAAGTTTCCCGTCTGCAACACACGAAAGCATCGGTATAAGCATGTCAGCAGACTTCTTCTTCACAAGATCTAAAATATTTTATCTTACTAGAGATGCCCAAAGGTTCATAGGCATTCTCTTGGCAGTATCTTCTGAAAATTTCTCTAACTACTAGTGGAGAATCTGCAGGGACATCTATGGATAATAGGAAATCTAGACGATCACGTCTTCTCACATTCCCATAGATCCCGAGAAGTACCTGGAGTTCAAAACTGGATTTTCTTTTCCAGCTCCATCCTGTTGGGATCCACATAAGGTGAGTCTCTTATGCCAATCTTGAGAAAACCTAGATATCTTGCTATCCCTGCTCCTGATAAATCTTTGTAAATCAAACCTACGACGATTGAGTGATAGAGGTCTTTGGTTCTCACTCCTCAAAGAGGCCGCTCATGTACATTAAGCTAAACATTTCTCCTGCCTTTGTTTAATTTTTTTGGTGTTCAATTGTGTAGATTAATATGTATCTATTGGTTGGTTTTGATTTGTCTGTATTTCTTTCTGAATTCAATGCAATGGTTGCATGATTATTGTAATTTAAGTCATAGGTACGGGAGGAGTCGTTCGGAGTCAACAGAGAGATGCACTTTTATATACTGAGGAGTACGAACACGAACCAAATATGTATCGTTGGTTCTTCACAATCATCTTCAATTGCTTTCAATTGCTTCTGATCTATCAGATAAAAGATTGTCACCTTTTTTAATATGAATACTTTGTATTGTAGAATATTTATGTTATTTGGATAATTTCATGCTAATAAGGCTCAGTGACTCAGATTTATATTAATCCGGTGCATGAATCTGTGAATATATTATTTTTATTTGATATTATTTTTATTGTATATCATTAGTTACTAGAACCTTATATATTATTGTTCGGTGCATAAATTGAATCCGTGAATATATGTATTTTTAAATCATTTTTGCATAAATCCGTATATATATATATATATATATATATATAATATGAGATCGTAATTCTGAAATAATGTGTAGCAACAAGTATCGCTAGAATTCAATTTATGTTTCAATTAATTTCATTATAATTTTATTTGATAATCGACACATTCTTTTCAAATCATTAAAATTTCATATTTATTACAATTCTAATAAAACTAAATTATTTACGTACACGCAACACATGTACATCAGTCATACTCATGATGTAATTTTGGATTTTGCTAAAACACCATCCATCTTATTAAACCAATCACATAGTTTTACCATAATATAATATCGTCTTTTTATATTTTATTTTTCAGTCTTATTATTTAAATTAAAACTTATTTTAAAAACAATCTCTTCTTTTAAATATTTTTTTTTAAAAATCATTCTTTACTTATCTTTTTTTTACCAAACCATCCGCAATATAATAATACACAAAAACTCATAAAAAATAATTTCACAAGTTACTTTTATGAAAATAATCTCTTATTTGCATCACATTATTTTTTATCATAAAATATGAACATGATTGACCCATGTTATTGATAAAAATCCGTGGAACCATTTTATTCGTAAAATTATCTCACAAAAACCTACTACCTACTTATAAATCATTTACCTATAGTTGAATGAAATTCCCGAAATCCTATAAAATCCTTCCAAAGATTATTTCTATTTTAAAATCCCATATATTGGGCCGAAGATTGAGTAACATCCCACTTATATATGGGTTTGGATCCCCTACGGTGGCTAACACAGCCAAATTTCCTTTTTTTTTTTTCCTTTTTTTGATTTTTTGTTTTTTAAATATTTAATTATTTATTTTTATTTATATTTTTGGGTTTTTTTTTCTAAAATTTTTGGGTTTTTCTCTCTTTATTTTTTTATTTTTTTATTATTTACTTTTAGGTATTTTTATTATACATTTTAATTTAAAAAAAATTTATTATTTTCTTGTAACCATTTTTTTAAAATTTATTTTTCAATACTATATAATAATACACCAACGAATTAATGTTAATACTTAATATGGAAACACACGTAAATAATTCAAATGTTTTGTTGTTTCATTTCAACTAACATTTTTATAATTTTAAAAAAAAAACAGTTGATTAAAAATGTTTAGTAGATACATTATATTGAAATTAATGATTTCAAGATAATTATGAATGAATATTGTATTAATTAAATCGAATTAACCCATTGAATTAATTCGAAAATTGATCAGTTCGGTTAATTCAGATATTTGATTTTAGTTCTAAAAAATTTCGATTAATTCAACTCGGTTATTGGTTTTCATTTAAAAAATCGGTTAACTGAATTAACGGATTATAAATAATTTATATTTTGATTTTTTTTTAGACTTTACACATAATTTATTATATTTTAAAATATTTATATATTTAATATTTTTATATTTTTAATTTGTCCAACTATAATGTGTTTTATTATGATAAAAATCTAATATTCAATTATTAATTTTATAAATTTAATTTTCAATGTTTAGAAAACAAATTGATTAATTTGATTTTTTAAAATTTACATATAATTTATGATATTTTTAAGTGTTTATATATATTTAATATTGTACTTAATTTTTATTATTTTTTTCCAAGCATAATAAAATAATACAATAAAATAAAAAGATACAAAAATGATTTAAAATGTATAATAAAAAGGAGAAAAAGAGAAAAAAAAATTGCAAAAAAATCCCAAAAATTTGAATAAAAATAAATAATATAATTAAATAATTTTTTTTTTTAAAAAAAAAGAAATTTGGCTGTTGGGGGTAAACGTTGCCGTTTTACCCCCACACATCCCCTAGGGGATCCAATTCCCTTATATATTTGTTAATAATACGCACGTGGGGTAAAGGTACGTAATCGAAAACAGACCATGGGAGGCCAAAGAGGACGAGGCGGCGGCGGCGGGGCTAGTTCACCGTCCATGTTCTGCCGGAACCTCCGCCGTGACTTGGAATCGGCCATGAAGAAGTGTAATATTCAGAGAGACGTGGACCAACTAGTGAACCATCTCCGCTCCACCAATCCACTCTACGGCCGTCTCAAGCAGCAGCCTTTGACCAAAAGCGTCCGTCAAATTCTTCTTGCTTCAGGCAAAGGAGACGACGATATTTCCGATGTTTCCAATGGACAAGAACGGAACGGAAAGAAACGAAAGCGGTTGGGTGAGAGCGAGGAGAAATCCGGTGCCTCGAGCAGTGTAGATTCTTCGGACGACGACGACCAGGCTGCGACATCAATCGATTTGATGAAGTCGATGATGAGGGAGAATTACTGTAGATGGAAGAAGAAAAGGGATAAAAAGACTGTAAATTGGGTACATGAAAATAGGTGGCCTATGTTTAAGGATTTAGGGGGAATGAGAAAAGTGATAGATGATTTGACAATGCGTGTGTTGCTGCCTTTGTGTCATCCCGAGCTGGGAGGGAGACCACCGGCGGGGATTTTGCTTCACGGCCCACCAGGATGTGGGAAAACCATGCTGGCTCATGCCATCGGCAATGAGTCCACACTCCCCTTTCACACCATTTCTGCTACTGAATTGGTGTCTGGTGTTTCAGGTCACTTTTCATCAAGTTTATGCTTTTTTGCTATCTAGCACCATGTCATGGTTATGATATTTGAGATTTTTATGGACATCTACGTACCCTTAGAAAAAAGTTATTTCCTTTGATTTGTAGGAATGGCTAATTAAAGTTATAATGATGTTTTGCTTGATAGATATTGCTGAGTTCATCATTTTCTTAACTTTTTTTTGTTTCGCTTCATAATCATAGGTGCACCCGAAGATAATATTAGAGAGGTGTTCTCAAAAGCATACAGGACAACACCTTGTATTGTTTTCATTGATGAAATTGATGTGATTGCTTCAAAAAGGGAAAATTCCAAGAGAGAAATGGATCTACGTATTATCACACAGTTGATGACTAGCATGGGTGAATCATATAGACTGGTAAAACCCACTCATAGAAATGAAGATTCAGACAACAAATCGTGTCATGTCCTTGTAATTGGAACAACAAATAGGCTGGATGTCATCGACCCTGCCTTGAGGAGGCCCGGACGTTTTGATCTTGAAATTGGTTTAGATCTTCCAGATGAAGAAGCACGCTCTCAAATATTAACTGTCCTCACCCATAATGAAAAAGTTGGTGGTCCTTTAGATCTTAAGGAAGTAGCAAGATCCACTCCTGGATTTGTAGGAACAGATTTGAATGCACTTGTCCAAGAGGCAGCAAACCTTGCAGTAAGGAGAAATGTAAACCAGAGAAACGATGTTCTTTTAAGCAAATATGGTGAAGCTTGGTGGAAACCTTCCACGCAAATATGCTCACCTGAAGAAATAACAAAACTTGGCATCACAATGAATGACTTTGAGGTAATCATGATTTGGTTCTATATAATGAATGAATTGTTGTGCTTAATTAAGTTTTCTTCACGTCGTTGGGATGCTTTATAATATTTTTATTTGACTGTCTATAGGAAGCGGCTAAAGTAGTTCAACCTTCTTCTACCAGAGAAGGATTTTCTAATTTACCAAATGTGAAGTGGGATGATGTTGGAGGACTTCATTCGATTAAACGAGAGCTTGACCGTTATATAGTTAAGCCTATAAAGTATCCTCAATATTATAAGGTGATTAGTTACATTTAAAGTAGATTATCTGGATGGATGTTTGATTTGCATGTATGTTAAGCTGTTTTGCAACTTTTGTGTTTTTTGTGGATCGATACAATGCACCTGGCTATGCCACATCTGGCTTTTTTTTTTTTAGTTTCAATTCTGGCATGTGTATTTGGATTTGACACTGATATTACATCATGATTCCTTGAGCCCTAGTATATTGAGAATCAACCAATTTCTCGCCCCACCCACAAACTTCAACAAATAAGCTTTGCAGAGATTTCGGACTACACCAGTCCTATTTATTGAATTAATAACTTGAAGAGTTTGAATCTTCAAATAAATTTGTTCTTTTGCAGGTTTTAGGGAACAGGTTTAAGACCGGATTTTTGCTATATGGCCCTCCAGGCTGCGGAAAGACATTGATTGCACAGGCTGTTGTAAAAGAAACTGGAGCAAATTTCATTCATATTAAGGTTCCTTCGATTTCTTCTCCCACAATTTAGCTGAGCACATAGTTTGTTGGTTATTTGGTTTGATCTTTTGTCGGTGTCTATCAAGGGCCCTGAACTGCTGAATAAATATGTTGGTGAGAGTGAAGCCACAGTGCGTAAAATGTTCAGTCGCGCAAGAGCATGTTCTCCATGCATAATTTTCTTCGATGAGGTATGTTGTTTTCTCGCTCTCCCAATTACCTCTCCGTCTACAATCACCCAGTACTCTATCCTTTACTTCCATCTACAATCACCGTCTCTACTATCTACTTGTAGGTTTCATGATTTTATACCAGTCCTATTTAATTTCTTCTTGTCATTTGTCAACTTGTCATCATCACCAATAGAATTTTTGCATAACATGTGCCCATCAAACGTGCATAGTTGGGCTGATTGTAATCATATTTTGTTTGGATGATCGACGTTCATGTGTAAATTTTCCACATTGTGGTGCATTTTTTTTATATACTTGATACCTGCTGCATGTGCTAAAATTTTAGGAATATTGATTCATGGGTTGACAATATGTGCTCTGTCATGCAAAGCAATCATCTTTTAAATGTTTTGTAGTTTCTCTTGTGATTTATGTTCCAAACTGTTGAGCTGCTTCAAGCAGCAATGGTAGTGGCATTCACAGAATTTTATCCTTGACAATTTAGATTTCCATCATATTACCATTATGCAATCACACAAACTAATTTTTTGGTTACATTTGCGAGAGTTTGGATTCCTTTCGGCATTTGGTTTTTCCTCTCAGTATATCGGTCCGTTTGATGGATATTTATGTTTTCTTATCTAACTTATTCCTCGTTTACTAGTTGGATGCATTAACAACAGACCGTGGTAGAGAAAGAGGACATGTTGTTGAGGGAGTCTTAACTCAGGTCAACATCACTTTCGTAAGAGTGTAATTTGCATTTACATGTCTAAACCTTGTTATGGCTTGAAAACCAACTGTATGTTTCTATTATTACAGCTGCTAGTAGAGCTTGATGGAGGAGAACAAAGACGGGGCGTATATGTGATCGGTGCAACAAATAGGTAGAGATTGTTGCTTCAAGTAATTTTGGGACATTTTTGTGGATAGGAAGTTTAAAATATGTTTTTCTTAGGCCTCTTCTCTAACATCTTTTGATAGGCCAGACATAATAGACAAAGCTCTTCTTAGACCTGGAAGATTTGGTAAACTTTTGTACGTTCCTCTCCCTTCTCCAAAGCAACGAGGAATGATCTTGAGAGCTCTTGTTGGGGATTTGAGGATAGATGACACTGTCGACCTTATGGCTATTGGGAAGAGCAGTTCATGTGAAAATTTTAGCGGAGCCGATCTATCTAATCTTGTATGTCCCGGATGAACTTTTCTTGCATACATTGTTTTGTTTCTTAATTTAACCCATAATTATGTTTTATTACTTAAAATTAACAGTCGCTCTCGACACTAATAGATGAATCAGGCTGCTGTGTTTGCTGTGGACAATATACAAGCCGAAAGTCTAGCTGATGACTTAACTTGGACCATTAGAAATGAAGATTTCGAGAAAGCATTCGAGGAAATCTCACCATCGGTTTCTAAAGAGGTGCCTACATGCTGCTACACATTTGCATTCTCATCTAAATAATATAGGTGAACACCTTTTTTTTTTTGGTGCTGCAGCAATTACAGTTTTACAGGAGTTTTTCGAATATCTCCAAATCAAGCTGCGAGTAAGGTTTGTGCGCTTCCTCTAAACAAGCCATTTTCTTGAACTATTCCATCATGGATACACGGTTCGGCTAGCAACATTGCTGTGGGACGGTCTAGTGCAAATACAAATACATCATCTATGGTGGGAAGAGAACTTTTACATCTTTGAGACATTGTTTATATATATATATATATATATATATATATATATATATATATTTACTTGGTACTTTTAAGTTGCAGACATGATATTTTCTATTTTTTTGTCCTCCAGCATTTGAAAATTTTTGTTTGGCACATTTTGATTTAAATTTATGTAAGAACTGATCAGCGTGGTATTTAAGCATAAAAGATATGGTGTTGGCACTCTGTTATAAATGATTATTGATTCTTTGTAAAAGTATATGACAATGAGCCAATGTCGTCAACATGCAGCTTTTATAGCGATTAAAAATAAACAAACAAAACAACTCATAATTTTTGCCATTTAGGATTAGGATATCTAGACAAAAATGATTTTTTGTAATTTAGGATATCTTGACGAAAATAGCCAACCTGAAAAAAAATCATAATAATTGAAATTTTATTTTTATAAGCAAAAACTTTAAGTAGTTTATTATTAGAGTATAGAAAAAAAGTTTTGGTACACACATGCCGAACATAAAAATAAATAACGAAAATATAGAATAAATATACTCAACCAAGGTATCTCGGATGTACGTCCATACCTCAAAACAAGCAACCTAGCGATATAAGTCCTCTAGTCTAAGCCTATAAGTAGACAATCAATGTATCAATATTTATCCTCAAAAACCCTTAACTAGACTAATAGATACTCACTTAAGCTAAACCGAGTCTAGTAATATACATGTGTCCGTCGTTAGCCCACTAATGGCGACAACCCCAAAATTTGGGCACAACTCCGCTACAAACCCGACAGCGCTCCGTCGCCTCCTGCCCCTCCAATAAGATGCCCAAAATACCCTAAATCTAGCTAGAAACGAGAGAGAGGAAAGGAAATGATGCAAATGAAATGACATCTCTCGACCCCTATAAAAAGGCAGAGATCGGATGGTCCGATCTCCGAGATAGGATCCTCCCATCCTTTCCAATCAATCCCCTCCGAACATGTGTCCTGAAAGCTGCCGACACCTGATCGGATCGTCCGATCTCCTGGTTCTATCAAATCCAAACTCATACCTCTTATCTGAACGCGATCGGATCGTCCGATCCCATCTTGGGATCGTCCGATCTTCTCGAGCTTCTGAACTCCCAATCTAGCTTCCGAACGGTTCGGTTGGTCCGACCCCTTAGCATAACTTAGTTCCAATCGTCCGAACTCCTGAACACTTTGAACTTCCCCAAATTATTTTCGAGCGTCCTGAATCCGATTATACACTCCTTTAACTCATTTAAGAACTCCTTAATCATGTTTTAGGAAATGAATTAGTTATATTAGTAGTCGGGCTACTACACTAACAGAGCTAAGTCAATTATGGTATGTTTGATATGAGGGATTGTGATGAGTATGAACATTTACATCTAAACCCTCATTCTTCATATCCATGTTTGGTTTGCATTTGCAATGAGAATGCTCATTCCTATTTGAAATGTCTATTTGAATATGGGAAAGTCGTTTCATCTATTTTGGATGTGAATGGTCATTCCCACATCTAATTTTTATGGGTCCGTTTGAAGTTGGAAATAAGATAAATAATATAGAGATAAGTAATATATTGTAATAAAAAATAAATATGAAATGATAGTTAATATAAGATTTGATTTGATTGATAGATTATGGTTTGTTTGATTTGATTGATTATATATTATATGAAAATAGTAAATTACTATTTTATCCTTGTAATAATTAATAAAAATATGAATAGTATTATTTATAAAGAGTAATATAGTAATTTAAATTCAATGATTTGATTGATGTAAGATAAATAATTTATGATTTGATTGATGTGAGATAAATAATTGAAATTGGATAAATAATATGACCAAAAAAACATGAGATATATAAAATAATTTAAAGGCAGACTAATGATCTACCACTTCAAACACACCCTATGTGTATACTAATCTTTTTCATATTTATTTTATTTAAAAGAAGTAGCTAATATAATAATATAATATTTTATTATAATATATATTATTAAATAATTATTTTATTACTATAAAATAATTATTTTATTACTATATAATGAATAATAATAATTATTTAATATTAATGATTAGTATTATGATCTATTTAATTATTTATTATTAATGTTTATAACAGTATTAACAAAAGTATTATTTTTATTTATTTATTTATTATAAAATGTAATAATTACTTATTATTATTTTGATAAATGATTTCCATTTATTTATTAGTATTTATGTTATATTTATAATTATTTTTTATCACAATAAAATAAAACTATTTAGAATCAAAATAGTTAAAATAAATTTTAATAATTAATACATCATTAATAATTATTATTGTTATAGTAACAATAAAACGTTTGAATAAATATTATTTTGTTATTTATATTTTAAAAATATTTGATTATTAAAAATAATTTCATTTCATTTCATTTTCATTTCTTTCGATATTAATGATTGGAATGTAATAAAACGACCATTACATTCCTTATCTTATTTCATTTCTACTCTATTTTTTTCTAACGTACCAATCGTCCTTAATATTTTTGATAACATAGTTGATCGAAGATAATTTTTAAACAACATCAACTTTAAAAAAGTTATTTTGGCAGATGTAATTTTTTGATGAATCGCAAAAATTATGCAGCCAAGTATCAAAAAATCATCTGAAACAGATCGATAGACATAAAAATCGAGTGATAACGAGCTCTATCATCGTTGAATATTGGAAGATTTGTTTTTTGGCACGTGGGTTAACTTTATTATACTATACTAGTATTTTTTTTTCAGTGTTCTAAAAGGCAGCGTTTAGGACCGCCTAGGCGCTAGGTGGTTTTCCACCGCCTTAATTTTTAGATAGTTGAAGTTTCTGGGAGTTATTATATTAATCGGTTAGGCCGCCTAATCGCCGTCTAGATGCCTCAAAATCCGCCTAAACGACCGCCTAGATTAACATATAATATTTTATACTTTTTTAATTTTAATTTTTTTAAAAAATATTATTTGACATATTTGTCTATCATTTTGTATCGGATGAAAACGAGAAATATGTTATGTATTTCGAGTTGAATTCGATAACGAGAAATTATTGGAGAAATATTAAGATGAACAAGAATAGTTAGATATTTAGACTTGAAAAAACAACACTTAGACAGGTAAATTAGATAAAAAAAAAAAAGAATTATTGGAGAAATAGTAAGATGAATTGAACTAGTATAATTAGATATCTAGGCTAAAAAAAACTGTCTAGGCCTCGCCTAAGCAGCCATCTAAACGCATAGGCTCTAGGCGGTGGGTGAGCACCCGTCTACCACTTACCGCTTTTTAAAACATTATTTTGTTAAAAAATAAAATATGGTCCCCAAAATTTAGGAGTCTGTCACACTTTCATCAAATTTTATACTACAGATGCAGACCTCCATGAGCTGAAGGTTACAACCATTTTCCACAATAATTAACGTAATTATTTTACTTATTTTGAATATAATTTATATGTCCGTGAAGTAAATTGATTTTATTTTAATTTTTCTTTAAGAAATTGAACAATACCAAATAGATATTATATAAATCTATTACTGTTATTAATTGTGAGGAAAATTAGTGTCGTGATCAGTAATTTTTCTGTTTCATTTTTTCTAAAATTTATTTTATCATTTCAGACGTTAGTTTAGTCTCTTTGTAATTTTTATGATCATGTTATGATCATCGTACAAATATAATTAATTTAAATTACAGTATGGTTCTTTATGAGGAATTACATTTATGATATTTCTTCAAATTAAATTAAGAAAAGTGTTATTTACACTCCAAAAAGTATTAATAACACTCCATCTTATGTATTTAATTTTTATATGGGCAAAATTACTCCTTAAGTTACTTTCCTTATATTATAAAATATCTATTTACCATAAAAAAACACCTCAACTTATATTATTTTATTTGTCAACATTTAAATTTCAATATTTCAAAAAAAAATTAATGGTTTTAATAAATTATAAAAAAAATTAAAAAAACTTTTCTTGATCTTAAAATTTAATTATTCATATTTTATTCATGAATTTATAGGGTATACAAAATTTTAGTCATTTTTTTATAAAATACAAAAAATTAACGGGGTTTCCAAAATTTTATTTTTCCAAAATTTTATTCAATTTCCTGGGATAAGATTTAAAATTATACATATTAAAAATTAATATTAAATGATAAAATATTATTTCAAAATATTTTTGGCAGCGTGTAATCTAGTGATTAAGATATTATTTGAACTCTATTCATTTCATAGATATATATTTTTTTGAACTCACTCATTGAGTAATTTCATATAGATGTATTAAAATCGATATTTTGCTATTTGTTTTAGAAGAATGTTTACTACACAAATATATTAATAAAAATTTGATAAATTATATTTTATTGATAATAAACTAATAATGTATCGTTTATAAGATATTGTAATAAAATTAAACTTTGACCTTTTAAGTTGCAGTAAAAAATTAAAAAATTTATGGAATAAATAATGAAAAACATATTCCAAAAAATAGAAATAAAACATAATAATAAAAAAATCGTTATGATGAATAATATTTATAATTACTCAACATAATAATATTGGCATATCGTTCTATATATTTAAAAATATGGAATAACTAAGTGATAAAAATTATTTTTTGAATTATTGAAGTCCTATATAATTTAATTATTTAAGGAAGAGAAATTACTAATAAATTTATCCAAACAAGAAGAGCAATCAATGGAAGGATACTATAGTCCATTTTTATCACAAAAATTCAAAATGGAGCCCTTAAATTAATTATAAAAAAAAGGGATGCACTAAATACTAATTTGAGTGGGGTTTGACCGAGACCCTATGACAGCCTAGACGGCTGGAGAAGAAGAGTGATCACGTGCACTCTTTCACACATGGCAACCACTCCTTTTCTTTTCTTTAAATTTAATTTAATTACACAAATCGTCGTTTTGGAAACAGCTAAACAACAAAAGACACACACCCACTTCTGTAATCTGTATCCTTTGCTGTCACCTTTTTCCATTTTTCAGAAATTGGTTTTCTTTTTTTCCTCTCCCATTTTCTCCTCGCCATACAAAATCTATTTAGAATTCATTCGTCCCCACAAGTTCGAAAAAAGTCTTTGTCAAAAGGGGTCTTGGAAGTGTGAGTAAAGGTGTGGCATTGTGTTTTGTTAGCCTGCCTTTTGTTATTCTGACGTTCTTCTTCTCTCTTTTAGTCTACCCTTTTTTTTTTTTTTATTATTTTTGGATTTGGATTATTATTTAGTTTTTGTTAGTTTCGTCTTGGTAGAGAGATGTCGAACCAAGGAGCATTGGATCTGGCATCTGGGCTTGGAGGAAAGATTGACAAGAATGATGTTCTCTCGGCTGTTGACAAGTACACAACTTTTCGTCTCTTTTACTGCGATATGTGACTTATTTGTTCCATTTAAAGTTTGGACTGGATCCCATTTTCTCTTGTGAGAATCTAAGAGGGTGTTTTTGAGCCAATCTTTCACTTGACTCTGTTTCTTTTCGAAATCGGCTTTATGACTCACTTATGATCGGGTCTTATTCTTCTTGATCGAGTATGTGTCTTTGGGTTGACGAGAAAATTACAACTCATCCCTTTTTCCTGAAAAAAGTTAATTGATTAAGATAATGATACTGACAACAGTTTGCGGTGATTCTGAGGGTAAGATTCAAGAATAAAGCAAATTTGATCGATGCATGTGGTACAAGATTCAAACTTTCTTGGATCTTATCATGTGACTATGTGAAGTACTTGTTGTATTCATGTTCGAGATCTGGTTATTATTTTTAGAGTCAGTGCATATGACCACATGTTTGGATGGTAATGCCGTCCTCTTTCTCTATTCTTGAACGTCCGATAAATAATGTGCGCTATCATTTTTCTATATACTTTATTCCTTTTCCTGTTCTTCAAGTGTGAGAATTTTATGAATTGGCGCTGTTAAAATTCTATCATAGTCTATAAGCATAACCTGACTTAAGTTTGCTTAGCATTGTATTTTCAATAGACATATGACTAAGCAAATTTTTTGACACAAATTTTTACACCTTTGAATCTTATACCTAAGCTTCTAAAAACATGGTGCCAACCCTCCAATACAAGGACACCATACATTCGAAAGCTCGCTGTTCCATGCTATACTTTCATAGAATTTGTAGGATTTACAATTTCATTGAACTCGCATAATCATGTTCTATTTTACAACAAACAAGGGAAATCAAATTGAAGGAACTTTTGATGGATACATAATTTGTGACGATGTTAGCAATTTTTACTTTTCTGTCTGCAGCTGTAATATCATGGTGCTTGTTTTAGTTGTATTAAAAATCAAACTTGTTTTTCTAAGCATTCTCATCTGACCTTGTGTTTTTTTCATCTTGCATTTCCTTCTCTCTTGGCCAGTGTTGGTCAGAGGATTTGATGTGTTCGTGCTTTAATTAGTTTCATCGAATTTGTGAATTTTCAATTGTAAATCAGGTATGAAAAATATCATGTTTGCTATGGAGGTGAAGAGCATGAGAGAAAAGATAACTACACGGACATGGTGAGAAATATCTTTCTAATGCCATGTTCTTACTTCGATTTATTTTATTTTCTAGCTCTTTCATTTTTTAGCAAAAGACCTTTCATTTTTAATCTGAAACACAGCATAGCATTTCTTTCTTCTGTTGTTTTTCCTGTTTTAAGTGATTCTCAATTGTATCATACTTTAGTAACAAAATATGAGCTGGTTAAGGTTTTAAAATTTGGAGCTATTATATGGCTTGCTTACTATGATTTCACCATTGCATACGGTCTACCTATTCCATATTCTTCTGTTTTATCAGACTGGAGTCAAAATAGAGTATGGTTAGTTATTCATAAGAATCTGAACTTGAAGTTTTTAAGTTTCTTAACCATGCCAAACATTTTTTTTTCGGGGAGGGGGGATTGGTTATTCTGGATCTGAAGGAAGATAGACCACAGCTCCATCAGTGTGACTCCTTAATTTTGCTTTGTCGGCTTGGTATCATTATCAATTATTACAAGTAAAACTATTAGTAACCAGCATATAAATGACCTTTTTTGTGCTCTGCAATTTTTGTGATTATATTTGGTTTACTACGATGATACTTCAGGTCATGACACAATTTCATTTTCTCCTCAATTTACCAGGTGAATAAGTACTATGATCTAGTCACAAGTTTCTATGAGTATGGCTGGGGAGAATCATTCCATTTTGCACCCAGGTGAATTTTGTTCTTCTTTAGATGAACTCATCTTTTCAATCATGTTTTGCTGGAAGGCTCCTCATGTACTCCTAATATATTGTGGAATACATAATAGAAAATGAAAATGCTGCTTCAATCCATTTTGCTTTGTTTTAATTCACTATTTAGTATAGGCGCTCTCGTTTTCCTCGTAAATCTCATGAAATGAAGGGCCCTTCATATGATGTTTACGTATAAAATCGGTAAGGTGCAGACAATTTGAGACCATTTTGAGTTGCATCTTGTAGCTGTTGCTAAATGAGATTACTGCAATATATGCCGCAGATGGAAAGGAGAGTCTCTCCGAGAAAGCATCAAACGCCATGAGCACTTCCTTGCCTTACAACTTGCCCTCAAACCAGGACAGAAAGTAATTCCATTTCTATATTGTTAGTTGAAATTTTTGTTGACTTAAAATATATTTGCTGTTAATCGATGTTGAGGTTTATTCCATTTATATAGGTTTTGGATGTGGGGTGTGGAATCGGTGGACCATTAAGAGAAATTGCTCAGTTCAGGTGTTTGCTTACTTGTTTGTTTTTATACATTTTCTAGCATACTACTAGGGAACAAGAGTTGTGTATAACAAGTATTTACCTATTTTGAGTAGTGTTCAATGAAATAAAACTAGTTCCATCATGATGAAGCACATAAAGTTTGTTGTATCTATACAGTTAAATACCTTGTAGGAGTTTCTGTATCCATGCATTTTCATTTCTGTTTTCTCTCTCTTATTTCTATATCACCGTTTTTTGCAGTTCTACGGCAGTTACAGGTCTGAACAACAATGAATACCAGATAACTAGAGGAAAGGTAAAAATTGATCAATGACATGCTGCCAATATTTACTTCTGAGGTTGATGTTGCATTCTGAAATACCATAATGGCAGCAACATACTCATGTTTTATCAACAAACTTGTTTCAATTTGAGGTCTAGTACAATAACATAATTTAAGATTTTTGATCACCTGCATTTCCATTCGTTCACTGAGACGGTGTTTTGTTTGGTATTTTTTAGACAAAATTTTCTCTATGTTCACCAAAACAGTGTTGCCCAGTACTTATGACATTGTTTGTCTGTCTCTGTCTCTCTGAATAATGCAGACACTAAATCGCATTGCAGGAGTGCACCAGACTTGTGACTTTGTAAAAGTTAGTAAAGTTTAAATAAGTTTGTGTTGTATATGGATTTTTTTTTTTTTGTGCATTCTTATCATTTGTTCATAATCATGCAGGCTGATTTCATGAAGATGCCATTCCCTGATAATAGTTTTGATGCAGCGTATGCTATTGAAGCAACCTGTCATGCCCCAGATGCGGTATGTGAGTTTATACACATTCAAATCTTAAATCTGGTTTCCTGAGTCGGCGTTGTCTTGCTTGCCCGCTGTTCAGGTTGGATGCTATAAAGAAATATATCGAGTACTTAAACCAGGCCAGTGCTTTGCTGCATATGAGTGGTGCATGACTGAGGCATTTGACCCCATTAATAAGGAACACCAAAAGATTAAGGTAATTACCTTTTTGCTGAAAATGTTCATAAATGCTAATCTGGCACAGTTTCTTGAATTTGTAACGAACTCAAAGAACACAGGCAGAAATAGAACTAGGTAATGGCCTCCCTGACATAAGGACGACGGAGCAGTGTCTTGAAGCACTTAAAAAAGCTGGTTTTGAAGTGAGTGACAAAATGTTTGTGTTTATACCTATCTCCTAATTCTCGACAAATATTTTAGTATCCTATTTTCCTTTTACAAAGGTTGTATGGGAGAAAGATCTTGCAGTGGACTCACCCGTGCCATGGTACTTACCTTTGGATAAAAGTCACTTCTCCCTCAGCAGTTTCCGTTTGACAGCGATTGGACGCTTCATCACAAAAAACATGGTAAATGGCTGACCTTTTTCCTTTATAAAATAAAGAAATTTACATTAGTGCTGGTATGCATCGATGTCTTCATTCATGTTCCACATTTATTCTCTTCTCGCTCCGAAGATCTTCTCCTTATCTGATATCTTCGTCTGCAGGTGATGGCTCTAGAAAAAATTGGAGTTGCACCCAAGGGAAGTCAAAGGGTTCAAGCTTTCTTAGAGAAAGCTGCAGAAGGACTTGTGGAAGGGGGAAAGTAAGCATCTTTTCAACTCATGTTTGCTTGTAATTTTGTATCTTTCGAGTTTCTTTCCTGAAAACAAAGATTCAAAGAGAACATAGAAATTCTTTGGCATCATGATGCTTATCGACCCTGAACTTCTAGGCACCTGCTTCATGCATCACTATTCCTTGCTTTTTGTGTTTGGATGATAGTTGCAAGTTGCGACTTTCGAATTTGAAAATGTTAATACTTTTAAATTTCTCAGTGAATCCATTATATGTCCATATGAAATGTATGTTTTTGCTTGGTATTAATGATTTTTCATTTTATATGTATTATCATCATCGTGTGTGTATCTCTGCATCATAGCTTCTTGTTTACCCTGGCATAACGTTCTGAAAACGATGTATTTTGTTAAGCTAAGGAGCATTATCATATAGCAAATGTGGTTGAAGAGTTCACATAAAACTCGGTTTCCCCAATGATTGATATTAAAGGGTCTCTTATTATGGGGTTTTTCAGGATGGAAATCTTTACGGCAATGTATTTCTTCTTGGTTCGGAAGCCCCTTTGAACAGTCGAGCACAACATTTCTTGGACTTTTGATGACAATGGGAAGCGTTTGTTTCTTCCTTTTTTGGTGTGTTTGGTTTAGTATCCTGTGTTTCTTTGTGGTGGGAATCAAATGGTATTTGCTGTGTTTTCTATTTATGAATAAATGAGTTTGAAAAGTTTCTACCCTCAATAAATTACTTCTATTTTTAAGATGCATAAACAACATTTACCTCTCCTGATTGATACAAGCATGTTCAGATATATTTCTTTTGTAAATAAAAAAACACAAATTCTTATAAGATCGTCTCACGGGTCAATTCTGTGAGACAAATATTCGGCTCGACTTGAATCATGAAAAAAATATTGTTTGTTATGTCAAAATTATTATTATTTTTGTTCAGATATGGATTAGGTTTATCCATTTCATGGAAACAGAGTGTTTCAAAAAAGACATACTCTAAATATTTTAATTAATATTTTTTCAATAATGCTTATTGATGTGCATAAATTTTTTATGTGGATATATTTCAGTAAAAAGATGCATAACTTTGTACATCTATTTTTTTATAAAAAAAAAAACCGTCAATTTTTAATTTTTTTAAAAAAATCGAACTGCCTGGGCTATTTGTTATCTGTCTAGATGGGTTATGAGCCGCCTAGGCGGCACCCTGACCATCAAGGCGATCGATTTTTTCAGCACTGCTTGGAGCCATCGATTTTTAAAAAATCTGGACGGTGGGTCACCTAGGACTGCCTTAAGGGGAGATTTTTAGAATATTCATCGTGTCCACTCCCGTGCCATCATTGAGGTATCATTCAACTATTGGATGTACAATTCATCACATCCAATAGGTGAATGACATCTCAATAATGAGAATGGAGGTGAGCATGACGAGTGGATATCATATCAAAATTGATTATATAGATATTATATTTACGTTAAAATCCAATGCAAATTGAACTACGTTGGTGTCATATTTGACTAATTTTTATTTTTTTTTTATAAGAAAAACAGATATGGGACGATCGCATCTTTTTATATCATGTACACCATAATTACATGGTAATACTTTATTTCCGAAGTATCAATGTCATGTATATTATAAATTGTATAAATAGCACTGAAAACAGCCACAGGTAAAACCGTGACTAAAATATTTAGCAAAGGTTTTTGCCACAATTTTTCAAAACATGACAAAAACTACCGTTGTTAGGTTAACACATGGTTTTAAACCGTGGCTAATTTAGCAATAGTTTTTTACAAAACCGTTGCTAAATTAGCCACGAAAAAGATTTATCCGTTGTTAAAATGCAACAGTTTATGAAATTCCGTTACTACTTAAATCCGTTGCTAATTGTGCAACGGTTAAACTGTTACTAATATGGCAACGATTTTTACAAAACCGTGGTGAATATAACAACGATTTTTACAAAAATGTTGCTAAATATAACAATGGATTTTTTTAAAATCGTAGCAATATTTAGTCACGATTTTTGTAAAACCGTTGCAGTACTTAGCCATGGTTTTAGTTAAACAATTGCAAAATATTAATTAGCCACGATGCTTCTAAAACCGTGACTAAGTATTACAATGGTTTTCACCAAACCGTCACAAAATTAACAACGGTTTACACCAAACCGTGGCTAATATGCAATGGTTAGTATATGAATTTCTACCATACTTTTGTCCTAAATTTATATTTAAAATTAATTAGTGTTTGAGAAATTATAATTTATATATTATTTTTTGTCTAATTAAACGAAAATAACAATAATTTATAACCAAGATAGTTCAAACCAAAAGAACAAGTCACATGCAGTACAATCATTCACAACCACATAAGTTAAAAACAAAATAGCAAGTCCCACGCAAGTAGCATAGTGTATGCGGTTCCAAAACACCATAGATAAATAGCATAAAAGTGTGTAACGTAATATCGAACTCGCGGCTGAGTCTCATCGTCGTCGTACTCGTCATCGTCTCTGGTTAAGTGCGCGTCCATGTGGTTTGATGATGCACGATCTTTGATGGATTTTCTATTGTGTGTTGATCTTCCCGTTGGTGAACCCTTACTCGCTTTCCTGCTCCCTTATGAGGACCTGCCTGTACATACATACAGGTTCAAACGAGAGGGCAGTAGAAGCAAACGAGGATCGCACTCTCGACGAGCTTCTACTGCCCTCTCGTTTGCTTCTTTGGCCCTTTGAGTAGCTGTTCGTACCTCATCATGTGATTCTCGTGATTCCTCACGTAAAGTACTAATACTAATGAAAAAATACTAATAAAAAATCAATTATGAATCCGCCAAAAAAATTTGTTTGTAAAAATCGTTTTAAAAAAATGTGCAAATTGCTCAAAAATCCCTGATGCAAGCATGTTTTGCTCTGCACTCCCTAGCCACTTTTTTGTACCACATTTTTTGTTAATTTGTACCACATCTTGTATGGTTTTGTACCACATATTGTATTGTTTTGTACCACATTTTATGACTAGGGACCCCAAAGCAAAACATGTTTGCATTTGGGGATTTTTGAGCAAATTGCCCTTAAAAAATAATAGTAAGTATGAAAAAAAATATACTTAATAATTGAATTAATGATAAAGAAAAAAACTTAAACTAAAATATTTGAAGGGCTAGCAATTTCGGTTGGCAATGGAATTTTTCAATTCAAATTAATTCCGCGATTTAAATAATCATAAAAAACATAAACCAAGATATGTGATATAATTTAAATCTAAGATATGTAATTTTGTAAAAGTGAAATTTTACAATAATATCATGACACGGGTGTAGTTGGCTCCCATGTGGAGGTAGTGGAGCCCTCTTCTTCGGCCTACCTCTCACATTCAAACCTTCACCAAAGAACTCATCATTGGCTTGAATCTTTCTTTATAATTCCTTAGACTGGATTGCTGATTGTACTGCATCCAAGGAGATGGACTGAACTCTGCGTACAAAATGGCTTCCTTAAAGTTTCATAGGATTTAGTTAGGGAATTGAGTAATATCAAAGCCTTATCCTCCTCCTCAAGTTTTACTTCAATGTTCTCAAGATCATCTAAGATCTTGATGAACTTCTCAATTTGATCATCAATGTCTTTGCCATCTTGAATCCTAAACTAGTACAGGCGCTGCTTCATTTACAATTTTTTTGCAAGGGACTTAGTTATATAGATTCTTTCCAAATTAATCCACATCCCAGAGGAATACTTTTCCCTCGTAACTCAGGGGCTTATCTCCCAGACATAAGATAATCGCAAACTAAGCCTTCTCTAGGATGTCATCTTTCTCCTTTTCATTGAGTGAATATAACATTTCCTCCCTCTTTCTCAGTGCTTCTACAAGCCTTTCTTGAAATTATATCGTTTTCAACTTGATTCTCCATAGATAAAAATCATTCTTGCCCATGAACTTTTATATATCTAATTTCATTGATCCCATAAAATCTCCTTTTCCCTGTTATAATTTTAGATCAACAACACAAAACTCAATATAGAATGAATCCGGTTAAACGATCAACACAAGACAAGAAATCCCATGGATCACACAATCACAGCAAGAACCACAAAGCACATAAAATCAGCAACAAATCAATAGAAGAAATAAAATGCACTGATATACATGGTTCGACAGTTAAATCTGCCTACATACACGAGAGGCTTTTACTCTTATTGCTAAACCCAAAATCCATAATCCAATTTACAAACCAACCACAATTGCTCCAATCAACAATAAAAATACAAATGAAACCAAAGCTCAAGAACACTACGATAAAGCCTCAATCCTCTATCTTTTATGCATGTACTCTAGCTGTGACGTCCCTTATTTTGGACATTTTCAAGAATTATGATGCAGAAAAGTGCGGAATACTTTTTTTTTTTTGAAAAACATGTGCTCGTAGGTACAAAGTATCATGCATAAAAATTAAGTTCGACCAAAGCAACTCAAAATCTCATGGTTCAAAACTCGTTTAAACTATCATTGAACAAAAATGATGCTAGCTCATACGGAAACCCCTAAACTTCCTCATACATGCAAAACTTGAAACAATAAATATATGATCTCAAAATAACTTATTTAAAACATGATTTGACTTAAAATGACCTGCTAAAACATGAGTTCAAATAAACATGCATAACATTAATAAAATTCCCAAGCTTTCATGGACATGCTTGACATAAGGTTCTTGAACGTCCGTGCCATGCAAATTCTTCTTGCCTCCTCGACTAATCTGTCCCATAAGCAACCTTTAAATTATTTACTTCTTCTTTTACATATTTACCATACAAGTATAGTGAGTCTAAAGACTCAGTAAGAAACCTTCATTACATAGCAAATACATAATAAAATCATCATGCTTTGGACGTGTAAGACTTAAACATAAACATCATGCATATAAAATCATGGACATAAAAATCCGTCATTTTGTGCGATGAAATACATGCAATTGTCGTAACCACATCTTATGAGCACCGGGGTTCCCATGATCATGATCGTTGTACAACAAGCATATAGATTTACTATCCATACTAGCCTTGGTTAATATACGTACCATCTCTGTACCGTCCAAACTGGCCTTGGCCAATATGTGCACCTTTAACTTTCATTCTTTAGAAAGGCTCATCCGGAGCTCATCTCAGAGTATCAATCACATACTACTACCACAAAAACACATATAACATCAAAATATTTTTTCATGCATCGTAGAAACATCATCGTAATCATAAATTTCGTCATGCTTTCTCGTAATAAACATCATCATCATAAACTTTATCATAACTTCATCATTCTCATCATAAAACATTTCCATAAGAAAACTTCTTATCGTTCATGAAACATACTAAAAAATATTTTAAAATCATCATGTCATCATGAATCTTGAAAATAACTTGAAGCACGATATGTCATGCTCTTTGAATTCTTTCGTTTTTTTTAAAATCATGTATGCTAAATAAAATAAAGATAAATACGTCCATTAAAATTTCACAACATTTCATGTTTTTCATAAGGAACATAGATTTCGTGAGAACATATTATAATATAATGCATTACATAAATAAACCGATCCACGTGAGTCGTTCTTTTCTTTTCTGACATTAAAACTTGAAACCGTTTCCATAAAAACTCTTAAAAATACTTAAAACACCTTAAAAAGTCATAATCTTGAATTATAACTAAATAAAACATCATTTAGGTAGACCTACATTCGCCCCTGTGCACCCCGGATGTCCCTACGCTGACCAGGGCGCAGGGGTGCCCAAAAGAAGCGCCCCTACACTGCCATCTAGGCGCGGGGCGCCCATCTGGGCGGATGCCTGCGTTCGCAGGCAGCGGCGCATGGTGCAAAAACTTGATTTCTTTCATCTTTTTGGGACCTTTCGATCTTTATTCAAACTTACTCGCCCACCCATTGAAATTTATGATCAAACACATGAAAAAATTCAAAAACTCGAAAATGATTCACCCAAAAACATCTATCTTCAAAAGATATGAATCAAAAATTTTTATTCAAAATACACACACCAAAATTCTCAGATTCACACATCTTTCCTCATCAATTCTCAAAAATCTTTTCGTAAAACGTCAAGAACGATTCACGTTTCACAGTTCTACATCATGCTCTTCAAAATCTCTTAAAATCGTTGCAATATACATTACATACACATCAACATACATGTTTTCATATCAAAATACATATATTATCGAATGATGATTTCAAAAGCATTTAAAACTTGTATTTCTTTCGTTGGTAGGGAGAAATCTAGTCTTTAGGATGCGATCTAGCCTTCAAACAACGAATAAATCGAGGAACTTATATGCTTGGAGTGTGCAAATTTTTGAAAGAGTTAGAGAAGAGGGTGAAATGCGGTGTTTGACGTGATAAGAGAGGAGAAGAAAATGTTCTGTCGTGAAGAAAAACTTTGGTTAATGGGCCGAAAGCTGGCCCGTTGACTTAAAAATACTTGTTGACTTAAAAATACTTTTTAAAACTTTTTTCCTTCTAACTTTAAAATAAAATGCCACATACAACTTTTAACATAAAATCTGCACAGCCAACACATTTTAATTTTAATTTACTTAACCTCATTCGCAGGCTAATCTCGACTTCTTTGGTCATCGAAATTAATCTCAAACCTGAAAATAATAAAACTAACTTGCAATCAATAAACACCGGTCAAATTAAGTAACTTTAAGTCATTTAACACGATTTAACAGCTATTATGAATAGAATACTAGACAAACATGTATTCCCAAAGCTGTACATTTTCAGATTCTTATTTTTCATTAAAAAAAAAAAAAACAACCCAAGATAAACACCCCAATATATACACGGATAAAAGTTAAGAACAAAAACATCATTACACTTCTGATTAATGTGATTTACTAGCTATTGTGTTAGTTCGGAGATTTAGGCCCCGTTTGGTTTCAAAAGTCAGGCCAAAAAGCACTTTTTTAAGTGCTTTTTATTTAATAAAGTGTTTGGCTGACAAAAAAATGCTTAAATAAGCACTTTTTTAAGTCAAAATTAGAGCTTTTTCAAAAGCAAAAAATTATAGCTTAAAAAAGTGCTTTTTTTAAAAAATGTCTACCAAATCTAAACGAGGCCTTAGACAATGTTTATAGAAAGATAACGACTACGGATTTTTACGTAAAAAAAAAAAACACCATTGTACTCCTACGAAAGTCCAAATAATATTAGAATTTACTTAGATTGTATTTGGACTGAATGATTGGATTTTAATGCAGGACTTGAAAGAATTATTTGAATTGAATTATGTTGGGATATCTTTAAAATTTATTCACAATAACTCAAAAAATAACTAGATGCAATTTGAAATCAATTGTCAAGCGGATTATCCAACATTTTTTTTAATTGTGGATTTAAAATCCAAATTTTAAATAACACTTATTTTGCATGGATTTAAAAAATCAATCATAATCATCATTGCATTTACATAAGGATAAGGGAGAAGTGATTTTGAATGCCAACTTTAAGGTAGTGTTTGCAACCTCAAAAAATAAGTGATTATGGAGATTCTCTTAACAAATCTTCATAATCACTTATTTTTAGAGGTTGCAAACACTACCTAAATCAATCCAAACAATCAAATATATGTAAAACTTATTTGATAGTTTCAAATCCTCCATCAATACTCAGATGAAGATCTCGTAATTTTTTATTTTTTAATTTTGAATCTAAGATCTGGTAATTTAAAGAATATGATACATATACATGTATAGTCTAACTAATAATAATTTAAAACTTTAAGACCCATTACGCGTAAAACAATATTCCCAAATTCGTTGGAAACTTTATGAAAATATTTCACCTAACGCGTGAAATTGCTCCTTTTCTAGAACACGATATTATACTATTCTTAATTACACCATAATTAGTGTTTGAGAGAGGCTTCACGATGTATTTCTCTCGCCTTTTAATAAAATTTTAGAAGTTCTCAAACTACCTAATACTAGCCACTTTTGTTTTCCGCCATTGAGATTAGGTAATGTTTGGGAGTTTTCTCAGTATAATTTTAAAATTTTGTAAAATTTTATTAAGTAATAGTTAAAAAATACTTTGTAAAAGCAATCTCAAATACTACTTTAATTATTGGACGAACAAGGTTGCTAATTTTGTAGCTGTTTTTGTATTTTCGGATCGTTGATCCTTTAGTCAGATGTTTTCCAGCTTGAAGCCTGTGGCGACAGGTTCTTAATAAATGGATTTACATATAGACTTGTCATACAATAAAAAATAAATAAAAAAAGATTTCTCCGAAAATAAAATGTATAAATATAATAAAAATGAATTAGAAAAAAATGGTAACAAAAAGGACAAAAAAATCTCATAAAAACAAAAAAATTGGTGGTATTAAAATTAGGCAACAGCAAAAAGAATAAAGTGAGCAGTATCAGTGGCAACAACAGGCGGTGGCGAAGGAGGCTTGGCGTCGGCTTGGGGCGGAGGGTGGTAATACATGCGGGCAGTGTGTGGGCAGTGGGAATGAAATCTGCAAGCAATCCTCACACCGGCATCCAGCAGCTCCATGTATTTCCCCATTTGCTATTGCTATTGCTATTGCTATTGCTATTGCTATTTGCTATTGCTATTGTTGGTGGGAGGATTTGGGGTATTAAACAGCTAGCTAGTGTCTTCTTTCTTCTAATTGCTATTGCTATTGTTGGTGGGAGGGAGGATTTTGGGTATTAAATAGCTAGCTAGTGTGTTGTTTGTTTGTTCTTTCGGTGATGTTTCTTTTAAATAAAATAAATAAGTCAATAATTGTTCGCGTTTCTTTCTTAAATTAAATTAAATGTGGAAACAGTGCGTGGAAAAGTCATGTTCTATACTTGACTCTAATTTTTTTTTTTCCTTTTAGAATATTTTTTTTTATTGTCTTCACCTTTATTTAATATCATAAAACTCTTTAAACAATTTCACGATTTAATTTTATAAGACAAATAACAAAATATTATTTTTTATTATTAAAAAATGTTACCTTTTATTGTACATATGAACAATATTAACTCATCTCACAGATAAAGATCCGTAAGATCATCTTACAAAAGACATACTCATTTGATATTAACAGATCGAAACACGTTTGGATTCCGTAGAAAAAACAATAATAAACAATGAAATATATTTTTAAAATAAAAATTCTTATTTTTTGAAATTGAAATGGTAAGATTACAATATTTTTTTTATGACATGGAAATCTGCAGCCACTACCTTTCGATGCGCACTAAGTAAACCCCGTGCTGTAAGATTACAATATTTGATGAGATGAAGAGTGTTTTAGTAAAATCTAAAATTTATGA
This sequence comes from Henckelia pumila, assembly GCF_033568475.1. Classification (NCBI taxonomy): domain Eukaryota; kingdom Viridiplantae; phylum Streptophyta; class Magnoliopsida; order Lamiales; family Gesneriaceae; genus Henckelia; species Henckelia pumila. The sequence goes on along the minus strand of NC_133121.1, from coordinate 156,877,696 downwards.
TTCTATATAATTAATATAGGGTAGTATTGTGTTTGTATTATATATAGTAAAAGATAATATATTTATTTTCTTTCCTTCATCTCAGAATTACCGAATTTAATTTCACAAAATAACCTTCTATAACATTTTTTAATAAAAAAATACAGTACGATTAAAATTAAACATAATATATGATAGGAAACAAATTTTATTCTACGATCATTTTAATTTATACAAAAATTATTATATTTAGAATTGCAATTAATATTAGAATTTTTAAACTATATGCATATATCCTTTTTATTTAGTAAAACGTATCGTAATGAATTTGGATCTCACACATAACTACCATATATAACTTATGAATTTTCCATACTTATCGTCCCTAATTAATTTCTATAAAGTATATTTACACAAGACCATAAACATATGATTTTATCATTTTAGAATAATGAAATATTGAGTTTAATGCGCAATTTATTAGTTGCAGTATAGTTCATTAATGGAGACAATAAATGCATAATTGATTCGACCCCGTCAAAGTTTGAATTAGAACATGTTCATACAAATATAGAAAAGTATAAGGGCTATTGTGCAATTTTGAAAACTTCAACTCATTCAACTAAAGTTGGACCAAGTGACAAGTAGCCGCGTCAAATTTCCGCAAGATTCCACGCCCCTAATACAAATATGCCAGATGCTCGTTTACCTTTATACCCCTTCGGATTATAAAAGCCATCCATTTGAGAAGTAGAAGTGCCTCTGCTTTTGCTTCTACTTTTTATTTTTTATTTTTTATTTTTTTTAAGAGAAAGATCATTGATTATAATTTTTTTTCTTTTTCATCATCGATTATAAATAAAGAGTTTGCATCATACGATACAATATCCAAAATCCAAACAGGCAAAACAGCCGCAATCAATTCCATATTTGAATTTGTAAGAATTACCTCTTTGGCTAGTCTATGAACAACGCTATTGACCCTCCTCCTCATGTGCGATATCGAAATGAACACCGGGAAAACAAGATCTCGAATTTCCAAAGCTATCACATCACACCCTCTAGGCTCGAGTTCTCGACATGATGGTAAATTTCTCGAACAACTTGAAAAGAATGTGAAAAGATGCAAACATTAATAATGAAACCAAGATCCCGACAAAATTCTATACCAAAGAGGGGTAGATTTCAACTTAGCATATGAGTAATACATCAATGATAGATCTAATATCATGATTTGTCACGTCAACAATATATAATTAATTACGCATATGTGTAAAAATACGAACCGTTGGATGCATGATTTAGGTATTACCCATATACTAGGATCTCATCTACCAGAGAATTGCAGTAAGCTCCGCTTCCATCATCGATCCCGGTTTTCTAATGAAGCAAGTCTTCACTCCCAGAAAACATCCTCGATAATCACGAACTACAACCCCCACACTAAAACTGTAAGATCCAAAAAGGTCACTAGATTAATCACGATAAAATTAATTAAATTATATGATTTAATGCACGATATTTTAGAAATTTAATTTTTGTGTGTAATTATGTGATTTATTTTAATGCCTGAAATTTTATGTGATGTGTTGTGATTTTAAGGTTTTCAGGTTTGATATTTAATTTTGGACGTAGGGACGAGGCTAGCTTTCGAAGCGAGATAAGAAAAATATTTTATTTAAATAAAGTTTAAGTTGATGCAGTGTATTTATTAATTGAGAGATTAAAATTTTAAAAATTTTAATTATAACTAATGTGCCGTGTTGGGAGCCCATTAGTCACAAAATTGATAAGTGTTCAATTCTTTTCTTTTCTTTCTCTATTTGGAACACTCTTTCTTTCTCCCCCAAATCTTTCTCACATTCAAGCGCTGCATCCAAGGCAAGGGTTTTCATTCGATGCTTGATCGTTCTTTCGAAGTACATGTTAAATCCAAGCAAATGTTTCAAACAAGTTTTTACTCTTTTGAAACTCATTCAAGAGTATATGTATTTTTAAGGTAAACCCTATGCGATTGATTGTTGATGTATACATGGTTTCTTGAAAATTCATGAGAATGTTGCTTAATTGTGATACGTGAAGCATTCCTGATATTTTTGGTTCAAGTTCATTGAGATTTAAATGATTTGAAGTCAAGAAATCAGAATTTTGGTTGAAAAGTTTGAAGGAGGATTTTTGGTTCAAATCTTTGAATGATTGGGTTGTTTTCGGTTCGAATTTTTTGAAGTTTTATTTGTGTTGGATGGTATTTGTGATGAAAAAATGTTCCAAAATATTTTAGGATTGAAAAAGGGTCGAAAAAGTACGAATAAGAGGCGGAGTCGCGCCCTGAGCGCGACGACCTGCTCGTGCAGGTCGTCGCAGCACGGCGGCGCCCTGTTGCGCATGATGATCGAATTTGGTCCTTCAAATTGACGTTTTTGGGTCCTAAAAATCATGTTATGATATTTTAATGTATTTTAATTGTTTTTAAGAATGTTTATGAAAATTTTTCGAGTTTTCGATGTCCGGGACGGACAGATTGCCTCACCTGGATCGGTTAAGTTATGTATTGCATGTTTATGTGATTTTCTCATGAAAGCTAATTTCTCATGAAATGTTTTGAAGTATTTTACGCTTGTTAATATCACGAGAAGTTTTAAGAGCATGATTTTACGAAGTTACGAGATGTGTGACGATGACATGATACGTTATGATATGTTAAAATGAATAATACAATAAATGAAAAATATTTTGACGATTTATGCGTTTTGTGGTGATTACACGGGGTATGCACTTTGGGATGAGCTCCAGAGTGGCTATCCAAACATGGCTCACGGGATGGTTACACGGGATATGCACTTCGGGATGAGCTCCGGAGCGGCTATCCAAAAAATGAAAGTTAAGGGCGTAATGCCATATGCTTGTTGTAAAATGGAAAACTATGAATGACTCATTATGACGGTTACCACAATACACATACTTCATCACGCCCAAATATTTTATGTTATGGTTACATCAAGACGCGTTCATGTTAAGTTTTGCATGAAAGTTTATGTTAATATTTTTCTCATTTCAAATTTTAGTAAAATCCTTTTGATGCATTATTCTTGTTGGGTCTTTATAATCACTATACTTGAATGGTGCATGTAACGAGGATGTCGATGCTTTCATAGATGATTTTGTAGCTGGACATGAAGATGAGCAGGTGGTCGGCCCAACAGGGGATGAATGAGTGCAATGCTTTATGATCAGTTTTTGAACAAACAACAATTTGTTATGATAAGAGAAGAAACAAGTTTCAGTATTTTATTTTGTTGGCCACGTTGGCAATACCACAAAGATTTTATTCATGTTTTCATTGATGCACCTTTAAATACTTTTATTTTATGAAAGAGATTTTCTATTCCGCAAATTTTTCCACAACGCTTTTAAGTATGTATGTTTGAGTAACACTCCAATAGAGTTTGGGACGTTACAGCTTGGTATCAGAGCGGTTCGCTCTGGAAATTCGCGCACGCATGCATAACCGCCACGATCCAAGTGCTTCGTCTTCATGTCTGTAAGTTTTATGTTATTGATTGATTAAGATTCTTGAAAGCATGTTAGATTTATGAGTTATGAATGTTAAAAGTATGTCTTATTATGTCTATAAGTCGTGATTGAGATTGTGGACGATGTTGGACAATAGGAACTATGACAACTCGTAGAAGCCAAACCAATGAGACCAGTGATCCAAACAATCAGAGTAATCATAATAACCAGAACAACTAGTTCTTGGCGGGACTAGCTGCCTGGTTGTAGGAGCAGAGTCGTACTCAGGGGTCTCAAATTCAACAATTGATTCAGGCACAGGCCACCAATGTGGGGAATAATCGCACGTGAGCGGTTAGGAACCCGATTTACAAGCAGTTCATGGAGTTAGAGCCAGCTGAGTTTAAAAGAGGCTCTGATCTTATAGTTGCAGAGGAATGCGTGCAGTCTTTGGAGACTATCTTTCAATTTATGCAGTTGAATGATGCGGATTGGGTGAGATGTGCTACTTTCATGTTTTGGGATGATGCCCGTGTATGGTGGAAATGGGACAAGTCTACCGTAAATCTGACCACACTGAATTGGAACGGGTTCAAGGACGTCTTCTATGGTAAGTATTTCACAGTGAGTACTAGAACTATACTTTCTAGAGAATTTTCGGAGCTGTGTCAAGGAATCTTGACAATTGCTGAGTACGTTAGAAAGTTCGAGAGAGGGCGGTACTTTGTGCCCATGATTTCTAATGATCTAGCAGAGGAGTTGAAACACATTATGGAGGGACTGGATGCCTCCATCTGTGGGGCAGCTACTTACCGTGCGGTAGTTGATGAGGCTATGTTATCTGAGAAGGACAAAAATGATATAATCAAGGAGTCACAGGAAAAGAGGACAGGGTATCCAGGAAGGGATCAACAGGGGCCTAGTCAGAAGAGGCCATATCAAGCTCCAACGCAAGGAAGGCCACAACAAAAATAGCGGCATCAAAACAATAATCAACCTCGACCTCAGGGGCAGAATTTGAAACGCCCACTACCTCTACTTTAATTTAATTAATAAAGAAAAATGCGGATATTAAAAAAAAAATTGGCATGACCTATCTGTTTATGTAACAAACCCACCTGTCACAGACAGTAAACTAAAAAAAATACCACCAACAACACTAAATAAACTAGACCGCGGAAAAAGAACGAGAACCTACGAAAGAGATTCAACAATACAAAATCAAAAAGTTCCACAATATGCCTTTTACATGCCCACAAACAATTCTATAAATCTTTACGTTTATATTTATCCAATCAACAAAAATGAAAGACTTTAAAGCATAAAAGTAAACTTTTGCGAAAGTCTAGAATATGTCGGAGGGATGTGCCGTGCCTGCATCGCAGTCCACTCGATGGTCCTGTCCCTCGATCTTAACGATAATCTAACCTGCACCAAGAAAGCATAGTGAGTCTAATGACTCAAAAAGTATAAACTGCGTAATAACAAGGGTTAAAAACACCTGCGGGAATACTTAAAATACTGTACATATAATACTTTGAAACTTACTCTGAAAAGCTGTATGATAAATGAGATTGAGACTAACTGCATGCAATGAAGTTACACATAACTCACACTTTTAAACTTGAGACTTTCTTAAACTTTACTTTGAACTTTTCTTGAAACTTTCATAAATTTTCATTTAACTTAACTTTTTCTTTGTGAATTTAGATCATTGATTGTGACCCTCTCTTTTGTTTTTGATCGATCATGGCTGTAGTATACTATGCCGACAAGAAAGTCAAGATTTTCTCAACCCCACATTGCCCCTCTGTTGGTAAGGGAAGCTAAGATTTCTCCCAACCCGTCCAAACCCGTCTGTTGGTAAGGAAAGCCAAGATTTCTCCCAACCCGTCCAAACCCATCTGTTGGTAAGGAAAATCAAGATTTCTCCCAGCCCGTTCAAACCCGTCTGTTGGTAAGGGAAGCCAAGATTTCTCCCAGCCTGTCCAAACCCGTCTGAGTGGTAGGAAAATCAAGATTTCTCCCGGCCCCTCCCTACACTTCTATGTCACAAATCAACTTACTTCATTCAAAACTTTTACTTTCCTTGACTTGGAACTTTAACTTTACTTTTGATGCAAAAGAAAATACTTCAACTTGCTTAAAATTTACTCAACTCGAAGTCGAGAACTCACACACATGAATATGTAACTTTAGGGAATGAAAACCCAATTCAAAATAATAATATTAGGTGAGTGAGTGGCTGCCCCTAAGTTGGTTACCCAACTTATACTCTATTTCTTCTCAAACATGTCTTAACCCGAGCAATCAAACGAGAAAGCCCTTAACTCTCGTTCTTACCTTAACCAAATTCAATTCCGCTTGAACCGACACTCTCTACACACTTCAAATAACCCAAGGACTAGGTTATGACCTCCAAAAACCACCCGAGCAACCCGATCAAAACGGATTTCCCAGTCCTCAAACTTGTCAAAATTTTGCACTAGTCACCCCGACTTGAGAAATTCCTAACTTGACCAAAACTAACCCGATTCGCTCCCAATTAGAACCGACACGACCACAACATCCTAAACTCGACTTAAAACCAGCCCTCACCCCTCCTTAGTTGCCCAAACCGTTCATTTTAAGCAAACATTCCAACCGCTCACACAAAGCTCTAAAATTCTGCTTCAACCCTTTAACTTAAATGACCCTTATCCTATCCAAAACTTGACCGAATTGAGCCCAATTTGAACCGACACGACCACGACATCTTGAAATTGACCTAGGGCTAAGCCACACCCCGACCAGATCAAACGAGTCTACTCCTCTGCACCAAAAACCAGCATCCCTTGCACAAAAAGTTAACCAACAAATTTCACCTACACTTCCAATTCCAACTCTATGTCCCTTTTGCCTTAACTATAACCCCTTCCAGCCTATAACATCATTCTACTAACATCCTTTAAAACTTATATCAAGAACTTGGAAGCCCTAAAATCACCTCCAATTTTTTTCGAAAATGGCAAGAACACACACCAAAGTGCATCAAACACTTGGATAATCAAAGAGACCAATGACTTTCATAAAATTACTCATAACACAACTTCAAACTCAATCAAAAAACCATGTGAAATTCGAATTTAAGCATAAAACACTTCTGAAAAATATGAATTTCGGTATGCATAAAAAGCTCCTCATGTCTCATGTCACAATTCATCATAAAACTCATATAACTTCAAAACAAAAGCTCATTTCGAATTTTAAACATAAACCTTGCTGAAAATTTGACAAAACCGAACTAAGCTTGCAAAATATCATGAACATTTCAAAATTCATCAAGAACAATAGCACAAAAGATTAAATATCTAGCTTGGGGCAAAAGAAAGTGTAGCACCTAAAATCCAATCTATTAAATCGCATGCATTAAATTAAATAAATATTAAGAGTATTATTTTTTTAAGTTTAATCGATTTAAAATTCTTTATCTTAATTATTTGTTAATGAAATATTAATTATTTATTTAAATATTTTTATTGTACTAACTATTTAATTAATACTTTTAATCTCTTAAGTTTAATTGCCAAAATGATTTTTATTGTGCAACTTATTTGTTTTAAATATTTTAAAGGTTTAAGTTTGCTTAATTAAATGATTTTAATTATTTAGTTTATTCGTTTAAATGATCCTAACTGTCCCACTCATTTATTTAAAATGATTTAAGTTTATTGGATAGTTATTTAAATAATTTTAACTGTTAAGCTTATTTATTTAAATATTTTTGGAACTTAAGTTCAACGGTTATTTATTTTAAATCATTTTAAATGTCTAGCTTATTTATTTAAATGCTTTCAATTGTCCAAGTCGTTTTAAAGATTTTTATTCCGCTTGTGTTTTTTATTTAAATGACTTTTAAACAATTATTTGGTTTATTTAAATTATTTTAATCGCTCAGTTTATTATTTAAATATTTTATTTAACATTGTGACATTAAAACAACTAAAGTATTGATTTTAATTTCTAAGTTAGTGTTTAAATTCCCTCAAACGTTTATTTGTTTTTGTGACGCCTAAATTCTATAAATTAAATTCCATGCGTAAATTAGCCTTAATGTTTAAACTTCTAAAATTCATGGTAATTTAAATGATTTAAATCTCCTTAGAATTTATTTGTATGATATTAAAATTTTAATTGTTTAAATTGCTTATTTTGGTGACTTTCGGCTTCGGCATGCGACAAAGGTGAACACGGCAGAAAATCCTTCATTTTTTTTAATTATAGGTGACCTAAATTTCTTGAGAGGTGAAGAAAATAAAATAAAATCGTTATTTTAGATTTTTCGTTTAAGAAAAATTGCGTAAGCGCATTTTCGCGCATAATTCTTTAAATTTTCTAATTTAGCCTTTTTGGACCCGGACAAGTGAAATTCCATTCTTGACATTTAAAATTTAGGGTTCTAGACTTAGATATTTAAATTAGAGGAAATTCTACAAACAAAAATTTTAAAATCAATTCTAACCACTTTTACTTGGTCAAAAAACACTTTTGACTAGTCCTACTCTCACAACACTCACACCTATACATACATACACATATTATATTACATACAAACTTAATAATCACTCTAGCCGCCTCTCTCTCATTTCCTTCTCCCCTTCTCACGCCTCACTCCATTTCCTCCTAGCAAAACCATGGGCCACACCTCTCCACCTCCTTCCTTAGCCGCCGACCGCCGTACCCAGCTAGCTGCCACCTTGCTGCCTCCTTGCTGCCGCCGTGAAGACCACCTAAGAAGCTGGTCCAGCTTTGAGCCGTGAGGTTTAAGGGTGCCCAGCCCTTCTCTTCTTCTCTTCTTGCTACTAGTTGAGGCAAGATGAAGTTCTTCTCTTTCTTTTTTAAAAACCCAAGCATGGATTATAGTGTTTTCTTGATTCCACCTTGTTAAATTCGAAATTTCAGATTCATTTGGTGTTAATATAATGTGTTGGGTTCGGTTTTCATCCAAAAGTGGGGTAGGAATTAATTCCGCCCATGGGGTGTTCATGGGTCTTAAACATGTGTTTTGAATGAGGTTTGGGTGCATGATAGGGGCTGGTCCAATAGGATTTTGGTTGAGGTGTTGGATTGAAGAGTTTGAGGGCGCCGGGTAATCGTATTGGATGAAACAAATGTAATGAGATAGCATCGGGCAAGAGACTAGTTCAAGGACCCTAGATTGACATATTGGGATGCTAATGAGTCGCTTGGATGGGTTGTTGAAGGGTTAGAGCATGAGGAGTAAGTTTGAGTGGCCTTAGCTTCAAAGGTGTCAAAACAAAATTTTTACCGTTGCGTCAAGTCTTGGGAAATAATTCTGGTGGGTTCGGTTTTAGAGGCCTGGACAGGGGCTACCTCAATTTTCTTAAATTATAGGATGTAAGGATCGTGTCGGTGTAAATTGGGCCTATTTCGGGTAAAAATCAATTGGGTTATGTACGTTTTAAGTTAGAGTGACGTAAGCAGAATTTTCCCTTGTTTACGGGCTATCCGGGTGTCTAAGTTTTTGAGTTGGTTTGGACCATTATAAAAATTTAAATACTGGTTCTTAGAGTATTTTAAGGTGTGTTTGAAGTGCCGGTTCGAACGGGAAATCTTTTGGATTTAAATAGGATGAGTTTTGGATTTTATGGGTTAACCGCTCGAGTTGGGCCTTATGAGCATAAACTTAAGAAAATGGAAGTAAAACTTTAAGCCTAGGGTGCTCCCCTACACTCCAATAATCCATAAAATTTATGTTATGCTATCTTTTGAGTTTATTTCGTTTACATTATTCAACGCCATTTATTCGCGTGTGTGACTTCAAAATTTATTTAATATTCTAGTCCCGAAGTCTAGTATCAAAAGAAATGTTTGTAAAAGATTAAATGTTGAAATGAGAAATTGTTGAATGAAAGAAAAAGTTAAAGAATGAAGTGAGTTGGTTGTGACTTGTAATTGCAATGTTGGGTCGGGAGATGCCCTGATTCACTTGCCAAATTACGTGTAGTACGAGGTCGAGAGACATCTCGGTTTCCCTACCAAATAGAAGTGTAGTACGAGGTCGGGAGGAATCTCGATTTCCCTACCAAATGGACGTGTAGTACGAGGTTGGGAGCAATCTCGATTTTCCTACCAATTAAAGGGCAATGAGGGTTCCGGAGAAATATTGACTTCCTTGCCGACATTGTATACTATAGCTATCGATCGATCGAAATCATAGTCACAGTCGAGGATCCAAATTCAATAGTAAAAGTAAAGGATAAATGTTTCATGAATGTGTTTTCCATCGCATGTTGCTATTGTTCTTACTTCGGGCATGTCTTGACTTTATTCCTTTCGCGCGAGATTCATTAGTCTATTGAGCACTATTTTTAGTATTATGCATTATTTTGAACCCTTGCTGTATTATTTAAATCTTGCTGGGCTTTTAGGCTCACTACTATGCTTGGTGCAGGTGAGCATTTGGATGAGGCTGCGGGGTAGGATTTCCAGGGCCCATAGGTGTTCGGAGGCACACCCTGACCGTTGCAGCTCTTTTCTTTCCGCATTTATGTCTATGTAATAATTATACTGTGTCGATTGTTGTTTCCTCTTTTCGTAGCAGGATGTGTTATTCCCTGCAAATTATGTTGGCATGTAAACATTAAATACTTTTGTCCCTTCGTCTGGCATCGAATTAGATACTGTGTTGCATGCTTGTTGTGACACCCGGAGCCAAAAAGTCCTAGGGCGGTACATGGTCCGCAATATGGGTGGTTAATACCTGAAAGATGGAAACCCCACCAAAGAATGGGCGACGGGTGACATGAATGAACTGATCCCACACCGGAATGAGAGGTACAAAAGATTTGATATGTACAACTCATATCAAGAAGGTGCATCTTCTTTTCGGAAGCTCATCACATAAGAACTCCAAAGTTAAGCGTGCTTGACTTGGAGCAATTATAGGATGGGTGACCCCCCTGGGAAGTTTTCCAGGGTGCGTGTGAGTGAGGACATAAGCACGCTGAAAAGACCCGTCTTGATACAGTGGGGCGTTACAAATGGTATCAGAGCCTGGCCTCTCCCAGTACGGTGTGGTTCGGGGACGAACCAAGCGGAAGCTGGTGGGCATGTGACACCCGGAGCCAAAAAGTCCTAGGGCGGTACATGGTCCGCAATATGGGTGGTTAATACCTGAAAGATGGAAACCCCACCAAAGAATGGGCGACGGGTGACATGAATGAACTGATCCCACACCGGAATGAGAGGTACAAAAGATTTGATATGTACAACTCATATCAAGAAGGTGCATCTTCTTTTCGGAAGCTCATCACATAAGAACTCCAAAGTTAAGCGTGCTTGACTTGGAGCAATTATAGGATGGGTGACCCCCCTGGGAAGTTTTCCAGGGTGCGTGTGAGTGAGGACATAAGCACGCTGAAAAGACCCGTCTTGATACAGTGGGGCGTTACACTTGTGTTTGTTGTTCACCTCGGGTTGAGGATTATTTAAACTGCTGTTTGAGACAGGTGGTTTTATTATTCAAACAAATATGTCATGCCAAAATTTTTAAAATTTTCCGCATTTTCTTTATTTATTTAGATATTAGTAGTTAGAGTCGTTTCAAAAAGCCTATACTTGCCTCACTTGACCAAAACCCAAAGAAAAGGGATGAACTAAAGCTGAAACTCGACCAGCAGCTCAAGGTCGTCTTCCAAGGCGGACTTCCAATGGTGACGGCGGTGGGAGGAGGACGGCGGCGATCGAAAAGCTGGAGAAAATGGGCGGCCAAAAGTGCTAGAGAAATGAGGGAAAAAAATGAAGAAGAGGCGGCTAATGAGATGTGTGTTGTGTTAGGATTTTGAGTTTATTTTGTTTTTTTAATATAAATTAAGTGTTAGGTGTATGTGTGTGTGTGTATAGGTGTAAGTATGCATAGGTAGGTATGTTGTGTGATTTAAAAGTACTACTCAAAATGCTACAACTTTTGCCTTCACTGAGTCATATCATTGTCGGCTTAGAACTTTGTTTCGGTTCTAACTTCATACGCATTATCAATAATCCTAGCTCACTCTGAATTCTTCATTCAGACAAATGTCTTATCATCCGCAATCCTGCTGGAACGGTGAAACACCACTGACTACCGTCAGAAATTTATTGTCCATTACAACTGGTACAATACCATCGAAGAATAATTTCTTCAAAAATTCTATGCACGGCAAGCGGATAGAAAAATCCTCCTTCTAACCGCAAAATCAATCTTACTCTAACATGCACTAACACACCTCAAGACTGATACTGAACCTTGATACCATGTAATCCACGAGTTAGAAACGTCGTTGTCTGTGCAAAAATCCAAAATCCTGAGTCTTCATACTGACTCTGCATGATCATCTGAACTCTTATCGTTACACACAGGAGTCTATACCAAACTCACTGTTCGATCAACTTATGCAATCTTAATCACCGTCTGAGTCGTAATAGCTACTAACTGGCTATTAACGCAATCACTCTGATATCTAACCTGAACATCACGAGATTACTGTAGTCTCCTGACAACTTACCGAATACCAACTCTGATTGAATCAGCAATGCTAACTATAAATCTTAGCGATGAAACTTTTGCTAAGACTGTACTAGTCATTTGCTATCTTTAGACGCGCACAATCTCTTCCGCTAACAGACGAGAAGACAATATACAACCACTTTGTATCCCAACTAGTCTAACACTAACATTGTATCCCCGATGTTACCACAAGTGTTAACCAATCGTCTCAAAATTCTAATCTTAGTGTCAATTACTAGAGATACTCTCTCAGAGTACACATCTGAGCTAATCTACCTTGCTGAGGACGAAGTCCTAGCTACCAAGCCGAATAGCCTTTGCGAAAATAAATGGCCAAAACCCTGCCACTTAATCGCAACGTGACGACATCGATGCACTCCATCCTTTGTATCTAACAAACTCAGATAAAACCTCTAGTGGTATAATCACTACTTGTGAATTACTCATACTGATCACTATCCATTTTGATCTGAATTTCGCTACCAGAGATAGCATTCCAAGCGATTTCCACTGGTCATTTTATCACAAAAAACCGCAAGTTCTGAAACTTCCTAGCATCAGAATACGTACCTTTCATACTTATCCCGCTTGATGTTGACTAATAATTTCCAAGAAAATACAACCATGAGAACAAATGGCAAACTCCTTGCCGACAAACATAAATTGTGACAACGTCGTTGTCCACAATACTTTATCTTACGAATTCTCAGATCGACACCTTGAAAATACACTACCATTCCGTTGCACACTTAGATGGCTAACACCATCATTGGCACTGATAATCTAAATCAGATGATCGCATCTGTCTCATCCTTCGAGATAACATTTTAAACTCACAACAATGGTTATCTAACCCTGGATAACAAAAACTCTTGTCAACCTGACTCACTACTGGGATGAACAAAATAGGTTCATCTCGATTGTACACGAAATCCTCAATGTTTTCGGAAATCGAGCTAACTTCAAGATCAACTCCGATCGATTCTAACATCTCAATGGCACAGCACATCAGAAATACACTGGGAGATCAGTGACAACAATCCCGCCAGACCCCGAAAACCAGGTCTCAGCTGTTGTCTCATCCCACGACCAAACAACTGATGTTATTATGCTAATGCTAATTGAAATCCACAACACTCATTGGATCTCAACTCAATGGCACACTCTAAAACTATCGCTGGAAACACCTAAGAAAAGTATTTGGCTAAAAGTCCTCGAAAACTGTCGTTCACCAACTACCTGGGGTAACCACTTAATCCCATCTCCACAAACTGAGTCACCCATTGCTAATACCAAGCAATGTTGAGATCAAGTTTGTCACTTCCTAACAAGAAAGTAATATCCTAAAACGTTATTAAATCTCAACGTCTATTCTTACCACTGATAACCTTAACCAAGCTATCAGAGTAACCATGACCACTTGAGTCAAATTGTAACCATTCTCCGTGATCAGCAGAAACCCAAAAGTTCTGTCTCCTGCAATCCTAGAGATCTCTAAACGACTAAAGAATTTTTGAATGTACTTGAATCTCTATCGTTTTGAGGCATTACCAAGGACCAAAATCCTAAGCACATCGGCTCATAGTACCATCCCAAGTACCTCTCGATTCACGACATCCCAAGTTAACATTGAATGAAATAAACCTATCAATCACGTCGATCCACTGTAGCTCTCGCTTAGCCTAACAGTATCAACTAAATTTAGGCAATCGCTCGCCAATTCTCGATTATTACAACTTTCATGGCTTGATCAATAACTCTGATCTTGTTACCATAAGTCTTCTAATCCCAAACACTTGGAATCACAAGATTAACATCGAATTATCATTTCTATCTCAGACAGAGTCAAACGATAGCTAATGGTAGACTACTGGAACAAACCCGCACCAGTCAGGACATACTGCTAAGTGTATTGTCCATCTAAAATGAACACCAAGACTAGCTGAGCCCAAATTAGTTTACAATCCGATAACCTGGATCATCTTGTCTCAAGGAATCCCAATCGTATCTCCGATTAAATCAGACAATACTCATAATAACCACTGGTAGGATTCCATCTACCTACTAGACCTAGTCGTCTAGTGATATCCCAAATATCGAAGGTCAAAAGCCTATCTGCTCAGAACAATCACTTGTCAAGGAAAATTCCTCTCAAGACTAATTCTGACAGCAGAAATCCAAAACCTGCATCTCTGATGAAATACAGACGATAAATAACTCTCAATACCACACCTGGTATCTATCCAAGGTCATACCCCACTGCAACTGTTGCCAAATACCTATACTGAGTAGCCTCCCTGACAGCCATTCCTGAAGCATGAAGGCTTTCAGGCAACCTCTGAAGCAAGAAAGGCTCTCAGAGTAACACTGGCATAGGGTAGCGCCTCCTCACGTCTAGTCCCGGTCACAGTCCACAACTAACGGTATCACTTGACCTGGTACCCTGATGAAAACCCATCATCACATGACAACAACCTAAAGAGGTCAAAACAGCCAACTGTTCTAAAAAATTAGCCTAGAACAACTCCCATGTCCCTGATGATTTTCCTCATCCCTGACACTAAACATAGTCAACCGACCAACTGAATCATCCTAGGAAAACACCTAGAACTAACCACGTGGTAAGTACTCAAAATCTGATTACTCAAAAACCTATGAGTCACAATAGTTGAACACTAATCAACTAAAATAATCAGTGGAATTATCTGTATATCCCAATACTAGAAAATCTTTAAACCACTGAACCAGGTTTAATACGATTCTTATTACAAATCCTTAGTTACAACCACTAAGAAATTCCAAAAACTTGGAATCAATAATACAATGATTAAATTGCTTAAAACTGAAATACTGTTTACAACAATTCTTAACACATTTAAATCGTTGTACATATCTTGATCTTGAGCATGAAGTTTCTCATTTGTCCAAGCATCAATACAAGCATGTTGTCCAAATCTCTTCCCCACGATCTCCCGCAAAGACCTCCGGCAGATTCCCTCCGAGGAATGATTTGTGCTCACTTACTAGTATTCTAGTTATGCTTTGCATCAATGCATGTCAGAAAACCTCCTCTACCCAAGATCTAACCTACAAGATCTGTCTGCATTCATCACATTATAAATGGACTACTCTCCGGCGAGATCTTTATGACAATATCTCCAACTGCTAGTGGAGAATCTTCCTCTGGTTAGAGCCGAATGGATAGTCACACACCATGCGCTCCAACAAATCTTCAAAAGTACCTGGGTTGAAAAACTCATTCTTCTCTCCCATCCCGATTTTGCTGGAATCCTCATAAGGCGAAGCTCTGTCATTAACCTCAGCGATGAAGATCTCAAAAACCTTTAAGTATCACGTCATTCCAATGTCAATTGCTACTCTTTCGTCAATCACAGTCATCACTCTACAAGCATTACCCAAAATATTAGTACCATGTCCCAAACTCTAATTTCACGCTCTGATACCAATAAATGTGGTGACCCAACCCGGATCTACTACTAATCAGAGATTAAAGCTTAATAAAGCATGCAATAACAATAAATCAGAAATAACTGCGGAAGCTTGAATAAAAGCGGATTGGCAGAATACAACTGGATAAACAATTCCATAATACAACCAATCGAATAAACCTCGATAAACAAAAATAAGCCTAACAGCTAGCCCTGCTGTCTCTTCCCTGTTTACTGACTCCACTGAGTCTCTGGGTGTACTACTTGCACCTACATCTGCCCTATCGAATGGAGTGTCCAGATAATAACAAAATACTGGACGTGAGCGCTAAAGCTCAATACGATAGTACGGGTAAACATATAAACATGATGCATGCAAATGAATATCTGGGTATCATACTGGGAATCAAATCCTACTCAGTCTAGGTGTCATGGTATGTAGCACATTGGACTGTCCATATACCGTGGACATATCCGGTCCCAAAACTATGGTTCTCATCCACACATGCAGTGGGGCTGAGCAAATTCCCTATACTGGGTAAGCCAACAATACCGACTAAATCAAGATGTATGCACGTGTAGCATAATAATAACATGCAATCATGACACATAAATTCAACATATAAGCATGCATACCCGCTGAAAATTTCAGTCAGTACTTATGTACTTCACTAAGGCAGTTCTAGAAGCATTCATCTATGTCCCAAGTCTACCATCCAACTCTACAAGTCTACAATGCAAAATACTCATGCATTACTAAACATGATCTATAAGCCTTAACTAAGATAATAGATACTCCCTAATAATTTTTAGGGAACTCGGACCATACCTGCATCCGTCATCAGCCCGCTGATGGCGACTGCCCCACAACTTGGGCACAACTTTGCAATAGCTCCGCTACTGCTCCGGAGACTGGCTAGGAATATAAAACTACTACCTACTCTTTACTCTTTATTAAAGAGTAGCCAAAAGCCCAAAAATGAGCTAACATGGGAGAGGAGAGGAAATTCTGAGAGCTGGAAAATGAGCTCCTCGACCCATATTTATAGACATGGGTTCGGACCGTCCGATCCCAGTTCAGACCGTCTGATCCCCCATCACCTTCGGCATGTGTCAATCCGATCACATGAAACCATACACCTATTTGGAACACTGTTCGGAGCGTCCAAACTACACATCGGAGCATCTGATGACACATCCCTGATGTCACTGCTTATGTCATCCTTGCTGACGTCATCCTGGAGACCTGTCATGTGGGTTTGGACCGTCCGATCCTTCCAAAGCACTAAAATCCTTTGGGTCATTTCCGGGCGTTTTGGATTCATTTTTGAACTCCTTAGACCCATTTGAAAATCCCTTAATCATGTTTTACTTAATCTAAACATGATCACATGATTAATTATCCATTAATAATTAATTCTAGATACGGGTCACTATAGTGATCCAACCCATCAACACTTGGCCCAATAATTCTCATGGGTCACAAGGCCCATGAAAATTCACTGGGCTCTCATAAATTTAAAACTTAAGCACATTACAATAATTAACTAGTCAAGCCCAAAAATAATTAATTATACACTTAACTAATTAATTAAATTACCCAGGCCCGAAATAAACTAATTCGGACCTATAAACACATGACTTGACCCTTAAACACCCCAACCCGACCCGAGAAACCTCTGCCCGAGCCCCTGACCGCTGCCCCTAAACTGCCCGAATCCCTAAGCCTATCCTTTCTTCCTCGTGGCAGCAGCCCTCGACCCTTTAAGGGCTTCGGCAGCCAAGCTCCGGCCACCACTGGTCGGAGTCCCACCGGAACAACCTTTCCCAAGGTCTTGGGGTTCTAACCAACTTGGAACCAGCCCCTAACTCGAGCCCAATATCCTGTAAGAGCCTTTGCCCCAGAACTGCTCAACCTGCGTGCACCCTACGCTCCTACTGTCTCCATCCCAAACCAGGGACTAACCCATATGAACCATCATCAAACCATGACTTTAGGGACCTAAACTCAGCCCCTATCCCGTTGGTCAGCCCCTCGAATGAACGCACGGAAAGAACCAAGCCCATAACCATCAAAGTGTCAAGGAACTTGGGTAATCATGCATGAACGCGTGAGATATCTGATCGTTCAATCAAAGCTATGCAAAAACATGATTAAAACATGTAAAACATTGAGTATATGATCTAATAGGTGAACAAAAAGGGAACAAACGTGCCTTTGCGTATTTACGCTCGAATTTACGATATCGTCACGTATTTGGTTGTCCGGGACAAATGGGACTTCAGATCTCCAACTTTTCTTCTCAAAAACGTGAAAGCGTGTGTTCTTGGTATAAGTGTGTGTCGGCTGCTGAGTGGGGGGTGAAGGAGGATGAGTTTAAACATGATGTATAACTTAAAGGTAGAGATTAATGGTTGTACTTTAGTTTTAGGTTGGACTTGGGCTGAATATTTAAGTAGACTAGGATTAATTAAAAGTTTTAAACCTACTAATAATCAGTAAATAATTCATAATCTCGAAATATTAGGATTTCCAATTTTAAAAGTGTGCTTAAAGCCCTTAAAATGGCCTGTTTATGTGGAAAATGGACTCCTTAATATTTATATATAAAAAATTTTGCCATTAAAATGTTGGTCAAAGATTCTGGTGAAAAACTTTGGTATTGTTCGTCCACGGCCTCCTTTACGTGATCAAACTAATCTATCTCAAAATATTCATAAATTTCATAATAGCGGGTTAAATGCTAAAATAAAATTTAAATCATGCAAATATTTCGCATAATTCATATAATAACACATAAAAAATCATTTAATCACTTTTCAATATATTTTTAAAATAATAAATTCTATAGTTATGAATGCGGGTTTATGTAAACGAATTTTCGGGTGTTATATTTCCAGACAGCCCGTGCACCCTTACAATTCTAAGGCATGAAAATTTTCTTCTGGATACGATCGAAAACAGGTGCGAATAGGATGAAACTGAATTCCGTGTCTTGCAAGAGCTGAGCACATGGGTAGAGCATTGTGAATACCTTCCATAAATGAATTTGAACTTTACTAGGTATTTTGAGTCCCCACAATTTTCAAAGACACTTAACCATCTCATTATTTTGATCATTACTGGCTTCCTCAACTGGCGTCATCGCCACTCGGTACCCAGATTTCACCGAATATACCCCATTAACTTCATAATGCCATACAAGTTTATCACTCCCAAGAGGAATGCGTCTGACCTCGTCATGATCAATCGGCCATAACACCGTCTGAATGACTTCCCAATCCCACTGTCTTTATGGTGTCATCAACTGATTAACACACAGATAAGAATTTATCAAAGAAGGCTGAGTAATGGTTTAAAACTCAAGGGTCTCATCCGCAAAGGATCCTTGAAAACTCGGATCGAGCTCCCATCTCGCACTTGCCACCAAATTCCCTTGCTAAGGAAATCTTGCCCCCATAGAATAGTAGTCTAGACAAAATACGGATTTTAACCCTGAGAAGCATTAATAAAATTTGTTGATGGGAAGTATTTGGCCTTCAAAATTCGAGCTGATAAAGTATTAGGATTTGTAAGTAATCTCCATCCTTTCTTAGCTAAAAGAGCTTGATTGAATACAGGCAAGTTTCGAAACCCCATTCCTCCATGAAATTTAGATTGACACAATTTGGACCAATTAAGCCAATGGATCTTATTATCATCAGAGGTACCACCCCACCAAAACCTAGCACACAAAGACTGAATAGAATTGCAAATAGACAAAGGTAGCTTAAATAATGACATAGTATATGTAGAAGTTGCTTGAGCAACTGCTATGATAAGCACATCACATCCTCCAACCAAAAATATCTTATGATTCCATCCCTGTAGTTTGAGCCACACCCTCTCACAGACCCAATAAAAGATCCCTTTCTTATTTCGACCAACAAATGCAGGTAATCCCAAATATGATTCATGAGATTCAGAATATGGCATATTCAATGATGAGAAAACAAGGTCTTTCATTTGTAAAGTAGAATTGGGACTAAAAGTAATACAAGATTTATGGAGATTGATAATTTGACCTGATGCGCAAGCGTAGTGGTTGAGAATATCCTTGATAGGCCGAAAATGTGAGAGAGTCGTTGTTCCAAAGATTAGAGTATCATTAGCAAAAAAATAAGTGGCTAATTTGAGGAGCTGATCCAGAACACTGGATTCCTTTGAAGCTGCCCTGTTGGACCCCTCGATGGAGGAGTGCTGAGAAACCCTTTGCACATAAAAAGGAATAGATAAGGAGAAAGTGGGCATCCCTGCTGAAGTCCCCTCGTAGGATGAATATTAACAAATTTTCTTCCATTGACAAAGAAAGAGAGTCAAGTGGATCCAAGATAATCACGCACTTAATCAACTCAAAAATTCGATAAGCCCAATTTTGTCATAATTGCAGTAAGGAATTTCCATTCGACACGATCATACGCCTTACTCATATCCAGTTTTAGTGCGATTAATCCTTGTCTTCCTCTAGTGCGTCGATGAAGTGTATGCAAGAATTCAAAGGCAGTCACAATATTATCCGAAATGAGCCTATTCGGAACAAAAGCACTTTGTTCCGATGAAATAATTTCATTAAGAAAATGCTTCAATCTGTTCGCCATGGCCTTGGATACAATTTTAGCGACTACATTGCAAAGACTAATAGGTCGATATTTAAAAATGACAGTTGGATGTTTCACTTTTGGAATGATAACAAAAACAATTTGATTTAGATCCCCAAATGAAGCCTGGACATTAAGAATTTCAAGTGCCACAGTTGTTGTTGGAAAAGTTATTTGAATGAATTATAATTGAAATGGGCTTGAAAGGCTTATTTAAATTGTGTTGGAATAGTTTGAAATTTGGTGAATAAATTGGAGGGAAAACTTGTTTTGGTTTGTCCCACATTGGAATATTTCCAATGTGTTTAACTCCATATATAATCCAACTTTGGATTTATGGGATTGGGCCCTTAGGGCACCGATGTTTTGTAAAGGGGCAAGACGCTAATCGATGCAACAAACACACACGCGCGGTCGGCCGGCTCGGCTCGGTGTGGCGAGGTCTTATGATCCGATTATTCTTTTTGAATAAAATTTAATTAAAAATAATAATAATATTTATTATTATTTTTAGTGCGCCCGAGCGGTAAAATATTACCGCCCGCGTGCAGAACCTCGTATGCGAGACAGTAAGGTTGGGTATTTTTGGCCGCCCGAGCGGTCATAAATTACCGCCCGAGCGCAACCCAAAATCTGTAAAACAGAAAGTTGGGTTTAAGTTGGCCGCCCGAGCGGTCAAATATTACCGCTCGAGCGCGCCTCTGGGCTCCAAAAAGTTGCGTCTCTTTTGGGATGTTTCTATCATGGGTTGCATCCTTAGGCCATAAAACGTGTTCTTTGGAATCATAATATATATACATGACTGTTATAACGCAGAGAATAATCTGAAAAACCATCTGATAACGTGTAAACATCAGATTTCTGCTTTCTCTGTGATTTTTTCCTCACTCTCTCAAAAGAAAGTTTTGCTTATTTTAGTTCGCTAAAGTTCGTGATATTTGTAGTGCTGCTATATAATGATCGTTAGTCGTTGTATCTTAGAGACGATTGCCGTCAACGTTGAGCACTGTTAACGGGCAATTTTGTCTTGCGGATAGACAGAATCTCTCGCATCGACTGGTTCATTTTTTGTTGTTGCTGTTGTTGCTGACGTGTTCAGAATTCGGAGTACATCCTTATAACAGTTGTAACATGATTTCCAACAGTCATCCAATTCTCTTGAAAGAAGCCAGCATGAAAACCATGTGGTCCTTGAGATTCCAAGGGCCCATACCAAAAAAAGCCTGTCGAACCTCGTCCGAACAATACGGTGCATCTAACCGAGAGCTCATCAAAGGCATGAGTTTGCAATCAACACCCTCTAGAACATTTGCAATACTGGAATTAGATGGATGGGAAGTAGAGAACAGATTTTGTAAAATAATCCACAATGATATTAGTCACACTTGGGAAATCAGAAATCCATTCCCTATTATTGTTGAACATACCGCCAATATGATTTTTCCGATGTCGAATGGTTGCTTAATGATGAAAGTATTGTGTATTGCGATCACCACCCGCTAGCCATTTTGCTCGAGATCGTTGCGTCCAGTAATTTTCCTCAAGGTACAATAATTGATCTAGCTTTCATTCCAACTGAGCAAGAACAAAAGGTTGAAACGAAACATCAGGATGAGTATTGACAGTGGAGATATCATTTTGCACTTGACGAATCCGTGAGGAAAGATTCCCAAAAGTTTTGAAACCCCAACTCTTGAGTTTCTGTCCGCACCGAACTAAAATCTTTTGAAGATCCGACGGACTATTACAACGAGAGGTTCCAGAAAAATCTCAACAATCAGCCACAACTTGTTTATAGTCTTTACTAGTTCTCCATAAAGGTTCAAACTTAAAGAATTGTTGTCGAGACAGAGTATCCGGAAAGCAGTATCAATATGAGAGAATTCAATTAGCAATAATCTATTATCTAAACCAAAAAACTCTTGGTGAGATACACTGGTATTTTGAAAAATACCTTGCCAATTCAAATTAGCAACCACTCGGTCGAGCCGTTCCTGAATAAATCGAGGTGGTTGTTGACGATTACGCCAAGTGAATTCTTGGCCGATGAAACCAAGATCTTTGAGACAGCAAAAATCGAGGGTATCCTGAAAATAATCCATGGATGAAGTAGATTGGTCGCTGCCACCAGCTTTTTCAGACAAAGAGAGAATTTCATTGAAATCTCCCGCAACCATCAAAGGAAGATCGAGTAATGCATAGAGACGTCGAAGCAAAATCCATGATTGCATCCGCATACCTCTGTTTGGATGTCCAAAAAACCCAGTAAAGCGCCAACACTAGCCATTTTCCGATGAAACCACAGAATCAATGTGACCCACACTATAACTTTTAATTTCAACCGAACAGCCATCTTTCCACAAAATAGCAAGCCCGCCACTACTACCTGTACAATCAACAAAAAAAAATTCTGGAAACCAAAATGAGACTTCAAAAGAGAGGCCCTATGGCCACGAAGCTTAGTTTCAAAAATGAAAAATATTAATATTATTTATTGCTTAAATATTTTTTTTTCAAATAATTTTTTTGAGTATAATTTTCTGTCATCTGCTGAGGGAGGCCGCCATGGGTTCTTTTGATTAGTTTTTTTTTTATATATAAATATCATGCTTATATTTACAAAACTGTTGAAAAATATATTATTATTATTATGTTAAATATTGAATATTGAATGTTAAATGTTGAATATTGAGTTGTAAAATATGGAAAATTAGTGTGTGATGATGTATTAATTTTTGGACTAATCTCAAATGTGGATATATAAATAAGTCTTCATTTGTGATGAAAAATACAATTGAGTTGAGAGAAAAATATTATAAAGTATAGAGTTTGATATATTTTGAGTTTTGAAGTATTTAATTTTTACCGTAAATTTTTATTTTTTCCCAATACGTTATCAGCACGAAGCTCTAAAAGTCCTCCATATTTTTTCAAGCTCCAAAACACAAGAAAAAGGTAACAAAAGTAAGAATATTTATTTAATTGTTTATTTATTTGATGTGTATATATTTAATATATAATATCATGTTATTATCAGAAATGATAAAAAAAAATAGTTTTTTAAAAAAACTTGTTATAAATCCTGGGAGGATGTTAAGACGACATCCCACACTCCCAGTAAGGGATACGACAAGTATAAAAGCCTCTAAGGTTTTTAAACAATAACGTGATATGATATATATTTTTTTATGTATATATACTAACTATATCAATATATAATTTCATGTTATTATATAAGAGGTTGTCTAGGACACTGACCTTATAATAACGTGATATGATATATATTTTATTGCGTATATTTAATTATGATTATCATTATATGCATCACATGATTATCACGAATTTTTATTCAACACATACTCGATTTTTTCTTACCCCAACGGTAACAAACGGCTAGTTTTTGCCCTATAAATATGTTCACTCAAACTAATTTTCAATCACACCAAATTCACTCTTTTTCTCAAAATAATTTCTCCTCGATTTTTCGAAGATGAAGATGATGGCATTTCTAAGGCTATTTTTCATAACGATTATGATCATCATGCTCACGAGTCTTGTACTCACCAGCGATTTTCTACCACATACTTTTTCTCTATTTGTACACGCACTTGTAATCTTCGTTCTTCCATTATTTTGTATTGTCATATTAATGAAAATTAACTAATAAAATGCATTGTTATTTTTCTAGTATCACCATGTCAAATTTGGCAAAGATTGAATTCGTTGCGCTCGATATCACTGGAAAGAATTATATGCCATGGACTCTCGATGTAGAGATGCATCTTGAGTCATTGGATCTAAGTGATACCTTCAAAGAAAATAATATATCATCCTCACAAGAAAAAGCAAAGTCTATGATTTTCTTACGTAAACATCTTGATGAAGGATTGAAATGTGAGTATCTCATAGAAAAAGACCTAATGATTTTATGAAAAGGGCTGAAAGAAAGATTTGAGCATATAAGGGAAGTGATACTTCCGACCGCCCGTGATGAATGAAATACGTTGAGATTCCAAGACTTTAAAAAATTCAGTGATTATAATTCTGCGATGTATCGAATAGTCTCACAATTAAAATTCTGTGGACTTGAAGTCACAGAGATGAAAATGCTTAAGAAAACATTTTTCACTTTTCACGCATCGAATATAACTCTACAACAACAGTATAGAGTGCGTGGATTTTCGAGATATTCTGAACTCATCGCATGTCTTCTTGTGGCGGAAAAGAACAACGAATTGTTAGTAAGAAATCATCAATCCCGACCCACTGGTTCAACGGCATTTCCAGAAGCAAATATCGTAATTAAAAATGAAAACCAAAATCAAAGGCATATACAAGATTTTGGTCGTGGACGAGGTCGAGGAAGTGGGCGTGGACGTGGACGTGGACGTAAAAAATTATCGCGGTCATGGTCGTGGCCGTGGATATGAAAATAATCGAGATAGTTATTTCAATAACTCATCTCAAAAGAACGTCACGAACCACCCACCAAAAAGGCAGCATGAAAATACGATTGAAAATGAGAATCACTCAAAAAGATCTGAGAGTGTTTGTTATAGATGTGGCACTCCAAGACATTGGTCACATATTTGTCGAACCTCTGAGCACCTATGTAAGCTCTATAAAGAATCGATAAAGGGGAAAGGAAAAGAGACCAATTTTGTTGAAAATAGTGACCATTTAATTGGTTCAACTAGTTTCAATGCTGCAGATTTTTTGAATGATTTCGAAGACATTGATTAAAAGATTGGTGGGACTAGATTGTAACAAATTTGTATTTTTCATGCATTCTTGTATTATAAAGCATGCTATATTTTGCATTTGTATTGTACTTAATTTTTCTTTATTGCATTTTTGTGAAGTTTGATATGGAAAATGCTATGAGCAAACATGGAAATAATATCATGGAAATTTGAATACCGGATAGTGGTACAACGCACACTATTCTGCGAGATGAAAGATATTTCTTGGAAATAAAACCAACAAAAACAATGGTGAATAACATATCAGGTCCTGTAAACTTGATTGAAGGTTGTGGTAAAGCACATTTTTTGTTACCAAATGGTATAAAATTTCTGATAAATGATGCTTTATATTCACCACAATCGAAAAGAAATTTGTTGAGTTTTAATGACATATATTCTCATGGATATGATACTGAGACGATAACTGATGGAAATCAGAAATATATGTGTCTTACCACATATAAATCAGGAAAGAAATATGTGGTTGAAAAATTATCAATGCTCCCTACTGGATTGCATTATACACATATAAGGCCAATCGAATCAAATATGGTGGTTAATAATTCTTCAATATTAACCAATTAACATGATCGATTGGGACATCCTGGTTCAATAATGATGCAAAGAATTATTGAAAATACACATGGTAATCCATTGAAAGACCAGAAAATCTTTCAGAATAATAAGTTTCAATGTAAAGCATGTTCTCTTGGAAAACATTTTGTAAGACCATCGCCAGCTAAAATCCAAACAGAATCACCCATATTTCTTGAACGTATTCAGGGTGATATTTGTGGGCCAATTCATCCACCATGTGGACCATTTCGATACTTTATGGTATTGATCGATGCTTCTAGCAGATGGTCACATGTATGCTTATTGTCAACTCGAAATGTGGCATTTGCAAGATTAATGACTCAAATAATAAAATTGCAGAATCAATTTCTCGATTATACAATCAAGAAAATAAGACTTGATAATGCTAGAAAATTTACTTCCCAAACTTTCAATGACTATTGTATGTCAATGAAAATTACTGTTGAACATCCAGTTGCTCATGCCTCATGTTCATACACAAAATGGATTAGCTAAATCATTGATTAAACGTTTACAACTGATTGCTAGAATAATTATTATGAGAACAAAACTCCTTATTTTTATATGGGGACATGCAATTTTACATGCTGCGACATTAATCTGCATCAGACCAAGTGCATATCATAAATTCTCCCCATTGCAGCTTGCATTTGGTAAAGAACCAAATATTTCTCGTCTGAAAATTTTTGGATGTATGGTGTATGTGCCTATTGCACCACCTCAACGATAAAAAATGGGTCCTCAAAGAAAAATTGGTATTTATATTGTTTATGATAGTCCATCAATCATTCGATATCTTGAGCCTCAGACAGGTGATGTGTTTACAGCACGCTTTGCTGATTGTCATTTTAATGAAGAAATCTTTCCAATGTTAGGTGGAGAAAAGAAACACATCGAAAAAGAAATCACATGGTACGTACCATCATTGTTACATTTGGATCCAAGGACCAAACAATGTGAGAAAGATGTACAGCAAATTGTACACTTGCAAAGAATTGAAAATCAAATGCCAAATGCATTTGCAGACACAAAAAGGGTAACAAAATCATATATACATGCTGTAAATGCCCCTGCTCGAATTGAAATTCCAAAAAAACAAATTGAAGACACTCATGATGTCATAAAACGCTTGAAGCATTGAAGGCCAGTCGGTTCCAAGGATAAAAATCCTCGGAAAATAAAAGGCACAGAGAAACACGATGATCATAAAATAGAAAATGGTGTTCCAGAAGAAACACCTGATGATGAAAATATTCTATCAGAACCACAAACTGACGAGAATCGTGAAATATCTATCAATTATATTAATACTAGAAAAATATGGAACCAAAAAGACATAGAAGATATTGATGAGATATTTTCTTATAACGTGGCTTGTGACATCATAAATGAAAATGAGGATCATGAACCAAAATATTTTGGTGAATGTAAAATTCGTCATGATTGGGCCAAATGAAAAGATGTCATCAAGGTTGAATTGGATTCGCTAAATAAACGTAATGTTTTTGGACCTATAGTCCTCACACCTAAAGGTGTAAAACCTGTTGGATACAAATGGTTTTTATTCGAAAGCGAAATGAGAAAAATGAAATAGCAAGATATAAAGCTAGACTTGTTGCACAAAGTTTTTCTCAAAGGCCTAGAATTGATTATGAAGAAACGTATTCTCCTGTTATGGATGCAATTACGTTTTGATATTTGATTAGTTTGATCATGTCTGAAAATTTTGAAATGTGTCTTATGGATGTTGTTATTGCTTACTTATACGGATCACCTGATAGTGATATATGCATGAAAATCCCTGAAGGATTTAAGATGTCTGAAGCACAAAGTTCAAAATCCAGAGAATTTTATTCTGTAAAATTGCAAAGATCATTATATGGGTTGAAGTAATCCGGCCGAATGTGGTATAATCGGCTAAGTGAGTACTTGATGAAAAAGGGATATGTAAATGATCCAATATGCCCTTGTGTTTTCATCAAGAAAACAACATTCGGATGTGTAATTATTCCTGTATATGTTGATGATTTAAATATCATTGGAACAAATAAAGAAATTCAAGAAGTTATGATGTACTTGAAGGAAGAATTCGAAATGAAGGATCTTGGAAAAACCAAGTACTGTCTGGGTTTGCAAATCGAACAAAAAGAATGTGGAATTTTTGTTCACGGGGCAAATTATACAGAAAAGATCCTTAAACGTTTTAATATAGATAAATCAAATCCATTAAGTACTCCAATGGTTGTAAGATTATTAAATATAGAAAAGGATCCATTTCGTCCATGTGAAGATGATGAAGTTATTTTTGGTCCAGAAGTACCATATCTAAGTGTCATTGGTGCTCTTATGTATCTTGCAAATTGCACTAGACCTGATAGGGAAAATTAGCATTTTGGTCCTGTATGTTGGCTTGTTTTGGAAAAGATCCTATAACTCGATTTTTTTTTTGGATTTAGTCCTATATGTTGGCTTATTTTGGTTTTGGTCCTGTAAGTTGGTTTGTTTTTTGGTTTTCGTCCTATATGTTATCATGTTTAGGAATTTAGAAGTTGATCTCTAATTATTTTTGTAATAAATATTTTTTATTCTTTCATGTTTTATGTGCTTATTGGTTTGAGATAATTACAACTAACTAATAAAAAAATATTTTTATACGCTTAAACTTTTTTAATCTAAATAATTTAATAAAATCTAAAATATGTTAATTTAATGTATTAAATGTAACATGCTTTTGTTCTTTTAAAAAGTAACAAACAAACATTCATTTATATCGTTCTCAACTGTAACTTTGATTTTTTTATTTATTTGGCACTAAGTGTTCGCCCACTTAGCACCTATTAATAATCATATAAATAAGTTCCAACCTAAATTAACCAAATTAGCTAAAAAACTAAAAATATATTTAAAACATACTTTTGTTTTTTTAAAAAGTAACACTCTAATATTTTTTTTTTATCGTTCTCAACTATGGTTGACTTTTTTTGTTCCGCTTTTCTCGAAAGCAGAGCTTTTTAGGTATGTTTCACTTTTATTACGCTTAATCGCCGCTTAAGCGTGCCTTTTAGAACACTGCAAATAAGCAAAATTTTGCTGCTCCCTCCAGTTTCGGCGACGGAGGAAAAATACAAAAAAAAAACAAGTTATTGTACCTTTTAGAACATAATTATTATTTTAAAAAATAATTAAAAGGTCAACATCTAAATTTTAAACCTAATTTATTTAATTATAAAATCATAAAAAATATTTATTATAAAAGCTTAAGCGGTGAAGTTGAAAAGTCAACTTCTAAATTCTAAATTTAATTTATTATTTTAAAATAAAAAACATAGGTGCTTATTCTAACTTAACCGAGATTAATTTGGTCAAAACCGTATCTTTTTCATGACCAAAATAAAAAAACAAGTCAACTAATATGACCAAATCCAAAAAAAATCCAAATTCCTGTACTTTCTTCAAAACCTAACTTTGTATAGGACCAAAATCAAAAATTAAGTCAACTTATAGGACCAAAACCAAAACAATCAACATGTAGGACTAAATCCAAAATAAAAACAAAGTACTGGATCTTTTCCAAAACAAGCCAATATACATGACCAAAACCAAAATGAAGCCAACATACAGGACTAAAATGCAAATTTTCCCAGACCTGATATATCTTTTGCTGTAAATTTATTGGCAAGATTCAGTTCATTTCCAACAAAGAGGCACTGGAATGAAATTAAACATATATTCCGTTATCTTCGAGAAACGACAGATTTGAGACTTTTGTACTCAAAAGACACCAATCAAAGTATCATTGGTTATGCTGATGCTGGATATTATCTGATCCACAAAAGACACGTTCCCAAACCGGATATGTATTTACTCGTGGAGGCACCGCAATTTCTTGGCGTTCACAGAAACAAACACTCGTAACAACTTCATCAAATCACGCTGAGATTATTGCGCTACATGAAGCAAGCCGTGAATGTATTTGGCTAAAATCAATGACACAACATATCCAAATTTCTTGTGGATTATCAGTAGACAAGAAGCCTGTGACGCTGTATGAAGATAATGCTGCATGTATTGCTCAAATGAAAGAAGGATACATCAAAAGTGACAGAACCAAACATATCCCCCCAAAATTCTTTGCCTACACTCAAGAGCTTGAGAAGAATAAAGATATTGATATCTGTTACATTCAATCAAGTGAGAACTCATCAGATCTCTTCACAAAGGCACTTCCTACGTCAATATTCAGAAAGCATATATATAATATTGGGATGCGCAATCTACGAAATATGTGAAGAATCACTCATGTTAACATGAGGAGGAGTTTACGTGGCTGCACTCTTTTTTCCTTACTATGATTTTTATCTCACTGAGTTTTTTCTAGTAAGGTTTTTAACGAGGCAGTATAAAACACGTAATGAAGACAATCATCATATCACGATCATCATCACAAGGAGGAGTGTTAAAAAATATATTATTATTATTATGTTGAATATTGAATATTGAATGTTGAATGTTGAATATTGAGTTGTAAAATATGAAAAATTAGTGTGTGATAATGTAGATGATGATGTATTAATTTTTGGACTAATATCAAATGTAATTCTATAAATAAGTCTTCATTTGTGATGAAAAATATAATTGAGTTGAGAGAAAAATATTATAAAGTGTAGAGTTTGATATATTTTGAGTTTTGGAGTATTTACTTTTTACCATAAATTTTTACTTTTTCACAATAAAAACTACCTTAAATTATCAAATAATTATATATTTATCTACACAATGATTAATCGAGTTGTCCGTGAGCTATGCAAATAGAAAAATTTTAAAAATCGAACTTAATTCAAATGAAGAGTTGAATTTTGATTGAGCTACGCACGAGCTACCTATGAATAATTTGATGCACTTGCACTTTAATTGGTTGTTTAGGCGTTTTTTTAGAAGGTTGTTTAGGCTTTTCAAGTCTCATTGGGAAGAGGTAACCCTACCGTTAAGGAGATATTGTTTTTACTATCCAAAACTAAGCGTGAGATCGGGTCAGGATTCATCTATAGTAACTTTTTTACCTAATCCTCTTCACGAAAAGAATCAAGAGATTTTTCTTCTGATCTCGTATCCGACACATTTCGAGACCACGAATACTCGGGGATCCTTTCAAGTTGGCAGAAGATATCCTGATAATTTTTTTCATGTTTAAGGTCCTGTTCAAAAAACCCCAAAAAATTGTTATTTTTTTTTAAAAAATTATTAATTAGAAACTTATATTTATAAAAAATACATCTTCAACTTAAAACATATAATATTAAAATATTTTGAATAATACTTCAAGATTTTTTCAAGTGAAAAACATCATACTGTGAATCAGATAATTATTATAGTAAAATATTTGATATACAAATTACTAGATAAATTTTGTTAAATAGATGGAAAAATTACGTCTTTTATTCTACATATTTTTTCTAATTAAATAATTATAAATATGAATTAATTATTTTTTAAAAAAAATATAGAAGAATAAAATGTAGATTTGATCATTCCAATAATAAACAATTATGTTATTTATTTCCACAATTAATTTTTATATGGGCTGAATCCAATAACATTTAGCTCAATTTATTAATAAAATTATTAATAAAATATATTACAATATTATTTCGAGATGGATCGGTCCAGTTTAAAAATGTTTTATTCCTGTTCTCTCGAAAAATCTCAAAATTTTGAGTTGAAAAATGTCGGGTCGAGATTTTTTTTTCTAAACAAAAATAGAATGAGATTCGAGAAGGGTCGAGATTTTCAAAAATTTTTCCGACACTAGAACTAATGGTGTTGAACTAAAATGTCACTTGGTATAATTTATTATAACAACTACGCATTTTAGTTTTTTTCTTTTAAGTTTGATAACACCTTTTACATCGTATATGCTCACAACTTCATATTCTTTTTTTTCCCCCAAAAAAAGCAAATTATTTATAATCTAAAATACATAAAATTAATTATATTTCTCTTCTTCCAGAAATCTTGAATTGCCTTGAGGATTAACTGTATTGTTACAATTATTTTAATTTGTTATTGAAATAACTGCATTGTTACAATTATTTTGTTATTGAAAAAAACTATATATATGATGTTAGTAAGATAGTTCAGAAATGCACATATTTTTATTAAGATTCTAGCAATATTACGGTTCATAATATTCTATCAATTACGACAACTGTAGTGGAAAATATGGTGCATCTTACAAATTTTAACCCAAGAAAATATAAATAATTATAATAATAAAATTACATTCTCACAACATTGCAAAAATATGGGGTGTATTAGGTAATCTATCAAGACGAGTGATTAGCAATCATATATAAGAGGAACTCCATCGCAATGCAACATGGGACTAACAAGTATATATATATATTTTTTGTAAAAATATGGCACTCCTCTCTGCATATTTTTACGTGATTTTCGTTCTCGGTACTTTTATTTCAGGTACGTTAGAATAACTTCTTTATCTATCATATGCCTTCTACCTAGATATAGGGGTGGGTTTTCGGTATACCGTATCAAAAATATTCGTATGAAAAAAATTCATACCGATACCGATATCGAAATTCCGAAATTTTGGTATGGAAAAAATTCATACTAATACCGTATAGATACCGAAAAAAAATTCTATATACCAAAAAAATATATATATACCGAAAAAAATTCGGTACGGTATCCTGAATTTCGATATTTTGGTTCGGTATCCCAGCCCTACCTAGATATAACATTTTTTTATAAATAGATTTTCATGTGTAAGAAAAGAAAAAGAATATTTAATACTACATTGCCCATAAATAATTCTCGTGAGAATTGTTTAATTTCAAGGATTTATAAATGTGGTATCAGTCGATGTGATCCATATTTGAGGTGGAAAAAAATACATTTGACATAAAAAATAATAAATTTTCATTTATTGGGTTGGTTCGCAGATCTATCTTTTAAAATTGATCCGTGAGAGGGCCTCAGGATAGCAGTTTTCATGTTAATATTGTTTTTATATTCAAACACAAACTTTCCATGCGTTTTGGCACGTACCTTATAAGAAAAAAAATCCTTACTCGTTCGTTTTCACATAATTTTGCATGTTCTAACAAAGTATCATCGGTTGTGCAGCAACTATCCAAGACGATTCGGCTTTTAATCGAAGCGCATCTTTGCGTCCTCGGGGAATCGGAGAAAAAGATATGCGCGTTTGCTACAAAGTGTTGCCTGAATATCCATGCCAGAATTTAGAGTTCATCGTCTGCCAAGACAACTGCAAGAGGATATGCGGAAACGACTCGAACGCGGGATGCATATTGCCTTGGATTGGTACGGTACCAATGTGTGCCTGTGAATTCAAATCGCCAGATTGTACTAAATTTTACGTATGCTGAGCCTTTAATTTGCTACATTTTCTAGTATATTTCAAATAAATCAAACGGAAAGAAAGACCCCAAATATGGTTTTTGACGTCTAATTATTTGCTCTTCTCTCGTTATTTCATTTCTGGATCAAAAATATTGCTATTGCTGGGGGTAGTATATATGGTAATTAAGCTGCTATTATATATGTGAATTTCGAAATCCAAATGAGATTGATCAACCTAATGCGAAATCACAATGTTTAAAATTGATTTGAACACAAAAATATCATCATCACGTAATTAAATTAAAATAATTTGCTTCGTGGATATTGGGTAAGGGTATTACAGTAGTGTTTGAGAGAGTTTCTAAAAAGCATTTTTGAGCTTTTTCTTAACAAAATTTTGAAAAATACAGTACTTATGAGAAAGATAGTACATAAACTTGGTTTTTTAATTGTTTTATTATCAAGCTTCGTGTCTTATTTTTTTACACAAAAATTCTTGTAAAATCGTGTTACTGGTTAATTTGTGAGATGGATTTCCTGCTGGATTCAATACATAAAAACATATAACGATTTAAGTCAAAAGTATTATTTTTCACTCTTTATATATAGATGAGATGGACCCATCTCACAAGAGACCTAAACTTTCTTGATATATATGTATGCAATATTATATATGGATATAATATATTGTATATATGTACGTGTGAGTGTGTGTTCGATATATATATATATATGTGTGTGTGTGTGTAATTTTCGAAAAATACTCTCTGATTTTTGTAGGAATTCGGCCACCACCCTCTAATAATTAGAAGAATTTTGTGTGGTGTTTTCTTGTGAGTTTAATATCTAAACGAAAAACTTCTTGTTTTCTCTTTGGTGCGAGTTCGAAGAGAAACGAGCAATCCAGTCGTGGACTTGATTGAGAGATTGAAGGAAGGACTTGAAGAAAATGCGGCCTTCTAGTCGCTCGTTCGTAGGGATATAGAAGAAGAGCTATTTTCTCTAATCCTGAAATAGTTGGAGTCAAGTGAAATTAATTCATCAAACGTATAATTTCACAAATATCCTATGAATTTCAATTAAACCATACGAGTATCTATGTATATTTTGAATGTTAAAACAAAAAATTTTAAATTCCGTTGCGTCTTGGGAACGATAAAATGATACTCCAACAGTTGTATCAGAGTCTGGTTCTCTATATCGTATGATTAATTTTATGCTGCATTTTTTTTATTTCTAACAGCATAAGAAAATTAAAAAATTTCAGCGCCTCAAATTTTATTTTATCAGATACAAAAAAATAAAATATTTTTTGGGCTGCCCGAAAATTTTGGGCAGCTGCTGCAAATCTACACAGTTAGCACTTCATAGAAAAGTTTTTTCAAAAAATAAAAAAAATTTGGTGTTGCTTCCCTGCTCGAGACAGGCTGCCCGAAAAGTTTGGACAGCTGATGGTGCAACCTAGGGCTGCCCAAAATTTTTTGGGGCAATTGTAGTAGCCCGATTCCCGAAATAAACGATTAAATGTCTAAACATTATTAAGGAATTCTCGGATGATATTATTAAGTAGAAAATCAGATACAAGACGTTCGGAAATGGTCCGGAGGGTACCAAATGATCAAGCAGTTTGGATGTTTCGAACATGAGCTAGTTTAAATCGGAGGCTTCAATCCTAAGTTCGGAAGATCCGAAATTTATCCCGACAAGCAGATATGGGATTCTGATTGGTGAATTGACAAGAGTAAGTTCGGAAGCTCCGAACCCATAGATCTGTAGGTCCAAACTCTGTCGGCATCTGTGTTGTCCAATCAAAGGACGCGTGTTCGGTGGAGGGATTTCGGAAGGGAGATCGGAAGTTTTGAAGTGCGTTCGGAAGATCCAAACAAGAGATCAGATGTTCCGATCTTGGTCTTTAAATAAGGGAGCTGAGGCCCTCATTTCCTTGCTCATTTCCTCTCTCTCTCTCTCTCTCTCTCTCTCTCTCTCTCTCTCTCTCTCTCTCAGCTTCTTGTTGATTTTTAGGCATTCTATGTGTTGTTCCGGAGGCCGGGCAATAGTGAGACTCTACTGGGATCGTAGCGAAGTTGTGCCTAGGTTTTGAGGCCATCGCCATCAAATTACTGACAATGGATGCAGGTATATTGCTAGACTCTGATTAGATTTTGTGAGTAGCTATTACTCTAGTTAAGACTTTTAGTAAGCGATAAGTGATATGATGGTTATCTGCTTTTGGACATGAGTACCCGAGTGACTATGTTGCTTGAGTTGCTTGATTTTATGTACGAACGTACTATCAGAGATATCTTTGTTGAGTATGCATGTCTATGTTTTCATGGTTTAAATGGCATGACTTATGTGCATTTATTATGCCACGATTATTACTAGTGCTACATGCATTATTACATTGAGCCTAAAATTACTAGTAGAGGGGTCGCTCAGCCTCGAGTTATTTTGTGGATGGATTCCATAGATTTGGGTCATATTATTTCCAAGGTTTATGGCATGGGAGCTGCCTCCTGATGCGATGGCCCAACGTGCTAATACCATGGCGCCTTCAGACTGAGCAGTGATTTTTACAGTGATAGGTGATAAGTGCATTTTGTATGCATTATTTCATGTTATTTTTATGTCTATTTTGTGTGCATTCATATTGTTTTTATGTGTTTTTATGTGTTTTAGTGCATGTGTGTGTATTTCACTCCTTGGGTTAATTTTGTAGGAAAATATATTTTTGAAGAATGAATTCCGGACCAGCTTTGTTCAAAAAAATCAAATTTAATTTTAGAGAGCTCCGAATCCGATCTTCACCGTTCAGATTATATTTCAAGATGTTTGGAAGCTTCTGTCCAAATTTCAGCTCAATCCGACGGCTAGATCTCAAGATATGAATTTTTGAAAATCGTCGCTCGGTGCAGAATTTTTGTACTGCGCGCGCGAGTTTCGTGTCCAGCCTTCTGTTTTTATGTGCTGCGCGCGTGCGAGGCCTATGCCGCGCGCGTGCGCGTGTTCGGGGGTCATATGTGCTCCGAAAAGTTCTATTTTGTGAAGGAAATTAACTGGTAGGCATTCCGGACCATATATATACAAGATATAACATATTTTTGAGGGTTCCGAAGTTGCAGAACGCGCACAACACAGAGGAGGCGGCTACAAGGCTTGGGAGAGAAGATTTTTTCTTTCTTTTCTTCTTTTTATTTTTATTTTTTGAATTATTATTTTTAATTATTGAGTAGTTTATTTTCAACCAAGACGGCGTGATTGGGCCGAACAAATTTATGTAGAAAACTTGGATGTTTGTTTGGGATTTTTTAGAGTTGATTTTATTTTATTGATTGTCAGATTTATATTTGTCTTGTGAATAGTCTGATCAACTGTTTGCTTGCATGTTAATCAATTCCAAATCGACAGAGGAGGTTTTGATTTTGATCACTCTGATAATTAACATATTGTAAAACCGACTAGAAATAGAATTCGGTTTCAGTGTGCGGTTTAGGTGTAAACTGAATTTTCACAAATATTTAATGCATTCAAATTTGATTAGAATTACGAAAGATTAGTTCATCAATATTTGAATAGGTTTGATTGTTCTAGAAATAGACCTTTGAACAAATTAGGAGAATTTCCGTGAATTAAGATTAAATCTGAGTCCTGAATCGACTACATATTACGTGATTTGTTCGGTACCTACACGTGTCTTGGTTGTCTTTGTCTTAATTATTTTTATCTTCAGTTATTTTTATTCTTATTTCTTAATCAGTTTTTATTTTATATTCTTATTTTATTTAATTCAAAATCCTTCTATTATTTTGTCTAGATTAAGTAAAATAATTAATTCTTGAGAATTGACTGCAGTCCCTGTGGGATCGATACTTGGACTCTCTGTCCACTTTACTATTACTTGACCTGGTACGCTTGCCAGTAGATTTTTATCAAACCGACTTAGCCGGTAAAGTTTTTGGCGCCGTTGCCGGGGACTGTTTAGTTAATATTAGGATAGATTATTTGGTTGAGACTAGATTTTTTTTTCTTGCATTTGTTTAATTATTTATTTTAATTTTAATTTTATTCTCTTTTGCTTGTGAGGTACTTGGAGATGGACCATCGACAGGATTTCACAAGATTTGGCCAACAATACTTGGAGCCTTTCTATGCTGCTTGGGGGAGATTCAATGATTTGGCGAACAGATTTCAATGCCATCAGTTTTCTACTTACACCCTCACTAAAAATTTTTATGGTGGTTTGGATGAGATTACAAGAAGTTGGGTAGATTCTGGAGCTCTGGCCACTGGCAGTCAATTGTTTAGAAGAGATGAAGACAGTGCGATGCACTTGTTGAACGATATGGCAGATTTTGACTACCATTGACATTGTGATCCTTCACTGCAGGGTTGGAGTCACCAATATCCTCCAGATATCAACTCTAAAAATTTTGCAAACCAACCACCAGAGCATCAAGAAGAGTGTATAGGGCGTTCCGAAGATTATGTGGCTCAGTTGGAGAATTTTTTGCGGCAACAGACAGAGACAAATCAATTTTTAGAAAGCCGCATAAGTCTTTTGGATGAACAGATTGCGCTTATTAGAGAACCAATTTTGGATATCTGCCAATTGCGTGAAGTAACTGAGCCAGAGCATGAAGAAATCATTTTTGAGGAATCTTCTTGTGAGGATGAGCCAAACATGATAGTGGAGGAGGAAGAACCATTCAAGGAGAGAGATTTTACCTCGTCAGTGGTCGTTCCATGTACACCGTTAGAAGATACTTTCTTGCCATTGACGCCAATCCCACAGTATTCCATCCTCTAAGACCTTCAGCCTAGATTCGGAGTCTCCTTCCAAAAGAAAAATTTTAGAACAAGTGTTGTTGGACCGACGAGCTTACAAAGTATATATCACGCCAAGCTTGAGGGAGAAGGAAATCAAGACCCATACGTAGAGTTGTATGATTCTTACTATGGGCGGCAGCCGCTCTTTGATGGTTTCTTCTGCATAGTCGGGCATTAGACTATAAATTTAGCGCTGACTGGGAGGCAACCCAGTGTTCTTTCTTTTTGCTTTTTATTTTATTTTTGGTTTTTGTTTTTGTTTTTGTTTGATTTTTGTTTCTTTCCCATGCCAGTTGGTTGTGCCTGCCGATATATACAATCTGCTGCTGTTGTCCCAGCTGATACTATCAGGAAGGAGGAGGATGCATCGAAAACCAGGGAAGTGTTATTTTTGTTCTCATTGTGTTTTTGTTTGTCTTTGCATTTGTGGGTTTGTTATGCATTCTGTTAATTGTTTTGAAGCATTGAGGACAATGCTTTGGATAAGTATGGGGGGGGGGTAGACTAGTATTGCATTGTCTATGTGTTTGTGTTGCATCTGTCGTGTTTCGTATTTCTTTGCATACAGTTTATTTTTGTTGTTGTTTGCATTGTTATGAGTAGGATGAATCATAATAGCCAATGATGATGAAGTTTATTTTAAAAAAATGGATTTTTGAAAAAAATTTGCTCTTGACTGGACATGAGAAACTGTAGGTTGAACCGTGAATATTTTTAAGCACTAATGTTAAACCAGTGAATTGTAGCGAAAGATTTGATGAAGTTTCTATCTGTTTGACCATTGCACGTCAATAGGTGGTTTGTGGATCTTGATTGTGTTCTATGAATTTTGATAAGGCTCTAGTTTACACTTATGATCTTGGGCGCACCTAGAAAAAATTTATATACAATTCCATCCGAGCCTTGAAAGGATTAAAATCCTAAAAAAAAAAAAATAAATTTAAGGCTACAAGGTCCACTAGTATTAAATTAATTCAACTCTTGAATTAATTTAATTAAGTTCATAATAATATTTTGAAAATCGCCATTTTCAAAAACTAATTATTTATTCAAGTCAAATTTTAATCTTAGAACACATTCACAAATTAAAAGTTACTTTCCTCTTTATTCCCTTTTAGAAGTCAAACTTCTAATTTATTTCACTTATAAACTTCTTTATAAGCCGTTCAACACATTAAACTAATTTTATTCTCAACGGGATCTAGAAATCCACTACTTGTGTGACCTTTAATGATTCAATGATATAACTAGCAGTGGTTTTACATCTTCATGTGATTCGAGATCAACATGTAGTGACCCGCACCATGATCACCTACTAATCAAAACTTAAGCATACAATTAATCAATAAAATAATCTTAATTAGAGAAATTGCGGAATCTTAAAAATAAAATAATACCAAGTAAGAAAATCCTAGTGGTCAACCCTGCTATCCAGCCTTGGTCACCACCTAACCTCCCTGTCTCCAGGAGAACTACCTACAACTGCCCAATGGAATAGGGCATCCAGCCAATAGAAAAAATAACCGGAAGTGAGCCTAACATGCTCAGAATGAGGGTATGAGTATACACTATTATATGCGCATGAATGCAAATGAACTGGGTACCAAGACACTCAGGTCAAGAAACTAGCTCATAGGCTGGGCCCAGGGTATATAGCACGCTGCGCCGTCGCCTCAGGAGGTGACTCATATACCCAGTGGATAATGATGACCTGATACTAGTACATGTGTCCAACCATAGAGGTGACCTGACACAAGACTTACGTATCCAACCATCCACAAACTCATAGGGTGAGCACCCTACTACAGGATACTTCTAAGTAAAAGGCTCAATATGCTCATGTATGCAACATACAGTCGGGACATGCTGTATATAAAGGCATATAAAACATGCAATCACGTAATCCATGCAAACACATAATACATGCATACTCAATCTGGATATCTCGAATAATACTTCCGTACCATACTAAGGTAGATCCTAGAAGCTTCCCCTCTAGGTCCAAGCCTACCATGCATCACTACAACATAAATAACCCATGCATTACCTAGCATGCCAAACATCACCTACTAGGCTCTAAAAGCTTTAATTAAAGTATATCCTACTCCTTATTTACTATAGGGAACCAAATACATACCTTCGTCCGTCGTCAGCCCGCTGATGACGCATGCCCCAGAGCCTAGGAATAGCCTAGCTACGACCCCTGGATGCCTCGTCAGAGCTCCGTCGCCCGACTGCTACTTCGGAAACTGTCCGCTAAATAAAAACTGCTACCTACTCCAACTCTTAAAATAAGAGTACCCAAAAGCTCATAAAAAATAAGCTAACATGGGCCAAGGATAGGTGTGATTGCATTCAAAATGTGGCACCATCGTCCCCTATTTATAGAGCACAATCGGAAGCTCCAATAGTGCCATCGGAAGCTCCGATTTGTGCATGGAATCCACGTTGCAACTGGTTGAGATCGGAAGCTCCGATGTGTTGCATGCAGCTACGTGTACAATTCTCATCGCCACGTCTTCAGACAGTACATCGAAAGCTCCGTTGCTGCATCGGAACTTCCGTTCGTACCGGAAGCTCCAATCTGCACAACGGTGGCTCCGAAGTGAACACCCTTTTATTTACTGTTTTTGGACCCCCGAGACCTACCCTACCATTTTTGGACGTTCTGGATCTGATTTTCCACTTATTTTCAGAAAATAAAGAATCTTTGAACATATTTTGACACTTTTAAAATTATATGTCATTTTCTAACGTGTTTAAAAACACTTAATCTTGTAAAATGGAACCAAGCTAATACATTCTCCCCCTACTTAAGATATTTCGTCCTCGAATAATCTTAAGTACTGAATGCAGTAAAATACTGAATAAACATCCTTTATTCAAACTGATTCATTTAACAAGTTACAATCTGAAAATACAACAATTCAAAAAAACTTTGGATAATCTGTACGCATACGATTCTCAATTTCCCAAGTGGCCTACTCAGTGTCTCGGCGTTGCCACTGAACTAGAACAAGAGGAATATTCTTGTTGCGTAACACCTTATCCTTATGACCTATGATACACAAAGGTCTCTCCACGTTTGTCAAATTCGAGTCCAATTGTACCTCAGACGGCTGTAAGATATGAGACTCATCTGCCACATACCGTCGTAACAGTGGAACATGGAACACGTCTTGGATACTAGACAAATACGGCGGTAAAGCCAACCTATAAGACAAATCTTCACCACTTTCCAGAATCTCAAATGGACCAATGAACCTAGGAGATAGCTTACCCTTGAGACCAAATCTCAAAATTTTTCGAAATGGGGAGACTTTTAGGAACATTTTCTCACCCACTTCGAACTGCAAAGGTCTGTGCTTGACATTCGCATAGCTAGCCTATCGATCTTGCGCAATTTTAATTCTCTTCTTGATGTATCCAACAATATCAACAGCCTGCTGGACTAATTCTGGTCCCTCTACCTGTCGCTCCCCCACTTCCTCCCAGAACAGTGGAGTACGACACCATCGCCCAAACAACGCCTCAAACGGAGCCATCCCAATACTGCGATGGTAACTGTTGTTGTACGCAAACTCAATCAATGGCAATTGATCTTGCCAAGATCGACCAAAATCCATAGAACATGCTCGCAACATGTCTTCAAGAGTACGTATTGTGCGCTCTGACTGTCCGTCAGTCTCTGGGTGATAAGCTGTACTCAAACTGAGAGTAGTACCCATAGCGCGCTGAAGACTCCCCCAAAACTTGGATGTAAACCTGGGATCTCGATCGCTGACTATGCTCACAGGAACTCCGTGTAATTGAACAATCTTCTGGATGTACAATCGTGACATTCTGTCAAAACTAAAGTCCCGGTTAAAAGGAATGAAATGTGCTGACTTGGTGAGTCGGTCCACCACAACCCAAATAGCATCACAATTTCTTGAGCTCACCGGTAAATGGGTCATGAAGTCCATCATGATCAACTCTCATTTCCACTCAGGAATGGATAAACTGTGAAGCAATCCTCCAGGTCGTCGGTGTTCTTCCTTGATCTACTGATACACCAAACATCTAAAACCATACTGATACACACTTTTCTTCATTCCTTTCCACCAGAAAGAACCTCGTACGCAAATCTTTGTACACCGAAAGGATTCTCATACTTTATGACTAACACTTTTCATAACACCTGTGACAACGTCGTTGTCCACAATTCTTGGTTCTCTTCTTGGAAAT
This sequence comes from Henckelia pumila, assembly GCF_033568475.1. Lineage (NCBI taxonomy): Eukaryota > Viridiplantae > Streptophyta > Magnoliopsida > Lamiales > Gesneriaceae > Henckelia > Henckelia pumila. Next base: position 156,835,793 of record NC_133121.1, on the reverse strand, counting down.
ATCAATAATTATATTCTTATTGACTCAAAAGTCGATTAGTACAATATCTAGTACTAATATAATGACATCTATATCATAACTTGAGATAACATCTGAAAATAAGAATACTAATTATCCTGCCACAGATAACAATTCCTTGCTGAATTCTGACTTACGCTATTAGATGAACAAAACTGTTTCATAATTTTTTGGCAAAGTCCTTAAATCAAAACAATCTAGCTAAACTCTGATTCGATCTCATCGAATCATACTTATCAATGCATCCATTAGACATCTCGAAAAATCAGTGACAACAATCCTGCTAGATCTGGTAACTTTAGATCTCAGCAGATGTCCTTTTTCCATGTCTAAACACTTGATGCTATCCTGATATTACTCATTTGAAATTCCAACACTTGCTAGATCAATTGGTGATAATATAATCCCAATAATATTGAAGAAAAGTTTCTGAGAACTGAATATCTGAGTACTATACATATCTTATCAATCTACCAAAAAGTGAACAATTCCAATCATTCTTTATGCAAAAGAATATATAGCTCCCCCATCACCGGATTATAACATCTGTATCTACCTCAGAAAAATAGTTGCAAATAGTCGTTGGTCACCCAAACTTGCACCAATTTAACTGACCTCTTCAAAGAAATCATAAACACCTAAGTGCTCATATTTCTACTATCCAAATGAATTCTTATATTGTCGTATCCATGCTGTAACTTAGCAGGCTCATGACATCTGTCAATATAATCGAGTATCTTTTCAAGGTTATCAAACTGACACCAAATTATACTTTAACGTAAATGTTGCAATGATCATAGTTCACGTCTCCCAGTATAAGTCATCTCAGTGTCCTGATAAAACTCATCTTTGGTTGATAATCCATCAATCAAATTTCAATTATTACAGGGAAACTTACATAAGTAAACTCATCACTTAGAATTTCCCGTTCATCTTGTAATCAAGATCCTGATCACTGATTATACTTCTGATAGAATCAGACAATACTGGTAAAACCTCCTGGTTCTCCCCCAGTATCACGTGCGAGAACTACACGTCCAGAATATTCACTTGTCAAGAAATCCTTTCCAAGACTATTTTGTCCACGGAAACCAAAGTTTGTATCTCTGATGAAGTCAGACGATAACTCACGACATTCCCTTGGCACTAATCCAGCACCAAGTATAATTCCAGAATACTCAAATAAATCCCGAATATTCTCTTGATAGTTATACCCATTTCTATGACTATACATATAACAAGACTGATGTAAGTCTTCCTATAATGCCAAACTGGTAAAAAAGAATCCTTTCAGAGACACCGTCATAAGGTCGCACTTACTATACCATCTCGGAACCCGACAGTCAAGAGCATCCTGGCATAACTCATCCCTGAGTCTCTGATATTATGCAACAATCCTATCTAAACCAAAATCATTGGTCAAGGAAAACTTTCTGTAGAGGCACAACTCAAACCCCGAGTTTGCAAGCATCTGATAATTAAATCCTGTTGAATATCAATTCAACTAATCTCTTGGATTAATCCCGAAATCACAAATCAAGATCAAAACTTATATACTTAGAACAATTACTTATCAAAGAAAATTCATTCCAAGACTGTTCTGACAACGGGACATCTGTATTTCAAACAAACGATAACCAAATCTTAATACCATGCTTGGTATTTATCAATCTAAAGCTGCACCTTGTTGTGACTGTTGCCAAAATTTCCAGACTGATTAGCCTTCCCAAAATAGTCTTTGGAGCACAAAGGCCTCCAAAACAACCTCTGAAGTATGAAAACTTCCAGAATAATAATGACTAAGGGTCGCGCTTCCTCATGTCTAGTCTTGGTTACAGTCCATAACTCCTGGTATTTCTTAGCTTGTCATCCTGATGAAAATCCATCATCACTAGGTATCAACCTAAAAAGATCAAAACAACCAAATGTTCTAATGAAATCCGTCTAGAACAAACATTCATGTGTCCTGATGAGTCACATCATCCCTGGCAAACACTTGGCTTACTAGAATATTCTAGATAAAACATCTAGAACTATTCATTGAAAACATGCAAAATCCCAAGTACTCATTTAAACAATTATCAATCTTTTATTCAATATAACCAAGTTAATCTTCAATGATTACAACACTTGAACCACAAATCCAGGTTCTAATACAATCTTTATTACAATCCCATGTAATACATAACTTAATCAAAAAAGTACACTGAAAGATGTACATTACAACAATACCTGAGTACAACAAATACTGAAATCTTTAATACATCTGAAATAATGTTTACAACAAAATACAGTATTTAAATTCCTGCGGAAGTCTTTCATTCCGTCTACTAATCTTGAACATGAAGTTTCCTGTCTGCCACTCATGTCAGCAGACTTTCTTCATCACAAGATCTAAAAGATAAAATCTTGCTAATCTACCGGATCCTTCCAATATTGTTGGGTTCCTTATCTGGTAGATGAGACAATATTTTCCCGTCAATCTCTCCAACTACTAGTGGAGAGTCTTCCGAGGTGGCTTCCTTGGTCGTCACGGAATGGATGACTACATGTCACACATTCATTTCAACCTGGAGAAGTGTCTGGCATTGAAAACTGGATCTTCTCTTCCATCTCCATCCTGCTGGGATCCACATAATACGAACTTCTAATGCCAACTTTGGCAATGACGATCTTGGAAAATCCTATACATCATGCTATTCCAATTCCTGATACTGATATCGTCATCTAATCCAACTTGTAATCCTACAAAGGATAACCCAAAATCAATACTATGTCCCAAAGAATCTTATTGCATGCTCTGGTACCATAAATGTAGTGACCTGCGCCGTGATCACCTACTAATCAGAACTTAAGTATGCAATTAATCAATAAAATAATCTTAATCAGAGAAACTGTGGAATCTTAAAATAAAATAATACCAAGTAAGAAAATCCTAGTGGTCAACCCTGCTATCCAGCCTTGGTCACCACCTAACCTCCCTGTCTCCGGGAGAACTACTTGCAAGTGCCCCATGGAATAGGGCATCCAGCCAATAGAAAAAATAACCGGAAGTAAGACTAACATGCTCAGAACAAGAGTATGAGTATACACTATTATATGCACATGAATGCAAATGAACTGGGTACCAAGACGCTCAGGTCAAGAAACTAGCTCATAGACTGGGCCTAGGGTATATAGCACGCTGCGCTGTCGCCTCAGGAGGTGGCTCATATACCCAGTGGATAATGGTGACCTGATACTAGTACATGTGTCCACTCATAGAGGTGACCTGAGACAAGACTTACGTATCCAACCATCCACAAACTCGTAGGGTGAGCACCCTACTATAGGATACCTCTAAGTAAAAGGATCAATATGATCATGTATGCAACATACAGTCGGGACATGCTGTATATAAAGGCATATAAAACATGCAATCATATAATCCAAGAAAACACATAATACATGCATACTCAATCTGGATATCTCGAATAATACTTCCGTACCTTACTAAGGCAGATCCTAGAAGCTTCCCCTCTAGGTCCAAAACTATCATGCATCACTACAACATAAATAACCCATGCATTACCTAGCATGCCAAACATCACCTACTAGGCTCTAAAAGCCTTAATTAAACTATAGCCTACTCCCTATTTACTATAGGAAACCAAAACCATACCTTCGTCTATATTCAGCCCGCTGATGACGCATGCCACAGAGCCTGGGCATAGCTTAGCTACGACCCCTGGACGCCTCGCGAGAGCTCCGCCGCCTGGCTGCTACTGCGGACACTGTACGCTAAATAAAAACTACTACCTACTCCAACTCTTAAAATAAGAGTACCTAAAAGCTCATAAAAAATAAGCTAACATGGGCCAAGGAGAGGTGTGATTGCATTCAAAATATGGCCCCCTCGTCCCCTATTTATAGAGCACAATCGGAAGCTCCGATAGTGCCATCGGAAGCTCCGATTTGTGCATGGAATCCACGTTGCAACTGGTTGAGATCGGAAGCTCCGATGTGCCATCGGAAGCTCCGATGTGTTGCATGCAGCTATGTGTACAATTCTCATTGCAACCTCTTCAGACAGTACATCGGAAGCTCCGTTGCTGCATCGGAACTTCCGTTCGTACCGGCAGCTCCGATCTGCACAACGGTGGCTCCGAAGTGAACACCATTTTATTTACTATTTTTGGACCCCCAAGACCTACCCTACCATTTTTGGACGTTCCGAATCTGAATTTCCACTTATTTTCAGCAAATAATGAATCCTGGAAAATGTTTTGACACTTTTAAAATTAAATGTCATTTTCTAACGTGTTTAAAATCACTTAATCTTGTAAAATGGAGCTACACACAACAAGACCTTTATGTGAGCATACCCTATATAGCTCCATTCTTATTTATCCACTCCTTGATAATAAGAACATCAAAAAACTCAAGTTTGATGGTACTCAACCAGTCATTAAATGTCTAGCAGCATCGCTTACATGACTCACTAGGTATCAAATGATAGTACCTACAAGAACCATTCAATTATTGTTAGCGTACAATACGGTCCCTTAAACTTATATATCTCGACCGATTCGACAACCATTGGTTTATCGAGAGTTGTCATTGAATTGATAACTATGTGTCATTCCATAGTTGCATCAAAGGTGTAATTCAAGAAACCCTTTTCTTAATTACCAACTACTCTGATCAGAGATTTCAAGATACATATGCATGAAATCACATAAGATATCCATACCCAAAGGTAAGCGGTGAATCCTGGACTACAATGCATCGACTCCTACATGTTTTGACACAACAACCAACCTTGCCACCTAATGACCCCGGTTGAGTCGCTAAACAAGTCAAAGTGAAGCGCTAGCACATAGAGTCTCCATGTTGTCCCGGGTCGTAAGGACCAATGGTGTACAACCATAAACTAAGAGCTTTCCAATAGATAAACAAGAACCACTTGAAAAGTCCTTTAGTGAGGGTTGTTCAGTGCACTCTACAAAGAGCACCTATTTGCATGCTTGGACATCACTATGTCCCCTACCAATGGAACACTCACGTCGCAAATACTAGTCTCAAGCTCGAGCGGACTTTATTCTTATTTTTGGCGGCTGAATCGACTAGAAAAAGTTTAGAATATACAGTATTCCAAATTTAAGTTTCATGATAACAAGGTTCAAAAAAGCATGAAGCGTGTCGAAGCGTGAGAGTCAAACTTCAAGCTTTTTAAGCTAAAACGCTATTACTGCAAGCTTAAGCGTAAAAAACTTTTTTAATTTAAACTATAATTTTAGTCATCTCAAACAAATCAAGTGTAAGTCATTAATTCTTTATGAGATTCTAATTCAATTTATTTCATCATTCATTTCATATCCAGTGTTATCGAACATAAACTAAATAAATTGGTCAAATTTAAAACATTAGCTGTAAAATCCCTCAATATGTTATGCATTAACATCATCGCTACACTTAGCCATATAATATTATACATTTTTAACATTTCTAACAATCACTCACTAGTAAAAACGCTAATTTATGATCTATTTTTGTCTTATTAATCAATTTTTTTTTTATAAAAATCACATTTATGCGTATTTAATGACACTTGACATGGTCAACCCGCTTTTGGCCGAAGAGAAGCGTTTTAGAGAAGCTTCAAGCTTAAGCGAGATTAAGCGAGGCTTAATCAAACTTTTTAGAACATTGCATGATAGTCATCACATGACCATCTCATATTATTTGTACTATTTGTATATTCAAGGGCTTTATCTATGCAACTAACATGAGTATACAGATAAAGATGTGTCATATTAAATAATTCAAATATGATTAAAATAAAAATTATCATACAAGAGTTATCTCAAGGACCATAAGTCAACACTTGACTCGACGGGCACCTACTCTAACACTTATCATGGATAGAGGAAGAGATTTTTTGAAATGACCCGATATTACTAATGAAATTTTTTTATATATATACTTTACTTTAAAATATTGTTGATACATATATGTATTTATACTTAAAATAATTCTTCATAAAATATAATACATAATAACTTTAAAATATTTATACTTCAAATAGTTTTTCATAAAATATAATATATATATATATATATATATACATTTGAATGAAATTAAATTAAATACTTAAACATACTAAATATCCATGCATGCAAACTCCATAACTTAAATACGTAAAAATCATCGTCCACCATAAAATCCTATGCATACGTTAAAATATAAAAACCATAAAATCCATAAAAATAAATAATATTCATGTGCGGAACTAAAATGACATTGTATTAAAAATCCCATAAATAACTGTATCATAAGCGTGCGATAGTCACGGGTATGCTAGCTGCACTGGATACTCAGACGTCCTCACCGCTAGTAGGGACCACGTCATCAACTATAAAATCATTTTTATCTGCACACCATTTAAATCTAGTTAGCTTAGAGACTCAGCATATTCCATCCAGTAATAACAAATACTATATAATAAAACCACATGCAAACACATATCATATAAAAATATTTCTTGAAACATCTTATGCATGCATGATCTTAAAAACATATGCATATTTACATATACTAATTTAAACATTTTCATTATCTAAATCATCATTGTTCATCATAGTCATCATTCATCATTCATCATTCATAAGCATATTCATAATACATGTAATCATAGGGCATATCATAATTTTATGAAACTGTCCTTGTAGGTAGTATCCATGATGGTGGCTTTAAACATGAAAGATTGATCAATAATAAAAACCAACGTATGTAGCGGTGAGATTTCCACCTCTATGCTGCCACTTCACCAGGGTTTGCCCTGGATCCATAAGCTCATTATCATAACTATAAGTGGAAAGGGCTTCGGGCTCTAGAATCTCATCCTCAATCTCGTGCTAGCCACACTCACTTCAACTTTCATAAAAATATTTTCTTGCATGCCTTAAACATTACATTAAAATACTTACATGATGCATGAACTTAAAAATCATCTTTTTCATTATCCTTAAAAATCTGTCCATAAATATATATTTAATTATTTTTCATAAAAATCAAGCATATATAAAATAATACATATATATATATATATATTAAATATATATTTATGGACTTTTATTTGTCATGGGCTCAATCGATGTGGCTGATCCTTTACTTAAGCTCGTAAAACTAGACTGGCCCATTAACACATAACCCGGCCTGTTAATACTTAGCCCATCACAACTAACCCCGATCACTCTCATGGATGACTAGGCCCAATACAAATAATGGATCAATTTAAATTAATAACTTAAGCCCAATAATCAACTTAAACGCACAAGCCTATTAATATAAATTAATTAAATAATTAGGTCTATTATTAAATTATCCGAAACCGAACTAAACTAATCCGGACCCAAATCAACATGACTTGACCCATCTAACATCTAATCCGACCCGATAATACCCCTCCCTGAGCCCCTGACCGCTGCCCAAAAATATGAAACCCAAGCTCATCTTCTTCCCAATTCTACGCAGCCTTCAACTCCAGCCTTCTACCGCCCTGCTCCGGCCACCACTGGCCGGAGCCCCACCGGCAGGACCTACCCAGGGTCATGCCGGTCCTAACGGACCAGGCCCTTGCCCAACCAAAAACCAGCATGGCCAAACTCAACCTTCCTACCCTAGCCCAACTCGCGCGCAGACCATGAGCAGCTGTAGAAACTCCATTTGTGCTGCCTACTCCGTCCACACTTGGCCGGAGCCCCATCACCCAAAATTAGACAACATCTGAGTGGTCCTAACCTGACCAAACTGAGCCCAAATCTTGCTTATAAGAGTAGAACAAAGCACTCTTCCATGGAACCCTAGACCTGCGATCTGCACTGTCCATCCTTCACCCTGATCGACCTGCCCATTACCAGCCCCTAGTGACTGAACCAACCTATTCCCTAGACTCCTAAGGACCCTACATTGACCCATGAACACCCTGGAGCAGCCCTATCCATCGTCCATGGTAGAAACATGAAGAAACGTTTTCCAAGACACACAAAAACGTGATGACATGCATGTATTTCATGTTTTGCTTGTTCTAAACCACATTAAATCCATCAAATCATCTTTTTAACATAAAATAACATACATAGGATTTAAACGGTGAGAAAAAATGGAATAAAACATGTCTTTGCGTTTAAAACACTCGAAAATCAAATACCGTAGCGTAGATCACGATCCGTGACGAACGAAACGCCTAATTCCATGAATTTTCCTTGAAAAATCGTGCTAAGGTGTGTGTGATGTATGGAGGTTGTGTTCTTGCTTCTTCTCCAAGTTTTTATACGTGAAGAACAATAATGTAGAAGATAGGTTTTAATTCTAGTTATTTATTTGATGAAAATTGGACTTTGGCTTTGATTAAAATACGAATAAAATTAGCCCATTGAAATAAACTTAAAAGACGTTATTTTAAGAATAAAAGTTGTTAATTTTCAAAATAAAAATATACTGGGTTTTTAAAATACTCAAAAAACCCATAAAATATCTTAATTAGGTGAAAAATGGGATTTTAAATATTCATATATATAAAACTCATAATTTTCTTTAAATTAAGTCTTAAAATAATTATCTAAGACTCTTAAAAATATTAGACATAAATTTCGATGAAATACTTTTATCTCGTTCGTCCACGGTCTTATCTATGCGATCGTAAATCAACTTTTATTAAAAATCCATAATCCTCAATATACTTGAATTAAATATCATAATTAACTTTAAAACATATTAACACATCACATATTTCACATAAAACATCATTTAACCCCTTTTAATATATTTTTAAATAATTAAATTTCCTAGTTATGCATGCGGGTTTACGTAAACAAATTTTCGGGCGTTATAATTCTCTCTCTCCCCCCCCCCCTTAAATGGAATTTCATCCTCAAAATTTGATTTAACTTAGTCGTCTAATAACACATGACTAAAATATTTCAAAATAATTTTCAAACTTAATCCCAAAAACATAACTTAATTTGCAAATCTAAAATTCAACTTAAATCTCAAAAATCCTAACTTGTCAAACTTAAATCTAAAAGCATAACTTAATCTACAAATCTAAATGTCAAATCTAAACTCAAAGAATCATAATGTAATTCCCAAATATTTTTCCCGACTTAGTGGAAACTATAATCGTCGTATGATTTTTTTTATAAATCCAATTATCATAACCTATACGTGTAGACCATAATTCTCAAATAATCCCTATACACCTCAAAATCACGACTTAAATAATTACATCTATCATGTACTCTAAGTACCAATCCCAAAATCAATCTAACTTAAACCAATAATTCACCCATAAAATCATGCTAATTTAAATCAATAAGTTACTACCAAAAATTCAAATTTCAAACTTAAGTCCCAGAAATCATAAATCATAAAACTTATTTTCAAAAATATAATGTTCTGGTCATCCTCGCGTGTAACACATCTCATAGGCATACTGTAATTTCATAAATTTCTCACGTAATTGTTATGCATAGCTATGTATCTTAAATTAAAATTTTCATAACTTAAAATTCTCATAACATAAATCATTGAAATCATAAATCATTTGTCCCATACGTAAAAACAGATAATTAAAAAGCATTTAAAACTCACAGACTGGAAGTTCGAATTCTGAGCTCCACGTAGCAGACTAATTACTCTACAAGGACCATGCTCTGATACCAACTGAAACGACTTGATACTAATACTGAAATGTTTTTAATATATATTTTACTTTAAAATATTGATGACACATATATGCCCATACATATATGTATTTATACTTAAAATAATTTCTCATAAAATATAATACATAATAACATTAAAATAGTTATTCATAAAATATAATATATAATATATATTTTCATGCAATTAAATTAAATACTTAAACATACTAAAAATCCATGCATTTAAACTTCATAACTTAAATACGTAAAAATCATCATCCACAATAAAATCTCATGCATACGTTAAAATCACAAAACCATGCAAATCCATAAAAATAAATAATATTCATGTGCGGAACTAAAATGACATTGTATTTAAAATCCCATAAATAATTGTATCATAAGCGTGCGATGGTCACCGGTATACTAGCTGCACTGGATACTCAGACGTTCTCACCACCAGTAGGGACCACATCATCAACTATAAAATCATTTTCACCTATACACCATTAAATCTAGTGAGCCTAGAGGCTCAGCATATTCCATATAGTAATAACAAATACTACATAATAAAACCACATGCAAGCACATATCATATAAAAATAGTTTCTTGAAAACGTCTTATGCATGCATGATCTTAAAAACATATGCATATATACATATATTGTTTAATCTTAAACATTGTCATTAAGACTATCTTAAGGGAAAATAAGTTTTTTGGTCCATTAACTTGTCCATGTTTTAATTTTGGTCTATTAAATTTTTCGATGTGGGTTTTGGTACACTAACTTTGCATTTTCAGTGTTTTTTTGATCCAACTATATACGTGTCAACTTCTGATTGGTCCAAAATAATGATGTGGACCAATAAAAAGCTGACATGTATGCAATTGAACCAAAAAACACAGAAAATGCAAAGTTAGTGTACCAAAAACCATATCGAAAAAGTTAATGGACCAAAACCCAAAGGGAGTAAAGTTACTCGACTAAAAAACATATTTTCCCGTATCTTAATCATCATTCTTCACCATAGTCCTCATTCATCATTCATCATCATATTCATAATACATATAATAATAGATTATATCATAATTTTCTGAAACTGTCCTTGTATGTTGTATTCATGATGGTGGGCTTAAACATGAACGATTGATTAATCATAAAAACCAATATACGTGGTGGTAGGTCTCCACTTCTATGCTGACACTTCACCAGTGCTTGCCCTGGTTCCATAAGCTTATCATCATAACTATAAATGGAAAGGGCTCCGGACTCTAGAATCTCATCTCCAATCCCGTGCTTGCCACACTCACTTCAACTTCCATAAAAATATTTTCTTGCATGCCCTTAAACATTACATTAAAATACTTACATGATGCATTAACTTAAAAATCATCTTTTTCATTATCCTTAAAAATCTTCCCATAAATATATATTTAATTATTTTTCTTAAAAATCATGCATATATAAATATAATACATATATAGATTAAATATATATTTGTAAGGCCCGGGATTATTTAATTTTAATTCGAAAATATTTAATTTAAGAATATTTAGAGTTTAGAATTAAATTATAATATTCTTAAATGAATAAGGATTGAAATTGAATTAAATCGATTTTTTGGGGACTGAATTGTAAATAGCCAAAAATTCAGGGACTAAACTGCAATTTAGCTATTATATATAAAAAATCACACTTATATTCAGCCATTTTTCACGTGAAGAGCAGAAAGAAAAGGGAGAAGATAAGATTCCGAACCTCACGCCATTTTTGTCCACAAAAGCTCCGATAACTTGCGATCCGACCGTCAGAAATTCGAAAGAAATATATATCTGCGATCACCGCTCCGAGAGCTACATTTTGGTACAAGTTTCATTCAATTTTATCAGATTTTATTTTTATGTTGAAGATGGGTTGTTCTTATTTTTGATTATATATGTGATTGAGCTAGTACCTGTTACGTATTCGCAGACGGTTCGGAAAAAGACTGTCGTTCGGATTTTATAGGAATTTAGAAGAAAAATTCAAAATATATCATTTCTTATGGTTGGTATGGATTGGTAGATTGATTTGGATATTGTTTGGATTGCCGGTTTTTAGCCGTTACGCCGTCGATTTCAGAATTGATCTACGTTTAAACTTGTTGAATGAATGGTGTATTGTATTGAGCTAAAGCTGATATTATTGTTCCAAACACTTCATTTCAGCCTTGTGTTTGAAGTTTTCGAACTCGGGACTCCGGACTTAAATCGGCAAAGAATTCGAAGAGGTTTAAAGTTTATTTGCATTGAGCAAGTAGCCATTACTTGAACAGATTTTGATAGATGTTCATCATGTTATGTTTTCAAAGTTGTAGTATTTGCAGACTCGACATTGAGCGGTATAAATGATAGCTAATCCAGATGGGATAGAACACTCGAAATAGCTATTGTTTTGAGTATTCCCTTGTTAATCACATACTTGTTTGAGTTTGTATTCTATGTGATTTAGATGACTTTGATGCTTTGTGTGCTTATGTGCTTATATGTTCAAGCTAAGATATTTTATAGTCTTTAATGCATACAGATATGTTGCAATCATCTTGAACTCCAGCCTGACAAGCACAGAGGGTTGAAAAGCCTAGAGTGCATATGACGTTTGGAGGGCTGTAGTTGAGTGACACGGAATGTAGACTTACTTCCAGAGACAGAAGACTCGCTATAGTTGCACCAAAGTCAGAGGAAATAAAGTATTTGACTTCACCTCGATTGGGTGAGTTGGTGTTCGTTGAAGATTTTATTTCCTCGGGATCCCAAAAACCAATATCCTATTGATATCAGATTGATAGCCTCTTTTGACATAAGCATTGCATTCACGTTTATTATCTCGTGCTTTATGTTGTTTATACTGGGATTTTATTCTCACCGGAGGTATCTAACTATTTATTTGTTTTGTATATGTGCATGGCAATAGGTGGGGCAGGAGCTGGTCAGAAGCGACAGGGATAGCTCGAAAAAGAGAGTCTTAGCATGTGAGGACTTGGGTTTTAGAAGAACCACTTGTACTTGAGTTAGTTAAACATGTTAGAAAGGATACAAGAACTTTGTATGTTGTTGTCAAAGTACTTTTTAGCTTTCATATTATGTTTGTGAGATAGCATGTCTATTATTTTGTAGCTTGACAAAGATTATATATACATGTTGGGTTTGTGTTTTTGATGTTATCATCTTCTCTTGTACATATATGGTTTTGTTGGAAGAAGTTATGCATCAAAAACCTCCATTGGACAGCAAAAGATCAGAGTTCAGCAGTTCGGGCAGAACCCAGCTCGCTCGAGCGCAGCCTGAGCTCGCTCGAGCGAGCCAAGGGGGTCCTAGACCCGAGAGGTTCTCGCTCGAGCGAGCCCCCTTAGTTAAAAAATAAAAAAAAAATTGTTGTTTCTTTTTGCGACGAGGTTTTGTGTCGCCAATTGTCCGGTATTGTAGATTAACTATTTTAGTTATTAATCACCCTATAAGATTTGATTAGCACCCGAGGTCCCCATCACAGGTGGTATCAGAGCATAAGTTTCTGGATTGAGATAGAAGTTAATGAGCGGGGTAGATTGAGTCTGTTTGATTTTTGAATATTGCATGAGATTACATGTGGTATTTGATTATGTGCAGTATATGCTAGCATGCTTTATATTGCAAGATTTACATGATTGCATGATTATGTGCTTTCATTGTTACTGCATGCTATATATGCAATTGTATTCCAGATTATCCTCGATCAGAATCTGAATTCTTATGAGAACGCATGAGAATGCTTATCAGAGAAGGATGGAATAAATTGTTGAATATGATATTGTTTATGCACTAATCTGTTTGACAATCAGATATGCCTCCTCGTAAAGCACCGGCTACTAGACATCCATTAGTGGTTCCCCAGGCCGAACCAGCATTAGTACCACCACCAGTTGCTGAACCTCAGAATGCACAGGGTAGTACATCTGCTGATTCTATGGATGCTACTGCTACTCTATGGAGACATTGTTGAAACGATTTCAGTCGTTCAAACCGCCAAAATTGAAAGGAACAGAAAATTCAGTTGATTGTGAAAATTGGTTAGAAGACATAGAACAGCTGTTTGAATCACTTGATTATTCAGATGACCGTCGTATCAGATTAGTTATACATCAACTTCATGAAGTTGCCAAAAGTTGGTGGATTACTACAAAGAAAGTGTTAGAACATCGAGGTACGATTATCACATGGACTGTCTTTAAAACTGAATTCTATCAACGTTTCTTTCCAGTCTCCTACAGGAAGGATAAGGGTGCTGAATTCGCCAATCTGAGGCAAGGCAACTTGAATATTGAAGAATATGTGGCCAAATTTTCAAGTCTTTTGAAGTTTGCTCCACATATAGCAGCGACTGATGAAGCATGGCAGACCAATTTATCAATGGCCTCAATCCAGATGTGTTTACTTGGGTGAACAGTGGACGACCCAATACTTTTGCTGATGCACTGAATAAAGCTAAGGGAGCAGAAGCAGGTTTATTGCGACAAAGAGGATCACCATTTCTTCCACAGCCATCTCCACAGCTTGTATCAGCATCAGTTCCACAGAATCCGCCACAGTTTCAGCAACCATCTCCCAGATTTGAGGGAGGAAGCAGTGGCAGAAAGGATTCAAGATTCAAGCCTAAAGGTAAACATTTTAAGAAGTCAGACAGTAGTTCTTCCAGTTCTAGTGGACAGAGACAGTTTGGTACAAGGCAGAGAACTGGTGAGTCAGGAGTATTTTGTGGTAAGTGTGGTGGACGACATGCTATTGATTAGTGTAGAGGATTGTTAGGGAATTGTAATATTTGTCGTCAACCAGGTCACTATGCCAAGGTATGTCCTCAACGAGCTATTGGTGAAAGTTCTTCTCGACCAGCACCTCAGGTAGAAAGACAATCAGTGCATTCATTTCAGCCTCAGCAACAGACTAGAGTAGGAGGAAGCCAGACTGTGACTCAACCTCCTAGGCAACAGGCAAGAGTGTTTGCATTGACTGAGGAGCATGCACAGGCAACACCTGACGATGTTATAGCAGGTAACTGCTTTATCTTTGGTTATCCTGCTTACGTTTTGATAGATACAGGTGCATCACATACATTCATATCTGAAAAATTTGTTATGATGCATTCTTTATCGTCTGAGCCATTGCCTACTGTTGTTGCTATTTCTTCACCTTTGGGTGAAGGCATTGTTTCTGTTAGACTGATTCGAAATTGTGCACTACAATATGACAGTAATGTGATAGATTTGGATTGCATAGTACTTGGATTATCATATTTTGATTGTATTGTTGGTATAGACATGTTAACCAAGTACAGGGCGACTGTAAATTATTTCCAGAAAGTGGTCAGATTTAGACCAGAAATGGCATCTGAATAGAAATTTTACGGTAAGGGTTCCAGAGCCAAGATCCCTTTGATATCTATGTTATCTATGACCCGTTTATTGCAGAGAGGTGCAGAAGGATTTCTAATTTATACAGTTGATGTATTGAAATCCAGTTCAGTAGTAACAGATATTCCAGTTGTGCATGAATTTGCTGATGTATTTCCTGATGAAATTCCTGGTTTACCTCCAATCCGAGAAATAGATTTCAGTATTGAGTTAATGCCAGGTACGCAACCAATATCCAAAGCTCCTTACAGAATGACACCTATTGAATTGAAGGAGTTGAAGGATCAGCTGGAAGATTTATTGGCCAAGGGGTACATTAGGTCGAGCGTTTCACCTTGGGGCGCTCAGGTACTATTTGTACGAAAGAAAGATGGTTCAATGCGATTATGTATCGATTATCGGCAACTGAACAAGGTAACCATAAAGAATAAATATCCACTGCCTAGAATAGATGATTTGTTTGATCAGCTACAGGGTTCAGCTATCTATTCAAAGATTGATTTACGATCCGGATATCATCAGCTAAGGGTAAGAGATGAAGATATTCCTAAAACTGATTTCAGAACAAGGTATGGACATTATGAATTCATTGTCATGCCTTTTGGTTTAACCAATGCTCCTGCAATATTTATGGTATTGATGAATCGGGTATTTCAGAAATACTTGGATGAATTTGTCATTATTTTTATCGATGATATCTTGATATATTCCAAGAATGTGCATGATCATGCTGAACATCTCAGACTCATCTTACAGACTTTGAGAACTGAGAAATTATATTCCAAGTTATCGAAATGTGAGTTTTGGTTGCAGAAAGTTGTGTTTCTTGGGCAAATTATTTCAGGTAATGGGATTTCAGTGGATCCAAGCAAGGTAAAGGTTGTACTGAATTGGCCGAGACCTACATCAGTGCCAAAAATACGAAGTTTTATGGGCTTGGCAGGTTATTATAGACGCTTTATCAGAAATTTTTCCAGCATTGCGAAGCCTATTACGCAATTGACTCAGAAAAATAAGCCGTATTTCTGGGCTGAAGCGTATGAAACAAGTTTCTTGGATTTGAAGAAAAGGCTTACCAGTGCACCTGTCTTGACGATTCCATCAGGTACGGGTGATTTTGTTGTATATTGTGATGCTTCTCATAGGGGTCTGGGTTGTGTGCTTATGCAGCAAGGCCATGTTATCGCTTACGCTTCGAGACAGTTAAAGCCACACGAGACTCGGTATCCTATCCATGATTTGGAGCTTGCCGCTATTGTATTTGCATTGAAGATATGGCGACATTATATTTATGGTGAGAAGTTTGAAATCTTTTCTGATCACAAAAGCTTAAAATATCTGTTTTCGCAATCAGAATTGAATATGAGACAGCGTAGATGGCTTGATTTACTGAAAGATTTCGATTACGAGATCAAATATTATCCAGGAAAATCCAATGCAGTTGCAGATGCCTTGAGTAGGAAGGTATGTTCATTATCCTTATCTACGATAGTTGTATCTCAATTGGTGGAAGATTTTTGTATTTCTGGATTAGTATTTGACACAGATATACAGCCTATTCGTGTTTGTGCTATAAAAGCTGAACCAGAACTTTTGATGAGAATCAAAGAAGCACAGAAAGTGGATCAGACTATTCAGAATTCGATTCATATGGTTAGATCTGGACATCAATCTGAATATCAGGACAGTGCTGATAATGTGTTATATGTGAATAACAGATTGGTTGTTCCAGATGTGTCAGATTTGAAACAGCAGATATTGAAAGAGGCTCACAGCAGTCGATTCAGTATTCATCCTGGTGGCAGAAAAATTTATAATGATTTGAAAATGCAGTATTGGTGGAAACAGATGAAGTCAGATGTGACTGAATTTGTATCTAGATGTTTGAATTGCCAACAGGTTAAAGCTGAACGAAAGAATCCAGGTGGTCTATTGCAGAGTTTATCAGTTCCAGAATGGAAATGGGATCACATTTCCATGGATTTCGTTACATAGCTACCACGTTCATCCAGAGGGTGCGATGCCATTTGGGTGATTATTGATCGTTTGACGAAATCAGCATGTTTTATTTCGTATAGAATGACGTACAGACATGATCAAATGGCAGATATCTACGTCAGAGAAGTGGTAAGATTACATGGTGTGCCTAAATCTATTGTTTCAGATCGAGACCCTAGATTTACATCACACTTTTGGCATAGCTTGCAACAAGCTCTTGGTACTCAATTGCATCTGAGTACAGCTTATCATCCTCAAACAGACGGATAGTCAGAGCAGACTATCCAGACACTTGAGGATATGTTGAGAGCTGTAGTACTAGATTTTGGTACTAGTGTGGCAAGATTCATTACCACTTGCAGAATTTTCTTATAATAACAGCTATCAGACTAGCATTGAGATGGCTCCTTTTGAAACACTGTACGAAAAGAAATGCAGATCACCATTATATTGGGATGATATCTCAGATGTACCAGATGTTGGGCCAGATATGATTAGAGAAATGACTGAAAAGGTAAAGCTTATACAGAAAAGAATGAAAACAGCTCAGGACAGACAAGAAAAGTATGCGAATATCAGACGACGACCTCTATCTTTTGATCAGGGAGACAGAGTTTTCTTGAAAATTTCTCCGTTTAGAGGTACAGTCAGATTTGGCAATAGAGGAAAGTTATATCCGCATTTTATCGGTCCGTATGAGATTATCGAGAAGATAGGCGATCTTGCTTATCGACTCTCTCTTCCTCCATCTTTGTCTGGTATTCATGATGTATTCCATGTCTCTATGCTGCGGAAGTATCAGCCTGATCCTTCCCATATTCTTTAGCCTGATGAAGCTGAACTTGACGAGACTCTCAGTTATTTTGAGCAGCCTATTCAGATTCTTGATCGTAAAGACAAACAACTCAGAAACAAGACGATTCAGTTGGTCAAAGTTCAGTAGAGTCGACATGGCACAGAAGAAGCGACTTGGGAGAATGAGTCAGATATGAGACAGAGATTTCCAGAGTTGTTTCATTGATATGAGTTCTTATTCTGTTTTCCGTTATTTCATTATCTTATGTGTATACAGATTGTCTATACAGCTTGCTTATGATTTCGAGGACGAACTCATGCCTTAGTAGGGGAGAAATGTAAGGCCCGAGATTATTTAATTTTAATCCGAGAATATTTAATTTGGGAATATTTAGAGTTTAGAATTAAATTTTAATATTCTTAAATGAATAAGGATTGAAATTGAATTAAATCGCTTTTTCGGAGACTGAATTGCAAATAGCCAAAAGTTCAGGGACTAAACTGCAATTTAGCTAATATATATCTAAAATCACACTTATATTCAGCCATTTTTCACGTGAAGAGCAGAAAGAAAATGGAGAAGATCAGATTTCAAACCTCACGCCATTTTTGTCCACAAAAGCTCCGATAACTTGCGACCCGGCCGTCAGAAATTTGAAAGAAATATATATCTGCAATCACCGCTCTGAGAGCTACGTTTTGGTACAAGTTTCATTCACTTTTCTCAGATTTTATTTTTATGTTGAATATGGGTTGTTCTTATTTTTGATTATATATGTGATTGAGCTAGTACCGGTTACGTATTCGCAGACGGTTCAGAAAATGACTGTCGTTCGGATTTTATAGGAATTTAGAAGCAAAATTCGAAATATATCATTTCTGATATGTTGCTGAATGTATATATATATTGATGTTTTGTTGAAGATTATGGTTGGTATGGATTGGTAGATTGATTTGGATATTGTTTGGATTGCCGGTTTTTAGCCGTTACGCCGCCGATTTCAGAATTGATCTACGTTTAAACTTGTTGAATGAATGATTTATTGTATTGAGCTGAAGCTGATATTATTGTTCCAAACACTTCATTTCAGCCTTGTGTTTGAAGTTTCCGAACTCGGGACTCCGGACTTAAATCGGCACAGAATTGGAAGATGTTTAAAGTTTATTTGCATTGAGCAAGTAGCCATTACTTGAACAGATTTTGATAGATGTTCATCATGTTATGTTTTCAGAGTTGAAGTATTTGCAGACTCGACATTGAGAGGTATAAATGACATCTAATCCAGATGGGATAGAACACTCGAAATAGCTATTGTTTCGAGTTTTCCCTTGTTAATCACATAATTGTTTGAGTTTTTATTCTATGTGATTTAGATGACTTTGATGCTTTGTGTGCTTATGTGCTTATATGTTCAAGATAGTTTATAGTCTTTAATGCATACATATATGTTGCATTCATCTTGAACTCCAGCCTGACAAGCACAGAGGGTTGAAAAGCCTAGAGTGCATATGACGTTTGGAGGGCTGTAGTTGAGTGGCACGGAATGTAGACTTACTTCCAGAGCCAGAAGACTCGCTATAGTTGCACCAAAGTCAGAGGAAATAAAGTATTTTACTTCACCTCAATTGGGTGAGTTGGTGTTCGTTGAAGATTTTATTTCCTCGGGATCCCAAGAACCAATATCCTATTGATATCAGATTGATAGCCTCTTTTGACATAAGAATTGCATTCACGTTTATTATCTCGCGCTTTATGTTGTTTATACTGGGATTTTATTCTCACCGGAGGTATCTGGCTATTGCTTTGTTTTGTATGTGTGCATGGCAATAGGTGGGGCAGGAGCTGGTCAGAAGCGACAGGAATAGCTCGAAAGAGAGAGTCTTAGCATGTGAGGACTCGGGTTTTAGCAGAACCACTTGTACTTGAGTTGGTTAAACATGTTAGAAAGGATACAAGAACTTTGTATGTTGTTGTCAAAGTACTTGTTAGCTTTCATATTATGTTTGTGAGATAGCATGTCTATTATTTTGTAGCTTGACAAAGATTATATATACATGTTGGGTTTGTGTTTTTGATGTTATCATCTTCTCTTTTACATATATGGTTTTGTTGGAAGAAGTTATGCATCAAAAACCTCCATTGGATAGCAAAAGATCAAAGTTCAGCAGTTCGGGCAGAACCCAGCTCGCTCGAGCGCAGCCTAAGCTCGCTCGAGTGAGCCAAGGGGGTCTTAGAACAGAGAGGTTCTCGCTTGAGCGAGAGTGAGGCTCGCTCGAGCGAGCCACCTTAGTTAAATTTTTTTTTATTTTTGTTGTTTCTTTTTGCGACGAGGTTTTGTGTCGCCAATTGTCCGGTATTGTAGATTAAATATTTTAGTTATTAATCGCCCTATAAGATTTGATTAGCACCCGAGGTCCCCATCACAATATTTATGGACTTTTATGTGTCATGGGCTCAATCGATGTGGCTGCTCCTTTACTTAAGCCCGTAAAACTAGACTGACCCATTTACACATAACCTAGCACGTTAATACTTAGCCCATCACAACTAAGCCCGATCACTCTCATGGATGAGTAGTCCCAATACAACTAATGGATCAACTTAACTTAATAACTTAAGCCCAATAATCAACTTAAACGCTCAAGCCCATTAATATAACTTAATTAAATACTTAGGCCTATAATTAAATTATCCGAGCTCAAACTAAACTAACGAACCCAAACCAACATGACTTGACCCATGTAACATCTAACCCGACCCGAGAATACCCCTGCCCGAGCCCCTGATCGCTGCCTAAATTTCTGAAACCCGAGCTCATCTTCTTCCCAATTCTGCACCTTCAACTCCAGCCTTCTATTGCCCTACTCCGGCCACCACTGGCCAGAGCCCTGCCGGCAGTACCTCCCTAGGGTCCTGCCGGTCCTAATGGACCATGCCCTGACCCAGCCAAAAACCAGCATGGCCGAACTCAACCTTTCTACCCTAGCCCAACTCGCGCGCAGACCATGAGCAGCTGCAAAAACTTTTTTTGTGCCGCCTGCTCCGACCACCCTTGGCTGGGCTCCACCGCCCATACTTTGCCAACATTTGGGCGGTCCTAACCTGACCAACATGAGCCCAAACTGTGATTTATAGGAGGAGAACAAACCACTCTTCCATGGAACCCTAAATCTGCGATCTATATTGTCCAGCCTTCACCCTGATCAACCTGCCCATTACCAGCCCCTAGCGACTGAACCAACCTATTCCCTAGACCCCTAAGTACCCTACCTTGACCCATGAACACCCTGGAGCAGCCCCAATCATCGTCCATGGCAGAAACATGAAGAAAAGTTGGCCAAGCCACATAAAAACGTGATGACATGCATGTATTTAATGTTTTGCTTGTTCTAAACCACATTTAATCCATCAATTCATCTTTCTAACATAAAATAATGTATATAGGATTTTAAAGGTGAGAAAGAATGGAATAAAAAATGTCTTTGCATTTAAAACGCTCGAAAATCAAATACCGTAGCGTAGATCACGATCCGTGACGAACGGAACGCCTAATTCCTTGAATTTTCCTTCAAAAATTGTGCTAAGGTGTGTGTGATGTGTGGAGGCTGTGTTCTTGCTTCTCCTTCAAGTTTTTAGACGTGAAGAACAATAATGAAGAAGATGGGTTTTGATTCTAGTTATTTATTTGATGAAAATTGGACGTTTGGCTTTAATTAAAATACTAATAAAATTATCCCATTAAAATCAACTTAAAAGATGTTATTTTAAGAATAAAATTTGTTAATTTTCGAAATAAAAATGTACTGGGTTTTTAAAATACTCAAAAAGCTCATAAAATAGCTTAATTAGGTGAAAAATGGGATTTTAAATATTTATATACATAAAACTCATAATTTTATTTAAAATAAGTCTTAAAATAATTATCTAATACTCTTAAAAATATTAGACATAAATTTCGATGAAAAACTTTTACCTAGTTCGTCCACGGTCCCGTCTATACGATCGTAATTCAACTTTTACTAACAATCCATAATCCTCATCATACTAGAATTAAATATCATAATTAGCTTTAAAACATATAAAGACATCACATATGCCACATAAAACATCATTTATCTCCTTTTAATATATTTTTAAATCATTAAATTCTCTAGTTATGCATGGAGTAAACAAATTTCCAAGCATTACATGTTTGATCGTTGGATTTAAGTAGATTAGATAAGATAGCTAAGCTGCATTCTGCTCGGAGTGAAACTTCTTGAGTTACAGTTGTGTTAGTTGGACAGTGACAATATGCTGATGAGTAAGCGGATTCTTTTCAAGACTAGCTATGAGAGATTTAGTGGTTCACTCAAGGAATGATTGGCCCTGTGATGTGAGGAAGTTCTTGCAGTCTCTTCGTACGATTCGGAGCCGCGGTATTATAAGAACAAGTGTAATTGTTTTCAATGGACTCTAGCATGATAGATTTAGTGATTAGACATGGGATATGACAGTAGCTGAGACCTGCAGTTATTCGAGTCTCGCGGGATTATTGTCACTGACTTCCCGGGTGTCTTTTGATGCACTAGAAAATTGACGTGACTATTTCGACAAGAGTCTATTCGAGAGTAAACTAGATTGCGGTAGAGTTTTTAGGACTTCGCCAATATCATATGTACTCGTTTGTGTTTATCAATACGAGTGAGTCAGGATTCGATAAGACTTACTTTTGCCAGAAAGAAAATAAACTATATTATCTTTTTGGGACTACAATCTCAAGCCGTGAGACAGGTATAACCGTTCAATTTAGAATATTAGTACCAGGAGTTGTACTAACCAACACGAGCATAGAACAATTTTTTATATTGCACTATTTTTAGAGTAATTAACCTGAATGTTTTTGTTCTGAAAATACATGTGAATTGAGGAAAACGACTGTAGTATCCCGGTTCCATTCTACAAGATTAAAGGACTTGAATGTGATTAAGGAATTGATTAAGGGACTAAATTGCAAAATTATTTTGGACTGGATCGGACCATCCGATCCAAGAACGGAGCGTCCGAACCCAACCAATGAGGTGTCAACTTGGTATTGACATGTCGCGGAGATCGTACCGACTGATCTAGAGATCGGACCGTCCGATGTGTTGGTGGGACAGATGTCACAAGATTGGGACACGTGGCCAGTCATGCAGATTGGACCGTTCGATCCGACCGATCGGAGTGTCCAATCGTGCCCTATAAATAGGGGTTCCGAGGGCTACATTTCTCACACTTTTTCCAACCTTCTCTCTCGGTTTTTAGTGTATTCTAGGAATTTTGGGGTGATTCCAGCCTTTCTAGGCTTGGTCCAGGAGCTGGCTAGGTGCTCCGGGGTTGCTGCGGAGCGGTGCCCAAGTTCTAGAGCAGTCATCATCAGCGGGCTGACGATGGATGCATGTATAGCTTTGTATCATTATCGTAAATAGGGAGTATTCTATAGCGTAGTTAAGGCTTTTAGAATAAGATTATAATGCATGAGTACTTTGCATTATAGTGCGGATTATAGGCTTGGGCATAGAGCTGGTCTAGCTTGCCTAGTGTATGAGGTATGGTGGTATTATTCGAGATATCCAGATTGAGTATGCCTGTATTATGTGTTTGCATAGATTATGTGATTTCATGTTTTATATGCATTTATATACAGCATGTCAAGACTGTATGTTTCATACATGAGCATATTGAGTCTTTACCTTAGAGATATCTTGTAGTAGGGTGCTCACCCTACAGGTTTGTGGATGGTTGGATACGTAAGTCCTGTGTCAAGTCACCATTATGGTTGGACACTTGTATTAGTATCAGGTCATCATTATCCACCGGGTATATGAGCCACCTCCTGAGGTGATGATGCAGAGTGCTATATACCATGGGCCCGGTCTAATGAGCTAGTTTCTTGACATGAGTGTCTTGGTACCCTGTTCACTTGCATACATGCACATATAATACCGTATACTCATACTCTCGTACTGAGTTTATGATGCTCACGTCCCGTACTTTTTTGCATCTGGACACCCTATTCCACGGGCAAGTCTGCGGCTAGATGAGGTGGGTGGTTCCAGGAGAGCTTAGGCGATGGATGGCCAGCAGGGTTTTTGTCTAGACTTTTGTTTTTGTTGTATTTGGGTTAATACACTGGATTATTTGATATGTTTGTATAACAATATTTTAATTGTTGTTTAAGATTTCTTATGTTATTTCTCTATTTTATTTGATTAAGTTAAATGCATGTTTAAGCTTCTGATTAGTAGGTGATCACGGTGCGTGTCACTACATTTATGGTATCAGAGCATGCATAGTAATCTTGGGGTTTAGATTGTGGAATTGGGGTTAACCTTTAATCATCGTGTAGATGGCGGGTCATGGTGAAGAGAGTAGCCACAACAGCGTAGGTGGATGCTGGGGAGATCAGTACGATCTAAAGCATCGTCGGCGCCATCATCACCATCGCCATGATGATCACAGGCGTTTCAGCATGCATAGGTTTATGCAGATGGGTCCAAACCCTTAGTCGGAGGAGAGTCATCGGAGGATGCTGGGAACTGGTTACGGCGTATGGAGGTTTGTTTCCGGGAGTTTTGATGCACTGAGGAGCAGAGGATGAAGAATCTTGATTTCCTCGTAGAAGGACGAGCTTGGAAGTGGTGGGATTTTGCATCTGCACCTTTTATTGCTGCCCGAGGATTTTCTACCTAGGATGAGTTCCGCACAGCTTTCCATAAGCTGTATTTTCCTCCCGCTCTCCGACAAGCGAAGACAAGCGATTTGCTGGGTTTGAGACAGGGATCGATGTCGATCAATGAGTACCAGTTAAAGTTCTTTGAGTTGCTGCCCTATTGCTCCAGATTTCTGATAGCACGGAGGCGAAGTATAATCTGTTTCTTCATGGCCTTAATCCAAAGATTTACGACCGAGTTTCTGTGGAAGATTACATGACTTACGAGGGCTTAGTGAATCGATGTCACCAAGATGCTGTCCATAACACATCTTTTGTCTCGTCTAGACCCGCGAGTTCTTTGGGTCCCCGTGCTTAGTCGTTCAAGAAGTTTGGTTCTATTTCTTCTCCTTTAGGATCCGGAGATGTGTTGCGCTGTGGCAGGAAGAATCAGGGTCCTTGAAGACATTGTGGTGGGAACCATCCCGCTAACAGGTGTCAGAAATTTTCAGGGGCATGTTTCTGATGCAGAGAGATTGGCCACCTGAAGAAGGATTGCCCATAGGCCGGGGGAGCTGGTTCTGGCTTAGGTTCTGGTTCTCAGGATTCAGTGCAGCAGAGACCACAGGGACATTCGACAGGGGTTTCTAATATGAAACCTCGTTCTTAGGGATGGCATTGGGTCGGGTTCCGCATCAAACCCACCCTAACGGGGCGGGTCTAGACCTATCCAAATGGGTCCACAAGCAGGTCTCGGGTTTGGCCAAACCCGCCCCGCCAAAGTATATATATATATATATATATATATATATATATATATATATATATATAATATATATATATATATATATATATATATTTAAAATATACATTTATATATAAATATTATATATATAATTATATTTTTATTCTAAATAATTAATATATTATTCATAATTTGAGTGTATAATATTATTGAATTGAAATATATTTATTTTATTATGATAGGTTTATTATAAAAATGTATCATTATATTTTTTTTTGAGTAATAATTATTAATTAATTACAAATTGATAAATTTTAACTTGTGAGAATATTTTTTGTCTTAAATATTATCAATATATATATTTGAAATTAAATTTAATTATTTTTATTAATTTTTAAAATTTTAAATTTAATAATTTTAAATTTAGTTAATTTTTGGCGGGTCAAACGGGTCTAACCCGGATTGGACCCGCCGGGTTTCGAGGCAGGGCGGGTCCAAAGTGAAGCAGGGCGGGTCCCGGGTTAAGCCAAACCCGACCCAGATCCGCCCCGTTGCCATCCCTACAGTCGTGCTTCCAGTCAAGTGTTTGTCCTGTGGCATGATCAGGCTGTGGATGAGAATGAGAAGGTTATAGCGGGTACGTTTTTATTATTTGATATACCTGCTTTTGTACTCATTGACACTGGTGAATCTAATTCTTTCATTTCTGCACATTTTGTTAAGAGGTATAAATTGTCATACATCTCACTAGATACAGTGGTTGTAGTTTCTACACCAACGGGTCAGTCTGCGTCCGCTAAGCGTCTAGTGTTGGGTTGTCCTTTAGTGTATGAATGGAATATTTTGATGGTGAATCTCATGATATTAGCAATGGAGGATTTCGATTGCATTCTGGGAATTGATCCGTTGACTACATACCGACTTCAGTGGATTGCTACCAGAGGTTGATAAGGTTTCATCCGATTGGTGAAGACAGTTGGTTCTTCTACGGTGAGGGAGCGCGACCACAGATGCTGTAAATATCAGCTATGAAAGCTTGTAGAGCTCTAGAGTCTGGCGCGGAAGGCTACCTAATATATGCAGTTGATACATCCGCTGGAAGTGTTGGTATTGAGAGTATTCAAGTTGTAAATGAATTCTCATATGTGTTTCCAGATGAGATTCCAAGATTTTCTCCAGTGCATGAAGTCGAGTTTGGAATCGAGTTAATGTCAGAGACTTCTCCTATTTCTCGAGCACCGTACAGTCTGGATCCATCAGAGATGCGTGAATTGAAGCAGCAGCTTCAGGATTTGTTGGACAAGGGTTACATTCCTCCCAGTGTTTCTCATTGGGGAGCGCCTGTTCTGTTCATGAAGAAGAAGGATGGGTCTATGCAT
The DNA here is from genome assembly GCF_033568475.1 of Henckelia pumila. Lineage (NCBI taxonomy): Eukaryota > Viridiplantae > Streptophyta > Magnoliopsida > Lamiales > Gesneriaceae > Henckelia > Henckelia pumila. The sequence goes on along the minus strand of NC_133121.1, from coordinate 156,809,074 downwards.
CTATGCATTGACTATCGCCAGTTGAACAGGGTAAAAATAAAAAATAAGTATCCTTTCTCTCGTATAGATGATCTGTTTGTTCAGTTGCAGGGTACTTCAGTTTATTCGAAGATTGATTTGAGGTATGGATATCATCAGATGCGATTCCGGGACCAGGATATAGCCAAGACAGCATTCAGAACCAGGTATGGGCATTATGAGTTTCTAGTGATGCCATTTGGTTTAATTAATGCACCGACTGTATTCATGGACTTGATGAATCGAATATTCCTAAAATATCTGGATAAGTTTGTCATCGTGTTCATAGATGATATCTTGGTGTATTCACATGATGTAAAGGAACACGCGTGTCATTTGAGGCTGGTGTTGCAGACTTTGAGAGATAGACAGTTGTACGCTAAGTTGAGTAAGTGTGAGTTCTAGCTGGATCGGGTGGTATTTCTTGGCCACATTATATCCAGGGATTTAGTTTCCGTGGATCCGAGCAAGATTGAGGCTGTAATGAACTGGTTGCGTCCGATGACGGTAGCTGAGATCCGTAGTTTTCTGGGTCTAGCAGGATATTATCGTCGCTTTATCGCAAATTTCTCACAGCTAGCTCGACCCTTGACCCAACTTACTCGGAAGGGCGTGAATTTTGAGTGGTCTTCAGAATGTGAAGAGAATTTTTGTGAGCTTCATAGACGGTTGACTTATGCACCTGTGTTGGCTTTACCATCTAGATCTTGTTGGAAAACTGGCGAGTTCCCAGACCAATTACGATTGATACCCGGTGCAGCGGAAGTTTAAAAATTTTCATGGAACGTTTCCATGGTTTGGGTATCAACCGTTCATCGATTGAATTACGTGTGTGTAAAATTTAAATAACAATTAAATAAATTTTACCTCAAATCTCGCAACGAGATTAATGGACACCAACAGAACAATTCTGCTCTTGTTGTCTCTCCCTGGAACCGATGAACGCCTTCAATCAGGTCCACGAACAGAGGTTTAATCCCTCTGATAGATTGCACTAGAAAATCTATCAGAAGTTTTCTGCGAAGAGATTTCACGAATCTGATTCGTTATTCCTGACCGCGATTCAAAATCACAGACCGGAATTTCTCGGGCAGAGGTAAGGGGGGTCGGCCGATTGCTTTTTGAGAGAGAGGAGGGTTCGAAATTTCTGTCTCAAAAATTATGACCTGTTGTGAGTAATTTCTGTACTGAAATAACTTATTTATAATGCAGGCCACTAACTCCTTAGGGCCCATTAATCATAAGCTGGGGCCCGACAAGCAAAGCCCGCTCGTTCAGAAATTAATATAAAATTCATCGTGACTCCGATTGATGAAACGATTTCACCAATGTGCACAGAAACCATTTCTGCACGTTTTAAAGTCAAAATAAATTTTCCTGAATCCGAATTCAGTGATTTCCAAAAATGTCCATCCCTATGTCATTTTAGGAAATCCTACTCCCTTACTCTTATTTAAGAAGTCCAACTCCTTAGTTCATTAAATTTAACTCTTTAAATTTAACTATCTCAACGGGGATTAAAACTCCATTACACTGTGTGACCCTCAATGGTTCAGGGATACAGCTAGCCGTGGGCTCACAACTCCTTGTGACTCGGAACAACACTTTCCGACTTGCCCAACGAATCATGGTAAAGCGCCCTAGCAACATCGCCCCATGATTCCCTAGGTATCACTGATAGTGCCTACAAGAACCAGTAGATTTTGGTTAACGTACAGTACGGTCCCTTCATCCATATATCCCGATCGAATCAACAACCATTGGTATATCGAGAGTCGCTCAAGATTCGATAACTATGCAATGCATCTTGAAGATCAAATTAGTGACATCGCATGTGCTACTAAGAAACCATTTCTTAAATCACATCAAGTACTCTGGCCAGAGATTTGTCACACTAATATCTCCTCAGATCGCATAGGATATCCACACTCGCAAGTATGTGGTGAATCCTTGACAACAATGCATTGACTCCTATATGTGTCGTAACTGTACCCAATCTCGACACCTGATGACCCCCTCAGAGTCGGTAAACGAGTCAAAGCACAGTACTAGCATATAGAGTCTCCATGATGTTTCAAGTCGTAAGGACTAATGGTGTACAACCAAAACCGCGGACTTTATCCACTCGATAAGTGATAACCACTTGGAAAGTCCGGATAGGGTAGTTCGACTATTCATCCTATGAATATCCATTTGCATGCTTCGAACATCTCCATGTTCCCTACCAATGAAACGTGGTACTCCGCATCGCAAATGCTAGTCTCAAACTCGAGCGATCCTTATCCTTATTATCGGACGGCTCAATCGACTAGGAACGGTTTTAGAATATACAGTGACTATAAGATGTATTTCATGATAGACATCTCCATGTTCTACCACATCTTACATACACTATAGTATATTCAAGGTCTTTATCAAAACAACAATAGTATATCACAATATAACAATATGAAGTAATATAAAGTCATTGCCATAAAAGTGTAAATAATATTAAACAAAAGATTGTTTATACAAAGAGTCAACAAAGCCCATAGCCACACAGTTGGCTCACTGGGCACCCACTCTTACAATCTCCCACTTGCCCTATAGCCAACTAGTCATACTACGTAGACCCATTGCTTCGCGATGTTTGTCAAACAATGGTCCTGGCAAAGGCTTAGTAAGTGGATCAGCGATATTGTCTGCAGAGGCCACTCGTTCGACACTGATGTCTCCTCTTTCCACAATCTCCCGGATTATGTGGTATTTCCTCAGTACGTGTTTGGATCTTTGATGAGACCTTGGTTCCTTTGCTTGAGCAACGGCACCCGTGTTGTCGCAGTACACCGGGACTGGACCAACAAATTCAGGAATGACGCCCAACTCTTGGACGAAATTCCTCATCCAAACGGCCTCTTTAGCAGCAGCTGATGCTGCAATGTATTCAGCCTCAGTGGTGGAATCCGCTGTGGTGTCCTGCTTGGAACTCTTCCAAGAGACAGCACCGCCATTGAGCATGAACACAAATCCAGAGGTTGACTTCGAGTCATCCACATCACTTTGGAAGCTAGAGTCGGTATAGCCTTCCAGTTTGAGTTCTCGTCCTCCATAAACCATGAACATATTCTTAGTCCTTCGCAAGTACTTAAGAATGTCCTTCACGGCTTTCCAATGCATCTGACCAGGATTAGACTGATATCTGCTCGTGACACTCAGAGCAAATGCTACATCCGGTCTGGTAGATATCATCCCATACATGATACTACCTATAGCTGACGCATATGGTACATGTGTCATATTCTCTATCTCTGCATCAGTCTTGGGACACATAGACTTGGATAGAGAAACTCCATGACACATGGGTAGATGTCCTCTCTTGGACCCATCCATTGAAAACCGTTTCAATATGGTATCGATGTAGGTTGATTGAGTGAGTCCTATCATTCTCTTAGATCTATCTCTATAGATCTGAATCCCTAGAATGTAGGATGCCTCACCCAAATCCTTCATCGAAAATCTACCTGATAACCATATCTTCGTTGACTGCAACATCCCTACATCATTCCCAATGAGTAGGATGTCATCAACATAAAGTACTAAGAATGTCACCGCATCCTTAACTACTTTCTTGTACACGCTAGGTTCCTCCGGGTTCTTGATGAAACCAAAGTCTTTAATTGTTTCATCAAATTTCTGGTTCCAACTTCTTGATGCTTGTTTTAGACCATAAATTGATCTCTGAAGCTTGCATACCTTATGCTCGCTTCCCATGGATGTGTACCCCTCAGGCTGCTTCATATAGATTTCTTCCTTAATGTCTCCATTAAGAAAAGCAGTCTTCACATCCATTTGCCATATCTCATAGTCATACCATGCAGCTATGGCAATAAGGATTCTTATGGACTTGAACATTGCAACTGGTGAAAAGGTTTCGTCATAGTCAACTCCTTGCCTTTGAGTATAACCTTTAGCCACCAATCGCGCCTTGTAGGTCAATACCTTACCATCAGGCCCAAGCTTTCTTTTGTAGATCCATTTACACCCTATTGGAACAATTCCATCGGGAGGATCCACTAAAGTCCAGACTTGGTTAGTATGCATCGAATCCAATTCTGATTGCATAGCTTCAAGCCATAAATTCGAATCCGCATCAGAAATTGCTTCCTTGAAGCTTCTTGGATCACATCCAATGTCGGGTTCATCTTGACCCTCTTCAAGAAGAAGACCATATCGAACTGGAGGTCTAGAAGTCCTCTCGGATCTTCTAGGTGCAGGCGTGTCCAGCAATGGTTCCTGAGGTGTGGGATCGTTATTTTGTATTTCGGGTTCTTCTCGAACTTCTTCGAGTTCCATCATCTCGCCTTTCTTATCCAATAAGAACTCCTTCTCCAAGAAGGTGGCATTCCGTGAAACAAACACCTTTGTTTCAGCAGGATAATAGAAATAATATCCGATTGAATTCTTCGGATACCCCACAAAATAACACAAGCTGGATCGACTATCCAACTTATCTCCCACTGTCCGCTTCACGTAAGCAGGACATCCCCAAATCCTCAAGTATGAATACTTAGGAGCTTTGCCATTCCATAACTCGTATGGTGTTTTGTCCACTGCTTTAGTGTGGACGTTATTCAACAACAATACCGCCGTTTCAAGCGCATAGCCCCAAAACGAAGGTGGAAGCTCAGTGAAGCTCATCATAGATCGAACCATGTCCAACAAAGTTCGATTACGACGCTCCGATACACCATTAAGCTGTGGTGTCATAGGAGGAGTCCACTGAGAGAGAATCCCATTCTCTTTCAGATAGTCCAAAAACTCGGTACTCAAGTATTCTCCACCTCGATCCGATCGAAGTGCTTTAATACTTTTACCTAGCTTGTTTTCTACTTCAGCCTTGAATTCTTTGAACTTTTCAAATGCTTCAGACTTATATTTCATTAAATATAAATACCCATACCTAGAATAATCATCAGTAAAGGTAATGAAGTAGGTGTGGCCATGTTGAGTCCCTACTCTAAATGGACCACAAACATCTGTATGGATCAAATCCAACAGATTTTGACTACGTTCAGGCTTCCCCTTAAAAGGAGATTTAGTCATTTTCCCTTTTAGGCAGGATTCACAAGTAGGTAGAGAGTTAATATCAGACATATCAAACATGCCCTCTCCCACTAGCTTGTTCATCCTCCTTGAGGAAATATGACCTAGTCTAGCGTGCCAAAGGTTTGCCGGGTTTTGACTATCGATTTTCCTTTTGTTTGTTGTTGCCGGTTTGTCAATACAATTCACTGGAACGTCTTTTAGTTTTAAATTATATAGATCGTTTTCAAGTTGTCCATTTCCAATTAAACATTCATTCTTGTAAATACTGCAAATCCCATTCACAAAATTACAAGAATAACCATCTCTATCAAGCATAGAAATAGAAATAATGTTTTTAATTAAATCTGGCACAAATAAAACATCTCTCAACAATAATTTAAAACCATTCTGCAAAATCAAACAAACATCTCCAATGGCCGTAGCTTCAACTCTGGAACCATTCCCGAGCCTCAGCTGGGTCTCACCCATTCTAAGCCTGCGACTTCTTGTCATCACCTGCAAATCATTGCAAATGTGAGAACCACATCCGGTATCCAATACCCAAGAAGTTGTATTAAGTGACATGTTTATTTCGATATAGAACATACCCTTTGCAGTTCCCAACTGCTCAAGATACTCCTTGCAGTTGCGCTTCCAATGACCCGGCTTCTTGCAGTAATGGCAAACATCCTTGGATTTTCCATCGTTTGAAGCCTTTGTCTTTTGCTTCTTCTCGGGTTCCACTTTCTTGGGTGGGGCAGAACGTTTCTTGCCCTTCATACTTGGCCCCTTCTTAGCAGAAGATGAGGAGCCCACCAAGAAAGCTGGCTTATCCTTCTTAAGTGTGGATTCATATGTAACGAGCATATTGACCATCTCTTCAAGGGTGGCCTCTATCTTGTTCATATTAAAATTTATCACGAATCCATCAAATGAAGAAGGAAGAGATAGAAGCAGCAAGTCCACATTGAGTTCATGCTCCAACACCAAATCAAGGGTCGCTAACTTCTGTATGAGCCAAATCACTCGTACCCCATGATCACGGACCGAAGTCCCTTCACGCATGCGGCACGTCATCAACTCCTTAACAGTAGAGAACCTTTCAGCCCTCGACTGAGCCCCAAAAAGTTCCTTGAGTTGCGTGTGAATGTCAGCAGCATTCACCGTGTCCTCAAATCGCCTCTGGAGTTCATCAGACATCGAGGCTTGCATATAGCATTTGGTCTTGATGTCATGGTCACACCATGCATCAAGTTTGGCCAATTCCTCCGGACTTATGTCAGCTGGTGCTTCCTTCGGAGGTGCTTTCTCTAACACGTAGAGCATTTTCTCCGAAGTTAAGACAATCTTCAACTTCCGGAACCATTCCGTATAGTTGGCGCCAGTCAGCTTGTTTTGTTCGAGGATCGAGAATAAAGGATTTCGCGAATTCATTGTATGAAATACTGAAAAGGAAAAACAGACATATATCAATGATTGTTTAACAATTTACTAAGACATAAAATAGGCGAATTTAATTTTATGAATCTCACTCCCACTATTTTAACGATTTCACCACCCTCTAGTGAAAACGGGAAACTTTTTCCTTAGTGAGAACATGGAGTCCAATTGACAAACTTATGGTCCCGAATAATATCAGCCAACCATAATTCTCAAAAGGTAGAGCCCAATTGCTTCCAAAGCAACCCCCATGTATTTACCTCATGTCCAATAAGGGCCCAATAATATGACGCCGTTTAAAGTGACATGTCAAGATGACCCATCAATATTAAGTTGTGATGGACGGTCGCCATGTGGATCCCCCAATAATATGAGCCGATCCCATGGGAGTTCCACCCAACTTACAACATTTGTCGATCCAATGTACAGCTTTCCGACGGACGGGCCCCCCCAATAATATGAGCCGGACCGTATCCGCGGGTAGCATCACATACATTGACCGTTGATGGAAGGTAGGAACATTTAAACAATATTTAAATTTCCTTTATTTATCTTGATATAAATTTTAAATCATATTTAAAATGAGGGATTTTATTTATAAAAATATTTGTCTCATCATATTTAATTTATTGCATGCATTGCCGGATTCACGCAATTTATGTCTAAACATGCATATAATCATAATATCACATATTATATAGGATGATCGATTCCATTTCTAATTGACCCGTGGTTGCCAATCACGGGTCTTAGTCCAATCCTAGGTAATATGCAGTATGCAAATGCAATCCTATTACATATGCTTCCAATTTACATTTCTTCAGTCTTCATTGTCTGCTGGGCCCACCATCTTCAAATCTTGATCTCCCACTAAATCTAATGTATTTACAATTAAATAACAATGACAAGTAGGGGATACATTTTAGGGGGTGGGAACGGGCTATAAACCAAGCCCACTTTTATTACATATGACATTCATATCGGGCCATAAACCAGGCCCATTAATAAAACCAACAACAATAAAGACAAAATGTAAATTCCTAACATACACCTACAAAATTGGTCATGGCAATCGATCATCCTTATCCAATAACATTTAATTCAAAATTAATTTATTGGATAACATGCTGTGGCAATTCAAATTTAAACAAGATAAAATCATATTTTATATATAAAATCACATTTCACATATAAAATCATATTTTATCTCCATATCAAATAAAATCATATTTTATCTATAAAATCCAATTTTACAAATAAAATCATATTTTATCTAATATATCATAAGATCATATCTTATCATCAATTGTACCAAAATAATTGATTTCAAAATTCAATTTACGGATAAAATATTAAAATTTTCCAAAAATTCAAATTTATCCAAAATCAATTTTAAAATTTATGGACTCGAACAATTCGATCCGAAATCTCGTGAACCAATCAAAAACAATTTTTGACCGGACCAAAAATAAAATTTTAACATATTAAAATTAATTTTTAATAAAATATTAATTTTTCCCGCGGGCCACCCGGGACACTCCCGGGTTGGCCCGCACCCGGGGCGCGGGCCGGGGCAGCCCGGCTGCCCCCTTAGGGCAGCAACGTTTGCTGCCCTGGCGGCGCCTGGCGCCGCCGCTGGGCGGCGCCGTGCGTCGCCCTGGGCGGCGCCGAGCGCCGCCCCTGGGCGGCGCTGTGCGCCGCCCTGGGCAGCGCCGAGCGCTGCCCTGCGCAGCGCCCAGCGCTGCGCTGGGCAGCGCACAGCGCTGCCCTGGGCAGCGCCGTGCGCCGCCCTGGGCGGCGACGGTCGCCGCCCTGGGCGGCGCCGTGCGCCCCCTTTGGGCGGCGCCGTGCGCCGCCCCTGGGGGCAGCGACCATCGCTGCCCCCTCCGGGCAGCGATCCAATCGCTGCCCGGGTTTCGCCCCCGGAAAAAAAAAATTTTTTATTAAAATATTTATTTTGTTTCAAAAACCGAGACTCAAAAATTTTGTACAATTGATTAATTCAATCGATTGATCTGAGCAACCTGGCTCTGATACCACTGTTGGAAAACTGGCGAGTTCCCAGACCAATTACGATTGATACCCGGTGCAGCGGAAGTTTAAAAATTTTCATGGAACGTTTCCATGGTTTGGGTATCAACCGTTCATCGATTGAATTACGTGTGTGTAAAATTTAAATAACAATTAAATAAATTTTACCTCAAATCTCGCAACGAGATTAATGGACACCAACAGAACAATTCTGCTCTTGTTGTCTCTCCCTGGAACCGATGAACGCCTTCAATCAGGTCCACGAACAGAGGTTTAATCCCTCTGATAGATTGCACTAGAAAATCTATCAGAAGTTTTCTGCGAAGAGATTTCACGAATCTGATTCGTTATTCCTGACCGCGATTCAAAATCACAGACCGGAATTTCTCGGGCAGAGGTAAGGGGGGTCGGCCGATTGCTTTTTGAGAGAGAGGAGGGTTCGAAATTTCTGTCTCAAAAATTATGACCTGTTGTGAGTAATTTCTGTACTGAAATAACTTATTTATAATGCAGGCCACTAACTCCTTAGGGCCCATTAATCATAAGCTGGGGCCCGACAAGCAAAGCCCGCTCGTTCAGAAATTAATATAAAATTCATCGTGACTCCGATTGATGAAACGATTTCACCAATGTGCACAGAAACCATTTCTGCACGTTTTAAAGTCAAAATAAATTTTCCTGAATCCGAATTCAGTGATTTCCAAAAATGTCCATCCCTATGTCATTTTAGGAAATCCTACTCCCTTACTCTTATTTAAGAAGTCCAACTCCTTAGTTCATTAAATTTAACTCTTTAAATTTAACTATCTCAACGGGGATTAAAACTCCATTACACTGTGTGACCCTCAATGGTTCAGGGATACAGCTAGCCGTGGGCTCACAACTCCTTGTGACTCGGAACAACACTTTCCGACTTGCCCAACGAATCATGGTAAAGCGCCTAGCAACATCGCCCCATGATTCCCTAGGTATCACTGATAGTGCCTACAAGAACCAGTAGATTTTGGTTAACGTACAGTACGGTCCCTTCATCCATATATCCCGATCGAATCAACAACCATTGGTATATCGAGAGTCGCTCAAGATTCGATAACTATGCAATGCATCTTGAAGATCAAATTAGTGACATCGCATGTGCTACTAAGAAACCATTTCTTAAATCACATCAAGTACTCTGGCCAGAGATTTGTCACACTAATATCTCCTCAGATCGCATAGGATATCCACACTCGCAAGTATGTGGTGAATCCTTGACAACAATGCATTGACTCCTATATGTGTCGTAACTGTACCCAATCTCGACACCTGATGACCCCCTCAGAGTCGGTAAACGAGTCAAAGCACAGTACTAGCATATAGAGTCTCCATGATGTTTCAAGTCGTAAGGACTAATGGTGTACAACCAAAACCGCGGACTTTATCCACTCGATAAGTGATAACCACTTGGAAAGTCCGGATAGGGTAGTTCGACTATTCATCCTATGAATATCCATTTGCATGCTTCGAACATCTCCATGTTCCCTACCAATGAAACGTGGTACTCCGCATCGCAAATGCTAGTCTCAAACTCGAGCGATCCTTATCCTTATTATCGGACGGCTCAATCGACTAGGAACGGTTTTAGAATATACAGTGACTATAAGATGTATTTCATGATAGACATCTCCATGTTCTACCACATCTTACATACACTATAGTATATTCAAGGTCTTTATCAAAACAACAATAGTATATCACAATATAACAATATGAAGTAATATAAAGTCATTGCCATAAAAGTGTAAATAATATTAAACAAAAGATTGTTTATACAAAGAGTCAACAAAGCCCATAGCCACACAGTTGGCTCACTGGGCACCCACTCTTACAGATCTTGAGGGTATGTGGTATACATAGATGCTTCTGTTCAGGGTCTGGGGTGTGTCCTGACTCAGAATGGTCATGTGATTGCATACGCCTCTAGACACTTGAAAGTTCACGAGAATAACTACCCAGTGCATGATCTTGAGTTAGCAGCTATTGTATTTGCTTTGAAGATCTGGCGTCATTATCTCTATGGTGAGAGATTTGAGATTTTCACAGACCATTAGAGTCTCAAATATTTGTTTACTCAGGCGGAGTTGAACATGAGACAGAGACGTTGGATGGATTTGCTTAAGGATTATTATTGTGAAAAAGTACCATCTAGAGGCTGCTAATCTCACTTCTGATTCCTTGAGTCGCAAGGTGAGAGTGTTCGCACTTCAGATCTGTCTTGTGGCAAGTGCAATTGAAGATTGTTGTTTTTCAGGGTAAACCTTCAAGCACAAAAAAGGTATGCAGAGTGTCCATATGTTTGCGATTTTATCTGAGCCATCTTTGTATTTTTGGATTAGAGATGCTCAGATGTCTTATCCAAAGACCCAGTGTTTGGCTCGTTTACCCAGAGATGATAGCACATTCGGATTCCACTATCAGTCAGATGGTTTTCTCTGTTTGTCAGGCCGTATTGTTGTTCCGGAGGATGATACTCTGAGGAAGGAGATTTTATCCCAGGCTCATCGTTCTAAGTTGAGTATTCATCCGGGAAGCAAAAAGATGTAAAAGGATTTGCGTGCGAGGTTTTTGTGGAAGAGAATGAAGAGAAGTGTGTATCAGTATGTTTCTAGATGTTTGGTGTGTCAACAGGCCAAGGTAGAACAACGACAACCAGAAGGGTTGCTCCACAGTTTATCTATTCCTGAGTGGAAATGGGAGTTGATCACGATGGACTTGGTGACCCATTTACCGGTGAGCTCAAGGAATTTTGATGCTATCTGAGTTGTGGTGGACCGACTCACCAAGTCAGCACATTTCATTCCTTATAACTGGGACTACACTATTGATAGGATGACACGTTTGTACATCCAGGAGATTGTCCGATTGCACGGAGTGCCTGTGAGCATTTTCAGCGATCGAGACCCCAGGTTTACTTCCAGGTTTTGGGGAAGTCTTCAACGCGCTATGGTTACTACTCTCTGTTTGAGTACAGCTTATCACCGAGAGACTGACAGGCAGTCGGAACGCACGATAAGTACTCTTGAAGACATGTTGCGAGCATGTTCTATGGATTTTGGTCCAGCTTGGCAAGATCAGTTGCCATTGATTGAGTTCACGTACAACAACTTTTACCATCATAGTATTGGGATGACTCCGTTTGAGGCGTTGTATGGGCGACGATGTCGTACTCCACTATTTTGGGAGGAAGTGGGGGAGCGACAGGTAGAGGGACCAGAAGTATTCCAGCAGGTTGTTGATATTGTTGGACAGATCAAGAAGAGAATTAAGACTGCGCAAGATCGGCAGGCTAGTTATGCGAATGTTAAGCGCAGACCTTTGCAATTTGAAGTGGGTGAGAAAGTGTCTTTGAAAGTCTCACCATTTCACAGGATTTTGAGATTCGGTCTCAAGGGTTAGCTATCTCCTAGGTTCATTGGTCCATTTGAGATTTTGGAAAGTGTTGGAGATCTGGATTATAGGTTGGTGTTACCGCCGTATTTGTCAAGTATCCACGACGTGTTCCATGTTTCACTGTTGCGACTGTATGTAGCAGATGAGTCTCATATTTTACAACCTTCTGAAGTATAGTTGGATGCAGATTTGATGTACGTGGAGAAACCTTTGTGTATCATAGGCTCTAAGGTTAAGGTCTTAAGAACAAGATCATTCCTCTTGTTCTAGTTCAGTGCAGCGCCGAGGCACTGAGGAAGCCGCTTGGGAACTTGAGATTCGTATGCGTAAAGATTATCCAGAGTTATTTTAAAATTGTTGTGTCTCAGTTGTATCTTGTAAAATTTTCAGTTTGAATAAAATATTTTTATTTAGTATTTTTACTGCATTCAGTACTTAAGATTATTCGAGGACGAAATATCTTAAGTAGGGGGAAAATGTAGTTTCCCGGTTCCATTTTACATGAATAAGGGACTTAAACGTGATTAAGGAATTGATTAAGGAATTAAATTACAAAATGAGTTCGGACAGGATCGAACCGTCCGATCCAAGAACGGAGCGTCCAAACCCAACCATTGATGTGTCAACTTGGAATTGACACGTGGCGGATATCAGACCATCCGATCTAGAGATCGGACCGTCTGATGTGTTGGCGGGACAGATGTCACAAGATTGTGACACGTGGCTAGTCATGCAGATCGGTTCGTCCGATCTGGTCAATCGGAGCGTCCGATCGTGCCCTATAAATAGGGGTTCTGATGGCCACATTTCTCACACTTTTTCCAACCTTCTCTCTCGGTCTTTAGTGTATTCTAGGTGTTTTGTGGTGATTACAGCCTTCTTAGGTTTGGTCCGGGAGCTGGCTAGGCGATCCGGGGTTGCTGCGGAGCGGTTCCCAAGTTCTGGGGCAATTGCCATCAGTGGGCTGACGACGGATGCAGGTATAGCTCTGTCTCCTTATAGTAAATAAGGAGTATGCTATAGCGTATTTAAGGCATTGAGAATAAGATTATAATGCATGATTACTTTGAATTGTAGTGCGGATAATAGGCTTGGACATAGAGGTGGTCTATCTTGCCTAGTGTATGAGGTACGGTGGTATTATTCGAGATATCCAGATTGAGTATGCATGTATATGTGTATGAATGGATTATGTGATTGCATGTTTTATATGCATTTATATACAGCATGTCATGACTGTGTGTTGCATACATGAGCATATTGAGCCTTTACCTTAAAGGTATCCTGTAATAGGGCGCCACCCTACGAGTTTGTGGATGGTTGGATACGTAAGTCCTGTGTCAGGTCACCATTATGGTTGGAAACTTGTACTAGTATTAGGTCACCATTATCCACTAGGTATATGAGCCATCTCCTGAGGCGATGGAGCAGCGTGCTATATACCCTGGGCCCGGTCTATTGAGCTAGTTTCTTGACTTGAGTGTCTTGGTACCCAGTTCACTTGCATACATGCACATATAACACCGTATACTCATACTCTCGTACTGAGCTTATCAGGTTGACATCCCGTTTGTTGTATATGGACACCCTATTCCATGGGGCAAGTCTGCAGCTGGATGAGGTGGGTGGTTCCAAGAGAGCTTACGCAATTGATGGTCAGCAAGGTTTTTGTCTAGAATTTTGTTTCTAATGTATTTGGGTTAATACACTGTATTATTCGATATGGTTGTATAAAAATATGTTAATTGTTGTTTAATATTTTCGTTGTTATTACTCTATTTTATTTGATTAAGTTAAATGCATTCTTAAGCTTCTTATTAGTAGGTGATCACGGAGCGGGTCACTACATTTATGGTATCAGAACATGCATAGTAATCTTGGGATTTAGATTGTGGAATTGGGGTTAACCTTTAATCATCGTGTAGATGGCGGGTCATGGTGAAGAGAGTAGCCAAGGCAGCGTAGGTGGACGCTGGGGATCAGGACGATTGAGAGCATCGTCGGGGCCATCATCACCATCACCATGATGATCACAGGCGTTTCAGCATGCATAGGTTTATGCAGATGGGTCCGAAACCCTTAGTCGGAGCAGAGTCACCGAAGGATGCTGGAAAATGGTTACGGCGTATGGAGGTTTGTTTACGGGATTTCCGATGCACTGAGGAGCAGAGGATGGATAATCTTGATTTCCTGGTAGAAGGATGAGCTCGAAAGTTGTGGGATTCTGCATCTGCACCTTTTATTGCAGCCCAAGGATTTGTTACCTGGGATGAGTTCTACACAGCTTTCCATAAGCTTTATTTTCCTCCTTCTCTCCGACAGGAGAAGACAAGCGATTTGTTGGGTTTGCGACAGGATTCGATGTCGATCGATGAGTACCAGTTGAAGTTCTTTGAGTTGCTTCCCTATTGCCCCCAGATTTTTGATAGCACGGAGGCAAAGTATAATCTGTTCCTCCAGGGCCTTAATCCATAGATCCACGACCGAGTTGCTATGGGAGATGACATGACTTACGAGGGCTTAGTGAGTCTATGTCACCAGGAAGAGGACAACATCAACCGTAACAAATCTTTATTCTCGTCAAGACCCGCGAGTTCTTTGGGTCACATGCTCAGTCGTTCAAGAAGTCTAGTTCTACTTCTTCTTCCTCAGGATTCGGAGATGTGATGCTCTTTGGCAGGAAGAATCAGGGTCCTTGAGGAAATTGTGTTGGGAACCATCCTGCTAACAGGTGTCGGCAGGTTTCAGGGGCATGTTTCTGATGCGTAGAGATTGGTCACCTGAAGAAGGATTGTCTACAGGCCGGGGGAGCTGGTTCTGGCTCAAGTTCTGGTTCTCAGGCTTCAGTGCAGCAGAGACCACAGGGACAGTCGACAAGGGGTTCTAATCTGAAATCTCGTGCTTATGGATGGCAATGGGTCGGGTCTAAACCCAACCCCACATCAAACCCGCCCCGACGGGACAGGTCTAGACCCACCTAAACGGGTCCACAAACGGGTTCGGGGTGGGTCCCGGGTTTGGCCAAACCCTCCCCGAACCTGCTCGCCAAAGTATTTATATATATGTGTATATATATATATATATATATATAAATATATATATATATATATTAATAATATATAATTATATTTTTATACTAAATAAATAATATATTATCCATAATTTGAGTGTATAATATTATGGATTGAAATAAATTTATTTTATTATGATAGGTTTATTATAAAAATGTATCATTATAATGTTTTTTGACTAATAATTATTAATTAATTACAAATTGATAAATTTTAACTTGTGAGAATATTTTTTTATCTTAAATATTATCAATATATATTTGAAATAAAATTTAATGATGTTTATTAATTTTTAAAATTTTAACTTTAATAATATTAAATTTCTTTAATTTCTGGAGGGTCAATCTAATCTAACCCGGACTGGACCCACCGGGTTTGCGGGGCAGGGCAGGGCGGGTCCAAACAGAAGCAGGGCGGGTCTTGTGTTTGCAGTCAAGTGTTTGCCCTGAGTCATGATAAGGCAGTGAATGAGAATGAGAAGGTTATAGCGGGTACGTTCTTATTATTTGATATACCTGCTTTTGCACTCATTGACATTGGTGCATCTCATTCTTTCATTTCTGCACATTTTTTAAGAGGTATAAATTGCCAAACATCTCACTAGATACAGTGGCTGTTGTTTCTACTCTGACGGGTCAGTCTGCGTCGGCTAAGCATCTAGTGTTGAGTTTTCCTTTAGAGTTCGAAGGGAATGTTTTGATGGTGAATCTCATGATATTAGAAATGAAGGATTTTGATTGCATTATGGGAATTGAAGTGTTGAATACATACCGAGCTTCAGTGGATTGCTTCCATAGGTTGGTAAGGTTTCATCCGATTGGTGAAGACAGTTGGTTATTCTACGGTGAGGGAGTGCAACTACAGATGTCGTTAGTATCAGCTATTAAAGCTTGTAAAGCTCTAGAGTCTGGCGAGGAAGGCTACCACATCTATGCAGTTGATAAATCCATTGGAAGTGTTGGTATTGAGAGTATTCCAGTTGTAAATTAATTCAGACATGTGTTTCCAGATGAGATTCCAGGATTTCATCCAGTGCGTGAAGTCGAGTTCGATTGACATAGAGTTAATGCCAGAAACTTATCCTATTTCTTGAGCACCGTACCATCTGGATCCATCAGAGATGGGTGAATTGAAGCAGCAGCTTCAGGATTTTTTGGACATGGGTTACATTCATCCTAGTGTTTCTCCTTTGGGAGCGCCTGTTCTGTGGCCAGTTGAACAGGGTAAAAATAAAAAAAAGTATCATTTGCCTCGTATAGATGATCTGTTTGATCAGTTGCAGGGTACTTCAGTTTATTCGAAGATTGATTTGAGGTCTGGATATCATCAGATGCGAGTCCGGGATCAAGATATAGCCAAGACAACATTCAGGACCAGGTATGGGCATTATGAGTTCCTAGTGATGCCATTTGCATTAACTAATACACCGACTGTATTCATGAACTTGATGAATCGAGTATTCCAAAAATTTCTGGATAAGTTTTTCATCGTGTTTATAGATGATATCTTGGTGTATTCACATGATGTGAAGGAACACGCGTATCATTTGAGGCTGGTGTTGCAGACTTTGAGAGATAGATAGTTGTACGCTAAGTTAAGTAAGTGTGAAACCCTTAGTCGGAGGAGGGTCACCGGAGGATGCTAGAAACTGGTTACGGGGTATGGAGGTTTGTTTTCGGGAGTTCCGATGCACTGAGGAGCAGAGGATGGAGAACCTTGATTTCTTTGTATAAGGACGAGCTTGGAAGTGGTGGGATTCTGCATCTGCACCTTTTATTGCAGCCCGAGGAGTTGCTACCTAGGATGAGTACCGCACAGCTTTCCATAAGCTGTATTTTCCTCCTGCTCTCAGACAGGCAAAGACAAGCGAGTTGCAGGGTTTGCGACAGGGATCGATGTCGATCGATAAGTACCAGTTGAAGTTCTTTGAGTTGCTACCCTATTGCCCCCAGATTTTTTATAGCACAGAGACAAAGTATAATCTGTTCCTCTAGGGCCTTAATCCAGAGATCCACGATCGAGTTGCTGTGGGAGATGACATGACTTACAAGGGCTTAGTGAGTCGATGTCACGAGGAAGAGGATAGCCTCCGCCGTAACAGATCTTTCTTCTTGTCTAGACCCGCGAGTTCTTTGGATCACATGCTCAGTCGTTCAAGAAGTTTGGTTCTACTTCTTCATCCTCAGGATTCGGAGATGTGATGCGCTTTGGCAGGAAGAATCAGGGTCCTTTTAGACATTGTGCTGGGAACCATCCTGCCAACAGGTGCCGGAAGGTTTCAAGGGCATATTTCCGATGTGGAGAGATTGGTCACCTAAAGAAGGATTGTCCACAGGCCAGGGGAGCTGGTTCTAGCTCAGGTTCTGGTTCTCAAGCTTCAGTGCAACAGAGACCACAGGGATAGTCGACAGGGGGTTCTAATCTGAAACCTCGTGCTTAGGGATGGCAATGGGTCGGGTCTAAACCCGACCCCGCATCAAACCCGCCCCAATGGGACGGGTCTAAACCCACCTAAACGGATCCACAATCGGGTCTGGGGTGGGTCCCGGATTTGGCCAAACCCGCCCCGCCAAAGTATACATATATATATATATATATATATATATATATAGAGTTTCTTTCAAGTGCCCATCTATCATGCCCACTACCATGCTCACCAATGATGTGGCACTATTCTATTGGATGTGATAAAGATGTGGTCCAATAGAATAGTGCCACATCATTGGTGGGCATGAAAATGGGCATGATAGGTGGGCACTTGAAAGAAACTCTTTATATATATATATATATATAATATACAAATATATATAAAAATATTATATATAGATATATAATATTAATAATATATAATTATATTTTTATACTAAACAATTAATATATATTATCCACAATTTGAGTGTATAATATTATTGGATTGAAATAAATTTATTTTATTATGATAGGTTTATTATAAAAATGTATCATTATAATGTTTTTTGACTAATAATTATTAATTAATTACAAATTGATAAATTTTAACTTGTGAGAATATTTTTTTTGTCTTAAATATTATCAATATATATTTGAAATTAAATTTAATGATTTTTATTAATTTTTAAAATTTTAACTTTAATAATTTTAAATTTATTTAATTTCTGGCGTGTCAAACAGGTCTAAACCAGATTAAACCCGCCGGGTTCGCGAGGCGGGGAGAGTCCAAAGAGAAGCAGGGCGGGTCCTGGGTTAAGCCAAACCCGCCCTGTTGCCATCCCTACTCGTGCTTCCAATCAAGTGTTTGCCCTGAGGCATGATCAGGCAGTGGATGAGAATGAGAAGGTTATTGAAAGTACGTTCTTATTATTTGATATACCCACTTTTGCACTCATTGATACTGATGCATCTCATTCTATCATTTCTGCACGTTTTGTTAAGAGGTATAAATTGCCATACATCTCACTAGATACAGTGGTTGTGTTTCTACTCCGACGGGTCAGTCTGCGTCGGCTAAATGTCTAGTGTTGGGTTGTCCTTTAGAGTTCAAAAGGAATGTTTTGATGGTGAATCTCATTATATTAGAAATGGAGGATTTCGATTGCATTCTTGGAATTGATGTGTTGACTACATACCGAGCTTCAGTGGATTGCTACCAAAGGTTGGTAAGGTTTCATCCAATTGATGAAGATAGTTGGTTCTTCTACGGTGAGGGAGCACGACCACAGATGCCGTTAGTATCAGCTATGAAAGCTTGTAGAGCTCTAGAGTCTGGCGCGGAAGTCTACTTCATCTATGCAGCTGATACATCCGTTGGAAGTGTTGTTATTGAGAGTATTCCAGTTGTAAATTAATTCTCAGATGTGTTTCAAGATGAGATTCCAGGATTTCCTCCAGTGCGTGAAGTCGAGTTTGGCATAGAGTTAATGTCAGTGACTTTTCCTATTTCTCGAGCACCGTACTGTCTGGCTCCATCAGAGATGCGTGAATTTAAGCACCAGCTTCAGGATTTGATGTACAAGGGTTACATTCGTCCTAGTTTTTCTCCATGGGGAGCGCCTGTTCTGTTCGTGAAGAAGAAAGATGGGTCAATGCATCTATGCATTGACTATTGCCAGTTGAACAGGGTAACAATAAAAAATAAGTATCCTTTGCCTCTTATAGAATCTGTTTGATCAGTTGTAGGGTAATTCAATTTATTTGAAGATTGATTTGAGGTCTGGATATCAACAGATGCGAGCCCGGGATCAGGATATAGACAAGACAACATTCAGGAACAGGTATGGGCATTATGAGTTTCTAGTGATGCCATTTGGATCAACTAATACACCGGCTGTATTCATGGACTTGATGAATCGAGTATTCAAAAAATTTTTGGATAAGTTTGACATCGTGTTTATAGATGATATATTGGTGTATTCACATGATGTGAAGGAACACGCGTATCATTTGAGGCTGGTGTTGCAGACTTTGAGAGATAGACAGTTGTACGCTAAGTTGAGTAAGTGTGAGTTCTGGCTGGATCGGGTGGTGTTTCTTGGCCACATTATATCCAGGGATGGAATTTCTGTGGATTCGAGCAAGATTGAGGCTATAATGAACTGGTCGCATCCGACGACGGTAGCTGAGATCCGTATTTTTCTTGGTCTAGCAGGATATTATAGTAGCTTTATCGCGAATTTCTCGCAGCTAGCTCGACCCTTGACACAACTTTCTCGGATGGGCGTGAGTTTTGAGTGGACTTCAGAATGTGAAGCCAGTTTCTGTGAGCTTTGTTGACGGCTGACTTCTGCACCTGTGTTGGCTTTACCGTTTGGATCTCGAGGGTATGTGGTGTACACATATGCTTCTTCAGGGATTGGGGTGTGTCCTGAATCAGAATGGTCATATGATTTCATATGCCTCTAGAAAGTTGAAAGTTCAAAGTTCACGAGAATAACTACCCAGTGCATGATCTTGAGTTAGCAGCTATTATATTTGCGTTGAAGATCTGGCGTCATTATCTCTATGGCGAGAGATTTTAGATCTTCACAGACTATAAGAGTCTCAAGTATTTGTTTACTCAGGCGGAGTTGAACATGAGAAAGAGACGTTGGATGGATTTGCTTAAGGATTATGATTGTGAAATTAAGTACCATCTAGGGGCTGCTAATCTCACTGCTGATGTCTTGAGTTGCAAGGTGAGAGTGTCCACACTTCAGATCTGTTCTGTGGCAAGTGCAATTGAAGATTGGTCTGCTTCAGGGTATACCTTCAAGCATAAGAATGGTATGCAGAGTATCTAGATGTTTGCGATCTTATCTGAGCCAGCTTTGTATTCTTGAATTAGAGATGCTCAGATGTTTGATCCAAAGACCCAATGTTTGGCTCGTTTAGCTAAAGATGATAGTACATCCGAATTCCACTATTAGTCAGATGGTTTTCTCTGTTTGTCAGGCCGTATTGTTGTTTCGGAGGATGATACTATGAGGGAGGAGATTTTATCCCAAGCTCATCGTTCTAAGTTGAGTATTCATCTTGGAAGCAACAAGATGTACAAGGATTTGCGTACGAGGTTCTGGTGGAAGGGAATGAAGAAAAGTGTGTATCATTATGTTTTGAGATGTTTGGTGTATCAGCAGGTCAAGGCAGAGCACCGAAGACCTGGAGGGTTGCTTCAGAGTTTATCTACTCCTGAGTGGAATTGGGAGTTGATCACGATGGACTTCGTGACCCATTTACCGGTGAGCTCGAGGAATTGTGATGCTATCTGGGTTATGGTGGACGGACTCACCAAGTCAGCACATTTCATTCCTTATAATCGGAACTACAGTTTTGATAGAATGGCACGTTTGTACATCCAGGAAATTGTCTGATTGCATGGAGTGCCTGTGAGCATTGTCAGCGATCGAGACCCCAGGTTTACTTCCAGGTTTTGGGGGAGTCTTCAACGTGCTATGGGTACTACTCTCAGTTTGAGTATGCTTATCACCCAAAGACTGACGGGCAGTCGGAACGCACAATTAGTACTCTTGAAGACATGTTGCGAGCATGTTCTATGGATTTTATTCCAGCTTGGCAAGATCAGTTGCCATTGATTGAGTTCGCGTACAAAAACAGTTACCATCGCAGTATTGGGATGGCTTCGTTTGAGGCGTTGTATGGGAGATGATGTCGTACTCCATAGTTCTGGGAGGAAGTGGGGGAGCGACAGGTATAGGGTGTAAGAGTGGGTGCCCAGTGAGCCAACTGTGTGGCTATGGGCTTTGTTGACTCTTTGTATAAACAATCTTTTGTTTAATATTATTTACACTTTTATGGCAATGACTTTATATTACTTCATATTGTTATATTGTGATATACTATTGTTGTTTTGATAAAGACCTTGAATATACTATAGTGTATGTAAGATGTGGTAGAACATGGAGATGTCTATCATGAAATACATCTTATAGTCACTGTATGTTCTAAAACCGTTCCTAGTCGATTGAGCCGTCCGATAATAAGGATAAGGATCGCTCGAGTTTGAGACTAGCATTTGCGATGCGGAGTACCACGTTTCATTGGTAGGGAACATGGAGATGTTCGAAGCATGCAAATGGATATTCATAGGATGAATAATCGAACTACCCTATCCGGACTTTCCAAGTGGTTATCATTTATCGAGTGGATTAAGTCCGCGGTTTTGGTTGTACACCATTAGTCCTTACGACTTGAAACATCATGGAGACTCTATATGCTAGTGCTGTGCTTTGACTCGTTTACCGACTCTATGGGGTCATCAGGTGTCGAGATTGGGTACAGTTACGACACATATAGGAGTCAATGCATTGTTGTCAAGGATTCACCACATACTTGCGAGTGTGGATATCCTATGCGATCTGAGGAGATATTAGTGTGATAAATCTCTGGCCAGAGTAATTGATGTGATTTAAGAAATGGTTTCTTAGTAGCACATGCGATGTCACTAATTTGATCTTCAAGATGTATTGCATAGTTATCGAATCTTGAGCGACTCTCGATATACCAATGGTTGTTGATTCGATCGGGATATATGGATGAAGGGACCGTACTGTACGCTAACCAAAATCTACTGGTTCTTGTAGGCACTATCAGTGATACCTAGGGAATCATGGGGCGATGTTGCTAGGCGCTTTACCATGATTCGTTGGGCAAGTCGGAAAGTGTTGTTCCGAGTCACAAGGAGTTGTGAGCCCACGGCTAGCTGTATCCCTGAACCATTGAGGGTCACACAGTGTAATGGAGTTTTAATCCCCGTTGAGATAGTTAAATTTAAAGAGTTAAATTTAATGAACTAAGGAGTTGGACTTCTTAAATAAGAGTAAGGGAGTAGGGTTTCCTAAAATGACATAGGGATGGACATTTTTTGGAAACCACTGAATTCGGATTCAGGAAAATTTATTTTGACTTTAAAATGTGCAGAAATGGTTTCTGTGCACATTGGTGAAATCAGTTCATCAATCGGAGTCACGATGAATTTTATATTAATTTCTGAACGAGCGGGCTTTGCTTGTCGGGCCCCAGCTTATGATTAATGGGCCCTAAGGTGTTAGTGGCCTGCATTATAAATAA
The DNA here is from genome assembly GCF_033568475.1 of Henckelia pumila. NCBI lineage: Eukaryota > Viridiplantae > Streptophyta > Magnoliopsida > Lamiales > Gesneriaceae > Henckelia > Henckelia pumila. The sequence continues at coordinate 156,786,479 of NC_133121.1, read as the reverse complement.
GTTATTTCAGTACAGAAATTACACACAACAGGTCATAATTTTTGAGACAGGATTTTCGAAACCCTAGCCCCTCTCAAAACGTTTTCGGCCGCCTCTCCCTCCCTCTGCCCGAGAAAATTCCGGTCTGTGATTTTGAATCGCAGTAAGGAATAACGAATCAAATTCGTGTATTCTCTTCGCAGAAAACTTCTGATAGATTTTCTAGTGCAATCTATCAGAGGGATTAAACCTCTGTTCGTGGACCTGATTGAAGGCGTTCATCGGTTCCAGGGAGAGACAACAAGAGCAGAATTGTTCTGTTGGTGTCCATTAATCTCGTTGCGAGATTTGAGGTAAAATTTATTTAATTGTTATTTAAATTTTACACACACAATAATTTAATCGTTGAATGGTTGATACCCACACCATGGAATTGTTCCATGATAAAAAAAAATTTTTAAACTTCCGCTGCACCGGGTATCAATCGTGATTGATCAGAGAGCCGCGTTTTCAACAGTGGTATCAGAGCCAGGTTGCTCAGATCAAACGATTAAATTAATCAATTGTACAAAATTTTTGGGTCTCGGTTTTTGAAACAAAATAAATATTTTTAAATAAAAAAAAAAAATTTTTCGGGGCAAAACCCGGGCAGCGATTGGATCGCTGCCCGGTGGGGCAGCAATTGTTGCTGCCCCGGGCGGCGCACGGCGCCGCCCAAAGGGGGCGCACGGCGCCGCCCAAGGCGGCGACCGTCGCCGCCCAGGGCAGCGCTGTGCGCTCCCCAGCGCAGTGCTGGGCGCTGCGCAGGGCAGCGCTCGGCGCTGCCCAGGGGCGGCGCTCGGCGCCGCCCAGGGCAGCGCACGGCGCCGCCCAGGGGCGGCGCCAGGCGCTGCCCTAAGGGGGCAGCCGGGCTGCCCCCGGCCCGCGCCCCGGGTGCGGGCCAACCCGGGAGTGTCCCGGGCGGCCCGCGGGAAAAATTATATTTTTATTAATTTTAATATTTAAAATTTTATTTTTGGTCCGGTCAAAAATTGTTTTTGATTGGTTCACGAGATTTCGGATCGAATTGTTCGAGTCCGTAAATTTTAAAATTGATTTTGGATAAATTTGAATTTTTGGAAAATTTTAATATTTTATCCGTAAATTGAATTTTGAAATCAATTATTTTGGTACAATTGATGATAAGATATGATCTTATGATATATTAAGTAAAATATGATTTTATTTGTAAAATTGGATTTTATAGATAAAATATGATTTTATTTGATATAGAGATAAAATATGATTTTATATGTGAAATGAGATTTTATATATAAAATATGATTTTATCTTGTTTAAATTTGAATTGCCACAGCATGTTATCCAATAAATTAATTTTGAATTAAATGTTATTGGATAAGGATGATCGATTGCCATGACCAATTTTGTAGGTGTATGTTAGGAATTTACATTTTGTCTTTATTATTGTTGGTTTTATTAATGGGCCTGGTTTATGGCCCGATATGAATGTCATATGTAATAAAAGTGGGCTTGGTTTATAGCCCGTTCCCACCCCCTAAAAATGTATCCCCTACTTGTCATTGTTATTTATTGTAAATACATTAGATTTAGTGGGAGATCAAGATTTGAAGATGGTGGGCCCAGCAGACAATGAAGACTGAAGAAATGTAAATTGGAAGCATATGTAATAGGATTGCATTTGCATACTGCATATTACCTAGGATTGGACTAAGACCCGTGATTGGCAACCACGGGTCAATTAGAAATGGAATCGATCATCCTATATAATATGTGATATTATGATTGTATGCATGTTTAGACATAAATTGCGTGAATCCGGCAATGCATGCAATAAATTAAATATGATGAGACAAATATTTTTTTATAAATAAAATCCCTCATTTTAAATATGATTTAAAATTTATATCAAGATAAATAAAGGAAATTTAAATATTGTTTAAATGTTCCTACCTTCCATCAACGGTCAATGTATGTGATGCTACCCGCGGATACGGTCCGGCTCATATTATTGGGGGGGCCCGTCCGTCGGAAAGCTGTACATTGGATCGACAAATGTTGTAAGTTGGGTGGAACTCCCATGGGATCGGCTCATATTATTGGGGGATCCACATGGCGACCGTCCATCACAACTTAATATTGATGGGTCATCTTGACATGTCACTTTAAACGGCGTCATATTATTGGGCCCTTATTGGACATGAGGTAAATACATGGGGGTTGCTTTGGAAGCAATTGGGCTCTACCTTTTGAGAATTATGGTTGGCTGATATTATTCGGGACCATAAGTTTGTCAATTGGACTCCATGTTCTCACTAAGGAAAAAGTTTCCCGTTTTCACTAGAGGGTGGTGAAATCGTTAAAATAGTGGGAGTGAGATTCATAAAATTAAATTCGCCTATTTTATGTCTTAGTAAATTGTTAAACAATCATTGATATATGTCTGTTTTCCTTTTCAGTATTTCATACAATGAATTCGCGAAATCCTTTATTCTCGATCCTCGAACAAAACAAGCTGACTGGCGCCAACTATACGGAATGGTTCCGGAAGTTGAAGATTGTCTTAACTTCGGAGAAAATGCTCTATGTGTTAGAGAAAGCACCTCCGAAGGAAGCACCAGCTGATGTTAGTCCGGAGGAATTGGCCAAGCTTGATGCATGGTGGGACCATGACATCAAGACCAAATGCTATATGCAAGCCTCGATGTCTGATGAACTCCAGAGGCGATTTGAGGACACGGTGAATGCTGCTGACATTCACGCGCAACTCAAGGAACTTTTTGGGGCTCAGTCGAGGGCTGAAAGGTTCTCTACTGTTAAGGAGTTGATGACGTGCCGCATGCGTGAAGGGACTTCGGTCCGTGATCATGGGGTACGAGTGATTTGGCTCATACAGAAGTTAGCGACCCTTGATTTGGTGTTGGAGCATGAACTCAATGTGGACTTGCTGCTTCTATCTCTTCCTTCTTCATTTGATGGATTCGTGATAAATTTTAATATGAACAAGATAGAGGCCACCCTTGAAGAGATGGTCAATATGCTCGTTACATATGAATCCACACTTAAGAAGGATAAGCCAGCTTTCTTGGTGGGCTCCTCATCTTCTGCTAAGAAGGGGCCAAGTATGAAGGGCAAGAAACGTTCTGCCCCACCCAAGAAAGTGGAACCCGAGAAGAAGCAAAAGACAAAGGCTTCAAACAATGGAAAATCAAAGGATGTTTGCCATTACTGCAAGAAGCCGGGTCATTGGAAGCGCAACTGCAAGGAGTATCTTGAGCAGTTAGGAACTGCAAAGGGTATGTTCTATATCGAAATAAACATGTCACTTAATACAACTTCTTGGGTATTGGATACCGGATGTGGATCTCACATTTGCAATGATTTGCAGGTGATGACAAGAAGTCGCAGGCTTAGAATGGGTGAGACCCAGCTGAGGCTCGGGAATGGTTCCAGAGTTGAAGCTACGGCCATTGGAGATGTTTGTTTGATTTTGCAGAATGGTTTTAAATTATTGTTGAGAGATGTTTTATTTGTGCCAGATTTAATTAAAAACATTATTTCTATTTCTATGCTTGATAGAGATGGTTATTCTTGTAATTTTGTGAATGGGATTTGCAATATTTACAAGAATGAATGTTTAATTGGAAATGGACAACTTGAAAACGATCTATACAATTTAAAACTAAAAGACGTTCCAGTGAATTGTATTGACAAACCGGCGACAACAAACAAAAGGAAAATCGATAGTCAAAACCCGGCAAACCTTTGGCACGCTAGACTAGGTCATATTTCCTCAAGGAGGATGAACAAGCTAGTGGGAGAGGGCATGTTTGATATGTCTGATATTAACTCTCTACCTACTTGTGAATCCTGCCTAAAAGGAAAAATGACTAAATCTCCTTTTAAGGGGAAACCTGAGCGTAGTCAGAATCTGTTGGATTTGATCCATACAGATGTTTGTGGTCCATTTAGAGTAGGGACTCAACATGGCCACACCTACTTCATTACCTTTACTGATGATTATTCAAGGTATGGGTATTTATATTTAATGAAATATAAGTCTGAAGCATTTGAAAAGTTCAAAGAATTCAGGGCTGAAGTAGAAAACAAGCTAGGTAAAAGTATTAAAGCACTTCGATCGGATCGAGGTGGAGAATACTTGAGTACCGAGTTTTTGGACTATCTGAAAGAGAATGGGATTCTCTCTCAGTGGACTCCTCCTATGACACCACAGCTTAATGGTGTGTCGGAGCGTCGTAATCGAACCTTGTTGGACATGGTTCGATCCATGATGAGCTTCACTGAGCTTCCACCTTCGTTTTGGGGCTATGCGCTTGAAACGGCGGTATTGTTGTTGAACAACGTCCACACTAAAGCAGTGGACAAAACACCATACGAGTTATGGAATGGCAAAGCTCCTAAGTATTCGTACTTGAGGATTTGGGGATGTCCTGTTTACGTGAAGCGGACAGTGGGAGATAAGTTGGATAGTCGATCCAGCTTATGTTATTTTGTAGGGTATCCGAAGAATTCAATCGGATATTATTTCTATTATCCTGCTGAAACAAAGGTGTTTGTTTCTAGGAATGCCACCTTCTTGGAGAAGGAATTCTTATTGGATAAGAAAGGCGAGATGATGGAACTCGAAGAAGTTCGAGAAGAACCCGAAATACAAAATAACGATCCTACACCTCAGGAACCATTGCTGGACACGCCTGAACCTAGAAGATCCGAGAGGACTTCTAGACCTCCTATTCGATATGGTCTTCTTCTTGAAGGGGATCAAGATGAACCCGACATTGGATGTGATCCAAGAAACTTCAAGGAAGCAATTTCTGATGCGGATTCGAATTTATGGCTTGAAGCTATGCAGTCAGAATTGGATTCGATGCATACAAACCAAGTTTGGTCTTTGGTAGATCCTCCCGATGGAATTGTTCCAATAGGGTGTAAATGGATCTACAAAAGAAAGCTTGGGCCTGATGGTAAGGTATTGACCTACAAGGCGCAATTGGTGGCGAAAGGTTATACTCAAAGGCAAGGAGTTGACTATGATGAAACCTTTTCACCAGTTGCTATGTTCAAGTCCATAAGAATCCTTATTGCCATAGCTGCATGGTATGACTATGAGATATGGCAAATGGATGTGAAGACTGCTTTTCTTAATGGAGACATTAAGGAAGAAATCTATATGAAGCAGCCTGAGGGGTTCACATCCATGGGAAGCGAGCATAAGGTATGCAAGCTTCAGAGATCAATTTATGGTCTAAAACAAGCATCAAGAAGTTGGAACCAGAAATTTGATGAAACAATTAAAGATTTTGGTTTCATCAAGAACCCGGAGGAACCTTGCGTGTACAAGAAAGTAGTTAAGGATGCGGTGACATTCTTAGTACTTTATGTTGATGACATCCTACTCATTGGGAATGATGTAGGGATGTTGCAGTCAACAAAGATATGGTTATCAGGTAGATTTTCGATGAAGGATTTGGGAGAGGCATCCTACATTCTTGGGATACAGATCTATAGAGATAGGTCTAAGAGAATGATAGGACTCACTCAATCAACCTACATCGATACCATATTGAAACGGTTTTCAATGGATGGGTCCAAGAGAGGACATCTACCCATGTGTCATGGAGTTTCTCTATCCAAGTCTATGTGTCCCAAGACTGATGCAGAGATAGAGAATATGACACATGTACCATATGCGTCAGCTATAGGTAGTATCATGTATGGGATGATATCTACCAGACCGGATGTAGCATTTGCTCTGAGTGTCACGAGCAGATATCAGTCTAATCCTGGTCAAATGCATTGGAAAGCCGTGAAGGACATTCTTAAGTACTTGCGAAGGACTAAGAATATGTTCATGGTTTATGGAGGACGAGAACTCAAACTGGAAGGCTATACCGACTCTAGCTTCCAAAGTGATGTGGATGACTCGAAGTCTACCTCTGGATTTGTGTTCATGCTCAATGGCGGTGCTGTCTCTTGGAAGAGTTCCAAGCAGGACACCACAGCGGATTCCACCACTGAGGCTGAATACATTGCAGCATCAGCTGCTGCTAAAGAGGCCGTTTGGATGAGGAATTTCGTCCAAGAGTTGGGCGTCATTCCTGAATTTGTTGGTCCAGTCCCGGTGTACTGCGACAACACGGGTGCCGTTGCTCAAGCAAAGGAACCAAGGTCTCATCAAAGGTCCAAACACGTACTGAGGAAATACCACATAATCCGGGAGATTGTGGAAAGAGGAGACATCATTGTCGAACGAGTGGCCTCTGCAGACAATATCGCTGATCCACTTACTAAGCCTTTGCCAGGACCATTGTTTGACAAACATCGCGAAGCAATGGGTCTACGTAGTATGACTAGTTGGCTATAGGGCAAGTGGGAGATTGTAAGAGTGGGTGCCCAGTGAGCCAACTGTGTGGCTATGGGCTTTGTTGACTCTTTGTATAAACAATCTTTTGTTTAATATTATTTACACTTTTATGGCAATGACTTTATATTACTTCATATTGTTATATTGTGATATACTATTGTTGTTTTGATAAAGACCTTGAATATACTATAGTGTATGTAAGATGTGGTAGAACATGGAGATGTCTATCATGAAATACATCTTATAGTCACTGTATGTTCTAAAACCGTTCCTAGTCGATTGAGCCGTCCGATAATAAGGATAAGGATCGCTCGAGTTTGAGACTAGCATTTGCGATGCGGAGTACCACGTTTCATTGGTAGGGAACATGGAGATGTTCGAAGCATGCAAATGGATATTCATAGGATGAATAATCGAACTACCCTATCCGGACTTTCCAAGTGGTTATCATTTATCGAGTGGATTAAGTCCGCGGTTTTGGTTGTACACCATTAGTCCTTACGACTTGAAACATCATGGAGACTCTATATGCTAGTGCTGTGCTTTGACTCGTTTACCGACTCTATGGGGTCATCAGGTGTCGAGATTGGGTACAGTTACGACACATATAGGAGTCAATGCATTGTTGTCAAGGATTCACCACATACTTGCGAGTGTGGATATCCTATGCGATCTGAGGAGATATTAGTGTGATAAATCTCTGGCCAGAGTAATTGATGTGATTTAAGAAATGGTTTCTTAGTAGCACATGCGATGTCACTAATTTGATCTTCAAGATGTATTGCATAGTTTTCGAATCTTGAGCGACTCTCGATATACCAATGGTTGTTGATTCGATCGGGATATATGGATGAAGGGACCGTACTGTACGCTAACCAAAATCTACTGGTTCTTGTAGGCACTATCAGTGATACCTAGGGAATCATGGGGCGATGTTGCTAGGCGCTTTACCATGATTCGTTGGGCAAGTCGGAAAGTGTTGTTCCGAGTCACAAGGAGTTGTGAGCCCACGGCTAGCTGTATCCCTGAACCATTGAGGGTCACACAGTGTAATGGAGTTTTAATCCCCGTTGAGATAGTTAAATTTAAAGAGTTAAATTTAATGAACTAAGGAGTTGGACTTCTTAAATAAGAGTAAGGGAGTAGGGTTTCCTAAAATGACATAGGGATGGACATTTTTTGGAAACCACTGAATTCGGATTCAGGAAAATTTATTTTGACTTTAAAATGTGCAGAAATGGTTTCTGTGCACATTGGTGAAATCAGTTCATCAATCGGAGTCACGATGAATTTTATATTAATTTCTGAACGAGCGGGCTTTGCTTGTCGGGCCCCAGCTTATGATTAATGGGCCCTAAGGTGTTAGTGGCCTGCATTATAAATAAGTTATTTCAGTACAGAAATTACACACAACAGGTCATAATTTTTGAGACAGGATTTTCGAAACCCTAGCCCCTCTCAAAACGTTTTCGGCCGCCTCTCCCTCCCTCTGCCCGAGAAAATTCCGGTCTGTGATTTTGAATCGCAGTAAGGAATAACGAATCAAATTCGTGTATTCTCTTCGCAGAAAACTTCTGATAGATTTTCTAGTGCAATCTATCAGAGGGATTAAACCTCTGTTCGTGGACCTGATTGAAGGCGTTCATCGGTTCCAGGGAGAGACAACAAGAGCAGAATTGTTCTGTTGGTGTCCATTAATCTCGTTGCGAGATTTGAGGTAAAATTTATTTAATTGTTATTTAAATTTTACACACACAATAATTTAATCGTTGAATGGTTGATACCCACACCATGGAATTGTTCCATGATAAAAAAAAATTTTTAAACTTCCGCTGCACCGGGTATCAATCGTGATTGATCAGAGAGCCGCGTTTTCAACATAGGGACCAAAAGTAGTCCAGCAGGTTGTTGATATTGTTGGATAGATCAAAAAAATAATTAAGACTGCGCAGGATCGGCAGGATAGTTATGCAAATGTTAAACGCAGACCTTTGAAGTTTGAAGTGGGAAAGAAAGTGTTTTTGAAAATCTCACCATTTCGCAGGATTTTGAGATTTGGTCTCAAGTGTAAGCTATCTCCTAGGTTCATTGGTCCATTTGAGATGTTGAAAAGTGTTGGAGATCTGGCTTACAGGTTGGCGTTACCATTGTATTTGTCAAGTATCCACGACGTGTTTCATGTTTCACTGTTGCGACGGTATGTAGCAGATGATTCTCATATTTTACAGCTGTCTGAAGTACAGTTGGATGCAGATTTTATGAACGTGGAGAAACCATTGCGTATCATAGGTCATAAGGATAAGGTCTTACGCAGCAAGATCATTCCTCTTGTTCTAGTTCAGTGGTAGTGCCAAGGAACTGGGAAGCCACTTGGGAAATTGAGAGTTGTATGCGTACAGATTATCTAGAGTTATTTTAAAATTGTTGTATTTAAATTGTATCTTGTAAAATTTTCAGTTTGAATAAAAGATGTTTATTCAGTATTTTTAGTGCATTTAGTATATTTAGTACATACAGTATTTTTAGCTCTGGCTCCTTATAGTAAATAGGAAGTATGCTATAGCGTAGTTAAGGCTTTTAGAATAAGATTATAATTCACGAGTAATTTGCATTGCAGTGCGGATTATAGGCTTAAACATAGAGCTGGTCTAGCTTGTCTAGTGTATGAGGTACGGTGGTATTATTCGAGATATTCAAATTGAGTATTCATGTATTTTGTGTTTGCATGGATTATGTGATTGCATGTTTTATATGCATATATATACAAAATGACATTATTGTATGTTTCATACATGAGCATATTGAGCCTTTACCTTAGATGTATCCTTTAATAGAGCGCTCACCCTACGAGTTTGTGGATGGTTGGATACGTAAGTCCTGTGTCAGGTCACCATTATGGTTGGACACTTGTACTAGTATCAGGTCAACATTATCCACTGTGTATATGAGCCACCTCCTGAGGCGACTGCGCAGCGTGCTATATACCCTGAGCTCGGTTTATTGAGTCAGTTTCTTGAACTGAGTTTCTTGGTACCTAGTTCACTTGCATACATGCACATATAATACCGTATACTCATACTCTCATACTGAGCTTATCATGCTCACATCCTGTACTTTGTTGTATCTGGACACCCTATTCCATGGGGCAGGTCTTCGGCTGGATGAGGTGGGTGGTTCCAGGAGAGCTTAAGCGATGGATGGCCAACAGAGTTTTTTCTAAACTTTTGTTTCTGTTGTATTTGGGTTAAAACACAGGATTATTCGATATGGTTGTATAACAATATTTTAATTGTTGTTTAAAATTTTTGTTGTTATTTCTCTGTTTTATTTGATTAAGTTAAATGCATGCTTAAGCTTTTCATTAGTAGGTTATCACGGAGCGGGTCACTACAACGACATTGTCACAATACAGTGATTTGGCGAAGACTTTGCAATTTTCCCAATTGTAGTATCCTTTCGGGTATAATGTTTTTGCCTGCAGTATCAGAAGTAACTCGGTTCTGTTTTCTCATAGATGGTTTATTCGGAGGTTTTGACTCTAAGATAAGAGCTTTGACACAGTTAGCCAATAGAAAAGATTGTATACATTGTCGATCGTGGATTAACACTAAAGATATTAGAACTAGTGACAAGATTAAAAGGTGATACAATGGATTTTGTATCGTATCTATCTACTAGATAACAACATATGTTAGTTGTATGTTGATTACCTAAATGATTATTGTAGAATCTATGTGTTTCCAGGTTTGATTAGTGACTAGTTGCAATAGATGATTGCAATTCTGCAAGGGTATTCTATTGCTGGTTGAGCTGCAATAACTTTGATTACTAAGCCAGTACAGTTCCTTCAGTATGAGTTGGAAACATGTAAGTAGCTAGAAGAGCTACTCGTACTTTCTGTTGATGGTGCTAATTGACGGTATTTCTAGTCATAGTGTTGCAAGAACTGTGGAGATAATTTTAATAAAGTTTAGTTAGGCGACACCACCATTGATTATAATTTGTATAAAAGATATGTCAGAGGAATCTTGAATTTGTGCTTTAGAGCATGGTATCAGCTATCATGATCAAATTTCAGTGCGTCGAGATCTACTAGGATTTCAAGATATTGAGTGGTGGTTTGGTGGAAATTTTCATGCGATTTATTGGGATTACGTGATGAGACCAATCTTGTATATCTGCTCAGATATTAGGGGATGAGACTGTCATTCAAATTCAACCACGTGACAAGGAAATTGATGATTGAGTTTTTTTGACTCGGCCAGTGGTGCTCATAACTTGAACCATGAAGAGTGCTAGAGTGTGGCATCAGTTTTGGAATGCATATTGTAATGCAAGATAAACCATATTCAGTTGTTTCGGACTAAAGCAACTTCTACCTATCTAGATGGGTTTCAGATTTTATAAAGGAACAAGGAAATTAGAATAAACTTGTTCTCAATCCTTAGCTAAGCAAGTTAACAGTTGACACTGTGAATCTTTAGCAAGGAAGTTCTTGATAATAGAAACTTCGGTGTCAGATACGGTGCAATTATAGGAATATATTGGTGTTTGGATTCGAGTAAATATTAAGTTCAATACAGATGTGTCTCGACCGGGCATTTTAGGTTTCCAGATAGTAATTTTCTTATGGTTTAGACCCATGATTAATCAACAGTTTTAGGTATCCTGTTGTGGGTACATTCATAGGGTTGACCAAGACCTGATTTCGAGGATGAAATCTCTTAAGGTAGGGAAAATATAGTATCTTGATTCTTGAAATAAGCGATTAACTTTCTAAACATGATTAAGGAATTATCGGATGAGATTATTAAGTAGAAAATCGGATTCAGGATATTCGGAAATGGTCCGGAGGGTTCTAAGTGTTCAAGCAGTTCGGAAGGTCCGAACTTGAGCTACGTTTAGATTGGTGGCTTTGATCTTGATTTCGGAAGATCTGAACTTTATCCCGACGGGCAGATATGAGTTTCTGATTGGTGATTTGACAAGAGTAAGTTCGGAAGCTCCAAACTCCTAGTTTGGTAGGGCCAAACTCTATCGGCAACTGTGTTGTCAAATCAAACGACACATGTTCAGTGGAGGGAGTTCAGAAGGGAGATCGAAAGTTTCGAAGTAAGTTCGGAAGCTCTGAACGAGAGATCGGACGTTCCGATCGTGGTCTATAAATAAGGGAGCCAAGGTCCTTATTTCCTTGCTCATTTCCCTCTCTCTCTCTCTCTCTCTCTCTCTCTCTCTCTCTCCTTATTGTTGATTTTTAGGCATTCTAGGTGTCATTTCGGAGGCCGGACGATAAAGAGGCCCTACTGGAATCATAGCAGAGTTGTGCCAAGGTTTTGAGCCATTGCCATCAAAGGGCTGACTATGGATGCAGGTATATTGCTAGACTCTGATTAGCTTTTTTGAGTAGATATTAGTCTAGTTAAGGCTTTTAGTAAGCGATAACTGATATGGTGATTATCTGCTTTTAGGCTTGGACTTGAGTACCCGAGTGGCTAGGTTGCTTGAGTTTCTTGATTTGAGGTACGAACGTACTATCCGAGATATTCGGGTTGAGTATACATAAACTATGTTTGCATGATTATATGGCATGGCTTATGTGCATTTATTATGCCACGATTATTACTCCTACATGCATTATCATGTGGAACCTATACCTTAGTATTACCAGTAGAGGGGTCGCTCAGCCTCGAGTTATTTTGTGGATGGATTCCATGGATTTGGGTTCGGTTATTTCCATGATTTATGGTATGAAAGCCACCTCCTGATGCGATGGCCCGGCGTGCTACATACCATGGCGTCTTCAGACTGAGCAGTGATTTTTACCATGATAAGTTTCCGGTACCCGTTCATTTGCATTAGAATTCATAGCATATGTATACTCATACCTTCGTGCTAAGTGTTGTTATCGCTCACGTCCATGTATTTTTCTTCGGACACCCATTCGACGAAGCAGTTGTAGGCTTCTCAGGTTTTGGGATCAGTGTGTAGTTGGCGAGGGTTTTGGACTCAATTAGTGTCAGCAGAGTTAGTTAGGATTTTTCCTCTTGTGCTTTGGGTTTTTAGATTGGGTTGTATATTATTTTTGGTTCCAGTTATTTATCGGATGTATTCTGTCGGATTAGTATTTGATTTAAGTTTTCACATTTTTATCTGATGATTTTTGTTCTTTAAGTTAATTACATGCTTAAGTCTCTGTTAGTAGGTTATTCTAGAGTGGGTCACTACAGCATTACCTAGGTAATGGGCTCGAATTATTTTTGGACCAGGGCGAATTTTAAAGTTTTTAAGTTAATTTGGGTTAAATTGAAATTTTATGAAAATTTGACTAATTTGCCTTTAAAATTAATTTTAATAAAATTATAAATATTTTTTTCTGAAATAAATAATTAAAATATGATTTTAAATATTTATAGTAAAATAAATTTTATAAGAAATTAATTATTATTGAATTAATTGAAAATTAAATAATTTAATTTATTAATTCATTATATAATTGTGGCTGTTAGTAATAAAATTACATGTTACATGATTTTATGAATTTTATAATATTTGATATTATATGCATAGAGGATGATCGAGAGTCATGATCAATGTGCTAGGTGAATGTTAGGATATGTTACTGTTTTTTATTATTTATTTATTTTGAATAAAAGTGGACCTGGTTTATAGCCATTTCCCATCCCATGAGATATACCCCTTATGTGTCATAGCTATTCAAATGTAATCATTAGAATTATTGAGAGATCGAGATTGGAAAACGGTGAGCCCGATGATCAAGATGAAGACATGTAAAATATTGGATGCTTATATAATAAGTTGTATTTGCATCCCTATATTTACCTAAGATTCGGACTTTTATCAATGTTTGACTCACACGGATCACATAGTATTGACAATCGATCATCTTTATTTATTTAATTGTCATATTATGAATGCATGTATGTATATTATTATATAATATAGTTGCATGAATCTGGCAAACATACAAAATCATGGAACACGATTTTAAATAAAATAATGAGACAATTTTAAAATTAAATTCTCTCATTTTGAATATGATTCAAAATTTATATTAAGACACAAAAATAAAAATTAAAAGAGTTTAATTTATTCTTGTATTTCATTAACGATGGTTGCATGATGAACGCTAACTGCGGTCAGTGTCTGACTCATATTATTGAGGATGCGAGGCCTGGACGCCAAAAATCTGTGATTTCCACTGACATAGTGATGTAAATTGGGTGGAACTTCCATGAATTCGGCTCATATTATTGAGGAAACTCATGAAGATCATCTAATACGATTCAACATTGATGGGTCGACTTGACTTTCAAAGATAAATGACGTCATATTATTGGTCTTTATCAAGAGTGAGGCGAAACACGTGGAGGTTGCATGGGGATGTAGTTGGGATCTACCTTTTAGAAATTATGATTGACTGATATTATTCGGGATCATGATTGTCTAATTTGACTTCACGTGCTCACTAAGGAATATTGATTTCTTGTTTTCATTAGAGAGTGGTGAAAATGTCAGAAAAATTTACAAAATTAAAGTCCTTATTTTATACCTTATTTAATTATTTAAAATAGTCGATAATATTTATTTGTTTTCATACTCATTATATATTTTAAATCGATTTATTATAATCCATCCACGATTATCAACCAAAACTAACAAATAAGTCTGGCCGAAAAATTTGAAGATTGTCTAATGTCAGAAAGAATCACATATGAACTTATTAAAGCTCATCTAAAAGATGCACATGATCGATGTCAGTCTTGTGAAACTGACAAAACTTGAGAGATGGTGGGACCATAATCTGCAAGCAAAATGTTATATGTTGACTTCTATATCAAAAGAACTATAGAGATGGTTTGAACAAAAGGTAAATGTTGTTGACATTCATCTGCAAATGCAAGATTTGTATGGTTCACAACCTCATTCGATGAGGCCAACAAGAAATCCAATAAATTACACAAAACTGAACAAATCTATTTCCACTGAAATGCATATGAACATTATAAGGAATATCTAATCCAGGAGTGTTCTGGCTATGATTTTTTTAATATAAAATTTAATCTCTCGATAAATTCTTCTTGGATATTGGATACCAGATTGGTTCTCAATTTTGCGATGATTTGCAAACGATGACAAGAAGTTTAGAGAGTGAGAGAGCTTTTTGAGATTTTGATAAAGGAGCAAAGGGTTATTGCCAAGATCATTTGAGACGTTATTTTAAACAATAATTTTAAGTTACTTTTGAGAGACGTTTAATATGTTCTTGATTTGGTTAAAACATTATGTCTATTTATATGCGTGATAGAGATGATTATTCTTGTGTTTTTGCTAAAGGTGTTTGCAATTAATACAAGAATGAATGTTTAGTTGGAATTGGTGAATTACAAATCAATCTTTACAACTTAAAATTGAAAGATATTCGATTAAAAATCGTCCAAACGATAACAACAACAAACAAAATAAAGCAATACAGTCAAAACCCTGCACATGGGAAAGCCTTATTTTTACATGTATCTTTTAATAGTCAACCAATTATTTTTAATTTCAAGAAAAAATAAGAAACTAATTACAGCTTGTATTATTTTTTTCAACCAATCATTTAGGCGAAAACTTTCTAATTTTGGCAACAACTCAACTTTTATATATAATATAGATAGATATATATATATATATATATATATATATAACTAAAACTTTTTATTAATAAAAATTAAAATTTTATTTTATTTTACCAAAATTTTATTAAATTTGGGATAAAACACATAATATCATAAAATTTAATATTAATAATTTTTTAGTTTTGATTTTATGATATACTTCTAGTGATATTAACAAAATATAATTTCTTAAATACATGAATTCTATTATATTATTTAGAAAACATCCCTAATTGAAATAAAAAGTTGACTTGTAAATATAGCCTAATGAAAATGAAAAACAACAATATCATCTTCCTACATGACGGGATCCCGAAAATTTGGATCCCGATACTTTTCAGGTATGAGACCAAGAGAAAAAAATATTCTCAATTCTTATCGGGATGAAAATTGAGTAGAGATGTTATGGGACGGTTTGTCAAGATCTAAATGTTGCTTCTGGGGTAGAACAAATAGTGAGCTGCTACTTGTTCTACTAAAAGACTTAAAAAGGCATCTACTGGTCCAGCAGTGAGTTCAGCAGTGTTAGCAACTGAACTATCCTTTTTCTTTGAATCACCAGAAGTCAACCACCAAGATATGGTTGTGCGAAAAATGTCAACTAGGAGATTTTACTAGCATCATCTGGATCTGCTGGAGTATAAGAATGAGTATAAAAACAGTAGATGACACAAAGATTGTTTTTGGATGTTTGGAGACTCAACTGCTCCTATGTCACCCCTTCTTCTGGTTCTTTCAGAAGGTACCACTAGAAGACTTTGAGTATTACAACCCTTGCAACAGCCCACCTCAGCTAGGACTTATTCTACTGCCTACAACTCAGACTCCTAGTATATATGAATCAGTTCTCTAGTGATTCTTACAAGAGTGTTTTGGTCAGTTCACATAACTGATTAGTTTACAGTGATTGTATAACTCAACACATAACACAAAGTGATCCTAAGATATATGTTGTATCTTGATGCGTGTGCTATTGTTCTTCGGCTTTTGTAAATGATCTTCTTTTGTAAGCGTTGAAATCTTCTTCAATGTATGAAACAACTGAAGGTATTCAGTTTCTTCTTTGTAAGTGGTGTGAGTTTTTGTAAGCCGGTGTCGTGTTTTGTACGTTGTGGTATCTTTTTATAGCTGCAAGATAATGGTCGTCATGATTCAAATATATCCGTTGATTAATAGTTATTTTCTTGTCGTTTAGTTTACTGTAGAGAGGTACACTGTGGCTGCGCAAGTCAGTGTACTAGAGACCTTTGGGTAAAAGCTAGGACTGGTTAATAAGATGTTCTGATCTGGTATGGTATTCTCCTGATGTCTGTTATTTGAGTTTATGCTCTGCTGTTTTGAGCTTTTCTGCTTCGCAGTCTTCTGTTGTTGTTGTTTATGTGCGACGTCATTTTCTTAAACACCGAAACTTAGACAACTGATTTCTTAATAATTTTCCCCTTTTTGGTGTTTGAAAAACTTAAGAGCAATGAATTATTTTGTCATTTACAAACACATCGACTCTTAAAAAAACTTCAGAGCTAGATAAATCTGCTGTTGTCTGATGCTGTTCCGATGTCTCTTGTTATTTCGATTGATTTTTCGAATATGCTGAGGTTCTTGTCTGTTGTTGATTGTGCTACCGGTGAGTGTCTTCATACCACTAGTCAGGACACTAATTTGGATCTATTGATTTTTTCTTCTGCTGGTTGGGTAATTTATCTGTTTAACGTTCCCCCTCAATTACTGCTTCTGCTTAAGTCTAGTCATTTGGTATTCTGCTATTGTTGATTGGAATTAACTTCTTTTGCTGAGGGATGTCTTTTCAGTAGTAATCTATCCTTGGTCTAGAATTTCTAAGGAGACTATAATTTATGAGGTCGATGTTTCGAAGGAAGATCTCTTCATATATGTCAGTACGTGTCATTTAATGGGAAAAGTGATCATGAAAACAGTTCTTTATATTCGAATTTTCATCCATAAAAGATGAATTTAGTCATAAAATAATTTATGGAGGTGTTTAGAAATATTTGTGACGATGAAATTGCAACAAAGATACCGTTACTACTGGCCAAGATAGAGTTTCTCAGAAGAGTTCTAGTAACTTCCCTTCGTCAAGAGATTGCAAGATTGGAGAATTATATGTAAAGACTTGGTACAACCAATCCTGAGGAAGTCTTTAGCCTGGATGGCGCCTACCTTCTTTCAGCAATGAATGAACTAAGTTCTCCAGATAAGATTGTTGCACATCCAAGATACCATAGGGCTTTAGCTGGTGAATTAGTGATATGATTCTTGTTGCACAAAAAACAAACACTATTATAAACGAATCGCACCCTCAATTCGATGACTAAAGAAACAAAGAAATTTTTTCAATCTTTGAAACAAGTAACAATTTGGATATCCATCTCTAATTTACAACGAAACTAGCAACAGATAATCACGAGATAAACAATTGATCTCAACAGAACTTTCAGAAAACTTATTTCTGACAATCCACGAAGAAAAACAATCGACAAGCGCCATAAAGTTAATAAACTTTGATAAGTTTTATTTGAAAACAAAGAAAAGCTTTGAAAAAATTCTAGAAAGAATTTTAATTGAATAAAATCAATAATAATCTGAATTGTTATTCCACAATTAAGCAATCTATTGTTATATATTTTTTACAACTAAAAAATAATAAAATATAATGCAAAATATATCAAAAGATAGTTTTCTAATAAGCTTAAAATATCCAAAAATAGGTAAAATATAAAAAATAATAATAAAATCCCGCACATACATTACATGCCGTACTGTGTGTAAATCACGCACTAGCGCAGAACCGCTGATCCGAAGCGCAAAAGCGCTATTGCTACGAACACGAGGTGCAGAAGCACTGGAAACTAGCACAGAAGCGCTGCTCTTACGTACACGAAGCGCTGAGGCACTACATCGATAGCGCAGAAGTGCTTGATCCTGTAATGGTCAGCGCAATAGTGCTAAATCTAGGCGCAGAATCGCTTGCCCTGTTCCTTTTTCTCTTCTATTTTCTTCACCTTTTCTTCATAGTTTTGGTCTTTTAGCACTTCAAAATCCTACAGTTAAAAACCGTAGGGTACTCTGCTGAGTGCAATACAAGGATTCAATTAAAAATTACTGAATTGGAGAATATTAAAATGCTGAAAATTAAAACAAGAACCTGTGAAATACAGATGTCTGCGTACTTTTACGCAATCGAAGCAAAACAAACTCAGTTTGGTTGCTTCAGACCCACTACAAACAATTCTTTATATTCGAATTTTCATCCATAAAAGATGAATTTAGTCATAAAATAAATTATGGTGGTGTTTAGAAATATTTTTGATGATGAAATTGCAACAAAGATACAGTTACTACTGGTCAAGATAGAGTTTCTCAAAAGAGTTCTAGTAACTTCCCCTCGTCAAGCAATTGCAGTATTGGAGAATTATTTGTAGAGACCTGGTACTAGGGCTGTAAACGAGCCAAACCGAGCCGAACTATAGCAAAATT
Organism: Henckelia pumila; assembly: GCF_033568475.1. Taxonomy (NCBI): domain Eukaryota; kingdom Viridiplantae; phylum Streptophyta; class Magnoliopsida; order Lamiales; family Gesneriaceae; genus Henckelia; species Henckelia pumila. The sequence goes on along the minus strand of NC_133121.1, from coordinate 156,767,924 downwards.
TTAGTGTTCGAGTTTGAGCTCGAGTTCGAATTGAGATATTCGAAGCTCGAAATTTTTTTTTATTTTCGGCTCGAGTTTGATTCGATAGAAAGTTCAAGTTCGAGTTCGAGTTCGGGATTGAGTTTGATTCAAATATGTTATATAATATCTATATAATATTATCTATATAATATATATTATATAAAATATTATATATGTATATTATATAAAGGCTCGTAAACTTTCGAACATAATATTTTAGGCTCGACTTTGGCTCGTATAATAATTTGAGTTCGGCTAGAGTTCGAAAAATTTAAATCCAAATCGAATATTTTTTCGAGCCGGCTCGAAAAGTTTGCGAGCCGGCTCGACTCATTTACAGCCCTACTTGGTACAACCAATCCTGAGGAAGTCTTTAGCCTGGATGGCGTCTAACTTCTTTCACTAATGAATTAACTAAGTTCTCTAGATAATAATGTTGCACATCCAAGATACCATAGGGCTTTAGCTGGTGAATTAGTGATATGATTCTTGTTGCAAAAAAACAAACACAATTATAAACGAATCGCACCCTCAATTCGATAACAAAAGAAACAAAGAAAATTTTTCAATCTTTGAAACAAGTAACAATTTGGATATCCACCTCTAATTTACTACGAAACTAGCAACAGATAATCACGAGATAAACAATTTATCTCAACGGAACCTTCATAAAACTTGTTTCTGACAATCCACGAAGAAAAACAATCGACAAGCGCCACAAAGTTAATAAAATTTGATAAGTTTGATTTGAAAACAAAGAAAAGCTTTGGAAAAATTCTAGAGAGAATTTTAATTGAATAAAATCAATAATAATCTAAATTGTTATTCCACAATAAATCAATATAGTGTTATATATTTTTTACAACTAAAAAATAATAAAAGATAATGCAAAATATTGCAAAAGATATCAAAAGATAGTTTTCTAATAGGCTTAAAATACCCCAAAATAGGTAAAATATCAAAAATAATAATAAAATCCCGCACACACAATACACGTCGTACTGTGTGTAAATCACGCACTAGCGCAGAAGCACAGAAGCGCTGCTCTTACGTGCACGAAGCGCTGAGGTGCTACATCGATAGCGCAGAAGCGCTTGATCCTAGAATGGTCAGCGCAGTAGCTCTAAATCTAGGTGTAGAGTCGCTTGCCCTGTTCCTTTTTCTCTTCTATTTTCTTCACTTTTTCTTCATTGTTTTGGTCTTTTAGCACTTATATAACATTTAAATATCCTCCAACTTGATCTTCAAGTACTCCAACTCCCTCTTGATAATTTATCATCAAATATTGAAGCGCGTCTTTTAACTTCTTGCTCCGTCCTCTCGTAATTCGTCCTCGAGCCAAAACTAATGGATCTTTAGCTTCCGTAGAAGCTTGATCAACACGCAAGCCATCCATGATCGTATTATCCTTCCCTTCTTGAAAAGGATTTGTCCTCCAATCTCGATCATCACCTACATCAAATAACTACAAATCAAAAACATTAAAAGTAATAATCACATTGTACTCACCTGGCAAGTCCAATTTGTAGGCGTTGTTGTTCATTCTCTCAAGGACTTGAAATGGACCATTGATAAGTGCAATTTATGCACTTAATTTATATATAATTTTACTAGGCTTTTGTCATGTATCGAGTGGATTTTATGTATATTTATTGTTGTTTTTGTGAGATTCAAGGATTGTAGGAAAATTAACAAGAAGAAGTGGAAAGATGAAATATGGGACAGCAAACTTCAGAAAATCACTGGAAATGTTTGAGACATCTAAATCATATCTCCACCATTTATAATAAATTTTAAATGTTTTGAAGCTGCTGTCAAAATTTCAGCTCGATCCGACGGTTAGATTGTGAGATATGATTTTTTAAAAATTGTCGCGCGCTGTAGAATAGAATATGAGAGAGGCATGCGCGCCTCTTTCTATGCGCTCCCGTGCTACCTGGACGTGAAAAGAGAATAAAGACGTATATCATGCACGCCCGCCCCTATTTCTATGCACGCCCGCGCCGTCGCGAAGTCATATTTTATTTTATTTCGAGAATGAAACTTTGGAAACTTTTTCGGGCTTTTCTTTGATGGATTGGGGGTACATATAAAGGAGACTTTTTATCAATCAACAAGAGAAGGAGCCGCACAATAGAACTGCACAAATAAGCCTCACACTTTGGAGAGAATTGATAGAAGAAGAAGCGGCACCCAAACAACAGAATCACAAACAACTATGCATTCAAGTAGGCTTGGGACGCGGATTTGAAACGTAGGAGCGAACGTCAAGGGATAATCAAATCACAAGACAGAGGAAATTCATCTGGGGACGGAGAATCAACTCTAATATGTGATTTTTATTATCTGCCTTGATTTATTATGAGATTTTTGAATATGTCTACGTGTTTAATTATTTCATTATAAACTTATTGGTTGTTTCTAGAGATTGACGGATCTTGATTTGATTTTCATGTTTTGAATATTATTTTGCCTAATATTATTTGTTCTTAACAATTTATTTGTGTATTCTTGATTTGATTTCTTTCAATTTACTGGCCATAGATTGAATGTTAAATTTATTTGAAATCTGACACTCGGGAGAGGAGATTTTGAATAGGATCATAGGAAAACACAACCTAGGATTTTTGTAGAGTTCGGGAGGCATACAAGTTCCTTTGAGGTCATTGAAAGAGAACCATAGAACTTGATTAAGAGGGTGTTTGGCATAGCTTAAAAGCTCTTTAAAATAGCTTATAAGCTGTTTTAGAGCTTTTAAGCTCTGAAAATATGTTTGGTAAATTTTTTTAAAAACAGCTTATAAGCTGTCAAAATAAGCTGTTTGACAGCTTATAAGCTGTTTTTAAAAAATTAAGGGGGAGGTACTTTTTTCAAAAAGATCTTATTTTAATATTCTCTCTCTCTAAAATATCCTTGAATATTTTAATAAATCTCCATCTTATCCTCCACCCATTAAATATTAAATATTATTTAAAAAAAATTACAAATCACATAAATTTTTCTAAAATTAAATATTAAAACAATTTTATTTTTTAATATAGGTTTATTCTAAAATTATTTTCGTATATGTATAATTCGAAATATTATTTTCATACAATTATACTTTTTTTTGTAATTTTGACAATAAAAATATCTTATAACACCAAACACATCAACATTTTAAGTTATTTAAAATAAGTTTACCCAAACACTTTAACAACTTATTTTTAAAATAAGTTCTAACAACTTATAAGCTCGTAAAACAGTTTTTAAGCTCTAAGAGCTTATAAGCTCTTTTTAATAAGCTTAGCCAAACACCCTCTAAATTATTTTGTTGTTTATTTCTGATAGGGATATCGATATTAGCATTAGAAAAATAACATTTACTCGGCGCTCGGAAGAGACAGTAAATAACAATTAAGGGTTCTTGGCCTATAAATTGGAATAGATTATATAATCAATTGATATGATTTGAATGAATAAAAATCGAGTGATATCTTGTATCTAGAACCCGTCTCAGATCATGTTCCCAAAGCCATCCTTGAAATTATGGATTCTTTCTTTTATTTTAGATTAATATTGAATTTTAAACTTTGATTTTCTAAACAAAGTTGAGATTATTTTAATTACAGTATTTAGTGTGAATATAAATTTTCAATCCTCGTGGAAACGATACTTTACTCATCATATATTAAATCTCGATCATCATCTACATAAACAAACAACAAATCAGAAACATTAAAAGTATTAATCACATTGTACTCACCTGGTAAGTATAATTTGTAGGCGTTGTCGTTCATTCTCTCAAGGACTTGAAATGGAGCATCGCCCATAGGCAAAAGTTTAGAACGCCGATTTTCGGAAATCGCTCTTTTCTCAAGTGCAACCAAACCCAATCACCAGGCTCAAAAACAACCTTATTTTTACCCTTGTTTGCTTGCTTAGTATATTGTAAGTTTTTCTTCTCAATATTCACCCGCACTTTCTCATGCAAACTCTTCACAAACTCCGCATTCTTCTTACATCTATATTAAATCTTTCACTCATAGGTAAAGACATCAAATTCAATGGAGTTAACGAATTAAAACCATACACAATTTCAAACGGAGAAAAATTTGTAGTAGAATGCACACTACGATTATAAGAAAACTCAAAAAACGACAAACAATCCTCCCAACTTTTCAATTTTTTTATTATAGTACGCAACAAAGTTCCTAACGTCCTATTAAAAACTTTAGTTTGACCATCCGTTTGAGGATGACATGTATTCGAAAATAGTAGTTTAGTACCAAGTTTGCACCATAATTTTTTTCAAAAGTAGCTCAAGAAACGAGTATCTCTATCAGAAACAATACTCCTAGGCATGCCATGCAATCTCAAATCTGATTAAAGAACAAATAAGCAACATGATAAACATCATCATATTTATGACACTCAATAAAATGTGTCATTTTCGAAAATCTATCAACCACAACAAAAACAGAATCCCTCCCCTTCTTAGACCTCGGTAGTCCTAGAACAAAATCCATTGAAATATCTACCCACGGTTCGCTAGGAAAAGGAAGTGGAGTATAAAGTCCATGTGGTTGTTGTCTAGACTTAGCCTTCTTACAAGTCACACATTTCTCACAAATCCTCTCAATATCATGCTTCATGTGAGACCAATAAAAATGTTCATGCAATGTTTGATAAGTTTTAGCCACACCAAAATGCCCTATTAAACCACCTCCATGTGATTCCCTAACAAGCAACTCTCGAATAGAAAATTTAGGAATACACAACTTATATTCCTTAAACAAATAGTCATCATGCAAATAAAATTTATTCATTGGACCACGCATACATGACTCAAAAATTCCACCAAAATCACTATCAGCAGCATACAATTCTTTAACATGCTCAAATCTTAAGAACTTGGAATCTAAAGTAGACAAAAGTACATAACTTTGTGATAGTGCATCATCTATCACATTTTCTTTACCTTGCTTGTACTTGATAACGTAGAAAAAAGTCTCCACAAATGCTACCCAATTATAATGTCTATTGTTCAATTTTTGTGGTCCCTTAACATGCTTCAAAGATTCATGATCCATATGAATCACAAACTCTTTGGGCCTCAAGTAGTCCTGCCATGTCTCAAGCACTCTCACCCATGCATAGAACTCCTTATCATAAGTAGGATAATTCAATGCTGCTTCACTCATATTTTCGCTAAAATATGCAATCGACTGTCCACCTTGCATCAAGACACCTCCAATCTCTATATCTGACGCATCACATTCAATTTCAAAAGTGTTAGCAAAATCAGGTAAAACAAGTAAAGGAGCATTAATTAATATTTGCTTAATAATATTAAAAAACTTCTTTTGCTCCTCGCCCCAATGGAATGGAACGTTCTTCTTGATATCATAGGTGTCGCCAACGTGCTGAGATCTTTTAAAAACCTCCTATAGAAGCTTGAAAGTCCATGAAAACTTCAAACTTGACCAATAGAAGTAGGCGTTGGCCAATCTTGAATTGCACTTACCTTTTTCTCATCAACTTTTACTCTTTGAGCACTCACAACAAAACCAAGAAACACAAGTTTTTTTGTACAAAAGACACACGTTTTCAAGTTAGAATATAAAATTTCATCTTTTAGTGTGATTAACACAATTCTCAAGTGTTCCACATGCTCATTCAAATTTTTGCTATACACCAAGATATCATCAAAGTAAACAACAACAAATTTTCCAGTATGTGCACGCAAGACATGATTCATCAGCCTCATAAAAGTGCTAGGTTCATTAGTTAATTCAAAAGGCATAACTAACTACTCATACAACCTATACTTGGTTTTAAACGCAGTTTTTCACTCATCATCTTCCCTCATTCTAATTTGGCGAAAGCCACTTTTAATATAAACATTGCTAAAAATGTTAGAATCATGCAACTCATCCAATATATCATCTAGTCTAGGAATGAAATGCCTATACTTTGATGGTAATATTGTTTATGGATCTACAATCAATACACATTCTTCATGAATCGTCTTTCTTAGGCACTAACAAAACAGGCACAACACACGGTGACATGTATTCACGAACAAAACCTTTATCTAATAACTCACTTACCTGCCTTTGTAGCTCTTTAGTTTCCTCCGGGTTGCTTCTATAAGTTGGATGATTTTGCAACAAATTTTTGGGTACAAATCAATTTGATTCTCAATTCCCCTCAAAGGTGAAAATCCTTGAGGTAACTCCTCCGAAAATAAGTCTTCAAATTCCTGCAAAAGAGAAACAACATTGCTCAGAAGATTTCCGACTATATCACTTGTGTTTAGGATAATCTCCTTATAGACAATCAACACAAGTGAAATATGTGTATACAAAATATCTCTCAACTCACTATTTTGGGTCATACATATTTTTTTGGCATATTTCCTCTCAATTTTTTTAACATAATTTTTTCTCTCATTATTTTTTCTAAGGCCATTTCATTTTTTTGTTCACTCTTTTTTTCTGCCTCTTCTTTCTTTTTCTTTTTCAATTGATCCTACAACACTTGCTTTGGAGTTATAGGCAACAATGCAATAGATTATTTTTTTTCATGGTAAAATAATAATGATTTTAAATCCATCATGTACCACCTTCCTATCATATTGCCATGGTCTACCCAATAAAATATGAAAAGCTTGCATATGCACTACATCACACAACACCTCATCCACATACTTACCAATAGAATACGGAACCACCACCTGCTTGGTCACCTTCACCTCCGAACTATCATTAAATCACTGCAATCTATATGGTTGAGGATGATTTATAGTAGGAAAATTCAACTTCTCCACAATTTCACAACTTGCCACTTTAGTGCAACTCCCACCATCAATAATAACGCTACACACTTTTTTATTCACAAAACATCTAGTATAAATAAATTTTCTCTTTGGTTTTCTTCCTCTTCTTTTTGTTTCACATTCAAAATTCTTCTCGTCACCAACAACTGCACCATAACCCTCATCATCAGGATCCTCCAACGCAGACATATCATCATAATTTTCAACATCCTCTTCACTTTCAGACTCAATATCACCACAAGCATTTACAATCATCAACTTTTTATTTAGGCATTGGCTAGAAATATGATCAACGCCTTGACATCTAAAACATTTAATATCTCTAGAATGATTATTAGGAGTTTCAGATTTACCTTGTGCTCCTTGTTTAGGTGTCTCTTGCTTAGTTTCAATTTTTGGCTTGGCCACTGGCTTGACATTCTCTCGTTTGTCAACGTTTGGATGCCAAGGAGTAGAAGATCCTTCACCCGAGGACACACCGCTACTCCTCCTCTTGAGCTGTTACTATAATTTCATAGCAAACTGCACCATCTTCTCAAGATCCATACAATGCCAAAGTTTCACTTGTTCTTGAATCTCCCTATTCAAACCACCTGAAAATTGATCCATGGTCACTTCTCGGTCCTCCTCAATGTTAGCTCGAATTATAGTCATCTCTAACTCCTTAAAGTAATCCTCCACACTCCTCGAACCCTGCTTCAAACTTTGAAATCGCCTAAACACTTTTTCTCATAATTTGTTTCATCTCATCCCATGTCTCAACAGGCCTCTCACGATTTCTCCTTTTTGAAGTAACCAACTGATCCAACCAAATAAGAGCGTAATCTACAAATTCAACCACCGCCAACAACTTCAATTTTTTTAAATCAGTATAGTTGTGACAATCAAACATAGATTCCACCCTCATCTCCCACTCCAAATATGCCTTCGGATCAGATTTCCCATGAAACGAAAAAATTTCATCTTAATACCACTAATATTTCCATCCTCTCTACCTCCATCAGTATATCTCCCTCGCATCGCTTCCTTTATATTTCTTACACCCTCTTGACCTCGCTTATTTCTACCCCAATTTTCACTAAGTCTCTCATCATCTCCCCCCATCGTCATCCTCTTCCTCAAAATTTTTATTTTTATCCTTACTTCCACCTGCACTAAATTCAATCTTACTCAATTTCTCATGTATTGGCCCTAATGCCGCCATTATCATCTTAGATAATTCATCCATTTGACCCTTGAAAATTTTTTGGCTAGTACTATCCCCAGAATTCATTGTACCTGCAAGAAATGGTTAGTAATAAAAATTCTTCACCCAAAATCTCACAAGTCACTCCGAAGAAAAACGCTCAACACTTTTTTCTTTTTTCACTCAAATATATGGACGAGATTTTGCTTTGTGAATTAAGTATCAAACTCTCAAGTTTAAAAACTTGTAGACACTTGAAGACTGACTCACGTAGACCGCACAAAAACAAGTAGAAGGAATTATGGACAATTTTAATTTTTTTTTTACTTGCACCCAAGGATGAACAAAGAAAAACGAATTGACCACAAGTTATTTTTTTATTTTTTTACTTTGAAAAATTTTGGCCCTTTTATTTATTTATTTATTTATTTATCTTTACCGATATAATCTACTCTTTTTTTTTTAAGATTTTGAATTTTCCTTTTTTTGATAACTTGTAGCGCAAGACACGAAACTTGGGCAACAAGATTGATAGAAACGATACTGAAATTTAAAGAAGAATAGACTCAGAAGTAGAACGAAGAACACGAAGAACGGATAAGAATCAAAGATATTGAAAACTTACTTGTTCCAAAACATTTTCTCTTGATACCAACCGATATGATTCTTGTTGCACGAAAATCAAACATGATTATAAACGAATCTCACCCTCAATTCGATAACAAAAGAAATCAAAAAAAATTTCTCGATCTTTGAAACAAGTAACAATTTGGATATCAACCTCTAGTTTATAACGAAACTAGCAACAGATAATCATGAGATAAATAATTGATCTCGACGAAACCTTCAGAAAACTTATTTTTGACAATCCACGAAGAAGAACAATCGACAAACACCACAAAGTTAATAAACTTTGATAAGTTTGATTTGAAAACAAAGCAAAGCTTTGGCAAAATTCTAGAGAGAATTTTAATTGAATAAAACCAATAATAATCTAAATTGTTATTCCACAATAAAGCAATGTAGCGTTATATATTGTTTACAACTCAAAAATAATAAAAGATAATGCAAAAGATAGTTTTATAATAGGCATAAAATACCCCAAATAGGTAAAATATCAAAAATAATAATAAAATCCCGCACACACAGTACATGTCGTACTGTGTGTAAATCACGCACTAGCGTAGAAGTGCTGATCCAAAGCGCAGAAGCGATATTTCTATGAAAACGAAGCACAAAAGAACTAGAAACTAGCGCAGAAGTACTGCTCTTACGTACACAAAGCGCTGAGGCACTACATCGATAGTGCAGAAGTGCTTGATCCTGGAATGGTCAGTGCAGTAACGCTAAATCTAGGCGCAGAATTGCTTGACCTATTCCTTTTTATCTTCTATTTTCTTCACTTTTTCTTCATTGTTTTGGTCTTTTAGCACTTCAATAACATTTAAATATCCTCCAACTTGATCTCCAAGTACTCCAACTCCTTATTGATAATTTATCATCAAAGATTGAAGCGCGCCTTTGAACTTCTTGCTCCGCCCTCTTGTAATTGGTCCTTGCGGCAACTCTAATGGATCTTTAGCTTCCATAGCAGCTTGATCAACACGTGAGTCATCCATGATCACATCAATTAGGTATCTATGTGAGGTTGTGGGAGATGGCAGTTGAAAGAAAAATTTGAAATTCTAGGAGGCAAATATAAATGAATTATGTTTCCTTGATGATGTTGCTTCTATATATATATACATAACTCTTCGTATACTGTGAATGCTTCTATAAAAATAAAATTTTGAACTATAAAATTAAAATACACAACACGGTAGATAAAAATTTCTTCTGATATCGAAGCGCAAAATAAAGGGTTTGATGATTTTTTTCAGAAGCTTGAGGCACTCAAGGCGAAGGAAATAACATTGCAATCACGTGGTGATGTACTTCTTCAGCCAAAGGAGAGAAGAAGACTTGAGAAGTACAAACATAGGCTTAACAATACCAACACAGCGTATGCCCTAAGTTCTAAAGGTATCTGTCTGCTGATACTGAAAAAATAACTTCAAATTTTGAATCTATTTTCTCTCTATGGTGTATTTTCAGAGGGTGAAATGATCACTTGGATAAATTTCTGGAAAGAGGTGGTAGAGATGGAGATAGAAATTGTAATTCGACATTTATGAATGATATTTTCTATTATTAACTAAGATGATCCTTTAATTTTATATACAATGTTACTTACTCATGCATAAATACAAAGAGGCAAATGATAAGGTAAACACAAATACACAAAAGGAATAAAAATATTAAGGATGAGAGAGCTTAGTCTTGAATGATTGATTGTTGTTCGCCAGATTTGTATAATCTGTAATGTCGTTTGAGATGCTGAAATTTCTCATATCTTCAGTTATTATTTTGAGATGGATTCCGATCTTTCTAATATTTGGCTTCTGCTTCTGTTATTGTTGATGTCTGCTGCAATGGTCAACAGTAGTTGATCTTGTAGCTTCTGGTCTACTTTTGTTGATTTTATGTGTCTGAGCATTTAGACTTCTTCGAGACTAGAAATCCTTTTATATTTCTGACACTCTGTTTTGCCATTGGAAAATGTGAGCTCGCCAACAGTCATATTAATTATATTGATATCTATATCTATAAAGGAAATAGAGTTTGTATGCACCATAACTGATCATGGATGTGTTCATGCGTAAAAAATATGTTAAGAAAGAAGTTGCACTGAGGGTAAATCTGTTGGAGGTACATATCCAGTTTACCAAAAATTGTTTGGCCGTCTATATATCCTAAGGAGAGGCATCACAAGTACAAAAAGTATAAACGGCTACTGGGTGCAACAAAAGCTGAAGAGATTTTTAGTTCTAAGGGTATTCATCTTCTTTCACTTATCAAGTGATACAGGGTTTTATGCAAAATTTTTACTTATATGTTAATCCTAGAAAGTCTATAAGTAGATTTGGATGTCCGGATAGATTCGTGGAAAATGTATATCCTAAGAGAGATATGTGTAGCTAGGAGTCAAGAGTGAAATCTATTTTCATTCCCTGTTATCTTTTTATTATCTACTTCTATGAAATAAAATGCAATAGATTAAAATATAGGGAATGAGAAAGCTTTGTCGTGATGTTGTTTTACAGTCTTGATGAGGCACTCATTGATATTAACACTGAATCTGCTTCTAGACTGGCTGGTAAACAACTTCAATTGTTTGTGGTAATCTTCAGATCAACATCTGTGCTTTCTTCTTTCTTTGTCAAAATTTTCTGTTAAGGATTCTTACAGTAAGGTGGGCAGTGATCTTCATAACATGTCTTCTGGTTCTGATGCGTCATTCAGGAAAGAGAAAAGGGATCTTCACTTTGATACCACTTGTTAGGATCGAAATGCTGCTACTGGGGTAGAACAAATAATGAGATGCTATTTATTATACTGAAAGACTTAAAAAAGTGTCTACTGGTCCAACAATGAGTTCAGCCGCGTTAGCCACTGAACTCTCTTTTTTCTCTAAATCTCCAAAAGTCAACCATCAAGATATGGTTGTGCGGAAAAGGTCAACTGGGAGATTTGACTAGCATCATCTGGATCAACTGGAGTATGAGAATTAGTATAAAAGCAGTAGATGACAAAGATTGTTTCTGGATGTTCAGAGACTTAACTGCTCCTATGTCACCTATTCTTTGGATTCTCCCAGAAGGTACCACTAGAAGACTTTGAGTATTACAACCCTTGCAACACCCCACCTCAGCTAGGAATTATTCTACTCCCTACAATTGAGACTCCTAGTATCTACGAATCAGTTTTCTACTTATTCTTACAAGAGTGTTTTGGTCATTTCACACAACTGATTAGTTTACAGAGATTGTATAACACAACACATAACACAAAGTGATCCTAAGAGATCTATTGTATCTTGATGCGTGTGTTAGTATTCTTCGACTTTTGTAAATGATCTTATTTTGTAAGCGTTGAACTTTTCTTGAATGTATGAAACAACTGAAGGTGTTTAGTTGCTTCTTTGTAAGTGGTGTGAGTTCTTGTAAACCGGTGTCTTGTTCTATATGTTGTTTTCTCTTTTTATAGCTGCAAGATAACGGTCGTCTTGATTCAAATACATTCGTTGATTAATAGTCGTTTTCTTGTCGTTTAGTTTACTGTAGAGATGTACATTGTGGCTGTGCAAGTCAGTATACTAGAGACCTTTGGGTAAAAGCTTGGACTTGTTAATAAGATGTTCTGATCTGGTTAGATATTTTCCTAATGTCTGTTATTTGGGTTTCTACTTCTGCTTCTGCCTCTGCTGTTTTGAGCTTTTTTGCTTCGCGGTCTTCTGTTGCTGTTGTTGATGTGCAACGTCATTTTGTTAAACACCGAAGCTTAGGAAACTGATTTCTTAACACCGGTCTTGATCCAATTCAACTCCTAGATTAAATTATTAAAAGATATAACAATATATTAGATAAATCTAAGTGGGAACGATTTGGACTCCATCTAATTTTATTATAATTTGACAGACATAGTCCACTTGTTATAATTCCTAACCAAATTCGTCGATCAACTTTATTTTCTCTTTTGCTTATCTCAAATGTCACCGTATTTAGTAATTTTTTTACACTAATACACGTCTATTGTCATGAAAAATATGGAACATTTTTTTCATACATTAAACATTAATAAAATAAGAAGTTTGTATATATTGTTTTTCAAATATTTTTCTTTATTTGTGTGTGAGAAAAAATTAGGTCTATATAATTGAGATGGAAAGGGTATGATATAAATTTTATAATACATTGGTGTGTTGGTATAATTTGAAAACTAAATTAATAAATTATATATAATTAAGAAAATTTGTGGAATAATAATCTTATTTTATGGGTCTAGGTAATGAAATTAAGCTTATCAACGATCGAATAAATTCAAAAACCTAATTTTAATATGATTAAAACTTAACATTGTGAATTCACTCTTGTTGGACAATAAGATGTTTATTATGTGACCATTAAAAATTTAGAATGAATAAAAATATAAAGAATGTGAGAAACGAATTATACAATAACATAGTAATGTTTATCTGTTTAATATTACTAATGAATTCTGATTAAGTCAATAATTTTCTAATGAAATGACATACCAGTTCAATTTAAAATATCTAAAAAAAATTAGAACTATTATTTAAAGGAAATTATGAGATTATTAAATAAAATTTGTTGATGTATTAAGACTTAATAATTACTGGGATCATATTTCTATCTATAAAATTCCAATTCAATCTAAAATATAAAAAAGAATTTAAATCCATATATGTATATGCACAAAATTTAAATTTTTAAAAAATAAAATTTAAATTTGTTTTAAATTTAAAAATAATATAAACATATATGTATTCACATAAATGATATATGCATACACACACACATTTAAATAGAAGCGGGAAGCTTTAAAAAAGCGCTTAAATAAGTTTAGTTTTTTTAAGTTTTTTATTTAAAAAATAAACAGAAGCCATTTTGACGTTTATATAAATGTTGAAAAATTGTTTTATTTATATAAAATTTTAAATATACTTGGAAGCAAAAAACCAAAAAGCTAGAACTTTTAGCTTTTAAAAACTATTATTTCACCCGTGCGATGCACAGACTATAGATTGTGTATAATATAATTAAATTAGATTAAATTAAAATCTTGACTATAAAAGTAAAATATAAACAAATTTAATTTTATAGTGAGTAATAAGAATAATGTAAAAAAAAATAAAAAGGACAAAAACTCTTTAAACAAATATATGTTATGCAATGCACGTGATATTATTTGATACAGTTAATGATATAAAAAATAATATTAAAAACAAATATTGAACAAACAATCGAAATATGCATTATATATCATATAATTAAAAAACAAACAAATTATCTTATAAATTTTGAAAAACTTTCTTAAATACAACGTTTGTTGTTGAATTTTTCTGATTGGTCTTGACATCACATATCAAGATTTTGAGACCCTTAGGATTGGTAACTCTAGATACGGCGACATACAACTGACCATGACTAAACACGGAATTGCTCAAAAAAAGTCCTACATGAGATAATAATTGACCCTGACTTTTGTTGATTGTCATTGCATATGATACAATCAAACGATACTGTCTACTTTGAAATTTGAAAGGAAGTCTTGGATCAGAAGGAGTCAAAGAAATTCTTGGAATAAGTACTTTGTGACCCGCATTACTTCCAGTCAGAATTTTTCCTTCCAAAACATGGTTTCCGAGCCTAGTCACAATCAATATAGTGTCGTTGCATAAACCAAGAGAATTATCTATGTTCCGCAGCAACATAACCGGAGTTCCAACTTTCAAATTCAACTCGTGATTTGGTACTCCAAAGCATCTTATTCCATTTAAGTATTCAGGGGTATGAACATAATGCAATAAACCAACGCTTTTATCCGATTGACATGCCATATCAGAACTTAAATACAATCTTCCCTCAGAATGATTCAGAGATATCATGTATTCATTTATGGATTGAACGACATCAAGAGTTTGTACCAAAATAGTTCTCTGCTGAAAATATGCAATATCACTGATAGAAATGTCTGATGAAGGATACGTACTCTCGACTATCGATGCAATAGGATTGTTAGAATCTTTCAGCAAAAGTTCATCTGGAATATCTATTGTCGCATAGCCATCATTTGATTCTCCAATTTTTTCATATCCTATATTAGCAATCCAATCAGAAAATTGCTTTGTCTTATCACATTCTTCATCATAACCTAAATTTTGTAGTCGCATGTTTTTTGTCAATCTTAAAACTGTACAATGTCTCCAGATATAAGAAGAATTGATGGTTGCATGAACAATATCTTGCCAACTGCCTTTTGGAATAACAGGCAATATTTGACAAAAATCGCCACCAAAAACAACGGTTTTGCCCCCAAATGGCAAATGAAGGCTTGAAGGATTGAAAAATTTCATTATATCTCTCATGCTTTTATCTAAAGCTTCAAAACAGAACTTATGCATTATTGGAGCTTCATCCCAAATGATATGCTTAGATTTTTCAATAAGCTCCGCAAGAGGACTTCCTTGTTTGATATTGCATGTTGATTCTTCATTAGGATTAAATGGAATCGAAAAGCGTGAATGAGCTGTTCTTCCACCAGGCAGTAGAAGAGATGCAATACCACTTGATGCCACATTCAACACAATCTCTCTCTTTGATCTCAAGAATGCAGATAGAGTCTTTCAGACAAATGTTTTTCCAGTACCTCCATATCCATATACAAAAAAAACACCTCCCTTATTTGAATGAACTGCATCCATCACCGTATCATACACATGACGTTGATCAGAGTTCAAATTATTAAGGTGTTTATCACCGGGAAATGGCATTGACTGAAATTCACGCAAACTCTTTCCATAGCTGTAATAATTTTTCAATTTCAACCAATGCATAATTTTTAATTTCATCATCACTCAATTGCAATTCTACCAAAAAAAAGTATTAATAAAAAGCATACACACTTATGTATATATACTTTTAAAACTTAAAAAATATAACTGAAAATTTTATTGATGCATGCATACCTTGGTGTTACAACAGGTTACGTTGTCTGTATAAAACATTATCTGACAAATACTTCCAACATGATTCCCAAAGTATTTAAGGTCGGCTGATGCAGCTCTATGACAATAGAGTAGCAAGTAAAATTCTCAAAGATTGTGCTGAAGCCCAATGACTTGCCTCAATAATGTCGTCGATATATTCTTTGTCATCATTCAACAATCCCAATGCATAGCAAGCATCACGAAATGAATGACATTGAACATCATTAACATGAGTTATATCATCATAGCAAGTGGCACCACGATTTACATTTAGGATACATCTTAAATAATACATGTCTCCACATCTCGAAGGAACGTAAAAAATGTGCCCTATCGAAAATCTCTGTTTTCTTGGAACGAATTCTCGTGTATCTTGCTTCTAAACAAATTTCACTGGAAATTCAGCATATGTCAATTCTCTTGCCTCTGGATATTTTTTGTTAGCTTCCATCCATGCTAGAAACATGCTCTGGTTAACAGTAGGTCGATCGATAATATTACTGATTTCATCAGCATTTGAAAAAATGATATTTTGTTCATTCGGAAGATGAAAGCTCAAACGCTCAACGGGTGGATCTCTATATTGAATATCAAATCCAAAAATTCTCCGAGCAGCCTCACATGGGGAAATACATCTGCAGTCGTAGTACATATTTACCTCATCAACATTTTTTCTCAAACTCTCATCATCTGAACTCAAATAGTCACACGATCGTGCCCTTTATTTATATATTTGAACAAATATTTGAAAGTCTGAGATTGGTTGCACCATTCAACATTCATATGAGCTCCATATCTAATCAACAAATAACGATTATGGGGAACAACAAATCCATTGTCTAGATTAACACCATTTTTTAGAACTGTTCGCCCATTATCTCTGCGTCGATAAATTGGATATCCATCTTCATCAATGATGTCACTTCAACAAATTTTTTAGGAAAATGTTTTTGGCAACGACCGCCAGACATACATGGAGAATTTTTTTCTTACCTCACCGCATGGACCGTTCATCATCAGATCCCATACTGCATCATAATAAACATGATCCTGATTTTTATCGGGAATTTCGGCAAAAATGATACGATCGACTGTCTCTGCTACTAGACATTTTTCTTCTTTACATAGAAAGAGCAAAATATGGGCGTGTGGTAATCCTCTCTTCTGGAATTCCACAGTATAGATCACTGAAACAATTTATTAAAAATTAATTATTTTTATGTACTAAAAGATATTAATTATCATTATAAGATAAGAAATATATAAAACATTATATTTTTAAACAAAATGTTATACCTGCTTTAACATTCTTAAGTATTTTATTCTTTCGGACATCTTTAATCAAGGCATCCAACTTTATTTTTAAGATTCTTGAGACTATTCGGACGGTCTTCGACCCTCAATCCTCGAGCCTCAATAAATCTCGCAATTTCTGGCCATTTTGGATTACACGTAAATGTAATAAACAAATCTGGAAATTATGAGATTATTAAATAAAATTTGTTGATGTATTAAGACTTAATAATATATATATATATATGCGCCAATTTGAATATAGAAGCGGGAAGCTTTAAAAAAGCGCTTAAATAAGTTCAGTTTTTTTTAAGTTTTTTTATTTAAAAAATAAACAGAAGCCATTTTGACGTTTAGATAAATGTTGAAAAATTGTTTTTATTTATTTAAAATTTTAAATATACTTAGAAGCAAAAAACCAAAAAGCTAGAACTTCTAGCTTTTAAAAAAGTAAGTTCTTTTTTAAAATGATGATTTTTTAACCAAACACAACAATTTTAAAAAGAATGTTTTTGTTTTTGTTTTTGTTTTTAAAATTAAATACTTTCACCCTGCTCAAATCTAACGGGCTCACGGTGTATTCCAATTAAGAGATTCAATTAAAGAATCAGTTCAAAGGCCCAAACCCGATTATTATTATTATTATGCCATTATAACGAAGCTTCCTCTCCTCCCTCGTTACTGTGCGCTCTCAAAAAAATCCCAAAGTAGATGCGATGCGGCTGTCGTCGGTCACCCATTCACATAATTGGTAGAGGCATTTGCAAGGGGTAAGCCTCATATTCCAGTTTCTCCAAGAACCCTATTCAAATAACTTTTTTTAATTGATTTTTCCCTCCGATTATTGCTAGGGAGATTCACAAACTATAAAAAAAAAAAAAGACAAACCAAATCTGGTTATAAATGAAATGATATCTTAAAATGTCGTGTTATTTGAACGAATGTTGTAAAATTTATATGATAGCTCGTTTGACAATTTTATTCATACTGCAAATATATACTTTATACATTTTTAAAAATAAATTCTACCTAAACTGGTCAAAAGTTTGATTTATTTGAATCAAAGATGAGTACTGTCTTCGATCACATCTTGAGAGGTATTATAATTTATAAAGATGTATTTTATAATTATATTGTATGTACGTCTGATGAGCTCGAAAACGAATCCACTAAACAAGTTCGAAAATGAACCGAACTCAGGCCAGAAAACGAGTTCGCATAACGAGTTCGAAAACAAGCCGAACTTAAGCCGGGATCGTTAAATAAGATAAATGAGCTATTAACGAGCCGAATCGAGCCCGACCGAGCCTGATAATGCTCAGCTCGGTAAATATATATATTTTCAAACTAAAACAAACATATATGAAATAGTTTCAACTCGGCTCGGTAAATATATATATTTTCAAACTAAAACAAACATATATGAAATAGTTTCAATGTTTTGATTTTTTTTTTCTCATCCAATAATTAACAAGTACAATTCATATATACACTAGTCTATGGGCCAAAATGTGATGTGAGCCCTTTTTTGCGGTCCATTATTTCGTTGTGTTTTTTGCATTATTATTACATTTCTTTTTTGAGGGGTCCAGTTTGTTCGTGTTGGGCTACATAAACCCTTTGTTTAGTTAAAATTAAATAATAAAAGATAATAATAATAAAGCATAAACCCTAACCCGACAATTTGTTTGTTTGGTCACTAAAATTGCAAAGCGCTCTCTCTCTTTTTATGATTATTATTATTTCTAGCAGAAAATCAATCTCCTTGATAAGAGGATTATTTCTCGATTCCAATTTGCGGCTTTTCTTTGTCTCAACTTAAGCTAAAAAAGGTTAGCGTTTAGCTGAGCACAGTTTCGATGTAAATTTTTTGTTGTTCATCTTGATTTTTTACTGTAAGTCCCTCATGTTCTTGTGTACAGCTAGCATTTTATGATGGGAAAGAAGAAATCAAGGAAGATGGTGGAGAGTGACCCAGATTTGGGATTTGACAGTGACATGGACAGCGTAATTGCGCATGCTAGGCTTGTTCTTAAGATTTTCATTTTTAAAATTCTTTGTTTTGAATCTTCAGTATTTATGTGCCATTTTAGGTTTATCAGAATGGTGATCAACAATATCATGATGATGTTGAAGATGTCGGTGATGAAGATGACGAGTTGGGTTATGATGATGATGGAGATGTACCAAGAGGTGAGGAAATTGAAGAGCTTGAGGAAGAGTACAGGGAACTAAAAAATGAGGAGCAGTGAGTGAATGATCCTTCTCCTCATGTCTTTGGCTTCCTATTCCATACCGTTGTATTCTTGTAATAATTTTTTCTTAGGGAAAAGAATAAAACAATTCGTCGCATTTAGATTGCGTACTTAACAGTTAACAGTGTTTGTTCCGGTGGCTCAGAGACTAGAGTCATTTTTGTTTGTAGTCACTGGTAAATGTGCACGCTAACTAGTTGGGAGCTGGTTCTAGAGCATGTCACGTCTCTCACAATATAATTTGGGTTTCATACACATGAAAAGTTGTACTATGTATTTAAGTCAAAGAATAAACTTCAATGATAGAGTTGAGGTGTGGCGTGTATTTTCTTCTTTGTAAAAAATGCCACATATTTGTTTAGGATTCAAGTCATGTGAAGCTTTTACATTTCCTCTTTGAGATCTCTGGTCCTCTAATTTTATATACCTCTAAAACATCCTAGCTTTTAAAATCTATTGTTGCAGTGTTGGTTATGATGGTAGTTTCACATTAGTAGTTCTCCCGTAATTGTTTGTAGCATTTTTGTTTCTATAGTTTTGCCCAAAGGAACCTATGTTTTAAGTTGTAATGTGAGTATTTGGGTTCTGGTAGCTTCGGAAATTTTTTGTTCCTCGATGACAAATTTGTTGTTGTATGTCCTAACATTATGGAGTATGTCTTTGAGAATTCTAACCTTTATATTTCTTATTATATACTACCTTATTGTATATGATCACAATTCAGAGATCTATTGAGGAATCTGAAGCGACAGAAAGATGAGGATCTTCAAAAGAGTCAGGCTGTAAAAAACCAAAGGGTATAGAGCTATTTTCACGTTACATTTAGGTTTTTTAATTATCTGTGGATCATTTATTCTGTTGAAAAGTTACTCGTCAAATTTTTTCCTCTTGGTTATTATCCATAGAGAAAATCACGGGATTACTTCGAATTAACTTGTTGGTTTTATTGATGGGTTTGATGAAAATGATGCTATTTCCTTATTTAGATCCTTGATTGTTTTATGTGATTTTGTTTGTCAATCATTATGCCATGATTAATGAGATGCGAAATGTCTCAACTCATACATAATTGGGTGCCTTTTATTTTTGCTGTTCCTTTACTGTCTTATCTTCTTTATCTGATTATACTGCTATACTATGATCGTATGATTATGCACTGGTCTGCTCTGTTGGGAAGGCTCTCTGGGACAAGACGCTTGAATTCAGATTCTTGCTGCAAAAATCATTTTCAAGTTCCAACAGACTTCCACAGGTTCCATCTGGAATTTGAACCATTTAGTAGTGATTAAATGATAAATAGTGCATTAAAAGATGTTTGCTATTACAAATTTTGTTTACAGGAGCCAGCCAGATCCATTTTTTGTGATGCGGGTAGTGGAGTAAGTGAAGCCTATTCAGATTTAGTTGATTCCTCCAAGAAGACCTTGGATTCTATACTGAAATTACAACAGGTAAAAGGAAGATTTGTCACTGTTACATCAATGAAATTATGATTATTTCTATTTTATTTAATGAAATATATTATCTTAAAGTTTGCGCATATCTGCTGAATTCTTTTGTCCTTCACCATACTTGATTTTGGCAGGCACTGTTGAATAACAATCCATCCATTGCACACCTTGTTGAAGGTATACACGTTCCTGTCTCATGTTGCTTAATTTTCGAAATCCTAACGCAGCGCATTTTGTTGAAGATTTCTGTCATGGTTCAGCTTAACTTTTTTTTTAAAAATTATTTATTATCATCGTCAGTGCTTTTTTTGCCATTGTTTGCCCCAGTACTGTTTTTATTGTCACAGTATTGTGCCTGAACTAGCAACTAAAGCTGAATTCTCAACAATCTCCAGAAGTAACTTCATGATCCATGTTTCAAATTAACTTACTGTTTCATTAAGAGTGTGAATGCTGATGCTTTAAAATATGATATTTGGTTTCAGTTATCTCACAGCTTTGAATTTAACATTTACCTGGTTCTGCATTCTTGAAGTAGGCACCAATGTGACATTTTGTTTAATCTTTAAAAAGTTAAACATGGTTCTGCTGTCAATATGTTCTCCCGAAAACATAATTGAAAGATGATTGCTTCGTTTATCACTTCTGTTGAATGCTGATACTATTGGTGGTGTTTTTTTTTTCCCCGGAAGCTAATTCAATGAGAGATTCCAACCAATTAGAAACCTCAAGTTACTCCAATGGGGATATTGATGAAGAATGGTTGCAGATTTCTCAAATGCAATCAAGGTAGGCACTGTCATCACTTGGTAGGTTCATTATAGTTCAGCTTTAAAAGAAATCATAATTGGTTATGCTCTTTTTCAACCCAATGTATCTGGAGCACACATCTAAGATCGTGGTGTGTTTTGTTATTCTTCTTGATTTGTCTTTTGTGTTTGATTCTGCTGTTTATTCTCTGAAGCTGTAGAGATATTGAGTTTTAGTTTGGATTTCTTTTGGTTCTTGTTTCAAGAGGCAGCTGATAATAATTTATCTTTGATGCAGTTCTTTTTACTTCAATATCAATTTAGGTCTACAATTGCCCATCGTTAGACATTAGCAAATTCTTGATGATTTTGTTCGTTTGGATTATTGTGTGTCAGTAAGGGATAGTCAAATGCCTTAAGAAGAATATTAGTTTACTTTATGATGTGACCACACTGTATTCTGGGTCCTAGGTGATATTGGGATCAACGTATTTTGTGATTTATGCTCATTGTAAGTATTCTCTTTGTAGAGTTGCTTCTTTTAGAAACAAATCAATTGATAAATGGCAGCGGAAAACCCAAGTGACATCTGGAGCAGCTGCTATTAGAGATAGATTGCATGCCTTTAATCAGGTTTCCATTAAAACTTTCAAGTTATTCTTATGAGACAGTAGGCGCAAGCTAAGATTATCCACGGTTAACTGTTTATGTTTCTCCAGAGTATAAGTCAACAAGTGGCTGCCTATATGAGGGATCCAAGTAAAATGACAAAAGCAATGCAACAAAATAGATCAGTGGTGGCTGTGTTTGGAAATGTAGGTTACCATTTATTTCTTATTGAATTGTGCAAAACTTTTAAACAGTTAACTCAGAATGTCCTTATATTGTTGACACTGGATTGTTTATTTTTATGTATTTTTTGATATTTAGTTTTGGTTTCTCAATAGGTTCCTAATTCTACCGATGATAACGATCAGAAGGTACTTGTTTTTTCTTGATGCTGAAAAGTTTAAAGTGGTTTTATTCTTTGTTTACATTGACTTTTGTGATTTTAATAATTGTATATGTATGCAGCAAGTGGAAAATTTACAGTATATGTCGTGAAGGTAGTCTATATTAGTTCTTTGCCAGATATTCTGTTCTTTGCTTACCATGTACCAGTAAAAGACTATGATGTTGTAACGGGTGAAAAGTGTTTTATCGATTGATTGATAACTTGCTTGCAATATGTACTAGTATATTTTAAAAGTGAACAGCTTTCATTTTTATAGAGCAGGAGTATTTGTCCTTGATATGTCAGTACTTTTGGTTTTGGTGTGGTGCCATTCATCTCCCTTGTAGTTATGTAGAGTGCAAATGATACTGACCTCCTATATGGGGGGCAGGGGTTGATAAACCTTTGAATGAATCTCAACAAGGTGAAAAGTCAAGATACAAAGGCTAGAACTCCTAGTCATCTGTATAACATATAAATTTGTGGTGAGAGTAATCCCATTGTTGGAAAATTTGCTGGTCTGATTAAGCTGTAGGTTTACAATTCCTTTTGTGTTGGATTGATGAATTTCAAAACTATTGATTCAAGTTTCTTGACTAGCTTGGATGAACAAAATTGAAGTGAATTTCAGATATATTCCATATCAAGTTACGCAATTTTAAATACACCAAAGATGGAGTCATTTGAAATTCATCCTCCAAATTTCTGCCGAAATCAAGTATCTCCCCCAAGTCAATTCCATCAATCCAGCACAACCTCAATTTCCATCTCCTGCGGTGAAACCTGAAAAAGCCTTGTTTTGATTTGTTCTTAGTTCCTTTAAAATGTGAGAAACGGTAAAACCCAGTTCGGGAGGAGGAAATGGTGATTTATTTGTTTACTAAATATATCAAGAGAAATGAATTTAAAGGTTATTGTGTTGAATTTCTATCCCTCATTGGTTGTTTTTTGTCTTGGCACCTGAACATGCGATTTTTTTTATAGGAGACACACGCAGATGGTGACCCTGAACTTTTGGATGACTCTGAATTATATCAGCAATTACTGAAAGAGTTCTTCGAGACAATTGATCCATCATCATCTGGTAAGATGTTTTAGATGCAATATCTTTCCTTTTATGCTGAGAACATCTGGTTTAAATTCTCACTCAAATGCATCACTGCTAGTTTAAATAACAATGTTGTGAATGTGGTTTGTAGTTAGCCAGAGAAGGAGGGGGTCTTTGGCAGGTTTTCTGTGCTATGTAGTTTCTGTTAAATATTTCTGTTTATGCTGAGGAACTTCTTGTTTAAATCCTTGCCTCAATTACATCATTACTAGTTGCATGACACCAGGAGGGCGTCTATTACAGGTTTTCTTGTCGCATATAATCACTAGAAATTTTCTACCCAACTCTTTTGTGGCTTTAAGCTTTCACATCTTAGTATCATACAAGTAGCTGGCTATGGTTTGTCTGACATGCTAAAGAAGCTGATAATTGCAATAATTTATTGTCAACTTTGCTGCTGATGGTTGATAGTGACATCCTTTTGAACATCCTTTTGGTATTAACTGTCCTTTTTAAGTTTCAATGTTGACCACTTCAACCTATAGATATAAAACACCTACACCAAACCTTTCCTTCTTCAAAACAGCTAACTGATTCACCAATGAAGATTTTGTGATATCTAGTTGCATACCATAACCAGTCCTTAAACTTGTTTAATTTAATCGGGAGGAGTCCCTGCAGATTTTCATATACTAGTATTTTCTGAGCCAACAGAGAAAACCATGTTCAAAATATATTTTGATTATTTGCCAGAGGCGGCCTTCTATGCTATGAAAAGATTGCAGAAGAAGAAGAGAAAAATAGTTGATCGTCGTGCCTCGAAGAGTCGCAAGATCAGGTACGTCCATTGCGGTTGGCAGGGTTCTCCATTCACCCCAAGCTAAAGGCCATATTTGTGAAATCCCCAATATTTAATGGATTGGCAGGTATCATGTTCATGAGAAGATAGTCAATTTTATGGCACCTCGACGGATGGATCTCCCTCCCATGGCCCCTACATTATTTGATAACTTGTTCGACCTCAAAAGCAAGAAACCTGCCTCAGTGGCTTAGGCACCTTATATAAACTGAAATTCATGCAAGAAAACGTGCAAAGTGCAAATCCTTGTCCATCTACTCAATTCTTTATGCCGAAAAACACATCTCAGGAACTGCGGAGACGAGGATGATCGAGTCTGAGTGATGAATTTGAGGATGTTGTATCCCGGAATTGTTGATTGTATCCCCGAATTTCCATCTGTTAACATTTCTTAACTTATGATAAAGTAAAGCTTGAATCGTTTGATGGTGCTTTTGAATTAGAACGAGGACTTCAAATTTATTATCCGAATGTATTTTCTTCTAGTCCATGTTAAATTCCTCGAATTTGAAAGTCTTCCCTTTATTTTTAGATATATAATATTGTTTATCATTAACTTTTCCCTAATTTAGGGTTAAAAAAAAATACTGTTATATAATACTTTAGTGGGTTACATTATATTTTAAACTTTTTAAACTCTTACTGTTTTTTTTTACTGCAATTCTTACTGTTAAAAAAATAAATTTAAATGTACTTAACAAATCATTAATTCGATATATTTTCATATAAAACAACGTTTAAGGTAAGAAATATTTGTAGTGTCTAGGCCTAGGCCCTTGATCTAGCAGACAACTCTGCAGAATGATCCATTCTAACAATAATTTCGTATTCGTACTTAGCTCTGAAAAATAAGAGTGAATCAATTCAAATGTTAGGATGAAAGAATTTTAAATTCATTAATTTTAAATATATATTTAAATGTATTTTGTTGTTTATAGAAGTGCTTGGATGAAAATATTTCAAACACATGAATTTCAAATATATATTTAAATGCTTTTTGTTATTTAGAGAAGTGAGGTTGTAAAAATCAAATCTATTTATTTCATATTTTATGTAATATTTTATGTTAATTAATTATATCATTTGAAATTCATTTTATTTTATTTAATTAATGTGTAAATAAATAATGTGTGGATTCAGGTTTTGATCTAATTTTTTTATTTATTGTTAACGATTGAAATTTTTCCACCCACCCGTAATATACTGAATATATTACATAGAGACAGTGTGGTGAAATTGATACTTGTATATTCAATACAACGACGACATTTTTCAGTAAAAAAATGATCAAATGAATTTATATTTGATTTTTTTTTTTTTTGGTTACAAGAAGGATCCCATCAGTTTTATTTGAATTCAAAAAGTGCCTCAAGCTTGATTCACAAGCTTGATCCCCACATGCAAACACCATAATATGGTCCACCTTGTTATAGTCGTCCATTCTTGCAAGTACCACAAACCCAACGAGTGCAGCTAACAAAAGGGAGGTGTGCCAATTGTCCACGAAATCCATGGAGAAAGGCATATGTCAGTGAGGATGGAATGCTGAAGATGGAAAGCAAGAGCGAATGCAACCGAAAACCAGAGAAAGAGAGAAGCCACAAGCATCCTCTGGACTACAGAGTAAAAGATTTGGTTGAGAAAAGGTGATCTTAGAAATTGCATTTAAGATTGATTCTGTTTCCTCAATGACTTTTACAAACCAAAAAAGTAGAAACTGAGAGACTTGTTATAACTAAAAACATATTCCTAATTCATATTTCGAACAAAAAAAAAAGAAGAAATATTGTATTCTCACATTTCTTGACAATTATTTAGTATTTGGAATCAGCTCAAAAGACGAAGCATTTGAGTCATCCTTGCTCTGATTAGTATGCACTGTTGGAACACGTTCTTGGATCTGTCAAATCTGATACCCGTAGCAGCGGAAGTTTAAAATTTTTATTTTTCTGATCTGGAACGATTCCAGATCGTGGGTATCAAATCCTTACGATTAATTAAATAAGTAAAATTAAAACAATATTAAATTTTACCTCTCAAGTCTCAACTTGAGGTTATGAACTCCAACAGATAAATCTGCTCTTCTTGTATATCCTAGGAACTGATGACTCAATCGATCAACTCCTGAATCAGGTCCACGAACAGAATCTAAAACCCTCTGACAGACTGCACTAGAAAGTCTATCAGAAGTTTCTACGAAGAAAATTAACAGATTTGATCTGTTAAACTAGACTGCAAATTCAAAATTTTGCAGCCTAGAATTTCTAACACAGAGAGGGGAGGGGTCGGCCACCTAGGGAGACTGCTCTCTAGGGTTTCGAAAATTATGAGCTCTTCTTAATTAATTTCTGTACTGCAATAACTTATTTGAAACATGGGCTGCTAACAGCTTAGGGCCCATTATTCATAAGTTCAAGATTGACAAACAAAGCCCGCATGTTCAAAAATTAATATAAAATTCATCGTGACTCAAATTGATAAACCAATTTTACCAATGTGTACAGAAACCTTTTTTGCATATTTTAAAGTAAAGATAAATTTTCTGAATCCGAATTCAGTGGTTTCCAAAAATGGCATCCCTATGTCATTTTAGAAAATCTCACTCCCTCTACTCATCAATAAGAAGTCCTACTTCTCATTCGCTAAATTTAACTCATTAAATTTAATTATCTCAACGGGGATTAGAAATCTATTGCTTGTGTAACCCTCAATGATTCAGGGATACAGCTAGCCGTGGGCCCACATCTCCTTGTGACTCGAAACAACAATTTCCGACTTGCCCATCGAATCATGGTAAGAGCGCCTAGTAACATCGCCCCATGATTTCCTAGGTATCACTGATAGTGCCTGCAAGAACCAGTGGGTTTTGGTTAGCGTACAGTACGGTCTCTTCATCCAAATATCCCGATCGAATCAACAACCATTGGTAAATCGAGAGTCGTTCGAGATTCGATAACTATGCAATACTTCTCGAAGATCAAATAGTGACATCGCATATGCAACTAGGAAACCAAGTAACCTAAAGCATATCATGTACTCTTGCTAGAGATTTGTCACACTAATATCTCCTCAGATCGCATAGGATATCCACACTCGCAAGCGTATGGTGAATCCTTGACAACAAAGCATTGACTCCTATATGTGTCGTAACTGTACCCAATCTCGACACCTGATGACCCTCATAGAGTCGGTAAACGAGTCAAAGTACAGTACTAGCATATAGAGTCTCCATGATGTTTCAAGTAGTAAGGACTAATAGTATACAACCAAAACCACGAATTTTTCCACTCAATTAGTGAAAACCACTTGGAAAGTACGAATAGGATAGTTCGATCATTCATCCAATGAATATCCATTTGCATGCTTCGAACATATCTATGTTCCATACCAATGAAACGTGGTACTAGGCATCGCAAATGCTAGTCTCAATCTTGAGCGATCCTTATCCTTATTACGGACGGCTCAATTGACTAGGAACTATTTAGAATATACAGTGATTACAAGATGTGTTTCATGATAGTCATCCATATCCACTATCACATATTGCTTGCACTTTAGTATATTAAAGGTCTTTATCTAAGCATCGTATAGTACGTCACAGCATAACAATATGATAAAAGATAAAGTAAATTTCAATAAAGAGTGTAAATTATATTAAACAAAGATTGTTTACAATAGAGTCATAAAAGGCCCTTAGCCACAAGTTGGATAGCAGGGCACCCACTCTTTCAATCTCCTACTTGCCCTAAAGTCAACTAGTCATACTACGTAGTCCCATTACTTCACGATGTTTGTCAAATAATGGTCCTGGCAAGGGCTTAGTAAGTGGATCAGCGATATTGTCTGCAGAGGCCACTCTCTCGACAGAAATATCTCCTTTTTTCACGATCTCCCGGATGATGTGGTATTTTTTCAGTATGTGTTTGGATCTTTGATGAGACATTGGTTCTTTTGCCTGAGCAACGGCACCAGTGTTGTCACAGTACACCGGGACTGGACCAACAGCTTCAGGAATGACCCCAACTCTTGGACAAAATTCCTCATTCAAACGGCCTCTTTAGCAGCAGCTGATGCTGCAATGTACTCTGCCTCAGTGGTGAAATCCGTTGTGGTGTCCTGCTTGGAACTCTTCCAAGAGACAGCACCGCCATTGAGCAGGAATACAAATCCAGAGGTTGATTTCGAGTCATCCACATCGCTTTGTAAGCTAGAGTCGATATAGCCTTCCAATTTCAATTCTCTTCCCCCATAAACCATGAATATATTCTTAGTTCTTCTTAGGTACTTAAGAATATCCTTCACAGCTTTCCAATGCATTTGACCGGGGTTGGCCTGATATCTGCTCATGACACTCAGAGCAAAGGTTACATCCGGTCTGGTAGATATCATCCCATACATGATACTACCTATAGCTGACACATATGGTATGTGTGTCATTTTCTCTATCTCTTCGTCAGTTTTGGGAGACATTGACTTGGATAGAGAAACTCCATGACACATAGGCAGATGCCCTCTCTTGGACTCATCCATAGAGAATCTCTTCAATATGGTGTCGATGTAGGTCGCTTGAGTGAGTCCTATCATTCTCTTAAACCTATCTCTATAGATCTGTATTCCTAGAATATAGGACGCCTCACCCAAGTCCTTCATCGAAAATCTACCTGATAACCATATCTTTGTTGACTGCAACATCCCTACATCGTTCCCAA
Organism: Henckelia pumila; assembly: GCF_033568475.1. Classification (NCBI taxonomy): domain Eukaryota; kingdom Viridiplantae; phylum Streptophyta; class Magnoliopsida; order Lamiales; family Gesneriaceae; genus Henckelia; species Henckelia pumila. Next base: position 156,738,930 of record NC_133121.1, on the reverse strand, counting down.
TGAGTAGGATGTCGTCAACATAAAGCACTAAGAATGTCACAGCATCCTTAACTACTTTTTTGTACACGCACGGTTCCTCCGGGTTCTTGATAAAACCAAAGTCTTTTATTATTTCATCAAATTTCTGGTTCCAACTTCTTGACGCCTGTTTGAGACCATAAATTGATCTCTGAAGCTTGCATACCTTATGCTCGCTTTCCATGGATGTGAATCCCTCGGGCTGCATCATATAGATCTCTTCATTAATATTTCCATTAAGGAACGCAGTCTTCACATCCATCTACCATATCTCATAGTCATACCATGCTGCTATGACAATTAAGATTCTTATGGACTTGAACATTGCGACTGGTAAAAAGGTTTCATCATAGTCAACACCTTGTCTTTGTGTATAACCTTTTGCGACCAATCGTGCCTTGTAGGTCAGCACCTTACCATCAGGCCCAAGTTTTCTCTTGTAGATCCATTTACACCCTATAGGAACAATTCCATCGGGAGGATCTACTAAAGACCAAACTTGGTTTGCATGCATGGAGGCTATTTCAGACTGCATGGCTTCAAGCCATAAATTCGAATCGGCATGAGAAATTGCCTCCTTGAAGTTTCTTGGATCACATCCAATGTTGGGTTCATTTTGATCCCCTTCAAGTAGGAGATTAAGTCGAACAGGAGGTCTAGAAGCCCTTTTGGATTTCCTAAGAAGTGGCGTGTCATTTATTGGTTTCTAAGGTGTGGGATCGTTATTTTTTATCTCGGGTTCTTCTCGAACTTCTTCGAGTTCCATCATCTTGCCTTTTCTTTCAAGTAAGAACTCCTTCTCCAGGAAGGTGGCATTCCTAGAAACAAACACTTTTGTTTCAGTAGGATGATAGAAGTAATATCCGATCGAATTCTTCGGATACCCTACAAAATAACACAAGGTGGATCGACTATCCAACTTATCTCCCACTGTCTGTTTTACGTAAGCAGAACATCCCCAAATCCTCAAGTACGAATACTTAGGAGTTTTTTCAGTCCATAATTCGTATGGAGTTTTATTCACTGCTTTAGTGTGGACATTGTTCAACAACAATACCGCCGTTTCAAGTGCATAGCCCCAAAACGAAGGTGGGAGCTCAGTGAAGCTCATCATAGATCGAACCATGTCCAACAGAGTTCGATTACGTCGCTCTGCTACACCATTAAGCTGAGGTGTGGCAGGAGGAGTCCACTGAGAAAGAATTCCATTTTCTTTCAGATAGTCTAAAAACTCGGTACTCAAGTATTAACCGCCTCGATCAGATCAAAGTGCTTTAATACTTTTTCCTAGCTGATTTTCTACTTTACTCTTGAATTCTTTGAACCTTTCAAATGATTCAGACTTATATTTCATTAAATATAAATACCCATACCTAGAATAATCATCAGTAAAGGTAATAAAGTAGGTGTGACCATGTTTAGTACCAATACTAAATGGGCCACAAACATCTGTGTGGATCAGATCCAATAGATTTTGACTACGCTCAGGCTTTCCCTTAAAAGGTGTTTTAGTCATTTTTCCTTTCAGGCAAGACTCACAAGTAGGTAGAGAGTTTATATCTGACGTATCAAACATGCCCTCTCCCACTAGCTTGTTCATTCTCCGTGAGGAAATATGACCTAGTCTAGCATGCCAAAGGTTTGCTGGGTTTTGACTATCGTTTTTCCTTTTTAGTGTTGTCGCCAGTTTATCAACATAATTAACTGGTACGTCTTTTAATTTTAAGTTATATAGATCGTTTTCAAGTTGTCTACATCCAATCAAACATTCATTCTTGTAAATATTGCAAATCGCATTCACAAAATTGCAAGAAAAACCATCTCTATCAAGCATAGAAACAGAAATAATGTTTTTAACCAAATCTGGCACAAATAAAACATCTCTCAGAAATAACTTAAAATTGTTCTGCAAAATTAAATAAACATCTCCTACATCTTTTCGAGCCTCAACTGGGTCTCACCCATCCTCAGCTTATGACTTCTTGACATCACCTGCAAATCATTGCAAATGTGAGATCCATATCCAGTATCCAATACCCAAGAAGTAGTATTAAGTGAAACATTTATTTCAATATAAAACATACCCTTCGCAGTTCACAACTGCTCGAGATATTCCTTGCAGTTACGTTTCCAGTGACCGGGTTTCTTGCAGTGATGACAAACATCTTCAGACTTGTCCATGTTAGAAGCTTTGGTCTTGTGCTTCTTCTTGGGCCCAGTTTTCTTGGGTGGAACAGAACGTTTCTTACCCTTTGCACTTGGCCCCTTCTTTGCAGAAGAAGAGGAGCCCACCAAGAGAACCGGTTTATCCTTCTTGAATGTGGCCTCATAAGTGACAAGCATATTGACCATCTCTTCAAGGGTCGCCTCTATCTTGTTCATATTAAAGTTTACCACAAAACCGTCAAACGATGAATGAAGAGAAAGAAGCAGTAAGTCCACACACAGTTCGTGCTCCAATGTCAACTCGAGGATCACCAATTTTTCAATGAGCCAAATCATGTATACCCCATGCTCACGGACCGAAGTCCCATCTCGCATGCGGCATGTCATTAGCTCTTTGACGGAGGCGTACCGCTCAGATCTCGACTGAGCTCCAAAAAGTTCCTTGAGGGTCTTGTGAATGTCAGCAGCATTCACTGCATCCTCAAATCGCCTCTGAAGTTCATCAGACATCGAAGCCTGCATGTAGCATTTGGCCTTGATATCATGGTCCCACCATTTATCAAGTTTGGCCAACTCTTTCGGACTCACATCAGCCGGGGCTTCCTTCGGAGGAGACTTTTCCAACACGTAGAAAATCTTTTCCGAGCATAGGACAATCTTCAACTTACGAAACCATTCCGTATAGTTTGCGCCAGTCAGTTTGTTTTGTTCGAGAATGGAAAATAGCGGATTACGCGAATTCATTATAACGATATACTGAAAAGAAACAGACAATAATCAGTGATTGTTTAATTAATTTACTAAGACATAAAATAAGGAGAGTTTAATTTTATGAATTACTCTCCCACTATTTTTACGATTTCACCACCCTCTAGTGAAAACGAGAAAACCATTTTCTTTAGTAGGAACATGGAGCCCAATTTACAAATTATAGTTTCGAATAAAATCAGCCAATTATAATTTTAAAAAGGTAGAGTTCAATTGCTGCTAGAGCAACCTCCATGTTTTTACCTCATATCCAATAAAGGGCCCAATAATATGACGTCGTTTAAAGTGATATGTCAAGTTGACGTCCGTAATATCCATACTCGCAAGCGTGTGGTGAATCCTTGACAACAAAGCATTGACTCCTATATGTGTTGTAACTGTACCCAATCTCGACACCTGATGACCCTCATAGAGTCGGTAAACGAGTCAAAGTACAGTACTAGCATATAGAGTCTCCATGATGTTTCAAGTAGTAAGGACTAATGGTGTACAACCAAAAACACGAACTTTTCCACTCAATTAGTGAAAACCACTTGGAAAGTACGAATATGGTAGTTCGATCATTCATCCAATGAATATCCATTTGAATGCTTCGAACATCTCTATGTTCCATACCAATGAAACGTGGTACTAGGCATCGCAAATGCTAGTATCAATCTTGAGCGATCCTTATCCTTATTACGGACGGCTCAATTGACTAGGAACTGGTTTAGAATATACAGTGATTACAAGATGTGTTTCATGATAGTCATCCATATCCACTATCACATCTTGCTTGCACTTTAGTATATTCAAGGTCTTTATCTAAGCATCGTATAGTGCGTCACAACATAATAATTTGATAAAAGATAAAGTAAATTCCAATAAAGAGTGTAAATTATATTAAACAAAGATTGTTTACAAATAGAGTCATAAAGGCCCTTAGCCACAAGTTGGCTAGCAGGGCACCCACTCTTTCATGCACCATATTATACATATATACCCATTATTTCACTTAGCTGGAACATTAGTTAAGCCGGAAAAAAAATGAAAAGATATACGGATTCTCACATTCTCATGTAACTACTTTATCCAAGAATGCAATAATTTTAGTTTAAAGACTTGATTTAAGGTGTCAAAGACGAAGACAAAACATATGTGGAAACCGAGGCCAGTTTTGTTTCCAACCGGTTTTTGTAACTCTTGCATTTCACTTAGAGTGACTAAAACCTTTTTCCAGATTTTAATCTGTAGTGACCCTTACCCGGATCACCTACTAAACAGAACTTAGACATGTAATTAACTTAATAAAATAGATATCAGAATAAACTTGCGGAAACCATAAATAAATACAATCCCAAGGAAAGAAATCTGTAATTTATCCAAATATTATACAACCAAATCGAATAGCTGTATCAACCCAAAACAACAGAAATAAAACCTAGACGAAGCTCCAGCTGGCCAACCACTGCCTAGCCCCTCTTGGATCCACCCGCCTCGTCCAATCGCAAACCTGCCCCATGGAATAGGGTGTCCAGAAACACAGAGTACGAGACGTGAGCATAAAACACTCAGTACGAGAGTATTAGTATACATGCATGCAGAGTGAACTCCCTATAAACTCGAGGTCAAGGATCAGATAACAGAGACAGACCGGGCCCTGGTATGTAGCACGCTGTGCCGTCGCTTCAGAAGGTTGCTCCCATACCATAATACCAGTGGATATGCCAGACCCAAATCGATGGAAGTCCAACCACTAACAGGATAGGGAAAAAACTCTACTAACAGACATCTCGAAGGAGATAGCTCAGTATGCAAATGAATGCAGCATAAATCAATGACATATAAACCATGCAGTCACAAAATACATGCATACTCAGTCAGGATATCTCGAACAATACTTTCGTACCTCAAATACTAGGCAAGTGCTATCAGCCCTAGGTCCATGCCTATAATCCGTGCTACACTGCCAAATGATACTACTATCATTATAGCGCTCTAAAAGCCTTAAATAAGCTAAAGCATACTCCTAAATATTTTTAGGAAGCAAAAGCTATACCTTCGTCCGTCGTTAGCCCTTTGCTGTCGAGTGCCTCAAAACTAGGCCACAGCTCCGCTACGACGCCCGGATCGCTAAGCCACTTCCGGATTCCCGATGGAACGCCTAGAATTCCCTAGATCTGCGTTAGAAGGCTAAGGAATTGAGAGAGAAGAGGTGATTGGTGCGTCTAAATCTGAATCTCGGCCCTCCTATTTATAGACGGAGTTCGGATCGTCCGAACTGGACTTTGGAGCGTCCGAACACGATCGGACCGTCCAATCTCGACTTCGGGTCGTCCGAACCCAATATTACGTCATTGCTTATGTCAGAATGATGACGTCACCCATGAAGACTCTCGGCAGCACGTTCGGAGCGTCCGAACCACTCTTCGGATCGTCCGAACCCTAACTTCGGACCGTCCAAACCTGGACTTCGGAGCCTCCGAACTCGATTACCCTCAAACCATTTTCAAGTGTTCTGAATCTAATTCCGAACTCCGTTAACCTATTAAGAGTTCCCTTAATAACGTTTACTCTTAACTAGTAGGATTAATGAATTGATTAACACTTAATCACTGATTTCGGGTACGGGCTACTACATTCTCCCCCACTTAAGATGTTTCGTCCTCGAAAACAGATCTTAAGTATTGAATGTAAAACAGAAATCAGAGACATTCTTTATTCCAGTCAAACGCTTAATGAGTTTACAACTGAATACAAATCGAAAATGAAATCAAAACAACTCAGGATGGTCTTCACGCATCCTGTCTTCAAGCTCCCAAGTAGCTTCCTCAGTGCCTCGGCACTGCCACTGAACTAAAATCAAAGGAATGACTTTGTTCCGCAAAACCTTATCCTTATAATCCAGGATACGAATAGGTTTCTCAACATAGGTCAAATCCTTGTTCACCTAAACCTCAGACCGCTGCAGAATATGAGATTCATCCACCACATATCGTCGCAACAGAGATACGTGGAACACGTCATGAATACTGGATATATATGGTGGCAAAGCTAGTCGATAAGCCAAATCGCCAATGCTCTCCAAGATCTCAAACGAACCGATAAACCTGGAAGACAACTTGCCCTTAAGGCCAAATCTGAGAATCTTGCGGAAAGGTGACACTCTCAGAAACACTTTCTCCCCGACATCGAACTGCAAAGGCCTACTCTTGGTATTAGCATAGCTGGCCTGACGATCCTGTGCAGTCTTAATCCGTTTCTTGATCTGATCAACAATGTCTATCGCCTGCTGGATAAACTCTGGTCCCTCAGCCTGTCTTTTCCCCACTTCTTCCCAGAAGAGTGGAGTACAACAACGTCACCCGTACAACACCTCAAAAGGGGCCATCCCAATACTATTATGATAGCTGTTGTTGTACGCGAACTCGATCAACGGCAAATAATCCTGCCAGGCTGAACCAAAATCCATGACGCACGCTCTAAGCATATCCTCCAAAGTACGGATAGTGCGCTCTGACTGACCATCAGTCTCCGGATGATAGGCAGTACTCAAACTGAGAGTAGTACCCATCGCACGCTGAACACTCCCCCAGAATCTAGAAGTAAACCTGGGGTCCCGATTGCTGACAATGCTCACAGGCACTCCATGAAGTCGAACGATCTCCTGAATGTACAATCGTGCCATACGATCCACATTGTACTCCCGGCTATAGGCAATGAAATGCGCTGACTTGGTGAGTCGGTCCACCACAACCCAGATAGCATCACAGTTCCTCGGGGATACCGGCAAATGGGTCACAAAGTCCATTGTGATAAACTTCCATTTCCATTCAGGAATAGGCAGGCTGTGAAGCAATCCTCCAGGTCGTTGGTGCTCTGCCTTGACCTGTTGACACACCAAACATCTCGAAACATACTGATAAAAACTGCGTTTCATTCCCTTCCACCAGAAACGAGTACGTAGATCTTTGTACATCTTGTTGCTCCCAGGATGAATAATCAACTTAGTGCGATGTGCCTGAGACAAAATCTCCTCTCGCAACTCTTCATCCTGCAGAATCACAAGCCTACCAGACAAACACAGAAAGCCATCTGACTGATAATGAAATCCAGACGAGCTACCCTCGTTAGCTAGACGAGCTAAACGCTGGGTCTTTGAATCAGACATCTGAGCATCTCGAATCCGCGAATACAAAGCTGGCTCAGATAGTATCGCAAACATCTGGATACTCTGCATACCTTTCTTATGCTTGAAGGTATATCCCAAAGTACAACAGTCACTGATCGCACTAGACATCGAACAAGTCTGAAGTGAGGATAGTCGCACCTTGCGACTAAAAGCATCAGCGGTGAGATTAGAAGCTCCCGGATGGTACTTAATCTCGCAATCATAGTCCTTAAGCAAGTCCATCCAATGTCTCTGCCTCATGTTCAACTCCGCCTGAGTGAACAAATACTTGAGACTCTTATGGTCGGTGAAGATCTCAAATTTCTCGCCATACAGATAATGACGCCAGATCTTCAAAGCGAACACAATGGCTGCTAACTCAAAATCATGGACTGGATAGTTGTCCTCGTGAAGCTTCAGCTGTCTAGAAGCGTATGCGATCACATGCCCATTCTGAGTCAGGACACAACCTAACCCCTGAAGAGAAGCATCAGTGTATACCACATACCCTCCAGATCCTGACGGCAATGCCAACACTGGCACAGAAGTCAATTGCCGTCGAAGCTCACAGAAGTTCTCCTCACACTCGAAGGACCACTCGAAATCCACACCCTTGCGGGTAAGCTGCGTCAAAGGTCGAGCTAGTTGAGAGAAGTTTAGAATGAAGCGACGATAATACCCTGCTAGACCCAGAAAACTACGGATCTCAGCAACTGTCATCGGACACGACCAATTAAGTACCGCTTCAATCTTGCTTGGATCAACAGAAATCCCCTCCCTGGATATGATATGGCCAAGAAAGACCACTCGATCCATCAAGAACTCACACTTGCTCAGCTTGGCGTACAACTGCTCATCTCGAAGAGTCTGCAGTACCAACCGCAAGTGAGAAACATGCTCTTCCGTATTACGCAAATACACCAAGATGTCGTCAATGAAGACCACGACAAACTTGTCCAAATACTCTCTGAAGACACGGTTTCATCAGATCCATTAATATAGCTGGCGCATTAGTCAAACCAAATGGCATCACTAGGAAATCGTAAGCCCATAGCGAGTACGGAATGCAGTATTGGCTACGTCCTGATCACGGACTCTCAACTGATGATACCCAGATCTCAAGTCAATCTTGGAGTAAACTGATGTGCCCTGCAGCTGATCAAACAAGTCATCAATACGAGGCAATGGATACTTGTTCTTCACAGTGACTCGATTCAGTTGCCGATAGTCAATGCACAGCCTCATCGACCCATCCTTCTTCTTTACAAAAAAAACAGGAGCTCCCCAAGGAGATACACTAGGACGAATGTACCCCTTGTCCAAAAGATCCTGTAGCTGATTCTTCAACTCACGCATCTCTAACGGAGCCAGACGATATGGTGCTCGAGAAATAGGTGAAGTACCCGGCATCAACTCTATGCCAAACTCGACTTTCCTAACAGGAGGAAAACCCGGAATCTCATCAAGAAATACACCTAGGAATTCATCCACAACAGGAATGCTCTCTATCCCAATACTCTCAACGGACAAATCAACTGCATAGATAAGGTAGCATTCCCCGCCTGACTCTAGAGCTCGACAGGCTCTCAAAGCTGATACCAAAGGCATCGGGGGTCACGCTCCCTCACCATAGAAAAACCAGCTCTCACTCCCCTCCGGATGAAATCGTACTAATCTCTGATAGCAGTCCACTGAAGCTCGATAGGTAGTCAACATATCTATTTCCAGAATGCAATCAAAGTCGTCCATCGTCAGGACCATGAGATTCGCTAACAGAATGTTCCCTTCGAACTCTAAAGGGCAACCCATCACTAGACGCTTAGCCAAAGCAGATTGGCCCGTCGGAGTAGAAACAGACATCACTACATCTAGTGCAATGCATGGTAACTTATGCCTCTTAACAAAACGTGCAGAAATGAAGGAATGAGATGCACCAGTGTCAATAAGTACAAGAGCAGGTATACCATAAAGCAAAAATGTACCTGCGATGACTTTCTCATTCTCCTCCACTGCCTGATCATGCCTCAAGGAAAACACCTGGCCAGAAGCTCGTGGCCTCAAATGAGAACTCCTAGCAGGCTGTCCCTGCGACCTCTGCTGTACGGTGGCCTGAGAACCAGATCCTGAACCAGAACCAGAACCGCCTCCCCCAGATAGTGGACAATCCCTCCGGATATGACCAGTCTCTCCACAACGGAAACAAGCTCCAGAAGCCCTACGGCACTTGTCAGATGGATGGTTCTTCCCACAGTGATCACACTTGTCCTTCTTACCGAAACGGACAACACCAGCAGAGCCAGAGGAAGAAGAAGTAGATCCAGACTTCTTGAAATATTGGGCACGGGGACCCAAAGAACTAGCAGGCCTCGACTGAGGGAAAGACCTATTCCGCCGAATGCTGTCCTCCGCCTGGTGACAACGGCTCACCAAACCCTCGTAGGACATGTCGTCGCCAACCGCCACATGGTCATGGATCTCAGGGTTAAGGCCCTGAAGGAACAGATTATACTTCATCCCAGAGCTGTCAGCAATCTCGGGGCAATAGGATAGCAGATCAAAGAACTTCTGCTGATACTCATCGATAGACATGGCTCCCTGTCGCAGACTCAGTAGATCGTCTGCCTTCGATTGACGGAGTGCAGGAGGAAAACACAGCTTCTGAAAAGCTGTGCGGAACTCGGCTCATGTGGCCACTCCTCTCGCCGCAAAAAAAGGTGCAGAAGTAAACCTCCACCACCTGCGCGCACGTCCATCCAGAAGATAACCCAGGGTCTCTATCTTCTGCTCCTCGGTGCAGTGGAAAGTCTGAAAAGTTGTCTCCATGCGGTCTAGCCAGTTCTACGCATCCTCCGGAGACTCACCTCCAACTAAGGGCTTAGGACCCATAGCTAAGAATCGACGCACAGTGAAACGCTCATCGTCATGATGACGATGATGCCGTTCTCGACGACGTTCTCGGTCGGCATCGCCCCAACGACCGCCTTCACTTCCGTGGCTACTCTCATCATCGTAGTTTGCCATCTACAAAAATACCTCATGATAAGACTAAATCCCAAGATTACTTTTGCATGCTCTGATACCATAAATGTAGTGACCCTTACCCGGATCACCTACTAAACAGAACTTAGGCATGCAATTAACTTAATAAAACAGATATCAGAATAAACTTGCGAAAACCATAAATAAATACAATCCCAAGGAAAGGAATTTGTAATTTATCCAAATATTATACAACCAAATCGAATAGCTGTATCAACCCAAAACAACAGAAATAAAACCTAGACGAAGCTCTAGCTGGCCAACCACTGCCTAGCCCCTCTTGGATCCACCCGCCTCGTCCAATCGCAAACCTGCCCCATGGAATAGGGTGTCCAGAAACACAGAGTACGAGATGTGAGCATAAAACGCTCAGTACGAGAGTATTAGTATACATGCATGCAAAGTGAACTCCCTATAAACTCGAGGTCAAGGATCAGATAACAAAGACAGACCGGACCCTGGTATGTAGCACGCTGTGTCGTCGCTTCAGGAGGTGGCTCCCATACCATAATACCAGTGGATATGCCGGACCCAAATCGATGGAAGTCCAACCACTAACAGGATAGGGAAAAAACCCTACTAACAGACATCTCGAAGGAGATATCTCAGTATGCAAATGAATGCAGCATAAATCAATGACATATAAACCATGCAGTCACAAAATACATGCATACTCAGTCAGAATATCTCGAACAGTACTTTCGTACCTCAAATACTAGGCAAGTGCTATCAGCCCTAGGTCCACGCCTATAATCCGCGCTACACTACCAAATGATACTACTATCATTATAGTGCTCTAAAAGACTTAACTAAGCTAAAGCATACTCCTAAATATTTTTAGGAAGCAAAAGCTATACCTTCGTCCGTCGTTAGCCCTTTGCTGTCGAGTGCCTCAAAACTAGGCCACAGCTCCGCTACGACGCCCGGATCGCTAAGCCACTTCCGAATTCCCGATGGGACGCCTAGAATTCCCTATATCTGCGTTAGAAGGCTAAGGAATTGAGAGAGAAGAGGTGATTGGTGCGTCTAAATCTGAATCTCGGCCCTCCTATTTATAGACGGAGTTTGGATAGTCCGAACTGGACTTCGGAGTGTCCGAACACGATCGGACCGTCCGATCTCGACTTCGGGTCGTCCGAACCCAATATTACGTCATTGCTTACATCAGCATGATGACGTCACCCATGACGACTGTCGGCAGCACGTTCGGAGCATCCGAACCACTCTTCGGATCGTCCGAACCCTAACTTCGGACCGTCCGAACCTGGACTTCGGAGCCTTCGAACTCGATTACCCTCAAACCATTTTCAAGTGTTCTGAATCCAATTCCGGACTTCGTTAACCCATTAAGAGTTCCCTTAATCATGTTTACTCTTAACTAGTAGGATTAATGAATTGATTAACACTTAATCACTGATTTCGGGTACGGGCTACTACATAATCATTTCAGCCAATTTCCTATTTTCAGAATTTAACTCCTGATATTCATCTTGTACTGGTTCATTTAGCAACTTCTGCTTTGAGACTCAATATTTCACCTAACTGTTTCTAGTTAGGCTTAGTATCATTGTCCATTAGACTGGTTTTCTTGCCTTGACTTTCTAGAATGAATGAGGAAGTCTTTGGTACTTATTCACCATGTCGTGTAATAGTGTGGTAAGATTTTCACGTGTAAAATCAGTTGAACTAAAATCAAATACCTCTTCACTCATGGATTTCAGCTCAACATCAGCCATGCGATATTGGACTTGTTCCTCATCACTCTCACTGCTTGAACTCTCTGGCTCAGATGATTCAGAGCCTGTATTTTCCCATTTTGATTTGCTTTCCTCAGCCATCAACACTTTTTGATCATACGTCTTCTAAAGTACTTTTTCTCATCTTTGGATCTTTGCTTCTTGTCAAAAGACTTCTTTGTCTTTCTGAGTTGACCACCTGTCATATTTTCTTACATAGTGACCCATTTCAGATCACCTACTAATAAAAAACTTAGGCATGCAATTAAATTAAGCAAGTAAGTATAATTAGATTAAACAGAGAAAACTTAAACCAACTGCTAACCGCCAGAATACAATCGATAAATAAATGGAAATACAAAACAAATTATTATACAACCCAATCGAAATTAATGCAAGAAAGACTTAATCTAAACCACTGGCAACCTGTGTTCTCAAGCTCTGGTCACCGAACCAACACTGATCTAGCTCCTGGTAAACCTGCAAACCTATCCCGTCGAGTGAGGTGTCCAAGAATACAATCGAGAATGTGAGCGCTAATGCCCAATACGAAATTATGGGTATGCACATTCGATGAGTGCGTGAGTGCAAATGTATAGGGTACCGAAAAACCATCTTGGTCAAACTCTGCTCAGTCAAAAGACGCCATGATATGTAGCACTCTGGACCGTCGCATAAAGAGGTTGCTCACATAACAAAATAAACTGTGGATATAGGTTATCTAATCCCGTACAAACGGGTCCAACCATCCACTCAAGGAAAGAGGGGCCGAGCGACCCTGCTACAGGCTATCTTAAGGATATAGGCTCAACAAGAAAATGTATGTAACATAATAGTTGTGACATAATATATGCACATAAAACATTCCAGATAACCTGCAACACATAGAACATGCATACTCAACCAGGATATCTCGGATCTTAACAACTGGGCCTAGATGTATATGCATCTACAGTCTATCATTACAAGCCAGTGAAAGACATATCACTTACACTGATCTAAAAGCCTTAATTAAGCTAATAGATACTCTAATACTACTATGGATCTCGTACTATAGCTGCGTCCATCGTCAGACCGCTGATGTCGAATGCCCTAACCCAAGCACAACTCCGCTAAAATTCTCGTAGCATTTTACTAGTGCCCGACCCTCACTAATATAGCTGGAAACACTCAAAATATACATTGAAATAGGATTTACACCTAAAACACACATTAAATATGAGAAATATGTGGCCTATTTATAGACGGAGTTCGGACAATCCGAACTACGCATGCTTGCCACGTCTTAGACTGCTACTGATTGGAAGTTTTGATCTGTACTTCGGAAGTTACGATCATCTTTGGAAGCTCCGATCCTTACTTCAGGCGTTCGATATGCATGAAATCCCACGTGTCAGTATGTGCTTTACACATCAGTTGTGTGCATGGTCTAACTAGGTTCGGACATTCCGATCTTGTCTCTGGACATTCCGAACTCACCCTCTGCATCCGAACTCTCCCTTGCCATCCGAACTACTTTTTGTTCGAGTTCGATCTTTCAAAATACTTGAGACACTTTTGACCTACGAACTATTTCCGAACATTCTGAGTCGTTTTTCCTCTTGGTTTTATCATATTAAAACTTCTTAATCATGTTTTACAATTCTAAACATGTTTAACTTATTTAATTATGTAAACGAATTTCGGGTTACTACATTCTCCCTAGTTTTAAAAGATTTTGTCCTCGAAATCAAGTGTAGGTCATACCCGAGAATGTAACCGCAAAACAGCATTTAGAACTATATTGTACAAAAAAACTAAACTCACTACTGAATGCAAATAGTAATTAGGATCTTTTTTTGAATCATTCTATTTGCCATTGAAATAAATGAAGTGAACAATCTAATCCACAATAACTGAAATTTCCAATCTATGTTATGAACAAATCCTTTGAAATGGTAAAATCAATATCAAACTGTGCTTCAAATAGATATATATGACTTATCTGTCACATATATATCGACCAAGATACATGAAACATATTGTTGTACAAAAAACATGAACTCTAAACTCCAATTCAGAGTTCAAGGAGTAAAACATCATTGTTCTGATAAAGTTCTTCCCCAAATGGCATCTTAATGCTTCTGGTGGTATCAATTATAGTATGCGAGTACAATCACCGACATATGATCTTTCCATACTAGAACAAACTCTACCACTCCAGCTCTTAACATAGTTCTTTTAAGATACAAATGATCTGTTCCGGTTGACCATCGTTTCCTAACAATAAGTATTACTCAAGCTCTGAGTAACTGTCCGAAACCGGTTGAAAACTATTTCAACTCTCGTGAAATAAAATCTCTTTTCACTAACGGTTTTAGCTAACATGCATGTTGGGATTGAAAACGTGTAGAGGGAGGGGTGAATACACATTTCTTAAAAACTTTACAGAATATTACCTAGTTTTTCGGACGGTTGAGTTAGGTGTTAACCAAACTAGATCAAATTTCTCAACACCTGAAAATGATCAAACAACAAGTGGTACAGAAATAGCTTGAAAATTTTCACAGTGAATCTCTTATACTCAACACAATCAATTCTATCAATAAGATAAGTAAAAGCAGAAGAAAAGAACACATGATATATGGAAGTTTTAAGGCAAAATCCTTCTACAACTCCTCTTCTTCCACTTAGGAAAGAATGAACTAGAATAATTTGGTTTATACAACCCTTGTATACAACCCACTCCAAATTTATTACTTATACACCGCCTAAATCGGAACTTATAGTTAACACAATGATAATACCTCAAATATTATCTACTAAACACCAATATAATACAAAAGAAGTTTGAATCTTTTGATCGAAACACTCAAACCCTTCTAGGAAAGCTTTCTGTATTTGAAGGGTCGAGAGAGCTTTGAGAAACCCTGAGTGATCCTTCAAAGATCTTATGTAAATATTGTAAGCAAGGGTTTATTGAATAGTAGATGATAAGGCTCTCTGAAGTGCTCAAAGTGACTGAGAAAGCAAACTTTGTAAGCGAGAGTTATTGGATAAATAGATTGATCAATTCTTGTTCTCTTTCTTGACGCACACTCTCCTATTTATTTTGTCTCTTGCATAAATCCGTTCAATGTTAGGCTGTGGGCATAATAAATGTAAGAGTACTTTTGTTGTCTTCTTCCTTGATAGATACTACAGTACTTCATTTAATGCGTGATTTGGACTGCTTCCAAATAAGGAAACATTGGTCCCAGATAGTTTATGCACATACCCTTAACAGTGCAAATTTTTTGTAACTATCTGATTTCTTGATCCTTTATGGCTATGCATTAACAAAACATCTGAAATGTTTTGAAGTACGTGAATCTTGAATCAGAAGATATCTTATCGACTGGTTGAAGGATCTACAATATTATGATCAATCGAGGTAGGCTATTTGTAGTATGAGCGGGTGATGTTCTTCTGTCTGGATAGCATAGTGATGAGTTATACTGAGAAACGTGAACTGTGATTAGTACTAGACTTGGTGGTCTGAGTTCCTAGTATTGCTTTAAAAGCTTGTCTTTGCTTCAGAGGAGCATGGGAAGAACGAACCAGTCTAGAAATCGTGATAAGCAGTTACGCTTAATTATAAGCTTTATGTCAACTGAATTCTCTTTAGGAGAGATTCACGAGTTGCTATATCAAGAGCAGTTTTGGGACTAGTGTTTCCTGGCTATAAGTGTTCTGCACAGAGAATTCTTGTAACCAGTAAATAGTTAGATTTAGTTAATGTTTCGACGAATGTCATGAACCATTTGGGTTTAGAAGTGAGTTTCGTCTGTATAATTTTTACTTTTGGGATAGTGAATATGAGCAAACAAGTTTTGTTTGATTTTGACCAGCGAAATCGTGATTCGAATGGTGCAAGATTCTTGCCAAGTGGATACGCAGGAACTGTCTTCCGAGTTTATCAGTAGATGCTCCAATGTGTCTCGAGTTGCGAGATATGATCGTACGAGTGTCAACTTGTTAGAAAAATCTTTAGCAATTCTAGTTGAGGTGGAAAGGTGTATCAGGTTGGAGATACTGAAACAGTTCGACCAGTACCAACAGAACTGTGGTCTCATGATAAGAGTTTAGATTTTCGGAAGTTATTTTCAACCAGTTGTTCCGAATCAAAATTTCCTGTGAATGTGACAATCAGGGGTTCAGATACATTCTCAGGTATTCCCTAGATTTTAGGACGAAATCTTTTAAGGGTGGGAGAATGTAGTAGTCTGTATCCTAAATTTATGATTAAGTGATTTTAAACATGTTAAAAAGTGACATATAATTTTAAAAGTGTCAAAACATGTTTAAGAATTCATTATTTGGTAAAAATAAGTGGACAATCAGATCCGAAACGTCCAAAAATGGTAGGTAGGGTTTTGGGGGTCTCAAACAGCCCAAAAACAGCCAAACGAGTTCGGAAGGACCGAAGCTGATCGGAGCGTCCGAACCAAAACAGACGCAACGATCCTAAAAATGGACGCAACGATCTGTGAGTTGTACAGGTGTCCTTGATGAGGTCAGAAAGATGACGTCAGTAGTGATTTCATGGACAGAACGGATGCAATGTTCGTGCGAACGGACGCAACGTTCTAGATCAAGGACAGGTGTGCGGTTTGCATGGAATTGGATCAACACGTGGCAGGACAGGTGGATAATGGATGCAATGAACCCCAAACGGATGCAACGTTCTCCGTCTATAAATATGGGGCGAGATGACTCATTTCCAATGCTCAGAATTCCTCTCCTTCGCCCATATGGCTCTATTTTAGGGCTTTTGGGTATTCTTATTTTAGAGTTGGAGTAGGTAGTATAATTTAGTATAGTCAGACAGTGTCTGACATAGGAGCGGAGTTGTGCTCGAGTTGTGGAGCAGCAACAGGAGTGGTACTGTAGTGGGGAGTGGTCGCCATCAGTGGGCTAACGACAGACGCATGTATAGTTTTGGCTTCCTAAAAATATTTAGGAGTATGCAATAGCTTAGTTAAGGCTTTTAGAGCTTAATTAATGATGCATGAGTATTTGCATTGTAGATTTGATGATATGCTTGGAACTTAGAGTGGGACTGCTAGGACTGCCTTAGAAAGGTACGTAAGTACTGACTGAGATGGCCAACATGATATATGATATATGTGTTGCTTGAGTATGTGCTATGTGTTTCCCATATTTTTACGGCTTTAGCACATGCATGATTTTTACACTGGACTGCATCTGGTATGATGTGAGTCATGATAGTTTCCATCGGTGATGAGTTGCTCCTTATGGATTTGTGTCTGGAGACGCTCAGCCCCTGGTTTTGCTATCACTAGGAGCGACCACGATGGTGGAGTAGACGCTATAGTTGATAGTGGAATATACGAGTACCCGCGGAGTCGCTATCTTAGCACGGTACTGTATATTCATGGCGCCCTGAGATTATTTTTTTTAACCCTTGTTTTAAAGTCATTTATGTGTTGCATATATTTTATATATCATTGATTTCATACTGAGTGTAGTCGCTCACGTTAAGTATTCTATTTGTGTCTGGACACCCCATTCGACGGGGCAGGTACATGTGCAGGTTGTGCGCCCAGAGACTCGGAGGAGTCAGTGACCAGGGAAAAGACAACAGGGTTAGCTGTTAAGTTTTATTTGGTATTAAGACTTATTCGATTTGGTTGTATATCGAATTTATTTAACCGGTTGTATTCTGTCGATCAGTTTTTATTTAAGTCTTTCGCAGCGAATTAATTGATTTATTTAATTGCATGATTAATTATGCTCTAACTCTGATTAGGTAGTGGATCCGGGTTGGGTCGCTACAAAAAGCTTCAGTCACCATGACTCAAACTGGTCCAAGCTCGTCTGATGAAGCTTTCCATGAACATTGCACTAAACTCAAGTTTGATCCGAAGGGCAAAGCAATCATAGTTGCAGTTCCAATTCAGGAGATTGCAGCTGTTAATGAGGATGATCCTGAAGAAGTTGAAAATTTTGTCAAAAGAACTCCAGCTCCATTGCAAACTATTTTTGCTCCAACTATTCTGCCACCAGCAAGACCTATTGTAGATCTTTCTTCATGTCAAATAATTGAAACCACTCACTCTAGCCCTGATTTAAAAGGTGGAAAATATAGATCGAATGTGGCTTCATCTTCAGACATTGAAAGACCAACTCACTCCATTCAGAAAAAAATTGATATAACAATGGATGAGGTGTTGGAGTTTGTCGAGAACTGTACCGATGAAGTGTATGATGAATGGTACAAGTATAGGACATCCACCCTTGCCAAGAACTTTAAAAAGAAGGGTGAACTGCGGAACTACATTGTTTTGGAGGAGACTGTTCTTAAAACAGTCAAAACTGTTGACATTTCAGTTTCTTTGGATAGGAGGGAATACTTCTTTGACTTGATGCGGATAAAGAGACTCACAACTATTTGTGCTCAACTCAAGGAGAAATATGATTCGACTGCAAAGACTTCGTATGAAGATAGAGCAGTGTTTATTCGATTGGATTCAGATCTATCTTCATTGTAGCATCGAGTCCACTTTTGGGAACAAGATCAAATACTTGTTATTACTGAGCCATACAGGAATCCCAATCTCAAATCCAAGTCAATCCAGTTCCAAAACCCGCTCAAAAATATGTAGAGTCATCTGAGCACACTATTGATCAAGCGTTTCATGACGTAGAGAAGGAAACTGATCAGTCTGTAGAACAAACTAAAGTCTACCGAACTGAACATCTTCTCAGTTTAGTTCAAGATCAACAGTTGGGTAATTCTTCCTTGCCTGAATTTACTAGAATGAATGTTGATGAGGTGTTGCATCAAGTCACAAGCAACATTCAATTTGAACATGACTCATCAATTCTTGAAGGAGATTATCAGTCAGAGAAGAAAATAGATGAAGATCTTGAGCCTTACCAATAACAAATTTTGGATGTGGAGAGTCCACTACTGGATACTGAAATGAATGAATCTATTACTCCAAACAATTTGGCATTGGTGATCTACAAAGGACCACCTATCAAAACCAAAATTGTTGTCATTCCAAAATTCTTCTTCAAAGTAGCTTACTTTGTTTTGGATTTCTTAACTCCAGCTGTGGAATACATTAGTTCCTCCGAAGACAATCAATCAGTAGAATCCTTTGTTGATCAAGAATTTTTTTCAGTTTGAACCAACCGAACCAGTAGTCCAAACTACAAGTAAAATTGAAATTGGTCAACAATCAAAATCCGATGTTAAAGGGAAAAAGCAGATTGATGAAGAAGAGAGTACTGAGAGAACAAAAAATGATATTGAAATCTTTTCAGTCGAGGTTGAGGGAGATGAAGACTTTTTTACTAAGGCCAAATAGTCACTCAAATTCAGTCTAGGTAAAGAAGATCCTTCTAATCTTTGTGAAGATAAGCTAAAAGTGTTCGAGCCTATTGATCAAGAATAATTTGATGATCTGACTAGTACCTTGAGTGGCATTAAGACCACACTGGTTTCACTTTCTGAGAATGTTAAGCCATAGAAATGATCAAGGTCAAGTGGATGCTCACATTTGGCCATTCGTGATTCATTGACCAAAGAAGTGGTTCTGCTTTAAAGACAGTTCACTTTATTGTTCAAATCATTGAACAACTTCAACGAGGCCACATATTCTCTGACTCAACTGATTCAATCTCAAGACAAACTCGAACATAAAGTGGATAATCTTTCTACTCAAGTTCAGATACTGCAGGGGACGATAACTTAAAATTTTCATGTCATGACTAACCATATCAAGTCATTGTATACTCAAATGAAGCAAATCTCGATTAATCAATCCAGTTCTTCTCAAGATACTCAACATCGAGGCGACCATCAAGATCAATCTAGCACCTACTAGTCGAGGACCCAGAACTTATTGACATCCATCCAGTCACCGATAGGAGTTCATCACCATTTATTTTATCTACACTTGTCTGTTGGATCTTCCAGATTATTTTTTTTGAAGATATTAATGAAATTTTGTCAACACAAATGATCTACATTTTGTATTTGTCAAAAAGGGAGAAACAATTCAGTTAAGAGTTAAGATGCTTTGACTAAAAGACGAAACAATTCAAGTGCTAAGTTTTTTTAAACATCAAAAAGGGGAAAATTGTTTAGGAAATTAAGTTTCAGCGTTTTTAAGTCAATTGCATAGCCAAACTTCATCACTGAACTAAACTGGTCAAAACTGGAAAAGTAAAATGTTCCCGACCCAAACTGCTACATGGATATAGTTTACTTACCCAGACTGCTTACCCAAGAAGTTTGCCTACCCAAATTGAAGCATGTCACCAAACTTCTCACGTCACCAGACTGAAGCACATCACTCTAAAGTATTTGATAAAGTCAGTCTACCAACATTCTCGAAATAATCGGTTGATTTCAGTCTACCTTATTGGATAAAGTTTTTCGTACACTGACATTATGCAAACCACATCCACACACTCAGTTGTACAATTGCATCAGAGAATATTGACGTGGCAATACAAATAGTGCAACGAGCAGAACTTGATGGCAACGAATATTATTTAAATATTACGACCATTGGCACCAAAGCCTATAAATAGGCATCAAGATCATTTTTGGAGACACTCTTGCACGAACTCGCCTTATCGCTTATATCAGTCTACCAAAAGCTTTCACAATTTATCAACCAAAACCGATCGATAACTCAAATCACACATTCGAAGAAATCATCTGATCATTGCAGGATCACTTTGTGCTATTATAATCGAGTTGTAAACACTTTGATTTACATTTAGTCTAGGAGTGTTTTATTTTTGAGTTACTAGGAGTTCTGAGATAGGTAGTGTGGTAAGACCTAGTCTTGGATTGGGATTTTGCAAAGATTTGTAAAGTTCAAAGTTTTCTAGCATAAACATTTAGAAAGGGTGACATAGGAGTATTTAAATCTTCGAACATCCAAAAACATTTGCTCGTGTTCTTCATTTCAGTTTACCATATATTTTCATTCTTGCATTTTATTTTATCACTTAGTGATCAGAATCTGTTAGTTGGCATTTTTCCGCACAATTCATTTGTTTGTCAATTAGCATCGACAGTCAATAGGAGATAATTCAATTGCCAAACCGATTGACTTCTAGTTTTCTAAGAACAAATTTTCCAAGTGGTGCCACATATATTGACTCCGATCTTGGACTATCATCATCTTGGGTAAACTATACACGCTGCCCCATTGATTCAACAGGTGTCATATGGTACTTGACCATAGAAGGAAAAACTAGGTCTGAGCGACCCTACACACAACTGGCTATCTTGAAAAAATAACAGTCTCAACATGATATGTCAATGTCGCATACATAATCATGAACATTATAATCATGCATCATACGATAGATAATAATGCAACACAAATATTCATACTTAGCTGACTATCTCAGTCTGTACTTACATCCATCAACTCACTGTTCTAGCATTACAACTACCTACCGTCCAAGCCTATAAGTCAAGTGAATAACATAATACTATAACTAATCTAAAATACTTAACTAGACTAATAACTACTCCCAAAAGCTATTAAGAGTCTAGAATTATACTTGTGTTCGTCGCTAGCCCACTGCTGTCGAAGTCCCTGACTCAATAACACCTCCACTACAAGCCCACTAGAACATCGCTAGCATCCGAGCCTCGATAATATGGCTAGAAACACCCAAAAGTACACTGAATTAAACGCAAACACCTGAAACACATACCAAATCTGAGAAATCAGAGCTTTATTTATAGAGCATGATCGGACTCTCTAATATCTGGTTTGGACCTTCCGAACTCGCATGATTCCACGTGCCACAATCATTTCAACACCTCATGGGATAGCTGTGTTTGGAAAATCCGATCTAGACTTCGAGCGCTCCGAAATCCTACGTGTCCACATCCTATTGACACCTCACTAGTGTGCATGTCCTAAATTACTTCGAAAGTTACAATCCTAGTTCGGATGATCCGATCATATCCTTTGTATCCGAACTCGCTTTTGATTGGTTCGGTGCATCCGAACCCACTCGGATGGTCCAAACTCTTCGGATGATCCGATGCTAATTTTATTATTTCTGAACTGACTAAACAATTGGTTAAATAAAATAATGATCCGTAAAAACATGTTTTACCATTTAATCTAATAAAGTAGAAATCGGGTTACTACACTGACGGTCAATCGAAAAAGACGATTCGTACACTCAAGGATATGCTGAGGGCATCAATGCTAGATTTTGGTCCAGTATGGCAGGATCACTTTCCTTCGTCGATTTTTCGTATAACAATAGATAAGATCGTAGTATCAGCATGACACCTTTTAAATCTTTGTATGGGCGTTGTTCCCGCACACCCTTGTTTCTGGGATGAGGTTGGAAAGCGGTAGGTAGAGGGACCCAAGTTGGTACAAGAAATCGCCGATGAAGTGGACTTGATCAAGCATAGAGTCAGAGTTGCATTTCATTATGCTTTGAAAATTTAGAAGTAAACTATTAGGATTCGACTTTGAATTGGGAAGGAATTCTTAAACACGATACGATAAGATATGACAACATAGAGTAGGTATAAAACTGTTATATTACCCTCATATAGTGTGTATAAACAAGTTATACGACATCATCCCTTAGAGGAGTAACATATAAGAAACTGATCAATAAACCATGTGTATTTAGATGAACTTCAATGTCATATGATGATTATGTTCTATTTATAATACAAGCTATATTTTGAAAATTTCATATGTTATGTCTTGACTCTTGTTTCGACGTGCTCCGTGACATGATTATTTTGAAAGTTTCGTATACATGTATTTGTTATTGTATTTTACGACTCAGCAGTACGCATATGTTTTTACGATCTGACATGCATAAGACACCTCAAGATATTTTATTATGATACGTGTTTGCTTGCGATTTTATTATATGGTATTTGTTAGTACTGGATGAAACATGCTGAGTCACTAGGCTAACTAGATTTAAATGGTGTGCAGGTGAGGATGATACTTTAGTTGATGATGTGGTCTCTATTGGCAGTGAGGACGTCTGAGCATCCATGACAGCTAGCACCCGTGACCATTGCACGTTATGATACGATATATTATGGGATTTTTATACATTGTTTTATTTTTACAAATGATTACTATTTTTCACTGTTTTGCATGGTTTTGAGATTTTAGACGTATGCATGGGTTTTGACGATGGATTATGATTTACGTATTTATGTTATAAAACTTGCATGCATGAGATTTTAGTTATGTTTAAGTATTTAAATTAATTGCATGCAAACGAATATATTATGAATTATATTTTATGAAAAAACTATTTTAAATATAAATACATATATGTATGGGCGCATATGTAGTATCACTATTTAAAAAAATATATTTTTAGTACGGGACGTTTTATATCTTGAACCTTAATTCAGCCTATAATGTCTTTTAACACAATTATCGACATACTCTAGATAACTTTCACACATTTTTCAGTATTCTGTGGTGCATTTTGCATCTTAGTCCAGCCTACAATTATGTATTATTTTTTACACAAATATCAATATGATATGATAATAACCCTTTCTATGTAGTCTCTTTTTCATAACGTCAACTCTTAACAACAATACCAATATTAAGTTATAAATTCAAGGGGTGTTCAACCTGAAAATATCTACATCAAGTGGAGTAAACACATGAGTTTATAAAATATTTTTGATTCATTTTTAAATTAAATATCAAAAATTGTAAATGTCCAACATGATTTATTTGATTAGCATAATTATGATATAATACATAATAGGTTTCCTAGATAACACAAAAACAGAACCCAAAAAAAAAAAAAAAAAAAAAAAAAAGTGTTTTGGATAGCTTTTATTAAACAATGACAAAAGCTTAGAAGTGTTAACTTTCCAAAACAGTGCATAAGTGCAAGCAAAGCAGGTAGGTGAGTGTACGAGTGCGATGGTGGAAATCAAAGAAGAAGCGAGAATGGGATTGGAGCAGCATCCGAGCTTTGCTGACGTCGAAGCTTCAAACAAGCAGAATACCCATTCTAAGCGCGTGGCATGTCTCGACATTTTCAGAGGCCTCACTGTTGCCGTAAACTCAACCACTTTTTCCCTTTCAATTCCTTTATGTCGTTCTGATGGATGATTTAATAGGGATTAAGAGTTGTTTATTGTTAGTTTTTTTAATTCTCAACAGAAGGATAATGAATTTGATGGTGTGGTCGTGGGGATTTTCTTAAAAAATTAAACATGTTCAAATTCTGCTTGTAAAATGAGCCTTGGTAATTTCTTGGTGCACTTTAAAATAATGCCTCACCTCACATCCACAAATGGCAAATGATCACTAGATAGACACCTTGCAAATAGGGGAATGAGGGTTCATTTAATTTTCTGGAGAGGTGAAATCCGCTACTAAGTTTAAAATTCAATATTTTATTTTCATTTGCGGACTGTGAATGACATGTAAGTAAATGGTTCGATGCTTGAAAGAATTGTTATTAAAAAATGAATGCAACGTCAGAGATAAAGATTTCACTAAATAATGATGCTGATAAATTTTATGAGCAACATAACTGAAGCTGGAATGTGTATAGCTAATGATCTTGGTTGATGATGCTGGAGGAGAATGGCCTGTGATTGGGCATGCACCTTGGAATGGTTGCAATCTTGCTGATTTCGTCATGCCATTCTTTTTGTTTATTGTGGGAATGGCCATTGCTCTTGCACTCAAGGTTAATGTTTTCTCTATATATATGGTTTGTCGATTTGATTACTGAAGTTTTATATGTTATTTCATGCAACTGTTCTTGATTTTCTCCGAACAGAGAATACCTGATTGGAGAGCAGCTATCAGCAAAGTAGTTTTAAGAACTTTAAAACTTCTCTTTTGGGGCCTTCTTTTGCAAGGTTAGTTCTTTTAGGCATTAATTTTTCTAAAAACTTTATCTATGTTTTCTTTTGTGATTGTATGGGGATACTGCTTCTTTCATGCAAGTTATTGGAAGATTGAAAACTATCCATCACTCTGGATAATTGTCAGGATCCCAAATTAAGAACTGAAATTGTATTGCAACCAAGATGAAAAATGTTTTCCGAAATATATACTCTGTTACAAAACCCCAGTTAATAGCTGGTATTTCCCTAGCCTAATTTAGTCACACACCCAAATGAAAACCACCGAATGAATAACCACTTTCCTCTTCACATTCTTATTTGCCTCTTCTTTCTTCCCAGAGGCTTCTAAGGCCTATTTTGATCTAGGCCCAATATACTTACGTCCATAACAATAACCCTGCGCAATGATAAGTTGCTAATGCAATGTTAAATATGCTGTTTGGCTTATGCATAAAGGGATAATGTTTAACCGTGATTTAATATATTAGGAGGCTATTCACATGCCCCAGACAATCTAACGTATGGGGTCGATATGAAAAAGATGAGATGGTGTGGAATTCTTCAGGTAATTTTGATGTTTTCTATTTGGATTTTGGTTAGTTTATATTTGTTAATGATAACATGTTGTGAGACATTTATTTGGTTCTTCCCAGAGAATAGCTCTTGCATATTTAGTTGTCTCATTAATCGAGATTATTACAAGAGATAACCAAAGAAAGGATCGATTTACTGGAAACTTGTCCATATTCAAGTTATATTTGAGGCATTGGTGAGTGGAAAGATCTCTTTTAATCAGCAATCGCATCATTGTATTTGAAAAAAAAAATCAGATGACTAATGTTTAATGATTTTCAGGATAATGGGAGCGTGTGTGCTGGTTGTTTACTTATCTACACTTTATGGAACTTATGTACCTGATTGGCAATTCATCCAGCAAAATACAGAAAGTGTTGATTTTGGGAAAATTCTTACTGTAAGCTTTTGTGTTTACAGAACTTGGAAACAGAAATTTGGCTGCAAATTTTACTTATTTGCTTACCTTTCTCCGGTTAATCATTGAAAGCCGAATTTCAACCATTTTCCTAGTGCTTTCCTTTAAAATGAACGAGCAAATATGGTTTGTATGTTTTTTCCCTGCTCTATCTCCAATATTAGCCAAACATAACTTTGGGATTGTTTTGTTCTTATGCTATATACTCGAGGACTATGAAGTCTGCTCTTCTCTTATTTATAAGGTTGATCCTCTGAAAAGAACATTTGATGTTTAGGTGTCTTGTAATGTGAGAGGAAAACTGAATCCTCCATGTAATGCTGTGGGCTATGTAGACAGAAAGTTGCTCGGGCTCAATCATATGTATCAACATCCGGCCTGGAAGAGATCCAAAGTGAGTAGTCTTGTTAGATATTATCTCTTTCTTATTTATGGCTCGTCATTATTCAATTTTCTCAATGATGATTTATGATCATGTGCCCTGCAGGCTTGCACGGTGTTTTCCCCTCACGAGGGGCATTTTCGTAGCGATGCTCCAACTTGGTGCTGGGCACCTTTTGAACCTGAAGGAATTCTGAGGTTTGTTGATACCACTTATTTCCTCTGTGAAAGTTGTTTTCTCCACTTTCCATTGTTTGTGAACATATACTACAAGGTTTCTCTCTGAACATATCTATATTCTTTTGTTTACTTCTTAACTTTGGAAATTCAGTGAATAGACAATACAACATAATAGAGGATTTGTGGTTTGCTTGTGAAACCCGACATATATCCATGAGATGATGCCGACAGGGTTAAACCTTAGTAATCTCTTGGTTTAGGTTACAACTAACATCATTTCATATAGTTGAAATTCCATATAAAATCATATCAAAGTTGTATCAAATTTAATTCTAGAATGTAGTACATAATTTTCAAGATAAATGGTTTTGATTTCGTTGATGCAGCTCGATTTCTGCTATCCTCTCCACAATCATTGGAGTTCATTTTGGACATGTCCTTGTACATATAAAGGTCTCCTCCGTCGAACAGAATGTTTTTAACAAATCTTAGAATGGTTGATGTTTAATATGTTATAATTGTTTCGAAAATAAATGTATAAAATAACAGTTTAATTTGGTACTTTTAGGGCCACTCAGCTAGACTTTGTCATTGGATAATCATGGGTCTTGGACTTCTCATTTTAGGAATCATTCTTCACTTTACAGATGGTAAGTTGGGAGAACATGAAACGTGAAAGGATGCTTGTTCTTTATCTTTTTCCTTATGGTTTTCTTGTAGTGCAGCTATTCCATTAAATAAGCAACTATACACTTTCAGCTATGTTTGTGTAACATCTGGAGCGGCGGCATTGGTATTTTCGGCTTTCTACATTCTGGTATAAGAGAAAATGAAATCCCCAGCTTTGTCGCTTATGAATAATCAAAACATCTCAATGTTAGCGTTGATATATCGACTACATATTTTGAACAATGATCGAACTCATGTCTACTAAGGATGAAAATTATTGCTCTTTTTTTTTCCAGTTCTATGACTATCCGTTCAGTTTGAAGCTCAGAAGATTATTTTCTTAAATTTCAGGCTGACATCTGGAATTTAAAGTGCCTGTTTTTGCCATTGGAATGGATTGGTAAAAATGCTATGCTCGTTTATGTGTTGGCAGCAGAAGGTATTTTTGCAGGCTTTTTCAATGGATGGTATTATGGTATTCCTAACAATACACTGGTAAGTTTCCAAGTTCCTCAATAAGCTGTGTGTTCATTTATTAACACGTGCTTCTTCAGTTCCTTGGGTCTATTTGAGCTGAAAGTGGAAATGAATTACCAAATATATATCTACATGAAGATTTAGTTTTTGCGCGTACCAAGTACCATGAACATTTTACAAGGTTTCGTTCACTACCAATGAGGTTGGAACCCAGACATTTTATATAGCTGAAACTAGTATACGACTCTATTATAAAAACTAAAAACCTCCTTTATCGTGAGCAAGTTGACCATGAAATTTCCTTGATATTCGATGGAGTTTGCCACCAATGATTATTATTTTATTTATTTGTTAATGTTGCATGATCATATAACAATGGAAGCCCGAAGCGCTCATTATTATAGCCCTCTTTAAATAATTTTAGTGCCATTTTTGCCAGTTGTTTTATAAAATCAAACACAGGCGTGCCATGATTTTGTGATTGAAAACTTGTGTTTGTAGATTCATTGGATTCAGAAGCACATCTTCATTGGCGTTTGGCATTCTAGAAGAGTTGGCATTCTGCTGTATGTTATCTTTGCGGAGATATTGTTTTGGGGTATTATCGCTGGCCTGTTACACAGGTCGGGCATATACTGGAAGCTTTAACTCGTTATTCGTACCAAAAGGCAATAATAGCCAGGTACTGAAATTGTAAAGAGTTCAAAAGATTGGGAATAGTTATAGTTTTGTTAAATCTGTTACTAATCAGGACCGAATGATGTTCGGGCATTGTAAAATCTAACCTGTTAATATTTATATCCGATCCAAAAGTTTGACAGTCTCGAATCGAATTCGTTCATGTCAAACGATTAAATCGCAACCAACAAAACTTGATTCGCAGTTGAGGGGTGATCCATCTTTAAAATATAAAAAATAAAATAAAAAACTAGAAATGAATCACAAGGGGGTTCGTAGGCCATGTATGGAAGCAAAATGGCAGTAGTCCTCCCGTCTTGTATCAACAAAAACATCAAAATGGAGATACCGCCCGAGGCGGTTTAAAAAAATCAATTTATGATTGTCATTTCACAAAACCAATATTCATGCTTCAAGGGGTTAAGTAGATGCCACCAACAGGGTAATGTCCTATGGGTGGCACGGCGGATTTTGATTGGTCAAAATCAGTGAGTCCTACATTAGGATAAGCGAATAAAGTGAGCAATTGAAACAGAAAAAGGTGTCAGGATGTGTCCAAGGAATCAATATAACAAGGTAAATTGAGTGATGACCGAACAAAAAATGCATATCCTCCTTTAAAATCCAAAACAATAAAATATAAAATAGCATATCTCTGGTTCGACCAACAAGATCGTAGTAGTTGAGACACAAAGCTTAACGATACTAGACAAAACCACACAACTCGAACTGGAAAGACATTAAACAGCTGAAGGTCCTCTTCTCTTGGATCAATCCTCCTCTTCAGCCTCATTCTCAGCGATATTGAAGTACCTCAACTCGTACACACTCCTGTCTTTGTTGGAAGCTATAACTCTGAGCCAATCACGCACATTATTCTTCTTCAGATATTTCTTTGTCAAGTACTTCAAATACCTTATCAACATAAGGAAACAAAGCATAATGATGAAATGCACCATACACGATGATATAGGTACACTAAATTAAGTTAACTGAAATAACACCATCAGAATTTACAAATACTATAGAGCATAATGCAAAGTTTGCAATAGTCATTCAACAACTCCATGGGCATTGTCAAGTCCACCAAATTAATCTCCTAAACATGAACCATCCCCCAGCCATATGTGCATGAAATTTATTCAATGCTACTCAGCATATTTAGACAATTTCTTCATTTTCAATGCACCAGTCACGAATCACTGATTCATCAGGGATATACAATTCAGTAGCACTACAAGAAAATTTCCATTTCGTAAATAAGATTAAAACTGTTTGCATAATTGCATTAAAAGGCTAAAACTCGATGCAGTTATAATAAAGATCTCAGCTTCCACCACAACATTACAATCTTGGCTTTAAATCCATTCACTTTTCTTTGTTTGTTATCCTTCATAGTTTGTTCGTTATCCTTCATAGTAGTAGGAACCCTCCCACATGCTTCCACGAACAATGCAACAAGTGAAAAATAAATAAATGGCGGGCTAAAATGAAGCTACCTCTTGGAGAAGTTAGTGTCATTAGCAGTGATGGTGATCTTGGTCTTATCCCGGGTGACAGTAACAGCGTCTCCCAGAGCCCCTGGTTTGCCACCGACCTTGATGCGCTCTTGAAGGAACTTTTCCAGTGAGGCGATTTCCATGATCTTATCCTCAACCGGCTTTGCGCAGTCGATAACAAACGTCGCAGCCTTCTTTTTCCCTCCTTTCTGAGGCGCACCAGTAGCCACTCCTTTACTCTGCTTAGCCATAACTTGTACGAATGTCTCTGCAAACTCAACAATAAACAATTGAGATTCAAATCTCACACTTAACAATATAGAGAAAAAAGAGAGAGAAGAGACAAACCTGAAGACGACGGACGCAGCGCTTGGTGAGAGATGAACTTGAAGACATAAAATTAGGGTTTAGATCAAATACTTGGCGTCGCCTGTTGGGCCTACGAATCAAAATACAGCCCAATTATGAACTTTAAAGCCCAATATTACACATTATAATTATAAACTGGTTCATGATGATGATGATACACTAATCACATCCACTTCGAAAATATATAGCAAATAATATATTTAAGATTAAGATATTATGGCATAAACTTATTTTTTTTTTAAAAAAAAATAAATTTACGAACTGTTTTAAAAGGTTATAAATTATAGTTATTTATCATTCAATCTTTAGGTCATGTACAACTGCCGAGGATGTGGAGCGATGAAGCCCACATCATCTCTCGCCCCCTTCAACGGGCGTGAATCTCGCACGTGCTAGGATGTAGTGGGTTCCGCGTTCTTTTTTATTTTTTTAATAAAAAACCCAATGCTTTCTTTTTTTATTTTTTTAATGAAAAATAAAGATCTAACTGCCAGAAAAATTTGGTCGTTAAGATCGAACGGCCAGATTTAATGTTGTCGTTTTAAATTATTTTTAAAATAAAATTAATAATAATATAATTTAAAATTAAATATAAAATAATGGATGAGGTCATTTGATTGTTTTAGATCAATGGTAAATATTATTTTAGCATTCAATATTTTTTTATAAAATAGATAAATTAACAATTGGATAAAATATCCAACGACCCATTCAAATATTTTTTTGTAATATTTAAAATTTAATTATATGTAATTTTACTTTATTTTTTAATTGTGCAAATATATTTTGTGTTTCAAAAAATATATATTTAATAATATAAAAAGTTAATATTTCAACATTCTCTCTACAACATCATCTCAGATTCGCAGAACCAAGCAATGAAGTTCTCATTGCTGATATCATCATGCAATGAAGTTATCAACTTCATCTCACCAACATCATCTCACTATTGAACATGCTCTTATCGGGTTCAACTTCTATTATGTCATTATTATTATGTGTGTATTCCTTGAAGAAATTTTATGAATTTTTTTTAAATGAAAGATTTGTATAGAGTTGATAATTTTCTACATACTTTTGTAAAATTTTACGGAGAGTTAAACATTTTGAAATTTTGTACAAATTTGTAAATTTTTTCATAGGATTTTATTGATTTTGCAAATTATGATTATGATTTTTTTCTCTCTCTTATAGAATATCTGAATAATGATTTAACATATTTGATTTCATATCAATCTCTATTCTCACAACTCTATTTAATAGAACTCGGCCCTCATCCCTCAGACCACGAGCCTTCCAATCATTCCACCGAGTACCTTGACTCCTCTATGATCTAGTCACTATCTTACTCACTACCTGCACCGATACCTCAGCTACTATCCTGCCACTACAACTAATCCAATCTGCTACCTTGGTACATGGTCCAAGTGCTCGGGTCCTCGGCCCCTTCCCTGGGTCTTCGGGTCCTCGTCCCCATCATCGGGTCCTAAGTCCTCAGCCCTGACTATACTTCCCAATCACCTCTTACCTAGTTCAAGGCTCATAATATTATCAAGGTATCAACAGCCTCCCCTCCCCTAGTCGGACTAGAGGTTTCCTCGTTGTCCCAAGTGAAATAGATGAGTCTTGAACCGCTCCAAACTTTATTGATTTTTGTAGTAGCCCGGCTCCATTTTACAAGATTAATTAAATTAAATTGGTAAAGCATTGGATTAAGGGATTAATTTGGAATTAATTGAACAATTTTCAGAAATTTGACCAAGGTGGGTTCGGACCGTCCGAACCAGGATCGAAGGATCCGAACCACTTCGGAGGCATGACCATAGATCGGAGGATGCGGAGAGATCGGACCGTCCGAACCCAGATAGGACCGTCCAAAATCAATTAGGCCATGCAGCTGATGAGGTGTCAAGGTTGAAAGGACACGAGGCAGTTCGGAGCGTTCGAAGGCAGGATCGGACTGTCCGAGCTGTGCATGAAGTGACGTGTCTCGCATGCAAGGATCGGACCGTACGAAATCCGCATATACATAGGCCATCCGAGGCTTACATTTTGGCACACCAAATCTCAGCTTTCTCTCTCGATTTTAGGTGTTTTCTAGGTGTTTTGGAGTATTTACAGCCTTTCTAGGCTTAGTCCGGAGGTTGGCGAGGTGCTCCTGGGTTGCTGTGGAGCGGTGCCCAAGTACTAGGGCAGTCGTCATCAACGGGCTGACAAAGCACTCATGTATAACTTTGGCTCCTTATAGTAAATATGGAGTATGCTATAGATTAGTTAAGGCTTTTAGAATAAGGGTATAATGCATGAGTACTTTGCATTGTAGTATGGACGATAGGCTTGGACATAGTGCTGGTCTAGCTTGCCTAGTTTATGAGGTACGAAAGTATTATTCGAGATATCCAGATTGAGTATTCATGTATTATGTGTTTGCATGGATTATGTGATTGCCTGTTTTATATGTTTTTATATACAACATGTCACGACTGTATGTTGCATACATGAGCATATTGAGCCTTTATCTTAGAGATATCCTGTAGTAGGGTGCTCAACCTACGAGTTTGTGGATGGTTGGATACGTAAGTCTTGTGTCAGGTCACCTTGATGGTTGGACACATGTACTAGTATCAGGTCACCATTATCCACTGGGTCTAGCTTGCCTAGTTTATGAGGTATGAAAGTATTATTCTTGACTTGAGTGTCTTGATACCCAGTTCAATTGCATGCATGCACATATAATACTGTATACTAATACTCTCATACTAAACTTTTTATGCTCATGTCTCGTACTTTGTTGTATTCTGGACACCCTATTTCATGGGGCAGGTCTGCGGTTGGATGAGGTAGGTGGTTCCAGGAGGGCTTAGGCGATGGATGACCAGCAGAGTTATTGTCTAGGCTTTTGTTGTATTTGAGTTGATACAGATTTCGATATGGTTGTATCTTAATTATTGTATTTGGGATTTATTTATGCTTTTCCGCCGTTGTTTTTTTATGATTATTTAATTAATTTAAATGCATGCTTAAGCTTCTGATTAGTAGGTGATCACGGTGCGGGTCTGTAGTAATCCATATCTGGAATTAATGATTAATGGGTAATTAATCATGTTCTCATGTTTAGACTAAGTAAAATATGACTAAGAAAATTCCAGATGGATTAACGGAGTCCAGAAATGGATCCAGAATGATCGAAAATTAGCCGGTAGGGTTCCGGGCCTGGCTGAGATCGGACGCTCCGGTGGAGATCGGACGGTTCGATCGGCTAGGGCTGACGTCATCCGTGACGTCAGCATGATGACGTCACTATTTACGCCTGCGAGGTGACATCGGACAATCCGGTGGGGAGATCGGATGCTCCGATCGTACGCGTGGACAGGTGGTTGGTTGAATGTGTTGTGTCTGCCGCGTGGCAGAGATCGGACGCTCCGATCCCACTATTGGACGATCTGATCTTGCCTTATAAATATGGGGTCGAGGGGAGCATTTTCTTGCTCATTTTCAATTTCTTCCTCTCCCATTCTAGCTCATTTTAGGGGCTTTGGGGGCTCTTATTTAAGAGTAGAAATTGGCGGACAGTGCCTGGAGCAGTAGCGGAGCTATTGCGGAGTGGTGTTCAAGTTGTGGAACAATCGCCATCAGTGGGCTGACGACGGACGCAGGTATGGTCTGAGTTTCCTAAAAA
This sequence comes from Henckelia pumila, assembly GCF_033568475.1. Taxonomy (NCBI): domain Eukaryota; kingdom Viridiplantae; phylum Streptophyta; class Magnoliopsida; order Lamiales; family Gesneriaceae; genus Henckelia; species Henckelia pumila. The sequence goes on along the minus strand of NC_133121.1, from coordinate 156,705,226 downwards.
TATTAGGGAGTATCTATTAGCTTAGTTAAGGTTTTAGAGTTTAATTAATGATGTCTAGGTATTTTCATTGTAGAATTGATAATAGGCTTGGAACCTAGAGTGAGACTGCTAGGACTGCTTTAGTGAGGTACGTAAATACTGACTGAGATAGCCAGCGGATATGCATGCTTATGTGTTGCATTTATGTGCTATGTTTTGCATGGATTATTATGCATCATGTTCACATCATATTGAGCATGTACATCTTTTGAGATGAGCCATGTAGGGTCGCTCAGCCCTGTTCGGATGGTCGATGTCGAGCGCCCCGTGACCTACGGGTTATCCAGCACTGGCATCTATAGGACATGGTCCACATTCGATAAGAATGAGGAGTGTACTCAGTGGTTTGTCCCGGGTTATACCACTCATATCCTAGGCGCTATTCTGAGCAGTTTGTATACAGTTATCCCAGATATGGATACTGACCTCTTAATTCGGTATCAACTAGCAAGTGCACTAGGTCAAGTATTAGTAAAGTGGACAAATATTCCAAGTATCGATCCCACAGGGACTGTAGTCAATTCTCAAGAATTAATTATTTAGCTTAATCTAGACAGAATAATAAAACAAGCACTAAGAATTAAATAAAAATTTAATTACTAAAATAAAATAATAATTAAAATAGAAGAAGAATAAATTTAATTAAATAGAGACAACCAAGACACACGCAGGTACCGAACAAATTATGCAAACACATGTAAAATTATTGATTCCGATTTATCTTAAATCACGGTGAATTCTCCTAAATTATTTAAGAGTCTATTTCTAGAGCAATTAAACCTATTCAAATATTGACGGATCAATATTTCATAATTCAAATCAAATTCGAATGCATTAGGAATTATGAGAATTCAGTTTTCACCTAAAACTGCATATTGAAATCGAATATTATTTCTAGTCGGTTTAACCATATGTTAATTATTGAAGTGATCAAAATCAATTCCTAACATTTCGACTCGGAATTAATTAACAAGCAAGTAAATAATTGATCAGGTTATTCACAAGACAGAATTTAAATCCAATAATCAATAATTTGAAGAGAGATCTAAAATCCCAAATCAAAATCCACATGTTCAACATAAAATTGTTCGGCCCAATCTCGCCGTCTTGGTTGAAGAAAGACTAATCAATAAACGAATATATAGTTCAAACAAAAGTTTAATAATAAAAAAAAGGGAAGAAAAACTTGAATGGACCGTTATTCAATCTCCAAGCCTCCTATCCGCCGCCTCTTTGATGTGATTCCAACCCCTTAATCACGTTCTGAACTCTCTTATTTATATGTCTTTGAAAGCCCATAAAATAAAACCCGGAAAGTTAAGAATTTTAATTTTTGAAATTTCTATTTTTTTCGATTCTGCGACATGAACGGACCCTGGATAAGGGTCCGTGTCTAGGTCCGTGCATTAAACAGGTAACGCCGATTTTTTTTTACGAAGATGCACGGACCCTTATCCTGACCCATGCACGGGGTCCGTGCATACATTTTTTTCTGCGCGCAGTTTTTTTGAAAAATTCATATCTTTAGTTCTAGCCGTTGGATCGAGCTAAAATTTGGACAGCAGATTTCAAACATCTGAAACTTCATTTTGAACGGTAATGCTTTTATTTTGAGCTCTCTAAAATTAAAAATGAATTTTTGACCAAGGCTGCTCCGTAATTCATTCTTCAAAAATTCATTTTCCTACAAAATTAACCCAGAGAGTGAAATACACACACATGATGTAGTAGCCCGAACCCTAATTGAGTAATTAAAGGATTAATGCTAATTAAATAAATTGGAGATTGGACGGATCGGAAGCTCCGATCGGGATCGGAAGCTCCGATCGGGATCGGAGGCACCGATGATATTACGTCATCCATGACGTGTGGCTGGATCAGAAGCTCCGATCAGGACCGGAGGCTCCGATCACCCCTCCGGAGTCAACAAGTGATATTTTGACACGTGGCAGATCAGGATCTTCGGAAGCTCCGATGGCAGGATCGGACGTTCCGATCCAGGTTCGGACGTTCCGATCGAGGCTCGGAGGCTCCGATCGTTGTCTATAAATAGAAGGCCGAGATTTCATTTCTCCTTGCCAATTCCGGATTTCCTCTCTATTTCTAGTCACATTCGAGCTGTTCTAGTCTTCTTAGGCTTGGTCCGGAGGTCGGAGAGGCGTTCGATAGTCGTAGCGGAGTTGTGCCCAAGTTCTGGAGGCATCGACATCAAAGAGCTAACGACGGACGAAGGTATAGCTTTTGCTTCCTATAAATATTTAGGAGTATGCAATAGCTTAGTTAAGGCTTTTAGAGCACTGTAATGATAGTGGTATCATTTCGCTGTGTAGGCGGACTTTAGGCTTGGACTTAGAGCTGGTAGTGCCTACCTGGTTTTTGAGGTACGAAAGTACTGTTCGAGATATCCTGACTGAGTATGCATGTATTATGTGACCGCATGATTTATATGACATGATATTATGCTGCATTCATTTGCATCTTGCTGTATCTCCTTCGAGATGTCTGTAGTAGGGTTGTACCCTATCCTGTTAGTGGATGGACTTCCATCGATTTGGGTCCGGTGTTTCCACGGTTATCTCGGTATGGGAGCCACCTCCTGAAGCGACGGCACAGCGTGCTACATACCAGGGCCCGGTCTGTCTCTGTTATCTGATCCTTGACCTCGAGTCTATAGGGAGTTCACTTTGCATGCATGTATACTCATACTCTCGCACTGAGCGTTTTATGCTCACGTCTCGTACTCTGTATTTTCTGGACACCCTATTCCATGGGGCAGGTTTGCGATTGGACGAGGAGGGTGGATCCAGGAGGGGCTAGTCAGTGGTTGGTCAGCTGGAGCTTCGTCTAGGCTTTATTACTGTTGTTGGGTTTATACAGCTATTCGATTTGGTTGTATATTATTGGATAATTACAGATTCCTTTACTTGGGATTGTATAATGTTATTGGTTTCCGCAGTTTTATTCTGATATCTGTTTTATTAAGTTAATTGCATGCATAAGTTCTGTTTAGTAGGTGATCCGGGTAAGGGTCACTACATTTATGGTATCAGAGCATGCAAAAGATTTCTTGGGAGTTAGTCTCATCTTGAGGTATTTTTGTAGATGTCAAATCGTGACGACCAGAGTTCTCATGGCAGTGTTGGTGGGCGTTGGGGTGATGCCGACCGGGAGCCTCATCGAGAACGGCGTCATCGTCACCATGACGACGAGCGTTTCACTGTGCGTCGATTCTTAGCTATGGGTCCTAAGCCCTTAGTTGGAGGTGAGTCTCCGGAGGATGCGGAGAACTGGTTAGACCGCATGGAAACGACTTTTCAGACTTTCCAATGCACCGATGAGCAGAAGGTGGAGACCCTTGGCTATCTTCTGGATGGGCGTGCGCGCAGGTGGTGGAGGTTTACTTCTGCACCTTTTGTTGCGGCGAGAGGAGTGGACACCTGGGCCGAGTTTCGCACAGCTTTCCAAAAGCGGTATTTTCCTCCTGCACTCCGACAGTCGAAGGCAGGCGAGCTACTGAGTCTGCGACAGGGAGCCATGTCTATCGATGAGTATCAGCAGAGGTTCTTTGATCTGCTATCCTATTGCCCCGAGATTGCTGATAGCTCAGAGATGAAGTATAATCTGTTCCTTCAGGGCCTTAACCCTGAGATCCATGACCGTGTGGCGGTTGGCGACGACATGTCCTACGAGGGTTTGGTGAGCCGTTGTCACCAGACGGAGGACAGCATTAGGCGAAACAGGTCTTTCTCTCAGTCGAGACCTGCTAGTTCTTTGGCCCCCCGTGCCCAGTCATTCAAGAAGTCCGGGTCTACTTCTTCCTCTGGTTCGGGAGGTGTTGTCCGTTTCGATAAGAAGGACAAGTGTGATCACTGTGGGAAGAACCATCCATCCGACAAGTGCCGCAGAGCTTCTGGAGCTTGTTTCCGTTGTGGAGAGACTGGTCATATCCGGAGGGATTGTCCACTGTCTGGGGGAGGCGGTTCTGGATCTGGTTCAGGATCTGGTTCTCAGGCTACCGTACAGCAAAGGTCGCAGGGACAGTCTGCTGGGAGTTCTCATTTGAGACCACGAGCTTCTGGCCAGGTGTTTGCCCTGAGACATGATCAGGCTGTGGAGGAGAATGAGAAAGTCATCGCAGGTACATTTATGCTTTATGGTATACCTGCTCTTGTACTTGTTGACACTGGTGCATCTCATTCCTTAATTTCTGCACGTTTTGTTAAGAGGCATAAATTACCATGCATTGCACTAGACGTAGTGATGGCTGTTTCTACCCCGACGGGCCAATCTGCTTTGGCTAAGCGTCTAGTGATGGGTTGCCCTTTAGAGTTCGAAGGGAACATTTTGTTAGCGAATCTCATGGTCCTGGCGATGGACGACTTTGATTGCATTCTGGGAATAGATGTGCTGACTACCTATCGAGCTTCAGTGGACTGCTATCAGAGATTAGTACGCTTTCATCCGGAAGGGAGTGAGAGTTGGTTTTTCTATGGTGAGGGAGCGCGACCCCCGATGCCTTTGGTATCAGCTTTGAGAGCCTGTCGAGCTCTAGAGTCTGGCGGGGAAGGCTACCTTATCTATGCAGTTGATTTGTCCGCTGAGAGTATTGGGATAGAGAGCATTCCTGTTGTGGATGAATTTCCAGATGTGTTTCCTGATGAGATTCCGGGTTTTCCTCCTGCTAGGGAAGTCGAGTTTGGCATAGAGTTGATGCCGGGTACTTCGCCTATTTCTAGAGCACCGTATCGTCTGGCTCCGTCAGAGATGCGTGAGTTGAAGAATCAGCTACAGGATCTTTTGGACAAGGGGTACATTCGTCCTAGTGTATCTCCTTGGGGAGCTCCTGTTCTCTTCGTGAAGAAGAAGGATGGGTCGATGCGGCTGTGCATTGACTATCGGCAGCTGAATCGAGTCACTGTGAAGAACAAGTATCCGTTGCCTCGTATTGATGACTTGTTTGATCAGCTGCAGGGTACTTCTATTTACTCCAAGATTGACTTGAGATCTGGGTATCATCAGTTGAGAGTCCGTGATCAGGACGTAGCCAAGACTGCATTCCGTACTCGCTATGGGCATTACGAGTTCCTAGTGATGCCATTTGGTTTGACCAATGCGCCGGCTATATTCATGGATCTGATGAACCGTGTCTTCAGGGAGTATTTGGACAAGTTTGTCGTGGTCTTCATTGACGACATCTTGGTGTATTCGCGTAATACGGAAGAGAATGTTTCTCACTTGCGGTTGGTACTACAGACTCTTCGAGATGAGCAGTTGTACGCCAAGCTGAGCAAATGTGAGTTCTGGATGGATAGAGTGGTCTTTCTTGGCCATATCATATCCAGGGAGGGGATTTCTGTTGATCCAAGCAAGATTGAAGCGGTACTTAATTGGTCGCGTCCGACGACAGTTGCTGAGATCCGTAGTTTTCTGGGTCTAGCAGGGTATTATCGTCGCTTCATTCTGAACTTCTCTCAGTTAGCTCGACCGTTGACGCAGCTTACCCGCAAGGGCGTGGATTTCGAGTGGTCCTCCGAGTGTGAGGAGAATTTCCGTGAGCTTCGACGGCGGTTGACTTCTGCGCCGGTGTTAGCATTACCGTCAGGATCTGGAGGGTATGTAGTTTACACGGATGCTTCTCTTCAGGGGTTAGGTTGTGTCCTGACTCAGAATGGGCATGTGATCGCATACGCTTCTAGACAGCTGAAGCTTCACGAGGACAACTACCCAGTCCATGATTTGGAGTTAGCAGCCATTGTGTTCGCTTTGAAGATCTGGCGTCATTATCTGTATGGCGAGAAATTTGAGATCTTCACCGACCATAAGAGTCTCAAGTATTTGTTCACTCAGGCAGAATTGAACATGAGACAGAGACGTTGGATGGACTTGCTTAAGGACTATGATTGCGAGATTAAGTACCATCCGGGAGCTGCTAATCTCACCGCTGATGCTTTGAGTCGCAAGGTGCGACTATCCGCACTTCAGACTTGTTCGATGTCTAGTGCGATCAGTGACTGTTGTACTTCAGGTTATACCTTCAAGCATAAGAAAGGTATGCAGAGTATCCAGATGTTTGCGATATTATCTGAGCCAGCCTTGTACTCGCGGATCCGAGATGCTCAGATGTCTGATTCGAAGACCCAGCGTTTAGCTCGTCTAGCTAACGAGGGTAGCTCGTCTGGATTTCATTATCAGTCAGATGGCTTTCTGTGTTTGTCTGGTAGGCTTGTGATTCCACAGGATGAAGAGTTGCGAGAGGAGATTTTGTCTCAGGCACATCGCACTAAGTTGAGTATTCATCCTGGGAGCAACAAGATGTACAAGGATCTACGTACTCGTTTCTGGTGGAAGGGAATGAAACGCAGTGTCTATCAGTTTGTTTCCAGATGTTTGGTGTGTCAACAGGTCAAGGCAGAGCACCGACGACCTGGAGGATTGCTTCACAGTCTGCCTATTCCTGAATGGAAATGGGAGTTTATCACTATGGACTTTGTGACCCATTTGCCGGTATCCCCGAGGAACTGTGATGCTATCTGGGTTGTGGTGGACCGACTCACCAAGTCAGCGCATTTCATTGCCTATAGCCGAGAGTACTCTGTGGATCGCATGGCACGGATGTACATTCAGGAGATCGTTCGACTTCATGGAGTGCCTGTGAGCATTGTCAGCGATCGGGACCCCAGGTTTACTTTCAGATTCTGGGGGAGTGTTCAGCGTGCGATGGGTACTACTCTCAGTTTGAGTACAGCCTATCATCCAGAGACTGATGGTCAGTCAGAGCGCACTATCCGTACGTTAGAGGATATGCTTAGAGCGTGCGTCTTGGATTTTGGTTCAGCCTGGCAGGATCATTTGCCGTTGATCGAGTTTGCTTACAATAACAGCTATCACACTAGTATTGGGATGGCACCTTTTGAGGCGTTGTATGGGCGACGTTGTCGTACTCCACTCTTCTGGGAAGAAGTGGGGGAGAGACAGGCTGAAGGACCGGAGTTTATCCAGCAGGCGATAGACATTGTTGATCAGATCAAGAAACGGATTAAGACTGCACAGGATCGTCAGGCCAGCTATGCTAATATCAAGCGTAGGCCTTTGCAGTTCGAGGTCGGGGAGAAAGTGTTTCTGAGAGTGTCACCTTTCCGCAAGATTCTCAGATTTGGCCTTAAGGGAAAGTTGTCTCCCAGATTTATCGGTCCGTTTGAGATCTTGGAGAGCATTGGCGATTTGGCTTATCGACTAGCATTGCCACCGCATCTATCCAGCATTCACGACGTGTTCCACGTATCTCTGTTGCGACGGTATGTGGCGGATGAATCTCATATTCTGCAGCGGTCTGAGGTTCAGGTAGACAAGGATTTGACTTATGTTGAGAAACCTCTTCGTATCCTTGATTATAAGGATAAGGTTTTACGGAACAAAGTCATTCCTTTGGTTTTAGTTCAGTGGCAGCGCCGAGGCACTGAGGAAGCTACTTGGGAGCTTGAGGACAGGATGCGTAAAGACCATCCTGAGTTGTTTTGATTTCATTCTTTAAAGTTGTATTCAGTTGCAAACTCTGTAAACGTTTGTTTGAATAAAGAATGTTTCTGATTTCTGTATTCGCATTCGGTACTTAAGATCTGATTTCGAGGACGAAATATCTTAAGTGGGGGAGAATGTAGTAGCCCGAACCCTAATTGAGTAATTAAAAGATTAATGCTAATTAAATAAATTGGGGATTGGACGGATCGGAAGCTCCGAAGGGACGATCGGAAGCTCCGATCGGGATCGGAAGCTCCGATCGGGATCGGAGGCACCGATGATATTACGTCATCCATGACGTGTGGCTGGATCGGAAGCTCCGATCAGGACCGGAGGCTCCGATCACCCCTATCCGGAGTCAACAAGTGATATTTTGACACGTGGCAGATCAGGATCTTCGGAAGCTCCGATGGCAGGATCGGACGTTCCGATCGAGGATCGGAGGCTCCGATCGTTGTCTATAAATAGAAGGCCGAGATTTCATTTCTCCTTGCCAATTCCGGATTTCCTCTCTATTTCTAGTCACATTCGAGCTGTTCTAGTCTTCTTAGGCTTGGTCCGGAGGTCGGAGAGGCGTTCGATAGTCGTAGCGGAGTTGTGCCCAAGTTCTGGAGGCATCGACATCAAAGGGCTAACGACGGACGAAGGTATAGCTTTTGCTTCCTATAAATATTTAGGAGTATGCAATAGCTTAGTTAAGGCTTTTAGAGCACTGTAATGATAGTGGTATCATTTCGCTGTGTAGGCGAACTTTAGGCTTGGACTTAGAGCTGGTAGTGCCTACCTGGTTTTTGAGGTACGAAAGTACTGTTCGAGATATCCTGACTGAGTATGCATGTATTATGTGACCGCATGATTTATATGACATGATATTATGCTGCATTCATTTGCATCTTGCTGTATCTCCTTCGAGATGTCTGTAGTAGGGTTGTACCCTATCCTGTTAGTGGATGGACTTCCATCGATTTGGGTCCGGTGTTTCCACGGTTATCTCGGTATGGGAGCCACCTCCTGAAGCGACGGCACAGCGTGCTACATACCAGGGCCCGGTCTGTCTCTGTTATCTGATCCTTGACCTCGAGTCTATAGGGAGTTCACTTTGCATGCATGTATACTCATACTCTCGCACTGAGCGTTTTATGCTCACGTCTCGTACTCTGTATTTTCTGGACACCCTATTCCATGGGGCAGGTTTGCGATTGGACGAGGAGGGTGGATCCAGGAGGGGCTAGTCAGTGGTTGGTCAGCTGGAGCTTCGTCTAGGCTTTATTACTGTTGTTGGGTTTATACAGCTATTCGATTTGGTTGTATATTATTGGATAATTACAGATTCCTTTACTTGGGATTGTATAATGTTATTGGTTTCCGCAGTTTTATTCTGATATCTGTTTTATTAAGTTAATTGCATGCATAAGTTCTGTTTAGTAGGTGATCCGGGTAAGGGTCACTACACATGAACTAAAACACATAAAAACACAAAAATAATATGAATGCACACAAAATATATATAAAAATATCACAAAATAATGCATACAAAATGCACTCATCAGATACCATGTCACATTTCCTTGCATGCATCATGTTTGTATGTTTACCCGTGCTTCCATATTGATCATAGTCGCTCATATCCAGTATTTTGTCTTCTGGACACCCCATTCGACGGGGCAGTTACAGGTGCAAGTGGTGTACCCAGTATATTGGAGTGGCCAGTGACCGTGGTGGCAGCAGGATTAGCTATAGGTTTTATCTGTCTTAGGCTTAATTATTCGATTTGGTTGTACAATCGAATTTGTTTAATCGGTTGTATTCTGCCGATATGTATTTATTTAAGTCTTTCGCATCGATTTATTTAATTATGTTAATTGCATGCTTAATTATGCTCTAAACTTTGATTAGGTAGTGGATCCAGGTTAGGTCACTACAGGGTCACTACATTTATGGTATCAGAGCATGCATAATAATCTTGGGATCGAAATTGTTGGAATTGGGTAAAACCTTTAATCATCATGTATGTAGCGGCCCTACCCAAATCAACTACCAAATCAGAGTTAATAAAGCACATGCAATATAATATTAAAAGCGTGAATAGCGGATTACACAAAATACAACAAATCTTATCGGCAGAATACAACCGACGATAACAAAAGTGTATAATACTTATACAACCAAATCAAAAGTTCATAGGGTCATAACCCTACCGCTAACTCTCTCTGCCTCCGGCACCGGCCTCACTCCTGGTGCGAGCCCCCTGGACCGTCTAGCCTCAAACCTGCCCCGCCACAAGGTATCCCAAGAACACCAAAAATAGGGCGTGAGCGATAATTCTCAATACGAAAGCAATGATATATATAGACTACTATGCAGCAAGCAAATGACTTTAAAATCCTGGGTAAAACAGTCTGCTCATGGCGCCACCGAATATACAATACCTTTCCAGAGATCAACTCTGCGGGGGTACTCGTATATTCACCCTATCAACTATAGTGTCTACTCCACTGTCATGGTAGCTCCTAGTGATAGAAAAATCAGGGGCTGACCCTCCCCAAAACCTGACTCGAATCCAAAACAGGATACAAGGCTCACATGGAAACTGACAATACCTGACTCGAGTCCATGATGAGTTACAAGCTCCCTATGGAAACTGTCAATGACTCCCATCTCACAAGATGTAGTCCCGTATAAAACATGCATGTGCTAAAGCAATAAATCGGGAAAAACATATAGCACATACTCATACAACATATAAGCATATATATATCATGTCAGCTATCTCGGTCAGTACTTACGTACCTCTAACACTGTGGGTCAAATCCTAGCACCACTGGTCTAGATCTCACGCCTACTAGTCCACACTACGGCGTCTACAATGTAAATACTCATGTATCAATATTTAAGCTCTAAAGGCTTAACTTAAGCTATTTCATACTCCAAAATATTTTTAGGAAGCCAAAGCTATACTTGCGTCCGTCGTCAGCCCTTTGTTGCCGCTTGCCTCAAACTAGGCCATAGCTCCGCTACGACGCCTGGATCGCTATGCCACTTCCGGAATCCCAGAAGGATGCCTAGAATTCCCTAGATTTAAGTTAGAAGACTAAGGAATCTAGAGAGAAGAGAGGAGAGGTGCAAATAAAATGAGCTCTCGGACCATCTATTTATAGAAGGAGTTCGGACTGTCCAAACCAAGTTCGGAGACTCCAAACACGATCGGATCGTCCGATCCTTACTTCGTATCGTCCGATGTCCCATCCACACGTAAGCAATGATGTCACCTTGCTGAAGTAGATGATGATGTAAGCCCTGGCCCTGTTCGGATCATCCGAACCTGCCGACGGAGCGTCCGATCTCGTTTGGAGCCTCCGATCCTAGCTTCGGATCGTTCGAATGCCTTCAGATCCTCTGGTCCTCCTTTCAGGCCGTCCGATCTGTTCTGGCTTAGTTTTCTTACTTTTTTTAATTATTCCTTAATTATCTTAATTGGGTTGTGGGTCGCCACGTTCTCCCCCACTTAAGAAATTTCGTTCTCGAAATTTAAGTCTAGAGGAAAGCACTGAAAGTTAAACAAATGTTCTTTATTACAACTAAACATCACAAAGTACAAATCTTTCTTACAAAAAAATGTACAAAACATCAAAACAACTCTGGATGCTCGGCTTGCATCCGGCTCTCCAGCTCTCAAGTTGCTTCTTCAGTTCTCCTATGCTGCCACTGCACCATCACTAGAGGTATGTATTTGTTGCGAAGCACCTTATCTGTAGTAACCCAGATACCATTTTAAGATAATAATATGTTAAACATGATTAAGGCTTGGTATTTAACCAATTTCGGAGTGTTATTGGACTTCAGAAGTAAAATTTGGGCTTTTTCATTTTGGGCCGGATAGTAAGTTCCGATCCCGAATAGTAAGCTCCGATCCCGAATAGTAAGCTCCGATCGGAACGGAAGCTCCGATCCTGGAACGGAAGTTCCGATCCCCAGCTGTCAAAAATGATCGATGACTCAGTCGCGAGTTTTGACAAGTGTCGGTCATAGAGCAGATCGGAAGCTCCGATCGTAGATCGGAAGTTCCGATCCTGGCGTGGCAAACATGCACACAATGAGCTGGATCGGAAGCTCCGATCTCGAAATCGGAAGTTCCGATCCTGGCCGAGAAATTTGGCTATAAATAGGGCCGTTCAGAGTTCATTTTCAATTACGAATTCCCGAGTTTCCTTCTTCAGTTATATAGTGTGAGTTATACACTTGAGGGCCCTATCGGTTATAATAGAGGTTCTGGAATAACCAAGGTGTGGTTATAGTCATCCGGGACTAGCGACTTCAAAGGGCTATCGACGGACGAAGGTATGGTCCGGGAATCTATTTAAGTTTTGGGAGTACTTATTAGCTTAGTTAAGGCTTATAGAATTTATGTAGTGATACGGTGAACTTTTGAATATAGGCTTGGAACCTAGGATCTACTTTACTTGAACTAGCCTAGAGGTACGTACACATTGACTGAGATTGCCAGCGAGTATACATGTTTATATGTTGCATTTATTTGGCATTATTATATGGCATGATGTATGATTTACCGTTTTCTATACTCATATGTCATGTGCATATACACGTTGAGCCTATTCCCTGTTATACCTGATTATAGAGCCGCTCAGCTCTATACTCGATAGTCTGTCACTGAGAGTACCGCGATGGCGGGGGCATTTATGTCTGTCTACTCTGGTGTACTAGACGAGTGTGGTTGCACCCAGAGGTTGATCCGTGCGGTGGCAGCACTCATGTGGCGCCGGTTCTGAGCATGACTTTTCAGATGACCCTGTACCAGTCATCATGTTGCATGCATTATATACATATGTTTACTCATGTCTATGTACTGGGCGTAGCGCTCACGTCCTAGTTGTTATCTTGGACACCCTATTCCATGGGGCAGGTCGCAGGATGGACGGAGCTGGTAGTTCAAGGCAGGACTAGGGAGCAGGAGCCTTGAGGATTTTATTATACAGCAGGATTCGATATAGCTGTATAATGTTTACTGTTTAAGATTTTGATTTGGTTTTATCACTACAGATTTAAGTCTGGATTATATTACTAAGCTGATATGTAAATCATGGATTATGTTTCCGCACGTTTTTACTCTGTTAAATATTTTGCTGTATTAAGCTTAATGCATGCTATTAGTTGCCAGTTAGTAGGTGATTCCATGCAGAGTCACTACATTATCCTTACTATCGAGAATCCTGAGGGTTCTCTCCACATAGGACAAATCCTGATCCAATTGCACCTCAGTCGGATGCAAAATGTGCGACTCATCTGGCACGTACTGCCTCAACAAGGACACGTGAAACACATCATGGATACTGGAAAGATATGGTGGAAAAGTTAAACAATAAGCCACGTCTCCAACCTTCTCAAGAATCTAGAACGGACAAATAAATCTCGGCAACAACTTGCCCTTGAGTCCAAATCTCATCACCTTCCGGAAAGGTGACATTTGCAGAATTCTCCTACCTCAAAATGTAGGGGTCTGCGGTGAGTGTTAGCGTAGTTAGCCTTTCGATCTTGGGCTGCCTTAATCCTCTTATGGATCAACTCCACTGCATCAGTCATCTGCTGGATCATCTGTGGACCTTCGACTTGACGTTCACCAACTTCGTTCCAAAACAAATGTGTACGACAACGGTGTCCATACAAGGCCTCGAATGGTGTCATTCCAATGCTGCGATGGTAACTATTATTATAAGAAAACTCTACCAATGACAAATGGTCATGCCATGCTGGTCCAAAATCCATCACTGCCGCTTGAATCATATCCTCGAGAGTATGAATAGTCCTCTCACTATGTCAGTCGGTCTCCGGGTGGTAAGCTGTACTCAAACTCAGAGTAGTGCCAAGAGCTCGCTGGAAGCTACCCCAAAACCTAGAGGTAAACCTCGGATCTCTGTCGCTGACAATACTCAACGAAATCCCATGCAGAAGAACAACCTCTTGCACATATAGACGTGCCATTCTGTCAAAAGTCCGATTGTAAGGCAAGAAATGCGCGGACTTCGGCAATCGATCAACAACAACCCAAATAGCATCACAATTCCTGAAAGATATCGGCAAGTGGGTGATAAAATCCATCGTCACATGCTCCCACTTCCACTCAGGAATCTCTAAAATATGGAGCAATCCACCGAGTCGTCGAAATTCTGCCTTGACCTGCTGACATACAAGGCATCGTGACACAAACTGATAAACACTGCGTTTCATTCCTTTCCACCAGAACCTCGTACGTAGATCTTTGTACATTTTCATACTGCCTGGATGAACAGAGAATCTACTAAGGTGAGCCTATGTTAGAATCTCCTCCCTTAGTGTGGAATCATCAGGAACCACCACACGTCCAAAAAGACACAACAGACCATCATTCTGTAAATGAAAACCAGAAGTATTCCCATCCTGAGCCAAGCGGGCTAACTTCTGTGTCTTCAAATCAACGGCATGCGACTCACGTATGCGCGTATACAGCGCTGGTTCGGCAAGTATAGATAAAGCACAAATTCCCTGTTGTTCCTTCTTGTGTCAAAAAGTGAAACTCATGGAACAACACTCCTCTACCACTCGTGCAACTGAGCTGGTAAGAAGCGAACTCACATACACTTTGCGGCTAGGAGCATCCGCAAATGGATTAGAAGTGCCTGGATGGTACTTGATGCCATAATCATAATCCTTAAACAGATCCATCCAACGATGCTGCCTCATGTTCAACTCAGCCTGAGTGAACAAATATTTCAAACTCTTATGGTCAGTGAAGATCTCGAATCTCTCACCGTACAAATAATGACGCCAAATATTAAGAGCGAAGACAATGGCCGCAAGCTCTAAATCGTGTACGGGATAGTTCTTCTCGTGAATCTTCAATTGCCTAGAGACATAGGCAATCACCTGACCTCTCTGCGATAACATACATCCCAAACCCTAGAGAGAAGCATCGGTGTGAGCTACAAAGCCACCTGATCCAGACGGTAGAGCCAACATTGGAGCTGTAGTCAGACGGCATCGCAACTCGTGAAAACTCTCCTCGCACTCTGACGTCCAAATGAAAGGCACATTCTTCCTCGTCAGCTATGTCAAAGGCTTAGCAATTTGAGAAAAGTTCTCCATGAATCTTCGGTAGTAGCCTGCCATCCCAATAAAACTACGAATCTCTGAAACTGTCGTCGGATTCGACCAGTTCAAAATGGCTTCCGTCTTACTAGGATCAACTGAAACATCGTCTCGTGAAATCACATGTCCAAGGAAAACAACTCGATCAATCCAAAAATCACACTTGGTCAACTTAGCATACAACTGCCTCTCTCTCAGTATCTGCAATAATGTGCGGAGATGGAAAATGTGGTCGTCCACACTGCAAGAATACACAAGGATATCATCAATGAACACCACCACGAACTTATCCAGAAAGTCGCAAAATACTCTGCTAATCAAATCCATGAAGACTACCGGAGCATTCGTCAAACCAAACGGCATCACTAAGAACTCGTAGTGACCATACCGCATACGAAATGCTGTCTTAGAGATATCCTCCTCCCTGACCCTCAACTGGTGATATCCCGATCTCAAATCAATCTTCGAATAAACGGAAGTACCCTGCAACTGATCAAACAAATCATATATCCGCGGAAGAGGATACTTGTTCTTTACCATTTCTTGGTTAAGCTGTGCAAAGACGCATTGACCCATCTTTCTTCTTAACAAAAAGGACTGGGGCTCCCCATGGCGAAACACTCGGCCGAATGTAGCCCTTATCAAGAAGATTCTGCAGCTGCTTCTGCAACTCTCGCATCTCTGAAGGTGCTTATCGGTACGGAGCTTTTGAAATCAGTGATGTCCCTGGCAATAACTCAATGCCAAACTCGATCTCCCTCACTGGTGGTAAGCCTGGAATCTCCTTCGAAAACACATCAGGAAACTCACGGACTACGGGTATCTCCTGGATTTCTGGTCCCTCCAAGGATGCATCGATGGCATAGATAAGGTAGCCTTCCCCGCCAAATTTTAAAGCACATCGGGCTTTCAGAGCAAAAACCACTGGCATCGGAGGTCACGCTCCCTCACCATAAAAATACCATGCCTCGCCATCCTCAGGACGAAACTGAACAAACCGCTAATAGCAATCCACTATAGCTCTATATGTAGTTAGGAGATCAATCCCAATAATGCAATCGAAATCCTCCATAGCTAGGATCATCAGGTTAGCACTAAGATGATACCCCTCAAAATCCAAAAAGCAACCAACCACTAGACGTTTAGCTAAAACCTTGCTAACCATCGGAGTAGAGACCACTAACAACACGTCTAAATGAATAAACATCAATCTATACTTCTTAGAAAAACATGCTGATATGAATGAGTGTGACGCACCAGTGTCAATCAAGACATACGCAGGAAAACCACATAAACTACAGGTACCTGCAATCATACGGTCACTGTCTTCCTTCGCCTGCTCCTGGTTCATTGCAAAGACTTGTCCCTGAACACGTGGCCGTAAGGAAGAATGACCTAGAGAAGATGTCTGTCGCGACAATGGCTGCGACTGCTGATGCTACTGCTGAGAGTGCTGCTGCTGCACAGATGCCTGAGTGCCTATGGATCCACTCACTGCTCCTATCAGAGTAGGATAGTACCTCTTCATATGTCCCTCCTGTCCGCACTGAAAACATGCGCTGGTGGTCCAAGTTCGAATCCTGGGGAGGGCAAAAACTCTCCTTTCCAGGTGGGGAGAAGTTTATAAGTATGGGCCTGGGCGCCCAGAGCAGAAGGCCAGATGGGCCAGAAGCAGAGGGACGCACCCAGTTCATTACAGTTTTTGTTGTATTTGAGTTGATACAAATTTCAATATGGTTGTATCTTAATTATTTTATTTGGGATTTATTTATGCTTTTTCGCTATTGTTTTTTGATGATTATTTAATTAAGTTAAATGTATGCTTAAGCTTCTGATTAATAAGTGATCACGGTGCGGGTCACTACAATTTTCACTTTGTTTTTTTCATTTCTTTGCTTCTTGTTCTTTGGTGTTCTCCTGCTCCCTGTCCACAAAATCCAAGCCTTTGCAATAGTCTTTCTTTCTATTTATGTAAGTTCTCTTTCGAAACAATGACCAAGGACTGCTTCAATAAGGTTTCAAGGACTTATCCGTTCAGGCTTAAGTGTGCCGATGCCTCATCCACTCGGGCTTAATGGTACCAATGTCTCATACACTTGGGATTAATAGATGCGGTCTAGGACCGATCCAGATAAGGTTCCGAGGCCTCAACCACTCCAGATTAAGAGTGTCAAGGCCTCATACACTTGGGTTTAATGGATGCAGCAGGGGACCGATCCATATAAGGTGCAGAGGCCTCATCCACTATGGCTTAAGGGTGCAAAGGCCTCATACATTTGGGCTTAATGGATGTGGTCATGGACCGATCCAAATAGGGTGCCGAGACCTCATCCATTCAGGCTTAAGGATGTCGTGGCTTAATACATTTGGTCTTAATGGATGCGACGGGGAACTTATCCATATAGGTGCCGATGCCTCATCCACTCAGGCTTAAGTGTGCCAAGGCCTCATCCACCATGGCCACATCCACATCAAACTTATTCAAGTACTTCAGGAGGCCGGCCTCAACCCATGAGCTCTACCCCTACCATCGGGTCATGGGCTCTACTTCCAAGGACTCATCCGCCTCGACCTCATCCTAGTAGATCGGGAGGTCGACCTCATCCCATAAGCTCTACCCGTGTAGTAGCCCGACTCTTAATTAAGTTAATCTACTATCTAAACATGATTAAAGGGTTCTCATTTGGATCTAAGGAGTTGAAAATTGAATTCAGAACGACCAATGATGGTTCCGAGGGTTTCAAGTGTTGAGACAGTTCGAAAGATCTGAAAAGCGATTTGGAAGCACCAAACTATTTCAGAAGCCAGTGTTGGTAATCGAAAGTGACGAACAGTTCGAAAGCTCTGAAGAGCAATTTTTTTTAGGTTTATTGTAGAGACCCAACCCGAATCCACTACCTAATCAGAGTTAGAGAATAATTAAGCATGCATTAAATAAATCGCTGCGAAAGACTTAAATAAAAGCAGACCGGAAGAATACAACCCAATCGAATTAAATAATTCCTATGGACAAATAAAACCTACAGCTAATCCTGCAGTCTTCAAGGGTCATTGGCTACTCTAAGCTCCTGATGTTCAATCCTGCACCTACACCTGCCCCGTCGAATGGGGTGTCCAGACCTACAGAAAATACTGGACGTGAGCGACTACGCTCAATACGGAAGCAATGATATATAAAATATATGCAGCACATAAGTGTGTTTAAAACCAGGGTAAAACAGTATACTCAGGGGCGGCAGGAATATACAGGGTTGTGCCGGATATCTAGTCCGCGGTGCCGCTCCTATATTCCCCTATCAACTATAGCGTCTACTCCACCGTCGTGGTCGCTCCTAGTGATAGCAAAACCAGGAGCTGAGTCTCCCCAGACACGAATACATAAGGAGTAACTCATCACCGATGGAAACTTTCATGATTCACATCATACCAGATGCAGTCTACCGTAAAAACATACATGTGCTAAAGCAGTAAAACATACAAAACAAGTAGCACATACTCATGCAACACATATAATATATATCATGCTGGCCATCTCAGTCAGTACTTACGTACCTTACCACAGGCAGTCCTAGCAGTCCAACTCTAGGTTTCAAGCCTATCATCAACTCTACAATGCAAATACTCATGCATCATTCATTAAGCTCTAAAAGCCATAAATAAGCTATTGAATGCTCATAATTAATTTTAGGAAGCAAAAGCTATACCTGCGTCTGTCGCCAGCCTGCTGATGGCGACTATCCCGCAACTAGGCGCACACCCCTGCTGCAGCTCCACAGCCTCGATTACGGCTCCACTACACGAGCACTGCTCCGCCACTATGTCAGACACTGTCTGACTATGCTAAGATATATTCCTTACTCCAACTCTAAAATAAGAGTACCCAAAGCCTTAAAATAGAGCCACGTGGGCGAAAGAGAGGAAATTCAAAATTTGCACGAATGAGGAGCTCGGACCTCATATTTATAGAATACGATCGGGCCGTCCGATCCCACGTTCGGAGCGTCCAAACTCGATCGGATCCTCCGATCTCTACTTCGGGCCATCCGAAGCTTGCCACGCGTCAACACTCACACATGCAACCGTACACCTGTCCGGGACTACAGATCGGAGCCTTCGTTCTGCACCATCGGGTTGTCCGAACTCTCCCCGAATGACGTCACAAATGACACATTATTTTGGGACAATTGACCGCATGAGTTCGGATCGTCCGAACCCACTTTGGGCCTTCCGAAGCCTTTAGAGCCTCCGAAGCCTGGCCCCATACATGTTCGGATCCTCCGAACTCTGTTCGGACCGTCCGATCCTTCCGGACCTTTCCCACCATTTTCGAGTATCCTGGATCTATTTCCAAACTCTGTTAATCCATTTGGAATTTCCTTAATCATGTTTTACTTAATCTCAACATGATCCTACGATTAATTACACATTAATAGTTAATTTTGGATACGGTCACTACATTCTCCCCCCATAAAGATTTCGTCCTCGAAATCTAGGGTAAAACCACGAGAAAGTACTAGAGACACTTGCTTGAGTGTTTGGTCGAAATAGCTTTCGACAAACTCAGACACTTGTCGAATTTCTTGTAAGCTCCATTAATGCTAAACCGCATTAGTATTCTCCCAACTGAATATTACCGCGTGATATGAATTCTTAATGCATGGAAGACAAACATGACTATATTAAAATCGTACCCTCAATCCAATAACAAAAATATTCTTTAATTTTATCCCGATCTTTTGAACAAGTAAGTTTCGGATATCCACCTCTAATTTACTTGAAATTAGCAACAGATAATCATGAGAAGAAAACAATCAATCACAACGGAACCTTCAGAAAACTTGTTTCTGACAATCCACGAGGATAATCAATTGAAAAACACCACAAAGTTGTTAAACTTTGATAAGTTTGATTTGATAAAACAAAGCAAAGCTTTGGCAAAATTCTAAAAAGAATTTTAAGAATTGATATAAATCAATAATTCAATAAATCATAATTAATCGTCTCTCATGAATGAGAAGTTTACAATATATAGAAGAAATAAACTATGAATCCTAATAGAATTAGACTAAAGATTTTCTAGTTGGATTATAATTCCAAAATCCTAAAGATAATGCAAAATAATGCAAAAGATATCAAAGATATCATCTAGAAGTTTTCTAATAGAATTATAACACTCAAAATAACATAATATATCAAAATATATCAAATATCCCCGAACATACTCAAACACGCCGAAGTGTGTGTGAGAGAACACAGCGTGGGCACACGTTACCTTCACATTTCCATCATCAAAAATCCACTCGGCACCGCGGGCGCGCAGGTTCATGGGCGCAGGCGCGCTGGCCTTTCGCAGGTGATGGCGCGGGCGCGCCTTGGCTTCTACTTTGGCCTTCATTTTTTTCACTTTCTTGATCCTTTTGGTCTTCAATAACATTATAATAACATCAAAAATAATATCCAAGCATTCCAACTTGGTTCCTATGAATTTCAAACCCTTCAACTCTCGATTGTAAATCATGGAGAAAATCTTGGAATAATATGAATCTTCGAGCACCTCCTAGATTCATATCAGACTCCCCTTCTTTAAAAAAAAAATTGTCCTCAAATCTTGCTCCTTGTCTACAAAAACCAAGCAAGAATTAGAAACTCTAAAATTATTTTCCACAAGAAATAATTAACTTGGCACACTCAAAATCATATCAAGACTTACGAAATTTATCATGCACAAATTAAACACTTCCACTTCATTAGCATGCAAAAACATGTTTAATATTCCATTAAGCAATACATACCCTAAGTTTCTCCCCTTCTTAGATCTAGTTAACACCATCACAAATTCATAGTTAAGTATAACCATTGTTTTCTAGTAATAAGAAACAACTCACATGTATTATGCCACTTACAACTCCACTCGATATATCTCTTCATGTGTAACCATAACAAATATTCATCCATTAGACTCATTCTTTTAGATCTCTCAAAATTACACTTTAACCTCAAGACACATATCCTTTTATCAAGCAAATCATGCAATGGCGAACATATAAAGAAAAACTTATTTTCTGTAAACAAATACTTATTCACATAAAATTTATCATTAACATCGCACAAGTATTTTCCAAACACTTCCTCAAAATCAGTAACCCGTTCATGCAATTCATTAACATTTTTAAACCATAAGCACCTTGCAACCAAAAAAAATAAGAACTCATATTTTGGTGATAGTGTAGTAACTACCACATTTTTCTTACCTCTTTGGTACTTGATCAACTCTTCACCAACAATTCTAAATCCTTGAGAACTTACACCAAAATCAACAAGTTTTTTTGCACGAAAAAAATTCAACTTTTTAACATGCTCATGACCCAAAAACTGCATATCCAACATGATTAACACAACTCGATAATGTTCAACATGCACATTAAAATTTTTAATATATACTAAGATATAATCAAAGTATACAACAATAAAGTTACCCATAGATGCATGCAAAACATAATCCATCAATCTCATGAAAGTATTACGCACATTAGCTAACCCAAAAGTCATCACTAACCACTCAAGCAAATAAGACTTACCACCTATACTATTCATGCACAATTGACTCATATCAACACAATTCAAATTATTCACAACAACATACACCAACCTGCTTAATCTCATATCACACCAAAATTCCAACACATGAAGATCAACAAATGATTTCAACACTACCATATGATCCAAATTATGCAATTCCTCAACATACCTAGACTCCAATAACTTAAGATCAAGATTTGAATTCAATCCATATTTCATAGATAACATATTCACAAATCTCTCAACAAAGAACTTAATCCAAGAAATTTAGAATTTAAACCATACCTTTGAAAGTAGATATTTGATTGGTATTCAACATTTAAAATTAAATTATATCTCTCGAATGGAACAACCCTCAAGTCTCTAACTTCTCCAAGGGCGTGACCAAGCTCACATGGATTCAACATTTTAAGCTTGTTAGTATTGTATCTCCTTTGCTTCTTCATCAACACATCTCCAAAATCCTGCAAAGAAGAATAAATAATGCTCGGGATTGAACCGGCTAAATCATGACAATGAGATAAAATCTCTTTGTACAAAAGTACTTTAGAGATTTTATTCATTTTCACAAATTTTCAACCTCACTATTTTTTACCATAATATTTTCTTTTTTTCTTGGTCTCTTTTCTCTCTTTTCTTTCCTCTCTTTTTTTCTATCAAAGGTCAACTCACTCTTTTTGGACACTCATTTTTTTGGCTTTTTATTTTTCTTTTTCTTTTTCTTTTTTCATGGCTATCTCACTTTTGTCATCACTATTTTTTTCAGTCATATCACACAAATTTTCAATTTTCAATTGATCCTCAAGAAATTCTTTTGGATTCAATTGCAAAGAGATAATACATGAATTTTCCAATAACTCATTACTAGTCCCACTATGAACATCAATAGGACTCTCATCTACTACAAGAACAATAAATGACTTTTCAACACTAACATCTTTATCAACCACAACATGCACAATAGAAGATTTTTCATCAAGCCATTCACCTTCCACCGCACAAATTTCAATACTATCATCATCAATCAATGAATTTTCATCCTCAATTTTCTCAACTACTTCAACTTCAACTTTTGTCTCAACATCCACTAAAACATTGGATTCATCATCTACTTTAAAATCCACCACTTTCATCATAGACTCCTTTAGGCATTGCCTCATATCATGCTCATATTTTCTAGAACACCATAAGCATACAATATCACAAGTACTAAAATTTGAAAGTTTAGATGTACCTTGATATTCAAACTTTGGAACTCCACTTTTCTTCTCATAGTGATTAGGAGCAAAGCGTTTCCTCAACACTCTTTTCAACTCATCTCACGTAGATATAGGACTCATTCCACGCCTTTTCCTATTCTCATCCAATCTATCCCACCAAGTGCAAGCATAGTCGGTAAACTCTTTTATGACAAGTTTTACTTTCCTAGCTTCAGAAATATCACGATCATCTAATACACTCTCTATCCTTTTCTCCCAGTTCAAATACAATTCCGAATCCTCATCTCCATGGAACGACAGAATTTTACTTTTATTACTTCTATTACTACCACACCCATAAAATCTCCTTTTACTCTCCATGTACTCATCATCTCCTCCAACAAAATAATTTCTGTAGGACATCGTACCTGCAAAAAAAAGGTTAGTAATAAAAATATTCCTCACCCAAAATCTCACAAGTCACTCCAAAGAAATCGCTCAAACACTCTCTTTTTTTTCACTCAAAATATGGAATAACTTATGCTTTGTGATTTTAAATATCAAACCCACAAGTTCAAAACTTGTAAACACTTGACAATCGACTCACAAATATTGCACAAAAACAAGAAATTGACTTTATGAAGGTTGAAATAACTTTTTACCCAAAAACTCACAAGAAACAAGAACTTTGCCACAAGTTATTTTGCTTCTCCTTTTGTTTTTTTTTAAAGCTTTTTCGGTCCTTCAATATATTTTTTTTTCTCTTTTGACCGTTTTTTTTTACTTTTTCGATTTTTATTTTTTTTTGAATTTATAACTTGTAGCACAAGACACAAAACTTGGATAAAAAGTTTGAAAAAACAACACAAAAATTTGATATGAGATAGACGAAGAACAAAGAACAAAGAACGATGAATGAAGAACATGAAGAACGGAAAAGAAGAACGAAGAATAGATAAGACAAACAAATAGAAAGATACGACTTACTTGATCAAGAGAACCTTAAGCTTTGATACCAAATGATGCGAATCTTGGATGCATGGAAGGCAAACACGACTATATTAAAATCGTACCCTCAATCCAATAACAAAAATATTCTTTAATTTTGTCCCGATCTTTTGAACAAGTTTCGGATATCCACCTCTAACTTACTTGAAATTAGCAACAGATAATCACGAGAAGAAAACAATCAATCACAACGGAACCTTCAGAAAAACTTGTTTCTGACAATCCACGAGGATAATCAATTGACAAACGCCACAAAGTTGTAAACTTTGATGAGTTTGATTTGATAAAAACAAAGCTAAGCTTTGGCAAAATTCTAGAAAGAAATTTAAGAATTGATATAAATCAATAATTCAATAAATCATAATTAAATGTCTCTCATGAATGAGTAGTTTATAATATATAGAAGAAATAAACTAGGAATCCTAATAGAATTAGACTAAAGATTTCCTAGTTGGATTATAATTCCAAAATCCTAAATATAATGCAAAATAATGCAAAAGATATCAAAGATATCATCTAGAAGTTTCTTAATAGAATTATAACACTCAAAATAACATAATATATCAAAATATATCAAATATCCCCGAACACACACAAACATGCCGAAGTGTGTGTGAGAGAACACAGCGCGGGCGCGCGGACAGGTTGCACGGGCGCACGTCACCTTCGCATTTACATCGTCAAAAATCCACTCGGCAGTGCGGGCGCGCTGGCCTTTCACAGGTGATGGCGCGGGCGCGCCTTGGCTTCGACTTTGGCCTTCATTTTCTTCACTTTCTTGATCCTTTTGGTCTTCAATAACATTATAATAACCTCCAAAATAATATCCAAGCATTCCAACTTGGTTCCCATGAATTCCAAACCCTTCAACTCTCGATTGTAAATCATGGAGAAAATTTTGGAATAATATGAATTTTCGAGCACCTCCTAGATTCATATCACCGCGCTTCCTGTCTACAGTTGAACTTCCCTGGCACTAATGTATCACAACACTGATACCTTTTCCATTCATACCACGATCTCACTGATCACGAAGGATACATCACTCGCTCGATCGAGATCATCGTCCCAAGGAAAATCTTAGACTGACGAATACCAAGTCATAACCTGACTGGCTTACGACATTCGTCGAATCACTAACGGCATCTAACCACCCAATGGTTCCAAAAAGATCTCGATGTCTAACACCTCTAGTGAGGAAACATCATTCCCCACACTGTGCTGACACAATAAATCCCGAATTTCTCCTCAAGAGAATTCAGTTGACACAAGGTCATACTTCAACATAACTACTTCACATGATTCCTTAGACTGATCATCTTTCCCATGCTACTCTGAAGCAAAACCAGCTTCCCAAAGCAATTACTAGGAACTCAGACCATCCAGTCTGGTACTAACTATTGGAACGCATGTTCTCTGATCAAACGGATGTGAAACCCGGAGCAGCGGAAGTTTAAAATTTTTATTTTGCAATATGGAACGATTCCATATCGTGGGTATCAAATCCTAATGATTAAAATTGTTGCAAGTAAAAATAAAATCACAATTAAATTTTTACCTCTTCAGGAAATGACTTGATTAGTGGACTCCAACAGATTTAATCTGCTCTTCTTGTAAATCCTGGGAACCGATGACTTGCTCGATAAATCTCCGGAATCAGGTCCACGAATAGAAAATAGAAACCCTCTGATTGATTGCACTAGAAATCAATAAGATGTTTATCGATGAGATTAAACAGATTTGATCTGTCAATTCAGAATGTAATTTTTCAAGAAAAATCAGAGACTGAATTTTCTCAAAAAGGGAGAGAGGATTTCGAAAATCCCCTTAGAATATATTATAGTGTGTTTTTCGAAAATCACAAGAGGAATTGTTGTGTAATTTTCGAAACCTACACACACACACACATATATATATATATATATATATAATTTTTAGACTGGATTAAGTTATAATTGTATTAGGATACTAACTCCTTAGGGCCCACAATCCATAACTTAAGCCCAACAAGCCAAGCCCGTTATTATAGAAATTAATATAAAATTCATCATGACTCCGATTGATAAACCGTTTTCACCAATGTGCACAGAAACCATTTCTGCACCTTTTAAAGTCAAAATACTTTTTTTGAATTCGAATTCAGTGATTTTCAAAAATGTCCATCCCTATATCATTTTAGAAAATTCCACTCCCTTTAATTAAGAAGTCCAACTTCTCTTTCGTTAAATTTAACTCTTTAAATTTAACTATCTCAACGGGGTTTAGTAATCCATTACTTGTGTAACCCTCAATGGTTCAGAGATACAGCTAGCCGTGGGTTCACAACTCCTTATGACTCGGAACAATAATTTCCGACTTACCCATCGAATCATGGTAAGAGCGTCTAGCATCATCGCCCCATGATTCCCTAGGTATCACTGATAGTGCCTGCAAGAACCAGTAGGTTTTGGTTAGCGTACAGTACGGTCCCTTCATCCGTATATCCCGATCGAATCAACAACCATTGGTACATCGAGAGTCGTTCGAGATTCGATAACTATGCAATGCATCTCGAAGATCAAATAGTGACATCGCATGTGCTACTAGGAAACCAAGTAACCTAAATCACATCGAGTACTCTGGCCAGAGATTTGTCACACTAATATCTCCTCAGATCGCATAAAATATCCACACTCGCAAGCGTGTGGTGAATCCTTGACAACAAAGCATCGACTCCTATATGTGTCGTAACTGTACCCAATCCCGACACCTGATGAACCCATAGAGTCGGTAAATGATTCAAAGTACAGTACTAGCATATAGAGTCTCAATGATGTTTCAAGTAGTAAGGACTAATGGTGTACAACCAAAACCGCGGACTTATCCACTCAAATAATAATAACCACTTGGAAAGTCCGAATAGGGTAGTTCGATCATCCATCATATGAATATCTATTTGCATGCTTTGAACATCTCCATGTTCATTACCAATGAAACGTGGTACTTGGCATCACAAATGCTAGTCTCAATCTCGAGCGATCCTTATCCTTATTAGCGGACGGCTCAATTGACTAGGAACTGTTTAGAATATACAGTGACTATAAGATGTGTTTCATAATAGTGATCTTTCTTTATTCACTATCTCATCTTACTTACACTATAGTATATTCAAGGTCTTTATCAAAACAATAATAGTATATCACAATATAACAATATGAAGAAAGATAAAAAAAATGTCATTAATGAATGTAAATTATATTAAACAAAGATTGTTTATACATAGAGTCACAAAATCCCTTAGCCACAAGTTGGCTAACCGGGCACCCACTCTTTCACTAACCACAGTTTAAGTTTCTTAGTATAACTCAGCACTATGCCCTGATGAAAACTATCATCGCTCGCCATTAATGACGCTAAGTCATCTCTTAACCATTGGCCTGCTAAGCCGCGCATACACTGCAATGGAAGTAATCACGCCTCTGATGATCTACATTATCTCGACCATAGGTTATTCACCCATGAATTCAATCGATGGACATCCTCCTGATAGTTATACATACTCACAATCACTGTGCACACATCAAGACTAAGGCAAGCTCCCACCAATATGCTCGACTGTGACATTCCACAGTGCACAGGCATACGGAAACGCTTCCTATTCTATCTCGAAACTCTACAGTCATTGCACTTAGTATTACTCATCACGGAGTCTCTGATGTTACCATCATCGCTCGCCCCAACCTCCCAAGGTTGAACATAATGGTCCAAGAACTAGATCCTAGCTAATGTCACATCTCACGATCAAACAACTGATGTTCATTCACTAATGCCCAATACTCATTGGATCATAAACCCAACGGTGAATTAAGACATCGTCCTACGAACACTTCTTCAAATGTTCGGTTAGTAACCTGCATTATTGTCGCCCACTATCGACAAGGAGCAATACTTGAGCCTTTCTTTACTCAACCTTGAGTAAAATATTGCTAACGCTAAGCAATTTCTTGGATCAATTTCGGATTCTCCTAAACAAGAAAACACTATCCTGGGAACTACCAATTCCCTTGTTTATCTCCACTGTCAAGTTATCCTCTAACTCGACCTCACAAGTCCAATTGCAATCTTCCTTGATTACAGCATTTTCCAAAAGATCCATCTCTGGCAACCCTAGAGACTCTAAATTACCCAAATTTCCGACTGCTCTGAGATCGTACCAAGTACCAATCCCCTTACGCACTACGCGACAAAATACTATCTCAAGTAATTCTTAATTGTTACATCCTGATTGTCACAGATTGGGCTCGACTAATCGACCTCGTCGATTCTACTGTGGCTCACACTTAGTTCAACAGTGAAACTCAAATCAGATTACCACTGATCATCAAAACCTATGTGGCTCGATCAATACTCTTGACTCGGCTGCCACAAGTCTGCTATTTCCAACCACTTGGTATATCCAAATTGTTCTGGTTCAACATACCTATACTCGATAGCCAGACAATAGCTATTAGTAGTCTATTGGCACCATCTCGCGCCTTACTACTGACAGCTGCCTCGTACAATGGAATCAAATATTAAGGCGAACTAAACCCAAGAAATGCTTGTGATCTATCAACCTAAATCATTTCTATCTCACGGAAACCATACGCTTAATTTTGAATGCATCAAACGATACATAGCGCAATCATTGGACTCATTATCCATTGCCACGTTCATTCAGAATGAACTCCACAGCTAATCAAGTCCAAAATTATACCTAAAGAATCTCAAAGATTCCCAAATTCTCCGGACACGCTCCTGATTATATCCCTCGCTGAGACTGTGCAACAATTCAAGACTGAGGTAGCGTACCACGATAACCCACCTGGACAACCACCAAGGCTTCACGGGTATTGGCCACGCTTCTCTCACGTCTTAAATAGTCTTATACAGTCTTTAACATCTAATATAACCCCATTACTGATGAGATTAATCATCATGAAGAAAGTCTCCTATTCGAGCCGAAGTCTCGAAAACAGCATCCCATCCAGTATCTTGGATGACTCCTATTACAGGGAAACCCTAACCACAACTCTGATGACAACCTCTAGTCATCGCTGGCACTAACTTAGTCCACGGACTAACTGGGTCAATCCTAGGAAAAACACCTAGACTAACCGCAAGTCAAACAGTTACAGTTGGCTTACTCCAACCCATGAGCTAAAATAGTTGAACACTAATCAACTAAAACCAAGCCAAACTTAGCAAAATCATGCAATCATTCACAAATTGCTGGATAAATAAAACATGTATCATTGATTCAAGTTATGTACAACTTCTTTATTACAATCTCATGTAATACAATTACAGTATTCCAAAAATACAACAAATTGTACAACCAAAAACTTGAATGATACAACCGGATTCTGATGATTCATGACAACTGAAATACTGTTTACAATTACAACAATACAATATTTAAATCATCGTATTAGTATTCATTTCTTGAGCATGAAGCTTCTAATTGACACATGCATCAATGCTAGCGTACTCCTGACCAAATCTCTCTACCCGTCCTCCTGCAAAGACATCCGGAGAAATGATATGTGCTTGCTAACCAGCTATGCTCTGCATCAGTGCCTGTCAGTCGACCTCTTCTGCTCACGATCTACCGTCAGCTTTTTTCTTGTAACCAAATCATGCTTTTGAACATGAAGTTTTCCGTGTGCCTACCGAAAGCATCGATACAAGCATACCGGTAAAACCATGTTCTACATGAGTTTAAAGACCTTACCCTCGAAACCAGTCATACCTTAGCCACTCGAGGCATTCCCTGGTGAATGTCTATCTGAAAATCTCTTCAAATACGACTGGAGAATCTTCAGAGTAGTGTCATCATGGTACTAATTGTACAGATGCAAACATCAAGTATGTCCCAACCAATTCTCTGCCACTACCTCTGACATCCGGTACTCAATTCAAAGCTAGGATCCACATGAGTAGAAGTCTCGAAAACTTCGGACACGATCCATTGATCATGTCCACACTTGCTGGAATTCCATAAGCCAAATCTTAACATTCCTGCCGATGATGATAGTCTTCGGGCAACCCAATCGCCACGTCATCATCTCTTCCATGGTCTCATTAATCCTACAAGGATAAACCAAAAATCTCAATATTATTTCCCAAGTCTCTTGCATGCCGCTCTGATACCAATAAATATAGCGACCCAACCCGGATTCACTACCTAATCAGAGTTAGAGAATAATTAAGCATGCATTAAATAAATCGTTGCGGAAGATTTAAATAAAAGCAGACCGACAGAATACAACCGGTTGAATAACCAATATACAACCCAATAGAATTAAATAATTCCTATGGACAAATAAAACCTACAGCTAATCCTGCTGTCTTCAAGGGTCACTGGCTAGCTCCTGATGCTCAATCCTGCACCTACACCAGCCCCGTCTAGTGGGGTGTTCAGACATACAGAAAATACTGGATGTGAGCGACTACGCTCAATATGGAAGCAACGATATATAAAATATATGCATCACATAAGTGTGTTTAAAACCAGGGTAAAAACAGTATACTCAGGGGCGCCAAGAATATAAAGGGCTATGTCGGATAGCTAGTCCGCGGTGCCGCTCCTATATTCCACTATCAACTATAGCGTTTACTCCACCGTCGTGGTCGTTTCTAGTGATACCAAAACCAGGGGCTGAGTCTCCCCAAATACGAATCCATAAGGAGTAACTCATCACCGATGGAAACTGTCATGACTCACATCATACCAGATGCAGTCTACCGTAAAAACATACATGTGCTAAAGCAGTAAAACATACAAAACACGTAGCACATACTCATGAAACACATATAATATATATCATGCTGGTCATCTCAGTCAGTATTTACGTACTTTACCACAGACAGTCCTAGCAATCCAACTCTAGGTTCCAAGCCTATCATCAACTCTACAATGCAAATACTCATGCATAATTCATTAAGCTCTAAAAGCCTTAACTAAGCTATTGCATACTCATAAATAATTTTAGGAAGCAAAAAACTATACCTGCGTCAGTCGTCAGCCTGCTGATGGCGAATATCCCGCAACTAGGGGCACACCCCTGCTGCAGCTCCACAGCCTCGAGTACGACTCCACTACATGAGCACTGCCCCACTACTATGTCAGACACTGTTTGACTATGCTAAAATATATTCCCTACTTCAACTCTAAAATAAGAGTACAAAAAGCCCTAAAATAGAGCCACGTGGGCGAAGGAGAGAAAATTCGGAATTTGCACGAATGAGGAGCTCGGACCTCATATTTATAGAATACGATCGGGCCGTCCGATCCCACGTTCAGAGCGTCCGAACTCGACCGAATCCTCCAATCTTTACTTCGGGCCGTCCGAAGCCTGCCACACGTCAACACTCACACATGCAACCGTACATCTGTCCGGGACTACAGATCGGAGCCTCCGTTCAGCACCATCGGGTCGTCCAAACTCCCCCCGAATGACGTCACAAATGACATATTATTTTGGGACAGCTGGCCGCATGAGTTCGGATCGTCCGAACCCACTTCGATCCTTCTGAACCTTTTCCACCATTTTCGAGTGTCCTGGATCTATTTTCGAACTTTGTTAATCCATTTGGAATTTTTTTAATCATGTTTTACTTAATCGCAACATGATCCTACGATTAATTACTAATTAATCGTTAATTCTGAATATGGGTCACTACATTTATTCCCCCCCCCCCCTTCTCTCCACCTTAAATGATCTTAAGACTTAGCACAAAATGATACTCACTCGATCGAATGAATAACATTGAGAGTGTGTTGTTTTGAATATATCAGTTGTCGTAAAAACTCGTGAACTAATTGAGAGTGCGACTGAAAGCTTGCCTTCAATGATTTCAATAGTTCGTAGAAAGTTGGAGAGGTTCAACTTATTTTCAAGTCTATAGGCTTCTATTCCAACGATCATAAATGTGTTCAAAATATGTATGTTCCTATCATGCCGCTTGGAAATGTTTGTACACGCGCTAGAACATCTGGTCATGTTTTTTTTAACCTTTTTATTAACAAAATGGACATAAATGCCGGCCAAAAGAACAAACCCAAAATTAAAACAATCAGTTGATCTATTCTACTTCAAACCCATTATATATTATTGTTGAGTATGTAGTCTAATCACACAACAAATTATTATTTTTTGTTTGTTTGTGTAAAATTTGACGCCAAAAAATGGAAAATGGAAGAATTTTTTGTGTTTAAAAATGATTGTTGATACGATTTTATTTCAATTATTCCTCGTAAGATGCAATCCCAATTCCCAGCCATCCATGATCGCATTTTTTTTATATTTTAGATTTAAAACTATAAAAAATGATATCCGAACTGTTTTCTTTCGGTTCGATTTCCTATCAAAACAGTTCGATTTATTTGATTTTGAGAATTAAATTAGTTATTATAATATATTTTAAATTATAATTATTATCTTTGTAGTAAAATCTTCAAATACAAAGTTCAAATGAATTAAATAAACAAAATCAATTATAATTTTTAAAAAATGATTCTTAGCTCACTAAATATAATATCGTAAAATATAGGATCTAAATAAAAGTATTAATCTATTTAAATATTGATTTTGAATTATATGATCCGAAAGTGAACCATATACTCAGTTTTAACACCTATATCAAAATTAGGTTTTCGGTTCGTTTTGATTTTATTTCTTCGGTTCGGAATAATATATTTTTTTTTTCAATTTTAACCAAATTTTGAACACCCATTAACTTGAGCAACAAATCGTGTATGCTCGTAAAAGTGTATGCTATATAACAGTAAAATCGCTTATATTTTTTTTGTTTGCTTAAAATTTTTTTTAAAAAAAACAATGGATAAACTAATGGATAGAGGCATAAAGCAGCCACGAACTCTTCAAAGCAGTACCCATATCTAGCTTATTATGCTAATTACAAATTTTAAATTGCTGTAGAAATGAAGAACATAAGAAACTGAAAAATAATTGATTTTGATGCAATTGTCAGTTTAAGTAGAGATGTTAAAACGGGACAATGGGGTGGGTCGACCCACAACCCGTCGTAACCGACCATTAGGCGGGACGGGGTGGGCCGGCCAACCTTTTAGGTGGGTTGAAAAAACACCAACTCAATCCATCTATTTTAGGTGGCGGGACGGGCCAACTCGACGGGCTCACGTGTAAATTGGCGGGTTTTTTGCGGGTCAATCTGCAACCCATCATTAGGCGAAACGGTGCGCGCCGGCCCATCTTTTAGGCGGGTTGGAAAATTGTCAACCCAATCCACCAATTTTGTATGACGGGACCGGCAAACCCGACGGACCTAGCCCATTCTGACATCTCTAACTCTAAGTTTAAGTGGCTTGCTCTTCCTCAATTTTTTTTTTAAATACCCATTAGAAAACATGGATTTTGTTTTTTGTTGAATGAATCCATTGTTAGATGAACATATTTTGACTCTGCCATTTTGGGGGTTTTACGTCAATTGATGATTTCTCGGCAGAGTTCCACGTTTGGTCCTTTATTTTCAAATTGTTGAGGGAAAAAGAGACTCAAAAAATATGATTATTGAATGATTAGTAAATAATGATAAAAGATTATGATTGGTAAATATTGGTAGATGGTGAAAAATAGCATTGTATTTGGTTTGATTTTTAGAAATAAGATTAAGTAAGAGTTTATAATTTATGTACC
Organism: Henckelia pumila; assembly: GCF_033568475.1. Classification (NCBI taxonomy): domain Eukaryota; kingdom Viridiplantae; phylum Streptophyta; class Magnoliopsida; order Lamiales; family Gesneriaceae; genus Henckelia; species Henckelia pumila. The sequence continues at coordinate 156,672,042 of NC_133121.1, read as the reverse complement.
AAAAATATCCTTTTATTTTTTTAAATTAAATTAATAACTAGTTTTTAGATCTTCTCCATATTTTCACCTCATTCGTGAAGAAAAACCTAGCCAAGAGACACTATGTTCAAACTTCAAATCTCGTTGCGTCGATCTACAAAAAGGGAGTTTGAAAACATAAAAAAAACATCAAACTGGATCAACCAATATTTTCACCCCTCCAACTTCCACGACCAACTATTACCTTACTTGAGAAGAACAAAAAAAAAAAAAAACACAGAACCCAAATCACGAAAGTGCAAACCCACCTCCAAATAAGTGAGTTTGACCTATCGAAAGAGTACAAAAACCAAAATACAAAATGCTCAAGTTGACAGAAGCCCGTTAAACTAAAGCTAAAATTTGGGGAAAATCGGATTCAAGAATGACTCCAGTATGTCAATTCCCAGAACCAACATCACCAATACTCTATCTTCTGAAAATTTCTGCATCGATGTAATAAAATAAGACATCAGAAAACACAGTTTTCTTACCCCCCACATCACAAACAACTTTCTCGTGAACTGATTTTTTGAGCGGAAGAAGGTTTACCGAGAAGAATAAAACCTAACGAACCCATTTTTCTTCTTCAATGTCGGCTAAAACGACAATCTCAATTGGATGTGTGGTTTATCGATTTTAGAGGGGAAGGGTATAATTGGAATTTTTTGAGGTGATAAAGCCATGATTAACTTAGAGCCCTTTTGGATTTTGTAGAGATTTTTTAAAATAAGTTTTTTTAAAAGTTACAATTTTTGGCTTTTAAAAAAGCTCTAATTTTGACTTAAAAAAGTGCTTAATTTAAGCACTTTTTTAAGTCAAAATTAGAGCTTTTTTAAAAGCCAAAAATTGTAGCTTTTAAAAGCACTTATTTTAAAAAATCTCTACAAAATCCAAACGTTAAACACTTTTTTGGTCAACCAAACACCTTGTTAACTGAAAAGCACTTAAAAAAGTGCTTTTTTGGCCTAGCTTTTGAAACCAAACGAGGTCTTATATTAGGGTGTGAGGATGGTTTATTTAACCAACCTTAATATCACTTTATCCTTCCACAAATGAATTGCCTTGTATTAGTAAACAGTCTACCAAACAGTTGATTACAATATAACTCACCCACAATCTCACTTTATCATGGCTACCAAACGCAGCCTTAAGGGTATAATAGTCAATTTTGCATTGCAAAAATCCTAAAATATAGTTGGGGCACGTACGCGTCTATTTGGAAATTTGAAGGGTTAACATGACTATTAATTTAGTGGTTAATGAGATACTACACTAACGCTGTGTTTGGTTCAATTGATAGGATTATTAAATGATTATTAAATGAATGATAAAAGAAATGATAAATAAGGATTGATAATTTGTGTTAAAAATAGTATTGTGTTTGGTTTGATTTTTAGAAATAAGATTAAATAATGGTTTAAAAGTTTTTGCCAAAAATACCATTTATATTTTATTGGATGAGTGATTTTTAGATTGGAGGAAAAGGGTAATTATGAAATTTATGAGTAAGATAAAAACAAGGATAAATAATACTAGGGTGAGAGGAGGGTTTAGTTAACCTACTATAAAACAACTTTATCCTTTCTAGGTTAGATTAGCTTGTTTTAATAAAAATCCTACCAAACAATGGATTAAATAAAAAATTACCCACAAACCTACCTAATCCTTTGTACCAAACACTGCGTAAGGATAATATCTAAATCATGCATCTAATGGTTCGTATTTTTACGAGAGAATTACATTTTTTGTCCTGTAATTTGCACATTTTTCATTTTTGGTCATGTTAAAAGTAAATTTACAATTAGTCCTTTAAGTTGCATTCTTTTTTCATTTTTGTCCTATTAACATTGAATTCGCATTTTTAATCATGTAACTTACATGAGTTTTTCATTTGAAGTTTTATTAACACTGAATTTACATTTTTAGTCCTGTAAATTGCATTTTTTTTTCATTTTTAGTCCTGTTAACACTGATTTTTTATTTTTTTGTCCTGTAACTTTCATATATTTTTATTTTTTTTTATTCATATTATCGATGGATTTACATTTTTAATTACATAAAATGAATATTTTTTGTATTTTTAATCATAATATATTATGATTTACATATTTTAAAACTTTTAAAATTTAAATGAATTAAATAAAAAAACAATCAACTAAAATTATTCAAAATATTTTTACACTAAATACCATCTTATAAAATACATAATATAAATAAAACTATAAATAATACTATTAAAAATAAAAATTCACCTTTAATATGACTACAACTAAAAAAAATATACGGAAGTTGCAGGACAAAAAAAATGAAAATTCAATGTTAACGGGACTAAAAATTAAAAAATACAAGTTACAAGACTAAAAATTTAAATTCAATTTTAAGAGGACTTAAAATGAAAATAGCATGTAAGTTACAGGAATAAAAATGCGAATTCAATGTTAATAGGACCAAAAAAAAAAAAAAGAATGCAAGTTACAGGACAAAAATTTCAAATTTAATTTTAACAAGACCAAAAATGGAAAATGTGCAAATTAAAGGACAAAAAATGTACTTTTCCCGTATTTTTACACATAGACGTAATTAATGATATATTATTGACGTGACAAATCATGAGACATTAGATCTATTATTGGAATAATACTCATATGCTAGATTGACTTACCCTAATTTAGTACAGGGGTTATGTGCCACATAGACTTACCACAGGGTGTTGTAATGTCATTAGTCCACTAAAATGGTAGTTATATTTGTTTCAACGGTTTAAAAATTAGATCAATGAGCTCCTGTGAATAGATTTATTTTTTAATATTTTTATCAATATATTAAATATTTGTTGTATAATTTGAGTTTAAAATTATTTATCATTATATAATTTTAAATAAAATATGATTTTTTTAAAAAATTAATCACTAAAGAAAATTGAAAATTAAGGAGTGCCTAATCAAAATTTAATAATATTAATTGAACTTAGTAACAATTTAAATTAAGGATAAACTTGAGTTTTTAATTTGATAATGTATCAATTAAATAATTTTCAATAACTCATATACTAATTTAATATGTTATCAATAATTCTTGTATTAAAATGATTTTAAAACTATAACAAAAGTTTCTTTTAAAGACAACCAATCCCTTTCAGAGAAAAATCTATGCTAACCCAAGGGCAGATGCAACAGCTGTATCTATTCAATTATCTAATACAGCTGTATCTATTCTCAATTATCGAAAGTCTTCATATTAATCCTCCTTGTAATAGGATCTTGAAAATAACTTCAAATCTCTCTTAGGTTTAGACTCATCCATGTTGGATCTAACTTAAGACATTTGTCATTTTTTCATGTCATTTCAAATTAAAAAAACATTATTCAACTCATCAAATTTGAGTCCAGATGAATTAATTATTAACACAATCGAACGATTGTCCAATCTCGCATCAAGATCCAATTATGGCCACAAGAATAATTGGTTCCGAGTTATAACAAGTGATAGTTTATAGTATGTTCATGAAAACACGAAACATATTACGCAACCAGCAAACACACAAGCCTTTATACGATGGCAGAGCATGGCAACATAACCAGCCGGAAACAAGCTACTTGGATAACGTATATACACAGCTATGTACAAGATCACAACTCTTCCACACATCCTCAAGACTTTCTACGGATCCATAAACTAGGTAATTAAAGACCAAGCCTACTCAGAGCTCACAGGTCGTAAGGAGGAGGAGGGCTCCGGGGTCCGATTCCGCTAGCCCTTTCATAAGCAAAAGATGCCGATTTGCGCCTAAACCGAAAGGCTTCTCTCCCTCCACCTAACCAACATTTATCACCATCAACAATTATTATTATTATGAAAATATATGAACAACCGGGCATATTGAACAAATTAACGTTTTTCTTTTAAAGCAATCTGAACTAATTACAGAACCCTAAATTGGATATCCTGTTAAAGTATAAATACTAAACCACCAACAAATTGAAGTTACATGTTCTTTCAAACGATCGAGACCACCCTTTCAAGAGTTCCTCTCAAACCTACTTACCTTTGTTGACTCAGATTAAATATTTTCTTGCCAAAACCCATTTGATCTGATATATATATTACTCCATTAAGATTGTAAATTACACACACAATGAATATTCATCCTACTTGAGTGGGAACGATATATTTGTAAAGAATTGATTGATATGAGAATTCAAACCTTACCAGAGAAAGGAGATACCGGCGGAGTAGATCCGGCCGGAGAAACTGGCGGCGAGTCTTTCATACTAAGTTGTTGCGGCTTTACTATCATAATACTTCTTGTAACCCTCGTCGCATCCTCCGCTGCCTCTTCTCCCAATGATCTTCGATTTAAACCTTCAGATTCTTCATCGAAGAACATGGAAAGGGATCAAAAGATATCAGATCGGCTTTAAATTATAATCAAAAACCAACTCTACGTAGTTGATTTTGATAATTACCAAAAGCTAGCCATCAAAATTACTGCACATCAGAGAATAAAAGTATCCATATCATTTATCCTATGTATATTCAGCCACTAACACTTATTATATGTAAAATTTCATTAACTATTCCAGCAGATCCATGGATTAATAATTCCGAATTACACTGATTTTTCGCACTTAATTTCAGCTGAAGATCATATAAACTACGGCGTACCCTTGCCGGAGTTAGATCCGAAGCTGAAAGTTGAGTGTTTTCTGAGTTTCCCCAGGCCGTTATCCGGCAGGGGGCCGGCGACGGTGTCGTCCCAGAGCTGGTCTAGTAGCCCCATGTGCGCAGTTTAAGAGGTTCCCAGCGCAGATTAGCAAGAGGACTTATATTTTAGTCTTCTACGCGTTGGAGTGAGTGCAGATATTTATCGAGTGAAATGGCTTTAAACGTCGAGCGGATCTTTTGGATCATGCGAGATTTGGACCGTCAGATGGAATCTGAAAGATCTGAAATGACATGGACGGTCGATCATTAAGCACGTTAAAGTAGATAAGATCGACGCGACGGGGATGGGCTTATGCTACGTTGCCACGTGGCGCTTTTTCATTGCTATAGAGAGCAAGTAATAGTAATCATGGTCATTTATCAGTCACCACAGCGAGTGCGCATTTTCACTGCATAAGTTTTAGGAGCCCGTATACAAGCTTATTTTTATTATGGTGATATAAAAATCCAAAAAAGAAAAAAACATAAACTCTAGTTTTCTCCTCTCCCCGTACCCCCTATGTTTTGCAAATTCACTCTCAATTTATATGGTTTTTTGTGTTTTCTTCGATACAGAGCATATAATCGCATTCTCGGAATCTGAATTATTCCATACTAACAAAACAAAAAGAAGTTTTATTCAATTTTTTAAATCATCATCTAAGCTTAAATATTTTAATGTTGATGCGTATACGGTATATACTAATCTTATGAAATTTTCTTGTGAGATATTGCAATGCTTTTTCAAAAGAACGATATATGATGATGAGTATCCGTAAAGTGTACGTCGTTTTCGATGAGTTAGAAACACGACGTTTAGGCGTAAGGGTTTGAGGAAGAGAAAATCTGTTTTCAGATTCAAATGAATATTTGATGTGTTTTGGAGTCGAAATCATGAGGGTGAATTTGATAAAAGGGTGTTTTGATGCATACTGAAGGTCTATTCATAGGGGATATCAAGTTTTAGGTGTGTAAAAAATTTGTGCAGTAATGGTGCAGTGACTCATTCTAGATCACCTACTAACTTGCAGTTTTAAGCATGTAATTAGCTTAATATAAAACTGTAACGCCTGGAAAATCCATAAATCCACTCACGAGTATTAAAGATATTATTAAATAAATTTTAAATGATTTTATTTTAATTATGATTTCAAAGTTATGTTTAATTAAATGATTTTATGTGATATCAATGATTTAAAAGTTATATTTAAAAGATTTCGTGCTATATATATTGCATGAGATTTTATGTTTTAAAATTAAGTTTTTGGGTGTTAAAATATATGTTTAAATGTGGTGTTAAATGATTTAATGTTATGTAATTTGTCGGGTATTTAATGGTTGCAAGTTAGTTTTATTGTTTTCAAGTTTGGGATTAATTTTGAACTGAGAGAAACGAGACTAGCCTACGAATGAGGTTAAAAAAATATTTTAATATTTATTTTAAGTTTACTGTTGGTGCAGTTTTATTTTAAAATTTAGAGGAGAAAATTTTAAAATTCAGTATTTGCAACTAATGGGCTGACATCCAAGCCCATTAGTTACAATTGAGTAGACGACAAGTTTTATTTTCTTTTTTCTCAATATTTTCTCTCAAAAAATTCGCCTCATACTCCATCTCTCTCTCTCTCTCTCTCTCCCCACCCCCCCCCCCCCACCCCCTCCGTGCAAAACCATGTACCAAGGAAGAAGAAAACTCTCAATCTCGTTCGTGCAAGGCTAGAATCGCTAACAAAGTGCCGATTATCCTCAACCTACAATGATCAGGTAAGTTTTAAACGCTTATGAAATTATCACCATTCGAGAATATATGTATGTTGATATGAAAAACTTGTACGTTGATGTGTATAATGTATATTGCATTGATTTTAAGAGGTTTTGAAGAGCGTGATGTAAAACTGTGAAACGTGAATCATTCTTGACGTTTTATGAAAAGATTTTTGAGACACGAGAAAAGATGTTAGAATATGAGTATTTTGGTGTGTGTATTTTGAATGTAAAGTTTTGATGCAAATCTTTTGAATTTTTCCAAGTGTTTGATCATAATTTTCAATGGGTGAGTGAATAGGTTTGAATTGAGATCGAAAATGACCCAAAAAGAGTAAAGAAATCAGTGGTACTTGGATAGTGGTGCTAGAAATAACATGACAGGAAATAAAGATATGTTTGTGCAGCTCAACCCAAACATCAACTCAAGCAGCATTCTTGGTGATGGAATGTTGAAGGAAAAGAAACCATTGATGTCCAGACTTCCGAAGGTAACAAAAAACTCAATACCGATGTTTTTTTCATTCCGAGTTTTTCATATTGGACCAGCTTATTCAAAAGAATTTTTCAGTCCATTTTGACAATGGAAGATGCAGGATTTTCGATTTAAAAAAAAAAGAAAATTACAATTGTGGCAAGTATAGAAATGAAGAACAAAACTTTTCATGTCATACTGCTACTAAACAGTAACCGTGCACTTAAGGTTGAGAATGAATATTTATCTAATCTATGGCATTTGTGACATGGTCATCTAAATCGATGGGGTCTTCAATTTCTCAAGGAGAAAAATATGATCGAACTTCCTAATATTCAAATGATGGATAGTGTAGGTGAAGGTTGTGTTTATGGGAAGATGCTTAAGCTTCCGTTTGGCGAGTAAAAGCACCTCTTGAACTTGTACATTCAGATATTTTCCGGTCGATGCAGAATACTACTCCAGGAAACAAGATATATTTTATTATCTTTGTAGATGATTTCACGAGAATGATATGGATTTACTTCCTCAGTCAAAAGTCTGAAGTATTCTCAGTTTTTCTGCAAGTTAAAGCTCTTGTTGAAAGACAGTGGTTTTCTGATAAAGAGTTTGAGGACTGATTGGGCAGGGGAATTTCTCTACAATCCTTTCCTGGAATATTGTAAAGTTAATGGCATTAAAAGGCATTTTACAGTTAACCGATGTCCCCAACAAAAAGGCCGGGTAGCCGATATCGCACAATTGCAAAGATGGAAAGGAGCATTCTAAAAGGCAAGGGATTTCCGAATCTGTATTGGGCTGAAGTTGGACACACATCTATATATATTCTCAACCGACTGTCAACCAAAGCGGTGAGAAATAAAACCCCATTTGAAGCTTGGTACAAGAAAAAAGCCAGGAGTTGATCATTTTAGAATATTTGGCAGCATCACTAATGCACTTATACCATCCCAAGATCTTGAGAAATTTGATGAGAAATGACAAAACTTTTGTTCATTGGCTACAACGATGAATCCAAGGGATACCATTCGTTAAATCCTGCAACAAACAAAATTATTGTATCTCGAGATATGGTCATTGATGAGAAAGCTACTTTGGGTTGGAAAGTTAAAGAAATCATTGACATGGGATCACATCAGTTTGGTGATTCAGCAACATCTCAAGGTGGTCCGTCTCAAGCTCCTACTCCGGAATTTCCCAAAAATCAAGAATCTGATTCAGAAAGTCCTCCAAGAAAGATCAGATTTCTAAGTGACATTTATTATTCATTTGAGCTTGGACTGTTCTCGTGTGAGCCCCAATTTTTTGAAGAAGAATCAAAAGAGAAGTGTTGGACAAAAGCAATGGAAGATGAATTGTCCATCATTGAGAAAACCGAACATGGGAGATTGCTGACTTGCCTAGAGGAAAATAAACCATTGGTCTAAAATGTTTATATAAAATCAAATACAATGAGGATGGATCGATTCAAAAACACAAGGTCTGGCTTGTTTCAAAAGGATATTCTCAACAACCAGGATTTGATTTCACGAAAACATTTGCTCCAGTTTCAAGAATGGATACAATCCGGACTATTTTGGATATGGCAGCGCATTTGGAAGTAAATTTTTTCCAACTTGATGTAAAAATCATCATTCTTAAATGGAGAAATTCAATAAGAGGTGTATGTCAAGCAACATGAAGGTTTTGAGATCAAAGATAAAGAAAACAAGGTGTTTTGAATCAAGAATGCATCATATGTGTTGAGGCAAGCACCTCGAGCATGGAATACCAAAATCAATAGCTAGTGCATCCAAAATTGCTTCAATCAAAACACAAGGAAATCATCTCCCCATGTGAAAATTTATGAAAAATATTTCTTGGTCGTATGCCTTTATGTTTGATGATCTCATCTACTTTGGAAACGATAAAGTTGTTGTAGAAGAATTCAAAGATAAAATGAAGAATGATTTTGAGATGATGGACTTGGAACTCATGAAATATTTTCTTGTAATTCAAGTAAAGTGAAGTGTAGGAAGAATTTTTCTGTCTCAAGAAAAATACATTGCGGATTTTTTGAAAAAAAATCCACACGAGCCCATGGAAGCCTATCTCAACTCCTATGTCTCTGAATGAAAATTTTAAGGTTAATGATGATGGTGAAAAGGTTGATTCAACTCTCTATAGGAAATTGATTGTTTCCTTGATCCATTACAACACAAGACCGGATATCATGCATTCGGTAAGTTTGATTTCCAGATTTCTGAATGAACCAATTAAGATTCATTTGGTAGCAGCAAAAAGAATCTAAAGATACCTCAAGGGTACAAAGAATCATAGAATTGAGTTCAAGAAGGAAAATAATTTCAAGCTCATCGGGTTTACATACAATGATTGGGCAGGATCGGTTGATGACCGAAAAATCACCTCTGGATATATTTTTTGCCCAAGATCAAATGTGATATCATAGAGTTCAAGATAGCAAAAAAATTTGGCCTTGTTTGGCAAAAGAATAGTATATAGCTGCCACGGATGCATCTTGTGAGGCAGTTTGTATCAGAATAATTTTGAAGGATTTGAAATTTGAGCAAGATGATCCAATGATAATTCATTGTGACAATATGTCTTCAATTGAAATGACAAAGAATCTAGTCTTCCATGCACGATCCAATAATATCGAACTGCGACATCACTTTATTCGTGATTTGGTTAATCAAGGAGAAATATGCATGGAGTTTATCAAGACAGGTGATCAGTCAGCAGATATCATGACAAAAGTTGTCACAATCGACAAGATCAAAAAATTCAAGAAGAAACTCAAGATTACAAATTAAGAGGGGGTGATAAATTGAATTAATTTACAATCTTTGGATATTAAAGTTGACTGTAACCTTTTAGAATTGCATATTAAAGGATGGTCAAGGATGATGAGTTGGTCTCGGGAGTGGCCATCATTTTAATATTGCTGACAAGTCTTAGTTTTTTTTAGATGCCTTTGTTTTACTATAAAATGGTTCTTCATGTACTTGAATACAAGAAGAATAAGAGTGACAACAAAAGATAAGAGTATGTTGTAGCTACTCTCAAATTCAGTCAATAAAATTTCTATTTTCTCACATTTTTACGCTTCTGCACCCAACAATTACCTCTCCAATAATTGTAGCTGCTGGTGCTTCTGCTACTGTTGAAGCCATAGATGACCAACCAGATCTCAATGCTATAATTTTAACTCAATATGGTTCATCCAAGTCCGTTGAGGAGATTGATGAGTCTGTCGAAGAGCGTGAAGAAATAATTTACTTTTCCAACTCAGGTCTCTTCTATCAGATGGAAACTATTCTCCATCATGTAAGTAATACTAAGGCTAAGAAGTTTGCTTCTTAATCGGAGTTTATTATCTTCAATAAGCAACTTATTCAATAGGTTGAACTGCTCTCCAATCTCATCTCTAGGAATCAGACCTCTGTTGAGTTTATGAATCATCTTAGTACAAATGCCCCAGTTTCTCCGACCAGATAGATTATCGAATCTCAACAATACTTAGAAGCATAGAATACAACTTGCAAACTACCCTTGGTTTCTAGTTTCTTGAGATTGCAGCATGGTACTGATGCCAAAAAGAAGGAGGAGCTAAAGAGGTTGGACGAATAAAAAAGAGAAGATCGTCTCGAATGAGGCTGGAAGAAGCTAGAAGACCTGAAGAAGAAATGAGGAGAATGATCAGAGATCTCCATCACAAAATAGGTAGAGAAGGCATGAAAGGTGGTAGTAGTAGTGGGAGTGGTAATTGTTTTCATAAGTAAATTTGTAGGCTAAATAGAATTTTATTTATTTTGTTATTCATTGTAACAATGAAAATTGATTCATTCAATGAAATATATTTTTATATTTTGTTGTGTTAAATCTCATTGTATCTTGTTTTAGCTCAACAACTTAATTTTTCCCTCACCAAAAGGGGACAAATTGTTAGGTTAAAATTCTTAGTTTTGATGATAACAAACAATATGAAGCTATTTCAGGAAACAACTCCTTTTTCTTTGAATTTATAGGTTTTAAGTTGAATGTCCAAAATTCAAGCTAGATTGCTCTCCGATCAAGATTTTACTTAAAATGCTTACTAGACCAGGTAAAATTCATTTAGGATATTCAATATTTTTTATATTTGCTACTTATGGAAATAAATAAAGAATAGTCAAGCTGGTCTATTCGCTTATCAAGCTGCATCTTCAACCAGTCAGACTTTTCAGAAGATCTTTAGGCCAGTCTTACACAATATCCAATGTCTCTTAATGATTCAAGAATGTATTATAATAAGAAAAATATATACACAAGAAATTCTCTCTCATTAATCAATTTTATCAAGTCGTTATTTTCTATATTTGGATAGATTCCAAGAATTATTAATTGTTGCGTACTATGAAGGGAGATGAGGTAAAAGAAAGGTTGCCTATGTGTTAGCTAAAGGCAAAAGTTGAATGTTGAAAGAGACTAGAACGTTGGACAAGTTCAATTATTTAAAGAGATCAATATACATCAGAAGAACTCTCTGAACTATGTAAATCATATATTGTGCAATATGATCTCTCGAGCACACTTACTTCATCATACTCAAGTTGCTCATACCTGCACACATCTCAACCAAATATCGAATCATTGAGTATCATCTTGTACATGACAAACGTTCAAGCTGCTCTTTCAAGATAGCTATCTAGTTGAATTGGTTGCTACTGTCTCAACATAAGGTTCAAGAGACGCGATGTTTGTATTTGGTTGATTAATTTTGAGACTAGGAGTTTTAGTGTAGGAATTGGATAGATCCTAGATGCATGAAATGGGTTGTTACAATCTGTTATAAAACCAAAGTTTTTAAAATGAATTTCTTCATTGATTAAAGGAAGTGGAGACGTAGAAAGATTTTTGCCTTCGATTTTTCATAAAAATTTCATGTCATTTATTTATTTTTTGCATTGCTTTATTTATTTACTATTTTTTTTAAATCCAAGTGAATATATTTGTTCACTAGATCAAGTCAGACATTATTGCACTTTCAAAAACTTTTTTCAAATGTCCACCTGCATTTAGTTAGCCGAGAAAAATACTTTTGTAGCTAAATACTATAACAACTAGCTCAAGTCTTAAAGAAATTTAAGTGTTTATTCACCTCCGTTAAACAAAGTTTTGATCCTATAGTGTTTATTATTTTGGTAATAAAAAAATATAAAAATAAAGGTTATTTATCACAAAACAGTGACTAAAGGACATCACTAATAATAATAATACTTAATTAAAAATATTGATTTGTCCAGCATGCATAAACAGATGATTATTGAGAAAATACTTCAATTTTATGAAATAGACCTTTAACTATAAAAATGTAGGTTTTATTTGGACAAGTAATTATAAAAATATTTTTGTAAATTAAAGGTTTTTTTATAAAATGTTTATAATTTTTTTAAGAATAAATTTATGTTTGAACAACTATTATTTAAAAATATTTTTACAATTAAAATGTAGTGACCCTACCCGGATCATCTACTAATTGACTTAATAAGCATGTAAAAAAAAATTACCCGGATCACCATTGAAATGAAAACTCACTGCGACCACAGAACGAGCTCTCAACCATGTCACGAATGATCGACGCCCTCCAACCTGATACCTCTCCCGTTGAATAGGGTGTCCAAGAAAAAAAACATTGGACGTGAGCGACTACGCTCAATATATTAAGCATAAGTATACAAATCTAGTATGATGCATGCAAATAACTGGGTATTGGTTATCACAAGTCCTGCTCAGTCTAGACGCAAATGAGTCTGTAGTATCATTTGGGGTCAACTCCACTGGGTACATCCACACACTCGTCCAGATCACTATAGCGTCAATCCCTGTCTTCACGGCGTCTCCCGATGTCAGACAATATATATAGTCAAGAATTATAGGTCTGAGCGACCCTTTTACAAAGGCTATCTCGAAGAAGACTTGGATCCATGAATATGAATATGCAGTAAAACATGTATCGGCACATAAAATGCAACATATAAGAATGCATACTCGCTGGATATCTCAGTCATTATTTACGTATCTCACTAAGGCAGTCCTAGTAGCACCAGTCTAGGGTCCAAGCCTACAAGCCAATATTTATCAAATCACTATTACTGATCTAAAAGTCTTAACTAAGATAGTAGATACTGCCTAATACTATTACGGATCTAGGGTTATAACTGCATCCGTCATCAACCCTTTGCTGTCTAAGGCTTTAACTCATAGTCATGGCTCCGCTGCGACTTTGAAAGAGCCTTGCTACGGCCCAGAACTCGTCTAAATGGCTGGAATTTCCCAAGAAACTTCAAGATAAGAGAGGAAGAACTTGTGAATTGTCAAGAAATCTGAATCTCAAATGCCCTATTCATAGGCGACGATCAGAATCTCCGACCTTCGCATGCCAGCCACGTTGCTAGATTATTCCGAACCCACTTCAGAAGTTCCGATATTTTTTGTGGTTCCAAAGCCTTAATTCTAGATTTTTTATCTGATTAATCAGTTGTTTAATTTAGATTAGAATTGTCACGCCCCGGGTCCAGGCCCGCGCCTGCGCGACTGCACAATGTGCCCCTATAGCAACTACTTCGTATTCGTCCTCGCTTTACGAAAATGATTAACCCAAGTTTCTATAGAAGTCCATTGTAGCCCATTTTAAACTCAATTTAAACATTTTATTTTTCTCATGTGGGACAGGGGTATCACAATCACCCCTCCTTCAGAATGTGTTGTCCTCGTCGCGACCTAAACTCTCGATCCACCAGCACCGAGAATCTAGAGTTGGCTTCTACGGGTTCAAGAGGTGGCTCCCGCCATGTAGCACTTTGCTCCGCAGGTTCAAGAGGTGGCTCCCATCATGTAGCACTTTGATCCGCAGGTTCAAGAGGTGGCTCCCACGCACGTAGCACTTTGCCCCGCATAGCACTTATTTTCCGGGGTTTGCCGGCTGGTGACCGTCTCTGATACCAATATGTCACGCCCCGGGTCTAGGCCCGCACCTGTGCGACTGCACAATGGGCCCCTAAAACAACTACTTCGTATTCGTCCTTGCTTTACGAAAATGATTAACCCAAGTTGCTATAGAAGTCCATTGTAGCCCATTTTAAACTCATTTTAAACATTTTATTTTTCTCATGTGGGACAGGGGTATCACAAGAATCTCTTGATCATGTTTAACCATTAATATCGTAAAATAGGGTATGAGTTACTACATCCTCTCATTCAGTTAAGATGCCTTGACTAAAAGACAAAAATAATTCAAGTGCTAAGTTTTGTCAAACACCAAAAAGTGGGAAATTGTTGAGGAAATTACGTATTTCATATCCAAACTGTATCACTGAACTGAACTGGACAAAACTGTTTACGCAAACTATTCCCGACCCAAACTACTACATGAAAAAAACAGTTTACCTACCAGACTACTTACCCAAGCAGTTTGCATGCCTACCCAAACTGCATACTTCACCAAACTAAAACACGTCACCAGACTAAATCACGTCACTCAAAAGTATTTGATGAAGTCAGTCTACCAACATTCTCGGAATAATCGGTTGATGTCAGTCTACCTCAGTGGATAAAGTTTTCCATATACTGACATTCTGCAACCGCGCGCATCCGCGCACTCAATTGTACAATTAGATCAGGGAATGTTGACATGACAATAAAAACAGTGCAACATGCAAAACTTGAAGCCAACAAATATTATTTAAATATTATAAACGTTGGCACCAAAGACTATAAATAGACATCAAGACCAGTTTTGGTGACACTCTCGCACGAGCTCGATTTATCGCATATATCAGTCTATCAAAATCTTTCACAGTTTACCAAGCAAAACTGATCGAGAACTCGAAGCACACATTCGAAGATATTAGTTGATCATTGAAGTATCACCTTGTTCTATTGTAACTGATTTGTAAAAATTTTGAATTCCATTCGGTCTTGGGCTGTTTTATGGTTGAGTTACTAGAAGTTCTGAGATATGTAGTGGGATAAGATCTAGTCTTGGATCGGGATTTTGCAAAGAATTGTAAAGTTTAAAGTCCTCTAGTGTAAACCTTCATGCCAAGGAAGAAGGGGTAACGTAGGAGTATTTATTACTCTGAATCCAGAAACACTTTCTCATTCTCAGTTTTTAGTTTGGAAATCTCTTTTTCCAGTCTGATTCTCTCGACTGATTGTTCCTAATTGGGTTCAATTGAGATGGCATGCAGATCTTGTTGCTTCCCTTTAACTTCCTCGAATGCTATTGATAGTTTCTGGTACTCATTTGTCATGTCATGAAGTGCATTTATTAGATAATTCTGTATAAATTCATCGGAACTAAACTCAAATACCTGCTCACTGGTAGACTCCGATTCTTGATCATTGGCATTTAAACAAGTAATTTCTTTTTCATCACTCGAGCTGGAGGAAGAGTCTGACTCAGATGAGTCATTATCAGTTTCTGCCCACTTGGCCTTGCTCTCCTCAGCAACTAGGGCTTCATGTTTTTTCTTGGATGATCTTCTGTCATCTCAGGAATTCCTCCTCTTCTCATATGGGCTTCTTTTCTTTTTAAGTTGACTTCCTCTCATCCTTCTTGGGTTTATAGCAGTCTGCTCTGAAGTGACCAGTTTTCCCAAAATTAAAGTACGCCTTGGACTCATCGACTGAATCCTTATTCTAAAATCTTCTTTCGTGAGGTCCTCCTTGATTTTTTCGTAAAAAATTTCAAAAATTCTTCATAAACAGTGACATGGCATCACTTATCAACTTCTGTCCAGTCCGCTCCACTAAAAATGATGGTTCCAGTTTGACTGCTGCAAGGGATTTGGTGAATTGAGGGGTAGACTGATCTTTATCTCTGGTTTTCAACTCAAACTCATAAGCTTTTAGATCAAAAAATAGGTCATGAAGTTCAAGCTTGTTTAAGTCTTTCGATTCATACATTGCCTTGGTTTTGAAACCCATTCCTTGAGAAGTACTCTGATAACCTTCAAAATAAACTCTCGATTTGGATATACTTTTCCAAGTGCGTTGAGTTCAATGATGATGTTGCTAACTCTTTCATCAAATTCGATCATGGATTCTCTAGGCTTCATCCTGATATTGTCAAATTTATGTGTTGCCACAGACATCTTTTTCTCCTTTGTTTGTTCATTCTTTTCACAGAGATGAATGAGTTTCTCCCATATTTCCTTTGCAGTTCTGCACATCTTGATATTACTGAAGGTAGTCTTGTCAAGAGTTTTATACTAGATGTCCTTAGCAACATTGTCTATATTAGCCTTCTTCTTGTCTTTAGTTTTATAGTCTCTTCTGGGCTTTTCAACAGTTTGGGGAGCTCCTTCTGTCATTGCAATTGTTGTATTGCCTTTGTGATAATAATGGGACCGTTAGTGATGGCATACCACATGTCATTATCCAAAGTAGATAGATGTTCTTGCATCCTTATCTTCCAATCATCAAAGTCTTCTCTAGAGAACATGAGAATCTTGCTGAATGAAGTCATTTTGATGGAGTTTTTAGAGACAAGAAAGATTATGCGCTCTGATACCACTTGATAATATCGGATAAGGTGTAGAGGGGAGTGGGTGAATGTACCACAAAAATTTCTTAAAAGAAAACTATAAATCAATCGGGTTGAAAATTTAATTCTCTCCTTATTGGATGTCAATGCTAATTGACAAAAAAATGAATTGTGCAGAAAAATTCCAACTAACAGATTTTGAACACTAAGTAACAAAATGAAATGAAAGACTGAAAATAGATGGTAAACTGAAATGAAGAGCACGAGTAAGTGTTTTTGGATGTTCGGAGAATTATATACTCCTACGTTACCCCTTCTTCCTTGAAAGAAGGCTTACATTAAAAGATTTTGAACCTTACATCTCTTTGCAAAATACCGATCCAAGACTAGGTCTTACCTCACTGCTTATCTCAAAACTCCTAGTAACTCAACAATAAAACAGTCCTAGACTGAATGCAATTCAAAATGTTTACAACTCGATTACAATAGCACAAGATGATCCTTCCATGATCAGATAATATCTTCGAATATGTGCTTCGAGTTCTTGATCTAAACTGTGAAAGCTTTTGGTAGACTGATATATGAAATAAAACGAGTTTGTGCGAGAGTGTCTCCAAAAATGATCTTGATGCCCATTTATACGCATTGTTGCCAATGATCATAATATTTAAATAATATCCATTGCCTTCAAGTTTTGCCCGTTGCACTATTTGTATTGCCACGTCTACATTCTTTAATGCAATAGTACAATTGAGTGTGCGGATGCGGTTGCAGAATGTCAGTGTACGGAAAACTTTATCCACTGAAGTAGTCTGTCATCAACCGATTATTCCGAGAATGTTGGTAAACTGACTTCATCAAATACTTTAGAGTGACGTGTTCAGTTTTGTGACGTGTTCTATTTTGGTGATGTAAGTAGTTTGGGTAGGCAAACTGATTGGGTAAGCAGTCTGGGTAGTTAAACTGTTTTGTCCATGTACCACTTTGGGTCAGGAACAATTTACTTAACCAGTTTTGTCCAGTTTAGTTAAGTGATGCAGTTTGGCTATGAAATTGAGTTAAAAACTCCGAAACTTAATTTCCTCAACACTCCCCACCTTAAGAGGTTTCATCCTCGAAATCAATCCTGAGGATACTAAAACAAAGCAGCAAAATGTCTTTATTACAACTGAACATTTTACAAAGTACAAGTGCTGAAATCAAAAGAAAATACATCCCTCAAAATAACTCGAGACGCTCCAAACACATACGACTCTCTAACTCCCAAATCTCTTCCTCGGTGCCTCGACATTGCCACTGCACCATGACTAGAGGTATGCTCTTGTTCCGAAGTACTTTCTCTTTTCTGTCAATGATCCTGAGAGGTCTCACCACGTACGACATATCTTGTTCTAACTGAACCTCCATCGGATGCAACACATGAGACACATCCGTGACGTACTGTCTCAGCAAGGATACGTGAAACACATCATGAATTCTCGAAAATTTCAAACCCCTCTATGAATCTCGAAAATAACTTACCCTTCAATCCGAACCTCATCACCTTTCGAAAAGGTGAAACTCTCAGGAAAACGTGCTCATCAGACTGAAACTGTATAGGCCTACGTTGCGTGTTGGCATAACTTTCTTTCCAATCCTGAGCTGCTCTAACTCTCACTCTGATCAACTCTACTTTGTCGACGATCTGCTGGACTAACTCTGGTCCCTCAACCTGACGCTCGCCAACCTCATCCCAAAACAACGGTGTGCGACAATGGCATCCGTACAAAGCTTTGAAGGTTGCCATGCCAATACTACAATGGTAGCTGTTATTATATGCAAACTCAACTAAGGGCAAATGATCCTGCCAGGCTGGGCCAAAACCCCTCATAGAAGCCCTGAGCATGTCCTCGAGGGTTCGAATCGTCTGCTCTGACTGACCATCGGTCTCTAGATGATAAGATGTACTCTAACTCAGAGAAGTACCCAAGGCATGCTGGAAAATACCCCAAAATCTAGTGGTAAACCTCGGATCTCTGTCACTGACGATACTCAATGGAATCCCATGCAGACATAAAATCTTATGAACGTACATTCGCGCCATCCAATCTTTTGATTTAACCTTTTACAATTTGATCCTGTAACTACTACTTCAACTCTCTCATCTCTGACGGTGCCAGATAATAAGGCCCTCAGGAAATTGGTGTTATCCCTGGCATCAACTCAATCCCAAACTCTACCTCGCAGACAGGAGGTAATCCTGGAATCTCATCAGGAAATACATCCGAAAACTCTCGAACCACTGGTATATCTTAAATATCCGAACCCTCAGAGGATGTGTCAATGACATAGATAAGGTATCCTTCTCCGCCAGAATCTAAAGCACGACAGGCTCTTAGAGCATATACAATAGGCATCGGGGGTTGCACTCTCTCACCATAAAAGTACCACACATCACCATCCTCCGAACGAAACTGGACAAACCTCTAGTAGCAATCCACTTTAGCTTGATAGGTAATCAAAAGATCAATCCCAATGATGCAATCAAAATCATCCATCGTTAACACCATCAGATTAGCGCACGACTGATGACTACTTACCACTAGACGATTAGCTAAAAATTCTTGACACATCGGAGTCGATACAACTAAGAGAACTTCTAAGAAAATTTAGGGCAATCTAATTTTTTTGACAAATCGTGCAAAGATAAACGAATGCGATGCACCGGTGTCAATCAAAAAGTAAGGAGATATACCACATAAACTAAAGGTAGCTGAAATCATGCGCTCGCTCTTTACATGGGCCTTCTCCTAGTTGAGTTCAAAGATTTGCCCCTGAACACGTGGGCGCAAGGTGTACGGAACATGAGATGAAGGCTGAGGGCGCTGCTTAATGGTAGACTGAGAAACACTAATCGATCCACCACGGTTAGGACAAATTTTTTTTATATGGCGCATCTCTCCGCATAAGAAACAAGCCTTAGAAATATGGTGGCACTCATCAGGCCGGTGTCTCCTCCCACAATGCTCACAACAACCCTCCTTCGTGTTCTTGCCAAAACGAAATGCACCACTAGATGCCGAAGAAGATTAGGTAGATCCATGTTTCTGGAACGACTAAGCATGTGGACCCAAAGAACTAGCAGGTCGAGAAGACTGCAATAGCTTGGCATGGCTCACACTGATCTCTGCCTGTCCGCAATAGTTCACTAAACCGTCATAAGAAGTGGGGTCATCACTGACAGTGACCCGATCGAAGATCTCATGATTCAGACCCTGTAATAAATGGTCATAAATTTGCCTCAAACTGGCGCCAATATGCGGGATAAATGGTAGAAGATCGATAAACTTATGTTGATATTAATCGACAGTCATGGACCCTTGCTTCAGATTGAGCAACTAGATCTCCTTAGCCTGGCGGAGGGCTAGAGGAAAGGTAAACTGCGAGAACAGCCCACAGAAATCAATCTACAGAACATGACCCTGCTCGTGGAGCAACTGCGCGGATGTGGATCTCCACTACTTGCGGGCACAACCCTCCAAGAGAAAAGTATTGACCTCCATATTCTGCTCCTCCGAGCAGTCAAAATCATGAAAACAACTCTCCATGCGCTCTAGCCAATCCTCGGCTGCCTCCCAAGTCTCGCCTCCCACCAAAGGCTTAGGCCCCATCTAAAGGAACACGAGCATCTCGAAATAGTGTCTACCCTCTCGGTGATGGTGGTGTGCACAAACGTCTCTAAGCATCATCTTCAACCCAACGACCTACGCTACCGTGGCTCTCGTCATCTCTACCAGCCATTTGAAAGGATTCATGCACATCAAAACCCAAAAAGCCAAACCTAAGCCCCAAAAATCCTATGCATTTTTTGATACCATAAATGTAGTGAACCTACCCGGATCACCTACTACTTGGCTTGATAAGCATGCAAAAAAAAAAAAATTAAGCAAAGCAATAAAATGAATTAAACTACGG
This sequence comes from Henckelia pumila, assembly GCF_033568475.1. NCBI lineage: Eukaryota > Viridiplantae > Streptophyta > Magnoliopsida > Lamiales > Gesneriaceae > Henckelia > Henckelia pumila. The sequence goes on along the minus strand of NC_133121.1, from coordinate 156,651,595 downwards.
AAACTAAAATTGAGTTTACAAACCAAACCAACGGAATGCAACTGGTGACTAAAACCAAAAGGGATAAATACAACAAAATCAAAACGCAATATCAATGCCACTGAAATGAATAATCACTGCGACAACGGCATCAGCTCTCAACCATGTCTCGAGCCACCGGCGTCATCCAACCTGAGACATTCCCCGTCGAATATGGTGTTCAAGAAACAAAACAATGGACATGAGATATTTCGCTCAATACGATAATCACAAGTATACAAACCTAGTATGATGCATGCAAATGACTGAGTACTGGTTTTCACAAGTCCTGCTTAGTCTAGACGTCAATGAGTATGTAATACCATCTGGGGGCAACTTCGTTGGGTACATACACAAACTCGTCTAGATCACCTTAGCATCAATCCCCATCATCACGACGTCTCCCGATGTCAGACAATATAGTTAAGAAATATAAGGCTGAGCGACCCTAACACAAAGGCTATCTCGAAGGAGACTCGGCTCAACATGAATATGTACATGAAGCGTACTATATCAAAGCAGTAAAACATGTATCGGAACATAAAATGCAACATATAAGTATGCATACTTGTTGGCTATCTTAGACAGTACTTACGTACCTCACCAAGGCAGTTCTAGTAGCACCAGTCTAGGGTCCAAACCTACAAGACAATATTTAATAAATCACTATTACTGATCTAAAAGCCTTAACTAAGCTAGTAGATACTCCCTAGTACTATTAGGGATCTAGAGTTATACCTACATCCATCGTCAGCCCTTCTTGGTCAAATGCCCTAACTCCTAGGCATGACTCCGCTGCGACTTCGGAAGAGCCCTGCTACCGCTCGAACCTCGCCTAGATGGCTGGAAACACCCAAGAAACACCAAGATAAGAAAGGAAGAACTTGTGAAAGAAATCAGAATCTCGGATGCCCTATTTATAGGTGATGATCGAAAGCTTTGATCCCTACTTCGGAAGCTCCAGTCTTCGCATTCCAGCTGATAGATTATACCTAAAAATTCAAATGGGCCTGAGCCCAATCATGAAGGTCACTCCAAATATTTTTGAGACCCAAGCTTATTTAAATATTATATATATTTAATTCAAGCAGACCCTGAATTCTACAAAAGTCCATAAGAGGTTCAAGCCCGTGAAACTCTCCGAATCTCTATAAACAGCTCAAGTCACCTCATTATTAAGGTACACACTTTCTTTAGCATTATAATGCTCTACTCTCGATTATTATTCCTTGAGTAATCACTGACTTGAGCATCGGAGTGCCTTCACCGAAAATCTTCCCGGCTCCTCTGACTTTGTTTTGTGACGTAGGAACAACTCACTGAAGATCTCCACAGGGAACATATAAGGATTTGTTGATACTCCGGACTTTGCGGAAGCAATGTGTCGGGTACAAGTGATTTTTGGCTACATCACCAGCCACTTTTCTAAACTGTCCTGATTGAAAGCTTCGATTTCATCTTTGGACGTTCCAATTTCATGTATGCGATTACATGTCTAAATACTGGTGACACCTCACTAAGTGCGCATGACCTAACCTTCGGAATCTCTGATCTCACGTTCGGAAGGTCTGAACTCACCATTTGCTTTCGATCTTCAGCTGCTATGGTTCGGTGGTTCCGAACCCACTTCGGAAGTTCCAATCTGTTCGGTGGTTCCGAAGCCTTGATTCCACATTTCTGATCTGATTAATCATTTGATTAATTTAGATTAGAATCCCTTAATCATGTTTAAACATTAAGATCGTAAAATGGGGTACGAGTTATTGCATAAAAAGTAATATGATTTTATTCTATCACTGTCTTCAATTGTAAAAATATAAAAAAAAAAAAGAAATACATCTCATTATTCATAAAAAATTATACTTAGAGAATACTTTTTTAAAAATATTTTTCAAAAATAATTTAAAAAAATATTGTCTAAACACATACTTATATTTTTTTCACTTATAAAATACTAAAAACGTTTTTAAAGCTTTGTCCAAACGGAGCCATAATAAAATAAATTTTTATATGACACTTTAGGTCATATTTTTTTATTTACTGAATTTTATGAACTTGATTTTTTAAAGTTATTTCTTTATCTCATTTGGTGCCTTAATTATGTCCCTACATACAATCAGCTTCATAAATTGTCCAAAATTTGACTCAATATAATGTCTTCTACTTATAGTGGAACGATATGCTCGACACGTTTTGAAGAAAGGGATAAGAAGGGGGGCAAAAGCTTTGCATATACTTCTAAAAATCAATAGATAATTGTTAAATAGATCGACAGCTTCTCATTCATTTGTTGACAAAGACTCACGATGGTCCATTTTTTGTTTTGATTTGAGTACCATATCACAATTTTGTTGAGATAACGAGAATATATGGAAGTGTATATATATTTATTTATATTTTGAAATTTCTCCTACTAAATTCAGAATTTAGGTGAAATTATTGTAGGTCTGTGAAGTGCGTTACAAAGTTTAATCTTTTTGATATTTTAATAGCACATATGGCATCATTAATATTTGGAGAAATTTAGAGGATTAATCTTAGCTTCACTAACTTTTTTTTTACGTATTACATCGCAAGTTTGGAATGTTACCATGTGTTTACGACAATATATTTTTATGGCATAATTTTTTTTAAAAAAGTTTGATTACTGTAAACAAGATTATTAACTAGCAAAGGAAGGAAATAAAAAATTCATGATAAACATCAACCATGTTACGTTTGACCAGAGTTGCACAAGAAAATAAACCCAAATATTGCATTGGCAAGTTGCTACAATAAATTTTCTTTTGCGTTCGTTATCGGAATTGAAATATTAGTTTCAACTCTATTCCACTAATTTCTATAATTTGAATTTGCCAAATTTCATATATATCACACTTGAAGCTAATGTATAAATAGTTACAATCATTTTCATATTAACTCAATATCAATTATTCAAAAAAAATTCGTCATCCACCTTTTCCTAAATCTTTTAGGTTGTGTTTGAGTTGATGAATTTGAAACTCATGATGGATTTCGATATTACTTTGTTGTTTACGATAAACAATAGATCATATTTTTATCCAAAATATATAAATATAATGAATTTCAAAGTACATGACAATTACTGGTTGAATTTGAAATCATCTTAATTAACATGAAAGATAATAGTTATAATTGAAATTTATGGTTTTGCTTCTCTGAACAACAAAAATATATTTGAAAAAAATTTGAAAATACATCAATCCTAATGCAACCTTTGAGTTGAGCACATATGGCTCTTCAATCTGGCATGGAGAAATCCTTGCTTTGTATGCAGTTTTGATTCTATGAATTAGTTTTCATTCGTATTATCAACACGAAATCATAAGCAATTATTTATTTTCATCTACCATTAATATCAAAATGGGAGACGCAATGAAGAGTGAACAACTGAACAATAAACACTTCCCTTTCCACTCAGGCTCCACCACCTACACCAGAAAATGCTGCTCCACACATTGCACCACTGTTTTGTTGTCCAGCCCCAGCACCAGATTTAGTTCAAATTTACCAAACAAAGGCCACTACAAAGTAGTCATGTCAGTTGACGGCCGGGACCGGCGCCTTTTCGGTGGACCCGGAAATTACCAATTCCACCGTAACTATTATAGTTGTTCGATGCATCTAATTAAATTTGTGTCTAATTTAATAGGCAAGATGGGCTGCCCACCGTTTCGTTGGTTAATGAAATCCTACACTATGGATATTATCCAAATCATATATCCGATGGTCAATATCTCTACACATGAGCATAATTAATCGGATATTATTGTTGTGACAAATCCTAAGACATTGGATTTGATGATCTGAGAATTGTCAACTCTAACAATCTATTTTGTACGATGAGGTGGACCTAGTCTATTTTGGTATGTCTACTAACTAAGAGAAAATAACATTGAGAGGTAAAGGCACACCACCTATACTGAAGGTCGCCCAAGTTTTTGAGGCTGCTAATATCATCAAAACGAACCACTTTATAATTATACGCAAAACAAATTATCAACAAGCACTCAGGATACATATGATCCATAGATACTTGAATGTGCACTGAAGGAAATGGGCCTCACATGACTTAGATGCAAGTAGTGGCATACCATATGCATATCAAAATTTGGCATCTCAAGAAATATGATACACCAACGTACACCAGAATCCAAATATTGTAAAAAAAAAAAAATTGGGAATAACAAATAAATCATATGAACTTTATATATTATTGATAGGTAATAAAACAATATATTAAGATGAAGGTTTTTAAATTCACCTCCCTGTATTTAATTAATTTTTTACATTTACCTTCATTGCATATTATAATTTTTGGTCATCAAGGATATCCTATCCTTAGAGTATTACCCAAATCATGGATCAAATGATTCATATATCAACATATTAGTGTAATTAATATTATAGAGCTAAAGAAAAAAAATGATATAATTAATGTTATAGAGCTACTCGTGAGGTAGGTTGAACTCTACCAAAAATTTTGTATTTGATACCATAGATAAATGACAAATACAATAAGATAGTGTTTGGAAGAGCTTTTAGGAAGCACTTCTCAGCTTCTCGTTAACAAAATTTCAGAAATTTTCAAAATTTTGTTAATGAAAAGCTGAAAAATGCTTCCTAAAAGCTCTCTCAAACACTACCTAAATACAGGAGAGGAAAATTAAAACGTGGGATCTTGATTCTTGACCATAAAGATACAGAAACTACAACTTAAACAAATACCTTCTTATTTGTTAATCTAAAAGTTTTTAAGTGCATTTAAATTTTCTTTGAAAAGAAAAAAAAAACACACATAAACACACACTTAACAAATTTAATATATGGATACAACAGTGAAATGTCTTGTTATTTTCAAAATGTTAAGGCACAACCTCAGAAAACACATTTTCTGACTTGTGGACAAATAATTTTGAAATATCTTTTTATAGCAGATCTTTATTTTTTTAAAAAAAAAGAATAAAAAGATTCTTTTTCCGTTGGCATTCAGGAGGGGAAATAGTCAAAATGGTCGTATAAGTTTGCCCATTTTGTGTTTTGGTCCTGCAAGTATTTAATTTTGGATTTTAGTCCTATAAGTTAAGTTATAATTGGTTTTTAGTCATTTCTTAATAGAGTGTTGACGTGACATTAGAAAATGCTGACTTAACAGCTAAAAATGCTTAAGTGGCATTGAGAAATGATGATGTGTCTATTGTGGCATCAACAATTAAATGCTATGTTTTCAAAACTGGACTGTACCGACTTGTTCAACTAGTTCGATCTGAAACCGATCACTGATTTGATCCGAAACACTCCCAAAAATTGTTTTAACGGTTGAAACGGCAGAACAAGTCAAGAACCGAAAAATTAGTTTTTTGATTTTTTTTTTTGAAAAATTAGTTTTTTTTATTTTAAAACCTTAATTTAATATTTTATTATATATACATGATTATTTAAAAAAAATTTCGTTAAAAATATTATTTATTAATATTAGAGTTTATAATTTTTTTGAATATATTTAGATAGTTAATTAATTTTCAAACTATGATAAATATATATATTTTTCTATTTATATAAATTTTTAGGTTTTTATAATTTAAAATATATTATTAATTATATTATATAAACAATTTTCCATTCCGACTGTCCGGTTAAAACATTCCAATCAGTTGGATCATTTTTTAAGCTAGATCGGTTTAATCACTTGTTCGGTTATAAATTAAAAAACATTGCTTAAATGAAAAAGGACTAAAAACCAAAATATAACTAAACTTACAGGACCAAAACCCAAAAGTGAATACTTATAGGACCAAATCACAAAACAAGTAAACTTACAGGACTATTTTGGCTATTATCCCGCATTCATGATTATGATTTTTAAGATAAAGAAGGCCGACAAAAATCAAAATACATAAACAAGCTTATTAATACCGAAAGAAAAGTTATCTAACACGTTATTCCTTTATACTGAATACTCATCTCATTGTCTAAAATAAAATACAACTACAAAGAATGAACTTCACTTTGTTTCTCTTTGAAAGTAGCATCAGATTCAATATCACTAAACTTATCACATATTCATAGCGATTTGACACTTGACGAGTCAATTACATGCGGCTTGAACTTTACAATGATATTTCTGATAACTGAAATAGCAGTTATTTTCTGAAGTATCAGCCACTCCCCAAGTATCTTCCTAATTTTCACAGCTGCAGCTACATCCTTGTGCTTTCTTTTGCCTTTTCCATGCTCATCCTCAGGGCTTTCTCTTGTGTGCTGGCAATCGACGCTACCATCGCAGATGGGATATGAATAACTTGAGCATTAACATATTTGTTTGTATAGTGCATCCTTAAGACATGTGGTTTCAGAAACTTTGCATGATTTCTGGCCTAGGAATGATGTTATGTTTTTTTATGTTTGGTAATGACAGGATAGATTAGTCTTAGAAGGTGTTGAATAAACACCACAATAAATTTTGTTTTCAAAAGCTATAAGCTCAGTCTAGTTAGTGACTAAACTAAAATTCTCTCGAGTCTCAATGTCAATTGGCTTACTGAATAAGTGTGGATATAAGTCAAACTGACAGATTAAAACAATATAAAATAAATGGTTACTAAATGATTTGGTAAAATGAAAATAAGTACATAAATTGTTTCTGGATGTTCGGAGAACTGAAAAGCTCCTAAGTCACCCATTCTTCCACACAGGAAGGATATTCATTAAAATGAGCTTGAATTACAATACTTCAAAGTCCAAGTTCAGTTTTAGACTTTAATTAACTACTGATAAGCACAAAAAGTATTGTCGTTTTGCACTTCAAATTGTATTTTTTTTTGTGTGCTTATTTCGCATTTATGCATCCTGGTTTTGCGGTTATTATTGAAAATTCTTGTTTTTAGTGTAGTGATGATTAAAGCTCAAAATAATGGTGGAAATGGTGAAAAAATCGACAATTAGATGCCACGTGAGCAAAGCCCATGAAAGTTCCCAAAAATTGGAATAAGAATTGTCAAAGTTAAGCAAAAATTCCAAAGAAGATATGTGAACTTACATGAGCATTGGATTGAAAAAATTGCATGAGAAAAATACCAGAGCGTCCATGCTAGGACCCACGCTCGCGTGCCTTCGAACGTGGGTCATAAAAAAATTGCAAGAGAAAACTTCTGCATCACCCACGCTCAAACCCACATGCACGTGCCCCCGAGCGTGCCTCACCCAGCACCTGCGTGAATCAAGGAAATGATTACATTTCCGGATTTTATCTTTTTTAAACTTGATTTTCTTTCTTCCTAAGAGACGAGAACTCCATCTCTACATGTTTGGAGGGTTTTTGAGGATATAAAAAAAAAAACCCAAGAACATAAATGGGGACTTTTGACAACCAAAGTTTGATGGCTAGGGCTTGAGAGAAGAGAAGAACGACTTCAAGGAGGAATCACGCCAAACACGTTGAGAATTTCTTATACTTACCAAGATTTTTATTTTTATGATTTCAAATATTGTTTATTTCTTTGTTTTGCTTTTAAGGAATAATTTCTTTAGATTAATACCACGATAGGGCCAGACAATATTTGTTTGATATTTTGTTTATTTTCAAGAGATTATTTTTCTTGCTTTCAATTATCGATTAATGTTGGTTTAATATTTTTTGTGAATAACTTGATCACCTAATCACATGTTTGTTGATTAATCACAAATCGAAAAACGATTGATTAAAGATAGCTTCAAAGACGCTAATCAACATATGGTTAAAATAATTAGAAATAGTATTATTCGGTTTCAGTATGTAGTTTTTGATGAAAACTGGAATTTCATGGCAATTTAATTCATTTAAATATAATTAAATTCATTTAAAAATATTTGGACTATTAGATTTATATAGGATTATTAATTCTATAAATAGATTGATAATTAATTTAGGGTATTTGATCGCTTAATTATGTATCAACTAGCAAGTATACTAGGTTAAGTAATAGTAAGTGGATGTTGAGTCCAAGTGTCGAACCCACATGAACTGATTTCTTGTAATTACCAAAATATAATTATTTCAGCTTAATATAGACTAAACAATAAAAGTGATTTTTGGATTAAACTACTAATTAAATTATGAATAAAATCGATTGAAATAAAAACGCAACAATAACTTTTGATTGAAATTCAATGATGAGAAATTCGATCAAGGACACACGCAGGTACCGAACAAATCATGCAACAAGTAGTAAATTTAATATCCAGATTTAATCTTATATTACGGATAATTCTCCTAAATTATTTAACAGTCTATTTCTAGAACAGTTAAACCTATTCAAAGATTGACAGATTAATTATTTCTAATTAATTTTAATCAAATTCAAATGCATTGAGAATTATGAAAATTCAGTTAACACCTAAAGCCGCATAATGCAATCGAATACTATTTCAAGTCGATTTAACCTTGTGTCGATTATTGAAGTGATCAAAATCAATTTCTAACATTTTGACTCGGAATCAATTAACATGCAAGCAAATAATTGGCCATATTATTAACAAAACAAACATAAATCGAACAATCAATAATATTAAAATAAAATCTAAAAAATCCCAAATAAACATTCAAGTATTCAACAACAATTTGTTCGGCCCAATCATGTGGCCTTGATCGAAATTAAACGACTACTCTAAAATAAACATAAATCTCAATTCAAGTTTTTCAACCAAAAACTAAAATCAAAACTAAGAAGAAAATAGAAAGAATGAAGAAATCTTCACTTTGAATTGGTTGTAGCCGCCTCTCTTGAGTTAATATGCATTCCGAACCCTTAATCTGATGAAAAGGATCCTATTTATATGCCCAACATCTCCAAAAGATTGATTCCCTTTCGAACAAGAATTTCTCAAAATTAGGACTCTGCACGCCGTCTCGCTCGAGCACAAGAAGTTGTCACTCGAACGAGTAAACTTCTGCCTCATTCTTCTAATTCCACTTTGCTCGAGCGACACAATTTACCGCTCGAGTGAATTTCACTCTGTCTGATTTCTTTATTCCTCTCTCGCTCGAGCGACAACAAGTTACCGCTCGAGCGAATTAACTTCTGGTCCAAAAACTCCTTCATTTTGCCATTTTCTGCAATAAACTCGGGAGAATATTATGCAGACATGATGCATGAGATATGACTAAAACTAATCAAAAACATAAACAATAACACATGAATGCATGCAATATAATAATAAGAATGACACAAAAATATGCAAACAAAACACGGTTATCAATTCCCCCCATACTTAAATCTTGTTCGCCCTCGAGCAAGACTGAGAATGTAACAACCATGCAAACACAAACAAAAGTAGGAATGATTCATGGGAATTCATTGCCTCAAAGAAGTTCAAACACATCTTAAATCAAAAACTGCTCTCAACTTTCCATAATATACCATCGGTTTAATGTGAACGTGTGTGTGTGAAATTTCATTCCAGTTATATGCAATTTAGAAAGAATCCGTTTTAAGACTGCGTAGCGACCATGACATATCAGTGCAAGTTTCACTCTCAAGTATCAATTCCTTCTAACGACCTCTGACAAAGACAAACCTCCCTTGAGATTTTCAATTACGCACCGTCGGATTTTAGGATGTAACGTAGAAACAGATTTGAGTCAAATATGTTCTCCTTTTTCCCATTTCACGCCAACAGCCGCCCCCCCACCCTAGGTTTTAGAAATTTCCTCTCAAGTTTTCAAGGATTCTCGCATCGTTTGATCGTGAGAAGGCTAGGATCATGTTCCCGAATTCCGACTTTCCATACCAAGTAAGAGAAAGGCAAGTTTTAAATTCTTTTGAAATCACCAATCGAGAATATAAGTATTTTGATATGAAAAAGATATATGTCGATGTGTAAGATATGTATATTGCATTGATTTTATGAGTTTTTGATGAGAATGATGTAGATATGTGAACCGTGAATATTTCTTGATTTTTATGAGAGATTTTGATAAGAAAATGATTCCAAGATGTTTAAATTTAATATTTTGGTGTAAGTATGATGTACGTGTTTTCAATTTAAAGTTTTGAAGTTGTGGTGTTTTTGATCCAATCCTTTCAAGTTTTGAAAATTTTTCATGTGAAAAATCAAGGTTTCAACGAGTGAATGTCTCATGTAAATATTTTTTAGATTTGATGAAAAAGTTGTGCGAATCTGAGAATTTTGGTGTGTGTACTTTGAATGAAAAGTTTAGATGTAAATCCTTTTGAAGATGATGTTTTTGGATAAATCCTTTTTTGAGATTTTTATGTTTTTCATGTGTTTGATCATAATTTTCAATGGGTGAGTGTGTAGGTTTGAAAAATAATAAAAAAAAAAGATGAGAAAGGATGGAAAAACCGAGAAGAAAGACGCACCCTGCGTGCTGCTTGCGCACCGAGAGGGGCACCCCTGCGCCATGGATGCGCCTGCGCGCCCCATCGCCCGTGGTTCTGCCCGGGCGTGTATTTTTTTAAATTTTGTTCCTAAATTTAATTTTATGCTCTTTTAAGGTATTTTAAGTGTTTTTAAGATGTCCTATTGAAAATGTTCGAATTTTTAATGTCAAGAACGAGAAGAACGACTCACGTGGAAGCATGAAATTTTATGAATTTAAAGATGATGTACTCATTTTTATTTAATTAGCATGCATGATTTTCAAGCATGAAATTTTTTTTAAGAGCATGATATGTTGAGTTTCAAGGTTCATGATGACATGATGATTTTAAAATGTTTTTAAGTATGTTTCATTAACAATAAGAATTGTTATGAAGCAAATATTTTATGATGAGTATGATGAAGTTATGAGAAAGTTTATGAGGAAAATGCTCATGATGATGATGTTTATAAGGAGAAAGTGTAACGCTTAGAATTTTCTCGTGCGTTAACCGTATGCATAATTAGGATAATTAATAATTTAAATAGAATATAATTGTAATAAATTAAGTTATAGGTTTAAATGACTTTTATTCATCATGATTAGGTGTTTTAAATTTATTTAGGATTTTTAATCTGGGTATTTTAGAGTTATGAATTTTTGAAGAAAATATTTTTTTTTTTTGAGTGCGCAGACTGGTCAGTGGTCGACCGTGGTAAAATTTTTATTTAAATTTTTGTCCTAAAATTTTTAAGAGCCTAAAATAATAATTTTTGAGATTTGTTTTATAGGAAAATTTAGGTTTTATATATATAAATATTTTAAAACTCATTTTTTCACCTAATCGGGCTATTTTAAGGATTTTTATGACACTTTTAAATTTGAGTTTTCATTAAATCCGAAAATTTAAGATTTTTGGGTCAAAATCTTGTGTGTGGGCTAGAGTTTATAATTTTCTTCTTTTTCTGAAGCCCAAAAACAGGGCAGCCCATGAAGTGATTAAAATCCAATCCTTAGCCCTACTTCCCCTCATCTCCCTCACGCGATTTCTCAAGACTCCATAGCCGTCTCTCTCACTTGCACACACTACACGCAAATCTTCTTCATTTTTCAAAATTTTTACGGTTTAACGATCGCCTCGTCGCCGCCTTCGTTTTCATACTATTATTTTCGCGTTTAAGGCATGTTCAATTTTTTTTCCGTTCTGTTCAGATCGTTATAATGCTAGATTATTTTGGGTAAAATCAATGCTTGTTTTTGTGTGTGGTTTTGGACTCACGGTCTTAGGATTTTTGCACCATGATTTTTCATGTTTTTCTTCGTTTTTACGTTTGGTGGGTTGCACGACTTCTGGATTCTATTTTCTTGCGATGGTTCGAGCTGGCTGTTGGGTTGGATCGGCTAGGCTTGGGCGTGTTGAGGGCTGGTCAGCAGGGTTGAGGTTGGACTAGGAAAGGGGCGAACAGGAGGGGGCCGAGCAGCTGGGTTCATGAGCTCGGGTCTGGGATCTTGAGCGTGGCCGAGCCATGCTAGTCATGGCTAGGTCGCGGCTGGACCAGGTAGGACCGGCAGGACCTTGGGACGGTTCTGCCGACCGGACTCCGGTCATGCCGGCGGAGCTAGGGTGATCGGCCGAGGGGTAGAGGTGTGGCTGAAGGTGAAGCGTGGGCTTGTGAGAAATCCTTTGGGCCGTGCGTCTGGGCTTGGGGAGCTGTGTTAGTTGGTCTGGGCCTTGGGTCAGAGGTCTGAGTCGGGTTAAAGTATTGGGTCGGGTCGAGTCTTGGTCCATGGGTAGTGAATCGGGTCGGTCAAATATTTAGGGCCTTAGGTTGCGGGTTTGGGTCCAGGTCACTGTTAGTTTGGGCCGAATAAGTTAATTAGAAGCCCAATTGTTTTAGTTGTGAATTGGGCTTGAATAATTTGGGTTCCTATTAGGCTTGAGTATTTAGTTTTAAGGTGATTAAATATTATGTTTTCGGGTTTGGAAATTTATTTAAGTTAGTGGGCTCAATTTATTTGGGTTCAATATGATTAATTTGGGCAAATAATAGTGGGATAGTACAAGTTTTAATGGATCAAACTTAGTTTCAGGGCTTAAGTTATGGGAAAACAACTCGAACCAGCAGTGACAAATTAAATAGTCCGTAAATATATATTTAATAGACGTATATGTCATATTTTGATATGAATATTATTTTTATAAAAATAATTAAATATATATTTACGGGCAAAATTTTATTAAAAAAAAAAACTGATATTTTAATTTATGATTCATGCATATATTTTAATGTTAAGTAAATGGCATGTGAAGAAAATAATTTTTGGAAAGTTGACGTGAATTGTGACAATTATGTTCAGGAGCCTACGGATCCCCGTGTTAAGGTTGGGTGAAGTGGCATAAGAGGCGTAGGGAATCCCCGTGTTAAGGTTGGGTGAACCTCGCCGTCGCGTACGTTGGTTATAGATTGATCAATCGCTTATGTTTATGGTCACATTTCACTATTATAACTCACAGTAAAGATTTTATGATTATGTCATGCCATATTTTTGTTATGAAATTATGATATGATTATGTAACGATTTATTATTACGCATATAATTTTACGTTCATGCATGCATTAAAATTCTCAGGTTATTTTTATATGCGTCATGTGCTTGCATGTGGTTTTATTTAGTAGTATTCGTTATGTAAATTATAGAGCATGCTGGGCCTCTAGGCTCACTAGATCTAAATGGTGCAGGTGAGTTTGATTCGGTAGCTGATGACTTGGTCCCGACTGGCGGCGAGGACCTTTGAGCATCCACTGCTAGCTGGCTTGCCCGTGACCATTGCAGTATTTATTTCCGCACTCCTATGAGATTATTCTGGGGATTGTATTCAATTATTTACAGTGCATGTTTGCCACTATATCACTCACGTTATGATTTGACTATGCTTGAGTATTTTAACTAAGTATTTCCGCATTTTGCGATATCGTATTTCGCGCGCTTGCATTTCTTTTAAATTATTCAGGCATTTTAAACTGCTCGAGTTCAATCAATTTATTATATATTACATTATGTGGAATAAAACTATTTTTATTAGTGACACATATATGTATGGGCATATATGTGGTATAAAATTTATATATATATATATATATATATATATATATATAATTCTTCTAGTTTTTGGTCGTTTCAGAAAGTATGACGAATTTTATGATGTTATGATGATGCATGGAAAATATTTTGATGTTATATGTGCTTTTGTGGTGGCAATACGAGACTGGTACTCCGGATTGAGCCCCGGAGAAACCTTTCCAAATATGTGCTCACGAGACGGAATGTTAGTACTGGCACCCTCAAATGAGCCCCGGGGAGGACCTTTACAAAGAATGAAAGTTTAAATGGCCGATCTCATATGGTAGTTGTACAACAAATCCGTGATCACGGGAAAATTATGTGCTCATAATGAAGGTTGTCATAATTGCATGTATCTCATCACCTTTATATGACAAGTTTTTTGTAACTATATGCTTATGTTATACCATTGCATTAAGTTTTATGTTTTTCGTATACGATATATATATATATATATATATGTATATTCATGTTGAGTCTTTAGACTCTCTATGCTTGATTGATGCATTTACATTTGAGATATAAATGAACTAAAAGCTTTGGTGGAAAAGCTGAAGAGTCTAAGAGACGAAGACATTGCATGACACGACTGTTCGAAGCTCTGACGTTTTAAAGCGAGAAACTTTGCATATGTTTATTGATATTTTGTTGTTACATTATTTTATGCACGACCTTTAAAAGCTTAGATTTGGGTATTTTAAATGACGGTCTAGCGACGATGAATTTTAATGATTTTAAGTTTTTACCCCTTATGTTGTTTATTTTATTACGTTGGTTTTATGTTGGTTTCATGAATGTTTAAAAATGTATTTTTTTCGCACTACGTTTATTTTATTAGAACTCATAGTTCACCTGTTTTTCTAAGATTTTAATTGTCGGTTCAGGTTTACTATATAAGTAGTATATTTTGGCGTGTCTGTATAAGGTTTGGTCATTGATGTAGGGTTGCATCATTTGTTTCAAATATTTTATGCATGTTAGAGTTATTAGGATTTTAAGTGTCATTTACATAAATTATAATTTCAATCGCGATTTATTGAACTTGCTAGCGCGATGCATTCCCTGCACTGTTGCATTTAAAAAAATTTCACACACTTTTCCACATCTAAATTCTTGTAAATATTTAAAAATATGGGACGTCACAGTTGGTATCAGAGCGGTTGGCTTTGGGAGACAGTTCGTGCATGAAATCTCGCCAAAGACTCGAATGCTCCTGCCTCCATGATTGTAAGGTTTATGTTTTAAAGTTAAAATTTTGATTTTTGCTTACAGTTATGACCATGCATGATCTACAATAGAATTTCCGTGTTGTTGGATGGATTTTTGGATTTGTGACCATGTTGGATTTGATCTGATTAAGAGTATCTTCGGAAAAGAATAATTTATTGTTCAGGAGTATTGAGGAGATTGATATTATTTTCGTATTTGAGTTAATATGAGGATTTTGTTTTACTGAACTGAGTGTTTCTTCTCCTATTTCAATATCATTAGATCACGTAGGACCCTTATATTTTTATGAAAATTCATATGTGTGTTGATGATCCAATGATTGTAATTTGACCACATCATGAGAGGAAAAGTACTCTAGGTCTAGCATAGAATAATCTGAATCATTAAGGATCACACAAGTATTGATTTTCTTGTTATCGTTGAGATAATCAATTCAATGAGTTGAAGTTGACGAAAATAATTTTATAGGATCAAATATAATAAACTTATAAAAGAGTTTATAAGTAAATTTTATTTTTGGAATTTTTCAGTGAAAATGAACAAATTAGAAAGTTGCCTAATTTGTATAAGTGATTTCGAAATTTTGGATTTGGTTTCATAATAAAGTGTAAGTTAAACTCATCACATCAGTGATAGTGGATCTTCAATCGAGATTATGATGATATTTTATTTATGGGTTAAAAATATGTGGGCTTAGAGAGTCAAAGTTCATTAGAATATAATTAATTCTATTTGGACTAAAATAAATTATAGGAAGCCCATTAGAGTTTAAAAGATTTCTCGTAGGACTAGAATAATCTCCGATCTATAAATATATGAAATCATGCAACTCGAAACTCATTCCACTTGGGCCGCTCTATTTTTCAATCTCTACGAAAAACATCCTTTTAGTTTTTAGTGCGATCAAGAGGAGGAACTAGAAATCAATCGTGGATTAATTGAATGTTTGGCTTATTCAGTTGATCGTTTCTAGGGATTTATGAGAAGAGCTATATCTCCTCTAAATTCGAAATAGTTGGTGTCAATCGTTTATCGCTTAAGATAATTTAGTTCTAAACACCCTATGAATGATTTGATTATTAGATCCATACGACATCCAAGAGATAATTGTATGACAAATATTTAATAAAATTTTTAAATTTCGTTGCGTTCTTAGATGCTAAAATCACGAATCTCAACACCGTATTTATCAACACATGGTTTCAGATACACAGTTACATACCTCAACGAATTGAAGAAATCCGAAGGCATTGGAAGAAGGAGAACGAATTCCCAGTTCGACAAATGTGTCACACAAACTCCTTCACCAAAGTCTCCTTTACGAAAGATATATTTAATAAAAATTTTAAATTTCGCTGCGTTCTTAGATGCTAAAATCACGAATTTCAACACCGTCTTTATCAACACATGGTTTCAGATACACAGTTACATACCTCAACGAATTGAAGAAATCCGAAGGCATTGGAAGAAGGAGAACGAATTCCCAGTTCGACAAATGTGTCACACAAACTCCTTCACCAGAGTCTCCTTTACGAAAGATTAAAATGAAATTTTTGTGGTACCGTAAAGCAAAGGGAAGTAACGTAAAATGGTAGCCTAATCTTTTTTACTGTACAAATCTTGATTCAAAATACCTTTGGAAAATCGAGATTATTTTCTCCCATTTTCCCACGTCTACAGTGCCGCTTTCACAGGCCTGTGGATATCACTTGTAGCCTAAAAAACAAGACGCGTGACAATTTTGTAATCCTTTGGTTATCACACCTATCAAACACAGCTTTGAAAACAAGATAAAGCCACACTTCAAAATAAGCTTGCAATCATAAGTACCAAGTGACAAGCTCACCAGTACATAATTAAGTATTACAAAGTGAGTAAATATTCCAAATACAATAAAATTGCGCTAAATGATTCAATCATCTTGATCTTGAAGTCAGCTAAAGTCGAGCATCAGAAAACTTGTTTCCTGTTGAGCTGACATCACATTGTTTTCATAGTATAATCAAACTTATGACTTGTTTCTTTGAATTGTATCCAACGTTGTATATGACAACTTTTTTGATGTATCATGAATCATCATTGTGGGAAATTGTGTGTTCGGCTTCAGTTGGTGTTAAGAGTCGAAAATATTTGGGTGTTCGTGTGTGTGTGTATATATTTGGCGCTGCTAAGCTGTCAATGCAGATTATAGCCAGTGAGTAAAGACAGCAGGCAGAACAAATGAATGTGCTAAATGACTGTATCGGAGAACACATCAATACACGTAAATTTAAATACAAAACTATGCTAAAAGAAATAAAGAAAACAAACAGTATTTTAAATCAAACACCTTGTTGTTCCTCATGATTTACATCGTAATTCTTGAAAATCTATAGAGATATAGCCTCGAGCTTCAAAGCAGCATAGAGGTCGCTATGCCATCTGAGAAAGGCACTTCCATCATTAGATGATACCTTGGCAGAAAAACGGTGAGCAATTCCATCCTCCCAGTCAATGTAGAGAACTTTCTACCATTTTAAATGGACCCGATTTTCGGAGGCTTATCGACAAAAACAATGAAAATGAAACGGCAATAAGGATGACTTTCTAAAGTTAACAATCGAAAACTCATTTAATTTAAGCAGCAAAATATATGTATAAAACATCGGAGAGTGTAAATGAAAAACAGAGGGTTGAATTAAGATGCCGATACACACCTTTTTCAGAGGAATTTTTGAATTGGTTGCTGCAGGTTTTAGTATCTCAAAAGAACATACTAGTGACTCGTCAACACTCAAAAGAGCCCCAACGTTGTCAAACTCTCCGCCGTAGTTGGGAGCCGAAAATATTGTAACGAGTTTTCTCTTTGCAAAGAATTCATATCCATCCTCCACCACCTGTAGTTAAAATTTCATCTGTTTGTGAATATTCCTTTAAGAAATTGATTTGATGTTAAAACAAAGAAAATAAATCTTTAAACAAAAATCAGCAGCTATACCGGAACCAAAAAGAAAAAAGTGAAAAAAAAAACATAAATATACCTGATGACCACGGCAAATCAAGTCTAACTCATTTTTTGCCAAAAACTCAGCTACTGCATCTGGCCCAAATGTACAAGAAACCCCTCTATCACTATCAGACCAACCACGTATCCGAGGATCAGGATCAGACCAGAGCAAATCACATAGCAGCCCACCGTCTGGAATGTCGGTGGGCCTTTGAATATCGTTTATCTGATCCAACTGTTTTAGCTCAGGGGAAATTCCTCCGTGCATGCAAAGTATCTTCTCATCAATGAGTGCGGAAACAGGTAAACAGTTAAAGCACTCAGTGAATATCTTCCAGAGTCGAACATTGAATCTCCTCTTGCACTCGTCATAGAATCCATAAATACGGTTGATTTTGGCATCTTCGTGGTTGCCTCTTAAAAGAAAAATTTTGTCAGGGTGTTTAATTTTGTAAGCCAACAACAAGCATATCGTCTCCAGACTCTGCTTGCCCCGATCAACATAATCTCCGAGAAATAAATAATTTGCAGCAGGGGGATATCCACCGTACTCAAATAATCTCAACAGATCTTGATACTGACCGTGTATGTCACCTGGAAGAAAATATTTCAATCGTGATTACAAACAGAAGAAATGGAATCAAAGGTGAGAACTGACTGAGGCTGTGGAGATGATTATTAATGTCATAGTATGATTATTTTATAAAGGTAGTGTTTGGATAGCTTCCAAAAAGTGTTTTTGAAAATTTTGTGGAGGAAAAGCACAGAAGCACTTTTTGGAAGCTATCTCAAATACTACCAAAGTACATTAAAACCAGAAAGAATCAAATAGTAGCTGAACACTTCCATATCTCTAGTTTGAACCCATCAAATATCAGAAGAAACAATGCTCGCCAAGTGATACAAATGGAACTTTCTAAGACTGTGTTTGGATGGAAATATATTGTCTCAATAATGGATTTGGAAGAATAAATTTGAAATACCTCCATATTTGAGAATTTGAAATCTTTGGTTTGTTTTATAAAATAAGATAAGATGGTGAGGGATTTAAAATCCATCGATCTAAAAAATTACCCAAACGAATTAAGACTCTATTTGAACAAGTAACTATAAAATGTTTTTATAAAATGTTTTCTAGGTTGTTTTAAGAATAAATATGAATTGGACAACTATACTTTAAAAACGTTTTTACAATTGAAAAGTAGTGTGTTTTGTTTTCTATTCTTGCATTCAATTCTAAAAACATAAAAAAACACATCTCATTTGTTCCTTAAAAACTATAATTGAATAACACTTTTTTAAAAGTATTTTTCAAAAACATTTTACAAAACTCTTATCCACACACATTTTAAGTATTTTAAATGATACATTAATTTTTTTAATAAAAAACTAGTCCAAACAGAACCTAAGTAGATTAGTACTAACGATTAGAAATTCAAACCCATGAAATCCTTCTATCCAAATGAACCCTTGGAGAATTTATACGCTTCTATGTAATTAGTAAATGAACAGTGCAGCATAAATAACTTATGAATTCAAGTTAGAAGAAAGTCATTTTATCACATTAAGTGTTGATAATTATATATTAGCAGTCATTTGACCCCCTCGATAATGATCTAGGCACCTATCATAAAATTACTTACCTACGAATTATGATGTGTTATTAAGATATTATTTAATTTTTTTAAAAAATAAAATAAGAAATTATTTCACACCGTCACGTATTCATAAGATACATATGATAATTATTGTCTATCCATCAGTTTCAGAAAGAAGTTATAGAATTCTGATAAGAATTCTCCCAGAAATTATGAAAGGTGCTCTATCAATATCTTCAAAGAAAATTTACAATTTCATACTAGGCTGAATAAGAAAACTATTTATATTAGTGCCGGTCATGACATAGAGCAAGATATAACATCAATATCAGAATTGAGTTGGATACTCCGACGAGCTCAAATAAGATAGAACTTGATTAAATACAGCAGCCAACGAGGTGTTTATCTCAGCCGATGGCAGGTTTACTCTAAAAATTTTCTATATTTGTTAGCATGTTCCTATCTCCTCAAACATCATCAAAAACTTTTCCAATGTTTTAAGATGCATGCAAGATTTTTGATAGCTTCAACAGCTACCCACAGAAGCAAAAAGGAATATCAAGAGCACTCATTTCATCCATTAAATGCCTGTAGACAACTGGTTTTTTATTCAATAGACCAACTATACTCATCTTTGCTCTAACATTCCTACATCATTAGTCATTAATGAAAATTGACTCGAAATATAATCTCGTACCATAATCAAAAAAGCAAACGAAGACCCAAATAAACTTTATCTAGATGGACCAATTCCAACTTCAACAAAGAATCAAATATCCAAGTTTACAACACTGAACAAAATCATCAAATTTCTCCCCAGCAAACCGAAATTCATCAAATCTCCAACATCAAAAGCATATCCTTGATCCTATAAATCAAAATTCTAAAACAAAAATCGACATTATTAAACACAATTGTTCCGTAAACATTTCCGAAAAACGGAATCCATGCCAGCATAACCGAAAAAGCTAAGGATTGACCGATTAAGAAATCATAGAAATCAATGAAAAGAAAATAAGATACCACAGATCCTGATTGGCGCCTTGAGCTGAAGCAGACAAGGTTGAGATAGAAAGATTTGGCGGGCCGAGACGCATAACTGGCGAATCTCCGTCTCCGAAAGCTGAACCTGTTTCCCCCCTTTCCCCTCAAGCAAACGCCCGATTATATCATCCAACACACCTCCCTCCATCATCCCCTCCATTGTCATCATCTTCGGGAATTCGATCAAAATTGAAGAGCGATTCTTGATTGGGTCATTTGCCCATGTCACCGCGGCCTCTCCTATTTTCTTTGGTGGAGAAAACCAATATTTAATTCTTTCATTTAATTATCCCTTTGATTGATTAAATTAATTTTCTTTTACTATTTTTGGTATTCCACGTTAAGTTTGGTCAAAAATGAGTTCCATTTGAGCCTAAATTTACAGTGTGTTTGGCACCAGGATTTAAGTAGAATTTGACGAGATTCGGAATTTTAAATATAATTTTAGTGTTTGGTAAAATAAAATTTCAAATTTTGGTATTTGATCGGATTAATTTACTGATATATTTCAACTTTTCTTTGTAAATTTTACAAAATATTATTTATCTAAAAAATTATATTATCAATTCACAATATTATGTTTTATAAATTCTTACTAAACACCAAAATAGAATTTCAATTCCAAATGCAAGCCCCAAATAAAAAATTAGGCTGGATTGAGTTGGAGTTGATACAATTTGACCTGAAATAAGGATCAAGTCGCCCATCAATCTGAATTTATCGGACCCATCCAAACCAATTATATATTTTTTAACAACACAAACATCATAAAATTCGTTTATTTTAGGGTTAAGTTATTTTGTGATGTTTGAAAAATTATTTATATTCGTATCATAAATTTTCATTGTTTATGTATTTTGTGAAATATTTGAATTTTTTAAATAATTGTTTATTTCGTGCAAATTAATACTTAAAAATTTTGACTCTTAAATTTATATATTTAAACTCATGAAACTAGGTGAAGTTTTGTTATTACGTGTTAAAATTAGAATTTATTAATATTTAGTTAAAATTTTTAATTTAATTATTTTATTAAAAAATAGAAGAGTAATGTTGTATAGTGAAAAATTTCGCGTTGGTCGAGTTCCAGCATTCCAGTCAGGAACTTTTTTTAAGTATGCTTACTTTGAATCTGGCTGGACCCATACGGCCATATATGTGAAAACCGAAATTTTAGATAAGGTGAGGATTTTGTTTTATTTATATTGTGAGAAAATTACGTTTACTTCGAATGATGAGATTGGGTAAGGATAGATTATGTGATGACCCGATTCCAAATCTCTCCATCAAATAATAATCTATGAAACATACATTAAGCCAAGAATCAAAGCCTCAAATAAAAGAAATATATATATATATATATTTTTTTATAAAGAGTGACCTGCGCGCGCGCGGGGTTCCCCCCTCGCGCGTGCGCAGTTCAATGGGGCAGCGCCTCCTTGGGCTTGGCCTGCGCGCGCGCGAGCAAGGGCTCGCCCGTGCGCAGGCCAAACGGCCAGAAATCTGCTGCACACACAGCTGCTGTCAAATAATGTCCATGCTTCATTATATCAGCTCAACTCATTGCAAGAAACATTATTCAAGTTCCAAAAAGCATGAAACAAGGTATGTGAAGTCATTAGTAAGATCATAGCATACAATACAACATCTCAAGGCAATAGCTGCACCACTAGTTCAAGTGTGATTACATGTTCAAGTAGCAAACACTCTAGACTAAAGTTCAAGTCTAAAGCTAAACAACTCCAACTCTTGTTCTTAACATAAAATGACAGCAACTTGACCTCTACACCGGATCATCACTCTAATCTCTCAATCTCTATTCTTCAAACTCGTCTCTGCCCTGTTCCCGCACCACCTGTTGTCATGCACACATACAAACATGACAACAGCCGGATAACTCCGGTGAGAAATACATTTCCCAATATAAGCAACATATAGCATGCTATCAAGTTCAAGTGTAATTACTATCATACTTAGTTCATAAAAATATTCATGAACAACAATACATGCTATAATTCAAAGCATAAAACAAATACATGCTATAAATCAAAGCATAACACATGCATCAACACAAAGTCATCTATCAAATCTAAGTAGTGTCTTAGTCTTGACTCTACCTTCTTTGTATTGACATCTTGATCTTGACTCCTAGTCTTAACTCTAGACCAAGACTTGACTCTTTTCTCAACTCTCATATAGGGATCCCGGTTTGAATAAGAACGCAACAAATCTCCCACCTACTCTCCCATTCGAGGTGGCGGTACGTTCTTATTCCCGAATTTCAGTCCACTATATCGAGCTTCGGCAATAGGAGTTGATCTACTCCTAAGCACATCGATACAAGTCCAAACATTCGGTAATTTGGCACATCAGCCTTTCTAAGACATGGCACATCCGCTTTCAACTCTTTAAGATCTAGTGGCTTATCAAGATGCAACCAATTCTAGAAGCGTTAATCTAAGCCACCTACAAGAGACAAGCTAATCTAGCAAGGAAAGACAATAGACTTATCTATCTATGCCATCATCTATCTCATACAAATTTCTCTATCAGATAAACAATCAAGAACATATATCTATGGACTTGAAAATAAATCAATTCCAACAAGGAACAAATAAGTATGTGGTTTGGGGAAAAACTCAAGTCCAATCTAACTCGAGTTGTGTATCCCGTGGTTCGATGTTGGTTTATACCTTTCTTGTCTTGGTTGCTCAAGGCTATCAAAATCTTTTCCCAAATCTGATCAAGCCATACAACATCACCTTGTGTCAAAAATCGGCTCAAACACTACTTGATTTTCAAGGCCCAACTTCATAAATCTTGGCCCAATTCAATCCCGGTTCGAAGCTGAAGGTTCGAGTTCGATATCCCCTGTTTTCGAAACTGAAAACATAGCAAAAATAACTCATAACATCAGCAAGAACTCACTTCATCAACAGTTCCATAATAAGCCATCAAAACAGTTTCAACTTTTAAACCGGCGGAGTAACGGTACAAAATCGGTAACCGAAACTAAATTCTATCAACTCTAACATTCATATCAGCTTCAAATACATATTATAACAGCTGAATATCATCATATATCAGCATAATCAAAGGTGATAATATCGAAATAATATCTGAAAATTCATAAGAATTGCATACGACATTCAATCTTCAATCCGGTTGCGATATAACGATATCTAAAAGTTCAAAAACACACAACCATAGTCACTTATGATTTTTGCATCATAACATGTTTTCGAATCATACTGAATCTCTTCAATACTTACATCAATAGATAGACCTTCTCGCGAGAAGTCCGAAACACTTTTCGGAATCGAAATCGGATAACCGAAACTCAAAATATTGGAATTTGAAGATGAAAAATAGACTTAAGGGTTCTTACTCTTTCACTCTCGGTTCTTCCTTTGAATTTTCTGATGAAAATGGTGTCCTACACGTGAATACCCAAAATCATAACAAGTGTCCAACCAAATTTCAAGTATTTTCACTTTGGCCCCTCAATTCTTCCCTATTTGCAAATCGGTCCTCAGCAAATCTCTTTAACTCAATTTCAATCCTAAATAATTTAAGAACATTAGAATTTAAATCAAAATTCCAAAATTCTCAAATTAAATATACTCAAATTAAAATTAAATAATTCCGGGTGTTACAGATTAAAATATGATTATTAATATAATTTGATAGGATAGAGAGTGGTTATGGAAAATTAATAATATGTTTAGTTAGATGGATTAATTTTGGGATTGAAATTATACTTAAGAACAAATTACGATTTCACCCTTTAGCTATCATAATAAATTAATAATCATATGTTCGGCAAAGAAGGGAAGAAGGTGGAAAATAAAAAGGAAGGACATAATTGATTTTTTTCATTCTCTCACTCCATAATATTTATAATCCCATTAAAAAATTAGGACTAAAAATTATCTCTCAATCCTATCATTAACGGGCCTAAAGATTTATACCAATTTTCAATTTTGCAAGTAAACATAGGATTAGTTGGTATTATCTATGTTATCCTTCATTTATCAAGGCAAGTAAACACAGCCTTAGTATATTATATGTTATGCTCCAAGAAAATCAGTATACAAAATAAGATAAGTGATCTAATTCTAGATAAAGTCAAGTCCTAAGAAATAGAGCTCTATTCAAACTTTGAAAATCAAGATCTTAGTCGATCTTAACTCTTGTTGGATGCCTATAAATAGAGACTCAAAGCTTAAGGAAAAATACACACGAAAGTTCTCTACTTTTCTCTCCAAATTTTTAAGAATTAAGGTAGGAAAGAAGAAAGAAAACGTTGAAAAAATTCAGTCAAGCAAGCAGCATAATTTTTGAGAAAAGGGGCTGTAGTGTTTGAAAATTCCCTCTTGAATTTTCTAGAAGAGCTGAACAATTTTCTAGATCTGAGATCGCACTCTAACAGTGAGTTTGGTAGACAGGATTTGGATGAGATTTGGTGGGATTTGGATTTGCAAATACAGTTTTGGTGTTTGACAAAATGGAATTTTAAAATGAGATTGATATTTGATGGGATTTAATGAGATTTTATTTAACTAAGTGAAATCCTTATAAAATTGCTCGGATTTCATGAGATTTCATGGGATTTGAGTTTATAAAAATAATAAAATTATTTCTAATAATAAATTTATAAACTTTAGTTATAAATTTAAGTTTTCCAAACATTTTTTTTAAAAAAATATCACTTTCCAAAAATTTATGCTAGCAAATTCCAATATGTATTTTAAATTTTTTCCAAACACCAAAACGGAATTTGAATTCAATGAATTACAATTCCAATTCCAAATTCAATTTCAAATCCAATTTAAAATTCTATTTTTTAGGCATCCAAACACACTGTAAGTATTGTAAGTGGGCTTTTGTTTTAAAATATTATGTATGCTTTAAATTTTCGATCTTCATAATATGTTCAAATCGTTGTTATGAATCCTGGTTGAATGTATAATAAAAATGTTTTAAGACACTGCCAAGATTCGAATTAAGGGTGGAAAGAGAATTTCCGAACCATGCTAAGTTATGACCCTGATGCGGTGGGTAATAATAACCGTTCCATGACCTCACTCCTTAGATGAATTACATATAGGGGACTGATCAGTTAGTTTACATATATGAGACTGATCAGTTAGTCACGAATAATGAGATGAATTGTAGTGTCATGCCACGTCATGTCAAGTCATGATAAATTAAAGTTTTGCTATGAATTTATGATATGTTATGTTATGTCATGAAGAAATATGTTATGATATGAATACATTTTAAAATATGCCATGTTTAAATCCAAGCATGAATTTTGTCAAAGATATCTATATATATATATATATCTATATCTATATATATATATATATATATATATATATATATATATATATATATATATCTATATGTGTGTGTGTGTGTGTGTGTTCGATCGACTCTCACTTGCTGAGTGTTTCCTAAACACTCACCCCTTACTTCCTCCCCAGATAGAAATGAAGATCAAGTAGAAGAAATCGAACAAGACATGTTCTGGGGATGATGATAAGAAGATATCATTGTTTATTTAGCAGTTATTGGATTTGGATATATATTCATTAGTATTTTGTTTATAAGATGCTTCCACGAGTTTTATTATATCTTTTTAGATTTATTTTTATTTAAAGACATTTTTGTTTTGGGACATTGTTTATGAAATAGAATGTGTTGGTTTATACTGTGCTACGAGGCTGGCTGTTTTCATGATTTATTAAACTTGGAACAACGCCGGTGATATGTCTCAATCTCGGGGTATGACATTTAAGTGGTATCAGAGCAAGATTGTTAATCCGGATGGGATTTCGTACAGAAAAATTTGACGTCGTCAAATTTAGACCCAAGCCCAATGTATCTTGACCCGAAACGACCCACAAAATCAAACTCAAAATTTGTAAGATCCATGACGGTTTTCAACCAAATTCAATCGTTTTGAGCCTCCGAATTCGCGTTTTTGCTATTTCAGGAAAATTCTTGACGACCCATAACTTTTTGTATGAAACTCGAAATTTCATTCCGTCGACTGTCTCATACTCCTTGTTATCTATAGTTTCGACCTTAATAAGATCTCAAAATTTTCTATTTTTGGAAAATTTCTCGAAAATCTTGTTCGACATAGGAAATGACTAGTAGACCTCTAAAAAATCTGCAACTTGTAACAATACGAGAATCTACCATCAAGACTTGGCTTTAACAGAGAAGACCTTAACACCATCGCAACTATTGTGGCAACAACTCTTGAAGGTTTGGGAAACCCAAATGTTAACGACAAGATGTCGCCTCCACCACCTGATCAAAATGAGATCAAATACAATTATGAATCCCTCCATAAGAATTGAACCACAATGTTCAAGGGAGATGCCGACCCAAAAGTTGGTCGAAATTGGATGAAGAATATCGAGACGCAACTACGAATTCTGGAGGTTCCCGAGGCACTTAAAGTAGATGTGATAGTGCCTTTCTAGGATGACAAAAAAATTAAGTGGTGGGAAGAAATCTCTCTAGCCATGAAAACTGTCAGACCAATCATGTTGAGCAGTTCTATGATGCTTTCTTGAAGCAATATTATCTAGCCAAGGTTCGACTACAGAAGCTGAGCTAGTTTGAAAATTTCAATCAAACTTCAGACATGTCAGTTGTGGAATATAATTCCAAATGCCATGGACTTGGGACTTATGCCCAAAATATTATGACTGATGAGGTTTCGAAGTTGCATCCATTCAAGAAGGGACTAAATACCAGAATCCAATCAGCTTTAGTAGTCTACAGGCCCACCAATTTTGAAGACCTGATGAGCGCACCCATCCGATCTGGATATCAAGTGACGAGATGATGAATTCAAGAAAAAGCTACCCCTCATTGGTCAATTATCTCAAAACGGACAGAAGTCCAAATGCGTAAATCAACCTGATGGATTGTCCAAAGGGATCCTTGCTTCCCCAGATAGTCCAAAACTCAAGTCATGCTCTACCTGCAACTTCTAAAATGCGGGAGAATGTCGTCGAAAAACTGGTGCTTGTTTCAATTGTGAAAAACTGGGATATCGAATTGCTGATTGTCCTGAACACATAAAGTCAAGAACGAGACCAAATGCTGGCGCTAATCAAGAAAAGGTGAAGGAAAATAAGCCAATGCTCCTGTGTTTTCCATCAACAAAGAAGAAGATGATCTCAAACTAGAGGATATTCTTGTTGTGCAATAATTTTCAGATGTCTTACCAGAAGAGCTACTCTGGATGATCCAGTTCGAGAGATAGAGTTTGAGATCAATTGAGTACTCGGTGCTGCCCCAATATCAAAGGCACCGTACCAAATGACCCCATTAGAAATCAAGGATTTAAATGAAAAACTGCAAGAATTGTTAGATAAGAAGCAAATCCGACCAAGTGCATCAACATGGGGAGCCCCACTCCTATTCGTCAAGAAGAGAGACAGAAGCATGAGACTGTGCATAGATTATAGGGAGCTCAACAAGATAACGATAAAAAAAAAACAAGTACCCTCTCCCAAGTATAGACAATTTGTTTGATCAACTCTAGGGAGCTACTGTTTTCTCCAAGCTTGATATGAGGTCAGGCTACCATCAACTGAAGTTCAAGGTAGAAGACATTCTAAAAACGACTTTTCAAACAATATGTGGACATTACCTACTTTCCTCCGTCAAGTACGCCGCCATTTTGCCGCCTCCTCTGCAATTCCTCTAGTTCCTGCACACAGCAGCCACCACTCTCCACCATATTCTTCGGATGCCGTTCCTGAGCATCTCATGCCACAAACCGATTGACACCTCTAGTCTTGCAATTACATCCCTCTATTTACCTCCGATACTATGGCATCAAAACAAATTCGTCTTATTGGGGAATCTTCTTCCCAACATGCCGCGACACCTACTTCTTCTATGGGTCTTGCCAGTAAATTTGTTAATCAATCGGCACATGATAGGTATGATCACACCAAATTACATTGCTCTCCTATTCCGAAACGAGGCATTGAAATTAATTTTATTGAGAGCGGGGTTGCTATTGATCTTGAAAACGGTGGTTGGGATAAATTTTTTAAACAACCTAAAGCGGCTATTGTACCCCTTGTGCGTGAATTTTATGCAAATGCCGCGGAAAGGGTGGATGGGAAAGCCTATGTGAGAGGCAAGTTGCTTTCGTTTGATGAAAATGTGTTGAATGAATTACTTATGACCCAAAATGATGATGATAGTCTGTATCAGAGTCTCAAATCAGACCCGGATTTGCACGAGGTTTTGGCCCAACTGTACTATGATGGTGCGTCTTGGCATGACCCTATAAATTTTCAATTTTTTTCCAGAGCGCTACTTACGAGTGGAACCAGCTACTTGGTATGTCTTTCTGACAAAAATGTTGATGCATATCTTGCATACCAGTGATGTTACTATCGACCGTGCTTTGCTTATATATGCTCTTGATATGGATTGGGAGATTAATGTGGGCCGAGTCATCCATAGCGAGATCCGGCGGTCGATATATTCTACATCATTGGGCCTTTTTCTTTTCGACGATTATTTCAGAGCTGTGTATCCGTATGGGTGTCCAAACCTGAGAAGACGAGGAATGGCTACAACCGATGCGTCCTGTGGATAAAGCCAATGTTGACGCTAAAAAAGCATTCCGGGCCAAGCATTTTCCAGAGGGTGGTCGAGCTTCATCTAGCAATGCTCCCACTCGCCCTTCTCAGCCGTCTCGTCGTTCCACCACTGATTCTGTTCGAGAACTCATGACATTTTCTCACTATCATAAAGACAACATAGCCACCACCAGAGCCCATCTCCACTCCATTGACAGTATGATCAGAGGGTTGACCACACAGCTTGGTCTCGATGCCTCCTCCTTCCCCGCCACACCACAGTATCCGCCACCTTTCCAGTTCCAATTCGCCAATCCTGTGATTTTGCCAGAGGTCGAAGAGGATGAGCACGCCGACACTTGAACCAGGGGAGTTTTGTTTTTCATTTTCATTTCCTTTTCATTCTGTTACTTGTGTTATGTGTTTATGTTGTTGTTGTTATAACATTGAGGGCAATGCTTTAGATAAGTGTTGGGGGGGGGGGGTGCATTCATTGTTTGTTATCATTGTTTGTCATTTTGTTTTGCATTCGTATTGTTGATTTAATTGCATATAGTTCATTTGCATGTCATTTGTTAGTTTGTTAGTGTTGTCTTGTGAGAATAATTAGGATGTAGATTGATAGACAATGATGATATGAAGGTGAAAAATGAAATTTTTGTGAATATTGTTTTTTTCTCTTGATTGGATATGAGAAATCGTAAGTTGAGTAGTGAATATTTTAAGCACACATGTTAGAACAGTAAAGTGTAGCAATGTATTGGATATTGTTTGTGTATGTTGGATCATTGCACGACAATAGGTGTTAGTGGAGCCTGATAGTGTTTTTTTTAATCCCAATGATTTTGATAACATGACATGTACGATCTTGAGCACACTTGTTAAAATATTTTATATTGAAAATTTTGTGAAAATGAAATTAACTCCATTCGAGTTATGATCAAGGGATTGAAATCTTAATCATCTTGTTCTTGACTAAGTTTGTGTACTAAATGAGGTTAAAATTTTGAAAAACTTTAAAATAACAATTCCATCCGGGCTTGAAAAAGTGATTGAAATTCTATTCACTGTTCCATGGATAAGTTTGCGGGTTCAATGAGATTGTAGCTCCATCCGGGCTATAGACGAGGGGATTGAAATTCGAATCCAATATTAGTTATAGCTAAGTATGCGGGTAATTAATGGGGTATAGGAAAATCGGGTGCAAAATCCGGAAGTGCGTAATTATATCTCAAAAAATTTGTGTTTTGTTTAACAATTATTGGGAGAAAGAGGCTCTTGATGGAGATACTTACACTGAGGTGCCATAGGTCGACAAACATTCTTAAAACTCTGTCTTTTGAAGTTGCATGTAGTTGGAATAACATGACACACACACACGTTTGCACTTAACCGAAGGTGTATTATGGAAAATCAAAGTATTCGTGAGTTTGTTTTTGTATGGTGGAACTTCTCTGAGGCTATGATGTTCATGATTTGTCCTTGATTATGTTTTTGTTATGTTTGCATATTTCTTTTGAATGACTTGCTCGAGGGCGAGCAAAGTTTAAGTATGGAAGAATTTGATAGTTGTGTTTTAGTTGCATATTTGAATGTCATTTTACTGTTGTTTTACATGCATCCATGTGCTTTTATTTAAGTTTTTTGCTCATTTGTCATGCATCATATCTACATAACATATTCCCGGGTTCTTGTGTAGGAAATGACATTTTATGAAAAATATTTGATCAGAACTATTCTCGCTCGATCTGTAAGTTTTCACCAATCGAGCGAGGTGAAGCGAGAGGAAGTGAATGCGAGGCAGAGCATGTCCCTCTCGATCTTCAACTTTTCACCGATCGAGCGGGCGCAAGAGAAAAGAAGAAGATGTTGATCAGAGAATGTCTCGCTCGATCTGCAACTTTTCACCAATCGAGCGAGACGTGAAATTCGAAAAGATTTTTATAAAAAAGAAAATTTGCTTGTGAAGGACTCTAGCCTTAATTAAGAGATTTATCTCGAAAATTACTATCTTGTAATCAGTGGAGACGGCTGAAGAAAGGAAGAAACAAATTGGCGGCTAGGTATTCTTCTTATTTTCTTAGAATTATCATTTTCTTTTGAATTTTCTGAGGATTTTCATGAATATGTGTAGCTAAGTTTTAGTTCTTTGGTTGAGGAAGACAAACCCCTTGAAGCTTATTTATTTTGTGAGATTCGAATTTTCATCGTTTGATTTATATTTAAATATCAAAAGTTGTTTGAGATTTATTTTATGTTTGTATGTGAGATTATTGACTTGATCACCCTATGATTTTATCATACAATCTATAGCTAAATTAGATATCAAATCCGTAATTGTTTGATCACTCTAATTTGTGAAGAAACTATGATTAATATTTTCCGCTTGAGAATTTTTTACTTCGTAGGAACAACAATTGACTAGATTAAATAAAAATTCTTGTGTTTGTATTGTTTAGTTTCATCAATTTCACTAGTTTAAATGCTACCTTGGGTTTAAACCTTAATCGCTTATATTTTGTTTAATTCATTGGTAAGGACTAATTTAGAACGCTTGTGTCTAATTAACTAAAATTAATATGAGATAGAAATTAAATTTTCAATGATGAATATTCAATGAAAATTAATTACTTTTAGAGAATCGATGATCGAGCGAATAACTTCAAGGGTGTAGTCGACCGATACCAAGACTTGTTTTTAATTGATTACTTCGTTATAAGTTTAATTCTTGGATGCTAGTTGGTAATTTTTTTTAAGTTTCTTTTAATTTTTAGTTAGTTAATTTCAAAAATTGAAAACCCCCCTTTTTATTTATTTTCAGTAATTTTACGAACGCAATTAAATTCACTTTTCTCGTGGGAACGATCCCTACTCTCGCTACTACATACTTATTTGTTTGAGTTGAGTTGGGTTAATTTGGGCACGATACGACTAAGTGCTACCAAGACCTTATGGACCGATTGTTCAAACAATTTCAGAAAAATATGTGGTAGTATTTATAGGAAATTTGTTGAGGTTTTTTCCTCAAAAGCTATACCGCTTATGAAACTTACACAAAAGAACTCATAGTTTGATTGATTGAAGAATGTGAAAGGAGTTTCGAAACCCTGAAAAATAAGTCAGCGTCTACACCAGTGCTACCTGATAAAGGCAAAGATTTTGCAATCTATAGTGAGGCATCGAAATAAGGTTTAGGTGTGTGCTCATGCATGGGGGAATAGTAATTGTCTATGCATCGAGGCAACTGAAACTGTAAGGCCCGAGATTATTTAATTTTAATTCGAGAATATTTAATTTGAGAATTTTTGGAGTTTAGATTTAAATTCTAATATTCTTAAATTATTTGGGATTGAAATTGAATTAAAAAGAAGTTTCAAGGGCCAATTTGCAAATAGTGAAGAAATGAGGGGCCAAAGTGCAAATTTAACATTTTGAGTGGGACACTTGGCTTGACATAGAGATAAACGTGTATATGCATGTTTTACATCAGATTACTCAGCCAAAATCGAGAACATCATCTTCTACCTTGGAATTTTGTCTTCCAAGTTAAATATTTCAAGATCCGTGCATCCGAATTAAATTTCGGGCATAGTTTTGCGATCCTTGAAAGACGAGCTTCGATTTGGTGTAAGTATCTTTATGATTCAGCATATTTCGAAATTGAGATGATAAGGAACTCAGAATTTGAGTATGAATATGTGTTCTTGAGATTCTATGTGTTGTATTATCGCAATCGGGTCGAAGATTGGATGCCGTTTCTATTTTTTATGAATTTTTCAGCATGTATTTCGAAATGGTAGCTGCTGATATGCTGGTATATTGATGTATTTTGGCTGGTGTATCATGTATTTGAAGTAGATATGAATGATAGATTGGTTGGATTTCAGTTTCGGTTACCGATTCCATACCGTTACGCCGTCGGTTTGAAAAATGATCAAGTTTGAGTCTAGATTGTTTGAGCTGAGTATGATGTGAGTTCTTGCTGATGTTCTTAGACATGTTTGATGTATTTTCAGATTGAAAATAGGGGACTTCAAGTTAAGAATCACAACTTCGAAACCAATCGACGGAAGAACAAGGTTTGTGACTTGTTAGCCTTGAAGATTGAGAAGAGAATGAGCAGATTTTGATTGTGTTCTTGTTGTGCAGCTATATCAGATTTGAAGAGCTTTGAAACCAAGTTTGAAAGGTATAAGACAACCTTAGAATAAGGGCTTTGAATATTCAAGAGGTTTCCTTGAATGCCCTTTCCAAAACCACATACTATGTGCTTATATGTGTTATATTTGCACATTTACTTGCTTGTTTGACTTAGCTTGTTATTAGTTGGCTTTTACTCTTATGCTTCTAGATTTTGATGCATTCATCTTGAGCCAACAACCCTTTGAGATTTGAAATGGCAGATTCGCCAAAAGAATACGGATGTTTGGATATATATAAAGGAACCTAGGAGATAGATCAACTCCTATGGTTAGAAACTTGATATAGTATGCCAAAGTCCGGGAAAAGAGCTCAACGCCACCCCGAAAGGGAGAGTAGGTGGGAGATTTGTTGTGTTCTTATTCCTCGGGATCCCAAGAACTGATATAGAACTTGATAGCAGATTTTTAAAATCATGCATTGCAATAGATTGGTTTAATGCTTGTTGAGATGTTTATATGAGTGTTTCTTGAACTATATGTTATGCATGATCTAATTGTTTTATACTGGGATTCAATTCTCACCGGAGATATCCGGCTATTTTTATGTTTGTATGTGTGCATGGAAATAGATGGGGCGAGCACAGGACAAAGAAGATTGTAAGAAGGACGAGAGCAAGAGTAGCATGTGGTGAACTCGGGTTTATGCAGTAGAGTTGATGTCAGCCTTTGTATTTAGATCTTGTCTATGTTTTGTTGTAAATACTTGCATATAAAGACTTGTATGAATGGCAAGAATAAGAACATTTGAGCATATAGATATGTATGTTGTCAAGAACAAGAGTATGTAAGATCTTATGGTTGTATGTCAAGTTCCTTGTTTAGTTACTTGGTTAGCTCATGGATTTGCATGTTTTCATCTAGATTTTGATGTTAAATTCATGCTATATATGTTTGTCAATGTTTGAGAATCAAAACAGGGACAAAGACATCATTTTTCAGCTGTTTGGAAGGCAAATCAGAGGGCCAGGCGCGCCCGCCCAGCCCAGAGGCACCTTGGGTGCCTTGGACCGAGCCCTATGCGCGCCCGCGCCACATGAGGCGCGCCCGCGCGTCAAGGTCTACTAAAAAAAAAAAAAAAAAAAAAATTTGTTGATCTTTTGCGACGTGTTTTTGCGTCGCCAAATGTATGGTTTTGCGTCGCCAAATGTCCTGTATTATTTATTTGATTTTTTTAAGCAGATTAATATTCTGATTGAATATTTCTTGTTATTAATCGCCCTATAAGATGAGATTAGCACCCGAGGTCCCCACAACAGGTGGTATCAGAGCATAAGTTCTGGACTGATTAGAGAGAAGCGAGCGGGGTAGATCGAGTCCTCTTGATTGATTGATTTTGCTTGCATGATTTAATGTTTTAGATTAAATTGATCACATGATTATGTGTATTGATTTTATAAGCATGATTTATTGCTTTATCAAGTATGTATTATTTGAGAATGAATTAGAACCGGTTTTGGATCAGAACTTGATCTCTAGAGAAGGCATGAAAATGCTAATCAGAGGGGGGGCTGAAACAGAATGGGTGAGTCTGATATATTGATACTTTTGTGTGCTAATCCTTTTGAATATCAGATATGCCTCCTCGTCAAGCACCGGTTACTAGACAGACATTGGTCGTTCCTCCGCCAGAACAGGCAGATGTACCACAGGCCGCAGAAGCTCCTAGACCAGAACAGGGTAGTACATCCAATGATCCAATGGATGTTACAGCAACACCTATGGAGACTTTACTGAAAAGGTTTCAATCCTTCAAGCCGCCTACTTTGAAAGGAACCGAGAACTCAGTTGAATGTGAAGGCTGGTTAGAGGATATGGAAATGTTGTTTGATTCCCTAGATTATGCAGATGACAGAAGAGTCAGAC
Source organism: Henckelia pumila (assembly GCF_033568475.1). NCBI lineage: Eukaryota > Viridiplantae > Streptophyta > Magnoliopsida > Lamiales > Gesneriaceae > Henckelia > Henckelia pumila. The sequence continues at coordinate 156,616,520 of NC_133121.1, read as the reverse complement.
TGATTGGGCACCAACTACATGAGGTTGCCAAGAGTTGGTGGATAACAACCAAGAGAGCTCTTGAAAATCGAGGTACACCTATCACTTGGAAAGTATTTACAAAAGAATTTTATCAACGTTTCTTTCCAGTGTCATACAGAAAGGACAAGGGTGCAGAGTTTGCAAATCTGAAACAGGGGAATCTGAATATAGAAGAGTACGTTTCCAAGTTCTCTACGTTACTAAAGTTTGCTCCACATGTAGCTGGAAGTGAGGAGGCCAAAGCTGATCAGTTCATCAATGGACTGAATCCAGATGTCTTTACCCTTGTGAACTCTGGGAGGCCGAATAACTTTGCTGATGCACTTGATAGAGCAAAGGGAGCAGAGGCTGGTTTGATTAAACAGCGAGGAGCATCGTTCGTTGCACAGTCTCAACGACAACCACAACCCCCAGCTCAGTTTCAACAATCATCTCCTAGATTTGAGGGAGGTAGCAGCAGCGGTGGTAAGAAAGATTATCTGAAAGAAAAAGGGAAGCAGTTTAAGAAGTCAGGCAGTGGTTCATCCAGCTCTAGTGGGCCAAGACAGAGCAGTGCTGGACAAGGTTCAGGCTACACAGGAATGTATTGCAACAAATGTGGAGGAAGACATCCTAGTGATCAGTGCAGAGGTGTGTCTGGGAATTGCAACATATGCCATCAGCCAGGACATTTTGCCAAGGTGTGTCCACAGCGTGGTTCAGTGAGGTCTCAAGGTGCGGGGTCATCACGATCAGTGGCTCAGCCTGAAAGGCAAGCATATACTGTACACTCCTTCCAGCCACAGCATCAGCAACATAATAGAGCAGGAGGTAGCCAAACAACGAATCAACCTCCAAGACAACAAGCTCGAGTCTTTGCCTTGACTGAAGAGCATGCTCAGGCAGCACCTGACGACGTTATAGCAGGTAACTGTACTCTCTGTGGTTATCCTGCTTATGTGCTCATAGATACAGGTGCATCCCATACGTTTATATCTGAACAATTTGCTATATTACATGCATTGCCTGTAGAGTCATTATCTGCTGTAGTATCTATATCTTCACCTTTGGGGAGCGGTATAGTATCAGTGAAATCTGTCAGAAATTGTATACTACAGTTTGAAGATAATGTGATAGAGATAGACTGTATTGTGCTTGGGTTGTCAGAATTTGATTGCATTATCGGAATCGATATGTTAACCAAGTACAGGGCTACCGTAGACTGTTTTCAGAAGGTTGTGAGAGTCAGACCAGAAATGGCAGGGGAATGGAAATTTTACGGTAAAGGTTCGAGATCTCGAATACCTTTGATATCAGTTCTATCTATGACTCGTTTATTGCAGAAAGGGGCAGAGGGATTCCTTGTTTATGCGGTGGATGTGTTGAAAACTAGCCCAAAATTGGCAGATCTGCCAGTGGTTAGTGAGTTTGCTGATGTCTTTCCAGATGAAATTCCAGGATTACCTCCAGCTCGGGAGATAGACTTCAGTATTGAATTGATGCCAGGTACGTTACCGATTTCTAAAGCACCTTACAGAATAGCACCAATAGAGTTGAAAGAATTAAAAGAACAACTTGAAGATCTTTTAGCAAAAGGGTACATTAGACCGAGTGTTTCACCCTGGGGCGCTCCGGTTCTATTTGTACGAAAGAAAGACGGTTCAATGAGACTTTGCATTGACTACCGGCAATTGAACAAGGCGACGGTAAAGAATAAATATCCATTGCCTAGAATAGATGATTTGTTTGACCAGTTGTAGGGTTCCTCAGTGTATTCCAAGATTGATTTAAGGTCCGGATATCATCAGTTGAGAGTTCGAGATGAAGATATACCGAAGACCGCATTTAGAACGAGGTATGGTCATTTTGAGTTTATTGTTATGCCGTTTGGTCTGACGAATGCTCCAGCAGTGTTTATGGGTCTTATGAATAGAGTATTTCAGAAATATCTCGATGACTTTGTTATTATCTTTATTGATGATATTCTGATTTATTCTAAGAATCTGTGTGATCATGCCGAGCATCTCAGAATTATTTTAAAGACTTTGAGAACAGAAAAGTTGTATGTCAAACTGTCAAAGTGTGAATTCTGGTTGAAGAAAGTGGTCTTCCTTGGGCATATTATATCCGGAGATGGGATTTCTGTTGATCCTAGCAAAGTTGAAGCGGTGATCAGTTGGCCTAGACCGACATCTGTACCAGAGATACAGAGTTTTATGGGCTTAGCAGGTTATTATCGCAGATTTATTAAAGATTTCTCCAGTATTGCCAAGCCTATTACTCAGTTGACTCAGAAAAATGCACCGTATGTCTGGACTGAAGCATGTGAAGCCAGTTTCCTTGAGTTGAAGAAGAGATTGACGAGTGCACCAGTCTTGACTATTCCTTCAGGTACTGGTGATTTTACTGTATATTGTGATGCTTCTCACAGGGGATTAGGTTGTGTGCTTATGCAGCGAGGACATGTCATTGCTTATGCCTCGAGACAGCTGAAACCACACGAGACCAGATATCCTATCCATGATCTGGAACTTGCAGCCATCGTATTTGCATTGAAGATATGGCGACATTATCTATACGGTGAGAAATTTGAGATTTATTCTGACCATAAAAGTTTGAAATATCTATTTTCACAGTCTGAGCTGAATATGAGGCAACGAAGATGGCTAGATTTACTGAAAGATTTTGATTGTGAGATTAAATATTATCCGGGAAAGTCCAATGCAGCTGCAGATGCCTTGAGTAGAAAGGTATGTGCCTTATACTTATCTACGATAGGTATCACTAAATTGGTAGAAGATTGCTGTGTTTCTGGATTGATATTTGAAACAGATATGAAGTTTATCAGAATTTGTGCACTTCAAGCTGAGCCAGAATTGTTGGTTAGAATCAAAGAAGCACAGAGAAATGATCAGAGTATTCAAAAGTCCGTTGACATGGTCAGATCAGGGCATCAGTCTGAATACAAGGTTAGTGTAGATGGTGTTTTATATGTGAATAACAGACTTGTTGTTCCAGATATTTCAGATTTGAAACAGCAGATATTAAAAGAGGCTCATTGTAGCAGATACAGTGTTCATCCTGGTGGCAGAAAAATGTACAATGATTTGAAAACTCAGTATTGGTGGAAACAGATGAAATCTGATGTTACAGAGTTTGTATCTCGTTGTCTGAATTGTCAGCAGGTAAAGGCCGAAAGAAAGAAACCAGGTGGTTTATTGCATAGCTTACCTATTCCAGAATGGAAGTGGGATCATATTTCTATGGATTTCGTTACGAAACTACCACGTTCATCCAGAGGTTGTGATGCTGTTTGGGTAGTTATCGACAGATTGATGAAATCAGCCTGTTTTATTCCGTACAGAATGACATACAGACACGATCAGATGGCAGAGATTTATGTCAGAGAAGTGGTAAGATTACATGGTGTGCCTAAATCTATCGTTTCAGATCGAGACCCTAGATTTACATCGCACTTTTGGCACAGCTTGCAACAAGCTCTTGGTACTCGATTGCATTTGAGTACTGCATATCATCCTCAGACTGACGGACAGTCAGAGCGGACTATCCAGACACTCGAGGATATGCTTAGAGCTGTAGTGCTAGATTTTGGCACTAGTTGGCAAGATTCATTACCACTTGTGGAGTTCTCGTACAATAACAGCTACCAGACTAGTATTGAGATGGCTCCATTTGAAGCATTGTACGGAAAGAAATGCAGATCTCCTCTTTATTGGGATGATATTTCAGAGACACCTGATATTGGGCCAGATATGATCCGAGAGATGACCGAGAAAGTAAGACTGATTCAGAAAAGAATGAAAACAGCACAAGATCGACAAGCCAAATATGCAAATGTCAGACGCAGGCCTTTGTGTTTTGAACAGGGGGACAGAGTGTTCTTGAAGATCTCACCTTTCAGAGGCACTGTCAGATTCGGCAAGAGAGGGAAGTTATCTCCACGATTTATCGGTCCTTACGAAATTTTTGAGAAGATAGGCAATCTTGCCTATAGACTTGCTCTTCCTTCAGCTCTTTCTGGAATACATGATGTCTTTCATGTATCTATGCTGCGGAAGTATCAGCCTGATATTTCTCATGTTCTCCAGCCAGATGAAGCAGAATTAGATGAGACTTTGAGTTACTTTGAGAAACCGATACAGATACTTGATCAGAAAGAAAAACAACTCAGAAACAAGACTATTTCCCTTGTGAAAGTTCAGTGGAGTAGACATGGAGTTGAAGAAGCAACTTGGGAAGTTGAATCAGATATGAGACAACGCTTTCCAGAGCTATTTCACTGATGTGAGTTCTTATTCAGTATTTCTGTTATTTCCTTATCTTATATGCGTATAGACTGCATGCGATTTTGAGGACGAAATCATATCTTAGAGGGGGAGAATTGTAAGGCCCGAGATTATTTAATTTTAATTCGAGAATATTTAATTTGAGAATTTTTGGAGTTTAGATTTAAATTCTAATATTCTTAAATTATTTGGGATTGAAATTGAATTAAAAAGAAGTTTCAAGGGCCAATTTGCAAATAGTGAAGAAATGAGGGGCCAAAGTGAAATTTTAACATTTTGAGTGGGACACTTGGATTGACATAGAGATAAACGTGTATATGCATGTTTTACATCAGATTACTCAGCCAAAATCGAGAACAACATCTTCTACCTTGGAATTTTGTCTTCCAAGTTAAATATTTCAAGATCCGTGCATCCGAATTAAATTCCGGGCATAGTTCTGCGATCCTTGAAAGACGAGCTTCGATTTGGTGTAAGTATCTTTATGATTCAGCATATTTTGATTTGTCCTGTATTATTTATTTGATTTTTTTAAGCATATTAATATTCTGATTGAATATTTCTTGTTATTAATCGCCCTATAAGATGAGATTAGCACCCGAGGTCCCCACAGAAACCCTATGAGCAAAACTACCCAACTCACGACCTCGAGTTAGCTGTCGTGGTTTCGTAGTAAAGAATTTGAGGTATTACCTCTACGGTACAAAGTGTGAGATTTTCACCGACCACTAAAGTCTTAAGTACTTATTCACGTAGAATGATTTAAATATGAGGCAGAGACGATGGATTGAACTCCTAAAGGATTAAGACTTAACCATAAGTTATCATCCTGTCAAGGCTAACAAAGTGGCTGACACGTTAAGTCGGAAGAACATGGGTAAGAAGATCCTAGCTTCATTATCAGCTCAACCATGTCTTCAAGAAATGGTCAAACTAAGTCAAGACCAAGATTCATCCATGACCAAACTTAAGGAGCAAGTCAAAGAAGGAAAATTTCAAGAATTTCAAATAGATGACAAGGGAGTATTGTGGATGAAAGGACAGTTTTGCATACCAGATATCGATGATCTTCGACGAGAAGTGATGTTCAAAGAACATAAGTCGAAATTCTCAATGCATCCTGGAAGTAATGTATAGGGATTCTAAGGGAAATTTCTGGTGGAACGCAATGAAAAGTGACGTCACGGAATTTGTCGCTAAGTGTCAGGTATGCCAACAAGTCAAAGCAGAGCACCAACGACCGGGAGGGTTGCTTCAACTGTTGAAAATTTTGGAATGGAAATGGGAGCATATTTCCATGGATTTTGTAGTTGGTTTGCCAGTGTCAAGACAAAGACAGACGGGATTTGGGTCATCATGGATAGACTCACCAAATCCGCTCACTTTCTCCCGGTACGCATGAATTATAACTTGGACAAATTAGGAGCATTATATATGGACAATATTGTATGAATGCATAGAATTCCCGTGAGCTTCCCGTCCAACAGAGATCCGAGATTTGTATAACATTTTTGGAAGAGCTTTCAACTAGCTATGGGAACCAAATTCTCGCTCAGTACGGATTATCATCCTCAGCCTGATGGCCAAACTGAGAGGACAATCCAGACACATGAAGATATTGATGTGTGATATTTTTCTTTGTTTATTTAAGTTAATTTGTATGATTAGGAGAGTTTGATTTGATTAAATTCATTTTATAGTTCCTAATCATTGATTGTGGTTTGATTGTAGGAAAGGAGGAGTTTTGAGCACAAGAAAAAAAAAAGAATGAAGGGCCAGGAAGAATGAAGAAGTAGAGCTACAACTCTAAATGTAGAGCTGCTGCTCTAGGAGAGAGAAAGAAGGAGTTGAGAGAACAATTAGCGCTATTGTGCTTGGAAAAGAGATGTTGCGCATGAGAGTAGCGCTACTGCGCTAGGGAAAAGGAATAAGACGCGTTGTTGCGCTTGTGAGAGAAACAAGGACATCGTTGTTGCGCATGTTGGAGCGCTTCTGTGCTTGCAATATGTTTGTGCAAGAATTCGGGATAGAAAGTGCGTGCTCGTGCGAGCGCGAGTGCAAATGCAAAAAGCGAGAATCTGAGGCAGGAAGTTCGCGCACGAGCAGGAGTTTTTTCTCGCGTGAGCGCGATGGGAAATTCGGGAAAATATTTTCATAAAAGGAAATTTTCTTGTGAGGGACTCTAGACCTTAAATATCATCTAGAACTCGAAAATATCTATCTTCTGGATGGCTGAAGAGGGAAAATACTCTTGCCGGCTAGGTTTTTCTTCTTTATTCTTAGATTTAATTTCTTTCTTAAATTTTTCTAGAGAATTCATGAATTTTAGTGGCTAAGTTTTAATTCTTGGTTGAGGAAGACGAATCCTTGAAGTTTTATTTATCTCGTGAGATTCTGATTTTCATTGTTTGTGGTAGCGCTTAGTCGTATTGCGCCCAAATGACCCTACTCAACTCAGATAAATAAAATGTAGTAGCGAGAGTAGGGATAGTTTCCACGAGAAAAGTGAAATTATTTGTGTTCTTAAATATACTGAAAATAAATAAAGGGGGTTTTGGATTTAAAAATTAACTACTAATAATTAAAAGCAAATTAAAATAAATTTTATCAACTAGCATTCAAGATTTAAAGTTATACTGAAGCAATCAATTAAAATAAGCCTTGGTATCGGTCGACTATGCCCTTGAAGTTATTCACTCGGTCATCGATTCTCTAAAAATAATTAATCCCCATTGAATATTCATCATTGAAAATTAAATTTTTATCCCACCTTAATCTTAGTTAATTAGACACAAGCGTTATAATTTAACCCTTACCAATGAATTAACCAAAATATAAGCGATTAAGATTTAAATCCAAGGTATCATTCAAATTAATGAAATTGATGAATCTAGACAACACAAACACAAGAGTTGTATTTAATCTAGTCAATCGTTGTCCCTAAGAATTAACAAATTCACAAGCAAAAATTATTGATCATAGTTGCTTCACAAATTAGAGAGATCAAACAATTACGGATTTGATATCTGACCGCTAAAATCGGTATGATAAAAATCAACTGGCAAGCATACTAGATCAAGTTATAGATAGTGAATAAAATCAAATGTCGAACCCACATGGACTGTATAAATATGACTACCAGAATATACTTATTCCTACTTAATCTAGACTAATCAAAAAGAGTGAATTTAGATTTTTAACTAAGAAACAAATTGCAATTAAATTTTAACTCAATAAAAACGCACAAAAAATTTTAGATTAAAATTCAAATTGAAAATAATTCGATCAAGGACACACGTAGGTACCAAAAAATTTATGTAACAAGCAGTCGATCTAAGACATCAGACTTAATCTTAATTCACGGAAATTTTTCTAATTTGTTCAAATGACTATTTCTAGAACAATCAAACCTATTCAAATATTGACGGATTAAACTTTCGTAATTCTAATCAAATTTGAATGCATGATAAACTGTGAAAATTCAGTAAACACCTAAACCGTACATTGAAACCAAATTCTATTTCTAGTTGGTTTTACAACATGTTGAATATCGAAGTGATCAAAATCAAAACCTTCTCTGTCGAATTGGAATCAATTAACATGAAAGCAAAACTTGAAGGTGACCAGAATTCTCACTGATATGGTAAGGAGTTCAAAACTATTCTTTTGAGAATTTATGTGATAAGAAAGGTATTTATCATGAATTTTCTGCTCCCAAAACCCTACAACAGAATGAATTTGTTGAAAAGAAGAATATAACTTTGCAAGAGATGGCTAGAGTGATGTTAAGTTCTGAAAATATCTCAAAAAATTTTTGGGCAGAAGCCTTAAACACAGCATGTCACACGTAAAATTGAGTATACTTGAGGAATGGTTCTACTATGACTTCCTATGAAATTCTCATGGAAAAAAGGCCGAACCTTAAGTACTTTCATGTTTTTGGGTGTGTATGTTACGTTTTGAATGATATTGATCATTTTGCAAAGTTTGATGATAAAAGTGACAAGTGTTTGTTATTAGGTTATTCTATTCAAGATTACATGATATTTAACTTAAGAACTCGAACAATTTTTGAGTCTATTAATGTTTTTTTTGATGATTTTGCAGATCTAAAGAAGAAAACTGCTGAAGATGAAGTTTAAGATCTGCTTGAAAATTCTGGAAATTAGATGTTGTCCAAGGTGTCACAACACCTGTGACAACACCTCCTACAGAATCTTCAGAAACAAAAATTTGAACAATCCACTGCTGAAAATGAGGATGAAGACAGTGAGGTCATTGTAGATGTGCATGGAGATATGCAAACCCGAAGTACAGAAAATGTGGATTATCGAAAGATGGCTGGACTAATTTGCATGTGCTCCACGTTTTCACGGGTAAGATTTTTGTGCTTTGTGTCAAAAAAGTGAACCCAACATTTTTGGCACTGTATGGATTACAGCAAGCACCACGTGCATGGTATGGAAGATTAACCAAATACTTGCTCAATCTTGGATTCAAAAGAGGTGAGTTTGATAAGACATTGTTTGTGCAAAAGTTTCAAGGTAATATTCTTATTTGCCAAGTTTATATGGATTACATAATCTTTTGTGCTTCTTGTAAAAAACTTGTTGATGAATTTGTGAAGTGCATGTCGTCTACTTTTGAGATGAGTATGGTTGGTGAGTTGAGTTATTTCTTGGATTTGAAAGTGAAACAAATGCATGGTGGAATCTTTGTGTGTCAAATACAGTATGCTAGAAATCTTGTGAAATAGTATTTGAATAAAAATTTTAAACACATGCGTACACCAATGAGGTCAAGTGAAAAAACTTTCGAGGGAAGATGTTGTCGAAGGTGTTGACAACACCCTCTACAGAAGCCTAATTGGAAGTATCTTTTTTTTGTGCTACTGGGCTAGATATCATGTTTAGTTGTATGTACTGTGATAATTCAAGCGTTATTGATATATGCAAAAATCCAGTACAACACTCTCGAACCAAATACATAGACATTTGGCATCACTTCATTAGAGATTTGGTCGAGAAAAGCATAATTTGTATTGAGTTTATTAGAACGGATAACCAATTAGCTGATATTTTCACCAAAGCTTTGGATTTCGAGAGATTTTTTAGTCTAAGGAAGTCTTTCAGTTTGTGTGCATTATAGACAGAACTGAGATGTTGTTTGGAGTGTTGCCAACACCCTGCGACAACACCTTTTCATGCATGTGCATCTTTAGGATCATTAGGCATGTTGCATTCATGCATACACTCTGTTTTGTGAAGTGTTTGATACTTTGTAATCATTGACCAGTTTTCACTCATGATTCTTTGCAAATTGTTTTACAGTTTAATGAGATTTAATTGAAGAAGAGTTCTGACTAAATCACGAAGTAGTGGAGGGATGTTCGTGTATTCCATGATCCCGTCCCAAGTAAAAAGTGATTTTGCAAATTCAGAAACTCAAAATAACAAAATGGTTAAATAAGATCATCTCAATCATCAAATTTGATTGAAAATCAGAAGCAAATGAAAAAAGCTACCTAAAGGGGTCCGTTGAAGATCGTTCCTTTAGTGTGCAGGCTACCACTTCTGTAATAATGAATTTAATGGCTATCTGGAAATAAATTTTTTTGAGAATCCTGAAGTGTTGCTGGAAGATGTTGCCAACATCGTGGATAACACCTCACTTGTCAACATATTTTTTTGCATGTGATTGCATTTTATTGCATTGTTACACTTTGTTTTAGACATAATTAAGACATGCATATTTATTTTTATGGTGAATATATCTTGCTGAAAAGTTTGAAGTTCGAAAATAAGCGAAATGTAGTGATTTGCCCTATACACTAATATTTCAAATTGTTTAGTGATTGAAAATGTTTTTAGTGGAGTTTATTTCGATGTGGAGTTTCTTTATGAAATTTTTTTGAAAATCAATTGGCTTGATTTATTGCCTTAATTCGGAAATTTGTGGCCATAATGATTTTAAAATCCATTTTACCGTTGGCAATTGTTACTGTTAGGGAACATTAATTGCGACCGAGTGATTAAGAGGTGAAGGGTTTTTTGTTTAGATTTGATCTTATCATCAGAATGTTTTATGGTCTTGTTATTCTTTGCTCACCCTCACCACATTATCATTTCTACAGAATTTTTTCGGTCCTTGCATTATTGTCAAATTCTTTTTTTCTTATTCTAACTGTTCAAAATTTTATGGCAGAGAAGAATTTTGATTCAGTGATATTCAAACAGAGATGGGCTACAAAGAAGATGTTGAGCCAGATGTTGACAACACCTCTGACAACATCTTAGAGGATGATTTTTTTTTGAGATAATTGATGGTCATTTTTACTGCTGCCGATTCATCCATTGCATTCTCTGATGAAGGCTCTGAGGAATCTGCCTCAGAAGCATATGTTGCATCAAATGCTGCTGACATTCCTGCTGACATCTTAGATGAAGAGTATTTGAATATTTTAGAATTTTTCAAAATTCGGAATTTGCTGGCTACTGTCACTTTTTTTGCACCTTTCTGTAGGAAGCCGGTGTTGCTGTTTCTGTGGAAGATGTTTTTGCACGTGTTGCTGACACCCTGGACAACACCTTGGATGAAGACTACCGAGTAAGCCAATCATATTCCTCTGTCTTTTTTATACTGAGAATGCTGCAAACGATTGACAACACTATGCCAATTGTGACTTCTTTGAGGACCCCATCATTGATTTGGAAGTATATGGCGCTCAAAATCTGGTAAGAATTTCCAACTCAGGAATATGCTCTCTACTGTGACATATGCTACTCCTTACTGTAGACCTATGGTTTTGGAATTCTACTGAAATTTGACTAAAGCTGTGTCGAACCCTCTTTCGCAAAATTTGGGAAAATTCATGTGAGGGTTCAGATTTTTGAGTTTAGTCCTACTATGATTAATGGATTTTTTAACTCACCCGAGGTGGAAGAAGATGTGCAGTCTGCTCTGATAAGATAGCTTATGTTCTTTACAAGACTGCAATCAAGACTTGGACTCCGTCCACAATTTCCATCTTTGTCACCAAACAACAAGCTGGTGTGATATTTGCTATAGGAACTGGAGCAGCTTTGAACTTTGGAAATCTTGTGTTTTACTATAGTTATACAATATGCAAACTGTGGGTTGGTATCTTACATGCTCATATTTCCTTCTTTGATATTTATTGTGCTAGTATCTCAATATTTTGAAAAATATGATGATGAGCCTTTATCTGATGTTGTTGAGGTTCTGAAGCTTGCATCTGCATTACTTAGAGGTAACATGAAATTGGACCTACCTTGGTCAGAAACAGGTGTTGCCGCAGATGTTGTGGTAGATTTTGCCAACACCTCCCCTGCCACTGCCATATTTGTTCTTCCTACTTCAACAGCTAGATTCTATCTTTGTTCATTCCCAGATGCTGCATGTTGAACAAAAGTTTTTACAAGCCAAAGCAGACATTGCTTACTATAAAGCGCGTCTATCTTATTATCGGATTTTTTTTCTTGGTGTAGGTACCTCTTCTGGACAAAAAGGAGGAGAAGATGTTGAATCTGGTGGCTACTTTGATGGAAAAGAATCTAGTTCTGGCGAAGCAAATGACGGATTGTCACAGAGCAATAAGTTTTAGTGAATCTGGTGGCTACTTTGATGGAAAAAAATCTTAAAGTCTTCTTTAGTTTATACATATGTTATTGATGTGTATCTTATGCATACTTTTAAGTGATTTTTGAGGATATAAGGAAAAACAAATTAATGTTATTTTGGACAAAATTCATGTTACATATGACCCACTCTTATTTATTACATCCTCTTGTCCATTTGTTTGGGTAGGGATGATAATTTTTTTCGCGGGTTCGGGTATCCGTGAAAAAAACCCGAAACATGACCGGTTTGGAGGAGTATTTTCGGATATGGGTTCGGGTTCGGAGATTTTCACATTTTATAGTGTATTATATCATATTAATTTGAGTGATATAATTGTCCTAACTTAATTTGAGTGATATAATTGTCCTAACATGACCGGGTTAGTGTATTATAGTTAATTTAATTTAAAATTTATTAAATGGAGTTTGTAAAATGACATCATGATTGTAGTTAGAAGAATACCATCTAATTATATTATATAATAATTATCTAATATTATAAAATTTGGAAATCAGGAAATTTTTTTTAAAACTATAGCGATAATTTATATCGTTTATTCTATTTTCGCATTTATAATTGATTATATCATATTAATTTGAGTGATATAATTGTCCTAACTTAATTGTAACCAACAAAATATATAGTTAGTTTAATTTAGAATTTATTAAATGGAGTTCGTAAAATGGCATCATGATTAAAATTAGAAGAATACTATCTAATTATATTATATAATCATTATCTAAAATTATACAATTTGGAAATAAAAAAAACAATCTTAATACTTAGTCAATTTTTTATTAATATTCTAATTCATTTGTAATAAAACAAATATCACGATATACGAAAAATTAATTTAAATTAAAGTAATAAAAGGGTAGTTCAATATCCAATAGTTTCTACCTAAATAATATTAAGAACCAATAATTATGAAAAATTAAAAATAAATTATTTATCTCTTTCATATAAATGTACCAAAGAAATTAACAAGATCGTAGATAATTTAACTTAATGTTATATATGTTCAACTTCTTTGATAGAAACACTTATTAGTTAGTTATGAACATTATAATTTGATACATATAATGTGATCATTAGTTTTCATAATTTATCTATCTAAATTGTTGATTTATTCTGTTTTGTTACTCTTTTTTTATTGTATGATGTATGGGTGGATAATTTTTTTAAAATATTTGTTTCAATCCATATTGTTTCATATGTGTTATGCTTATTATATTATCATTTTCTAATAACACAAACTTTAGAGATTAAAATTTTTAACTATATATATGTTTTTAATTCATATTATATTTAATTGATGTAATTAACGTGCATCACACGTTCTTTTTGCTAGTATAATATAAGTATACGTATAAGTATAAGTATAAGTATAAGTATATGTGTGTGTGTGTATATATATATATATATATATATATATATATATATATATATATCAGTTTTGATTCCACGCACCCTAGAGTGTGGGGATCCACGTGCACCCGTGCCCAAAATAACGCCGATTGCTTTGAAATTTTCACGGTAGGGTCGTCTCGAAATACGAATCCAACGATGTATCATATGATACATCATTGGATTTGTATCTAGATATTAAATATTAGATAAGAAAGAGAGATTTAGAACCAACTTCCAAAAACAAGCCTTGTGTTCTTCTTCATTTGATTTCTACTACATCTATTTCATTGAGTGTTGTGGGCTATTTCGGCACTACTTAAGTTAGTAGTCTACTAGTGTCATGAAGATCGATTTAGCTTTTTCCTGCTAAACACAGTTAAGAACACTTTCCATTTTCAGAAGGAAATAAAATTTGGTAGAGTGTTTATTTACCCCTCTCGCCCTCTAACTATCCCAGCGTTCCTAACAGTTGCCAACAAAAATAGTCGATTTTAATTACTTCGGTTCTGTTTGTCGATTTCTATGAAATTTATTTACTTGGCTTGGTTTTCTTTGAAGAAAATCGGCTTATTTGGATTTTAAAAAATTATAAGAAGTAGAGCATTGGGTTATGATGGAGCTAAACTACGCGTACAATTTAGGGGGTACCAATACATATTATCTACTAATTTTAACCAACATCGTTGCACACTCTATCGTAATAGTGGTAAATTACATGAACTTAGAAATTAATCAAAAGGAGAAACAAAGCAACAGCCGAAGTGTCTCCAAGCAAGAAATCACGAGCATTGAGTCTTTGGGGGATGGGGAATTAAAATTAAACCAAATTTAGTTTTAGGGGAAAAAAAAAGAAGAAGATAAAACTAAAACTAATCATATATATATTGGTTTTTGATAATCTAATTGGCGCTGAATTCGGTTCTCACGCAAAAAAAATTGACCAATTAGAGTATCGAATAACCAATATCGGACCAACTTATAAGATAACGAAATTTAAAACTTAGTGATAAAATGATGTATGTGAGCATTAATTTCGTCGGGTCTCTCTTGATTGATGAAATGTCCAGTGTTCTCCAGTACAACGCATTCCTCCAGTAATGGCACGTCTTTCTTGAATTCACCTCCATGCACGTATTCTTTCACGCCCGGTGTTGTGTACACCATGTCTACATCTCCCACAATAAATTTCACCGGAACTGTCACTTTCGCTCCTGTCCACGCTGCTGTTAGCTCCCAATTCCTTCATCACCAAATAAGAATAATTTAACACTTTTAAATCAGTTATGTGCGCTACAATACACAATACAATACAACACAATACCAACTAGAACCTACTTTAATTACTAGGTCAGAGATTCTTTCCATCTATGAATATTGTGTTAAAGAGAGAGGGAATATTATGTGATTAATGAATATAATCGGTCTTACAAATCAAGGGCTCGATAATAGTTAAGTCCACCAGTGAAGCCCTTCTGCTCATATTTTGTAGCATAATACTTGAGGTCGTCTTCTTTAAACCAAGACGGTAAATTAATTTGATTTATGTCGTCGGATCCGAATGGGTTCTCTTTGGGTAAATGGGGAGGGCCGGGTTTGCGGTCTGTGAGGATTTTCTTGATCACTGCTTCAGCTCCATATCTTGCCATTTCTGATTCCATTTTTCCAGGTTCCTGCAACATAATTATTTTGCTATTTTCAACTATCATCAATTTTAACAACTTAATTGTCATGCTATCCTCAAATAAAATTTATCCTTTTAAAAAATGATGGAATATTTAGGAAAGAAAATCAATGAATTATTGGATTTTTGAAAAATAAAAGTAATTATTGGAATAAAGTAAAACAAGAGAAAGTATAAAAAAAAAAAAAAAGATGGTGCAAAGTAATTATTGGAATAAAGTAATTACTATCTTTACTATTTTGTGAGACACTAAATTTGATCTCCTACTCTATTTTTTATTACCCAAAAATATCTCTCTCTCTTTTATTTTTTAATCAAATTACAAAATATTGTATTTTTATTTGATAAAACAATGTCAATATACACATTTTAGTAATTTACGTACATCTTATCTTTATTATCGTATTCTAACAAAATTGATCATATGATAAAAATTCTATCAAATCTTTTATTATATTTTAGAGAATATTACGCGAATATGTGACGATCCTGTTCCCATGTACAACATATTTTCATATTAAGGTACCCTATTTACGTCTTTTACTCGTTAATTTTCATATGCAATTACTATTTACAATTTCATTAATTTCTTTTCGGAAGGCAATCTCACCCTTTTTAATAAAAATAAAGCGTACGCATCTGAACGTTACAAAATTTGGGTTCGAAATTTGAACTCAAAGATGTGAACCCACCATTTCCATTGGGTTCAAAATTTCAAAAATAAACAGTTGGAGTTTGTGCCAAATGCACAGACAGTTCTTCTGGTCTTTGTACCCCACGAGCGCGCGCAGCTGCTGGCCGGCCGCTGGGCCTTTATCTTTTTTCTTTTTTAATAAAATTTCATTTAATTTTTTATTAAGCTTACATTTATGTACAGGTTTTTTCTGTACAAAATTTCACGCTCCTGTTTTTTTGAATATTTTTTTATGATCTATTATATTATTAAAAGAATAATTTTTTATACTATTTTTTTTGTTTTAATATTTTTAAAGTTTATTAAATTATGAAAAATTAATATATATGATTAATTTATTATATAAGTTAAAATGATATGATAAATATTATTGGTGAACATTATAAATAAATATAGTAAATTAAAATGGAGGAACAAATATATGATTGGATAGTAGGATCTATAAAAAAAATGTGTTTTTAAGGTTTATATGATTGAAAGTGCAAGGTTTACAAAATAATAAGTTTTAATCTTTTGACTTGTCACTGGACATCAGGGCAACAGTAAACTCATTTTATCGAGTTACTCGAGATGCCTAGCTAAGCTTCAACACAAGTTTTAGGTTGGGTTGAGGTCCAACTTGCCCTGTTTAGTTGTAGTCTACTAGTTAATGTTAACTCTTATGTTGTGAATATTTGTTTAATGAGTAAATTAGTATATATATATATATATATACACTAATCAAAATATTATAAAATAATTCCATCTCAATCGGTCAATGTGCCTCTTACTCATATGGGATAGATTCCCTTCGGGTCAACCCTTTTTTATATATAAATTAAATAATTCGATCAATTAATCATCCTATATTCAACCACATCTGTTGCTTTTCATTCCAACAATCGCAAGAATTCGTAAATCAGGGGAATTCAGATACTGATCCTTATAACTTTGATAATAATTTATAAATTTTGGCCACTGTCTATAATACGTAAAGCTAGCTGCTCAAGTATTAGGATATGGATTTTTTTTAATAAAAAAAATATACTAGGATATTATCTGTGAATAATCGCAATGATCGAAATTAAAGATATTTCCTTAAAAAAAATAGCAAAGATATTAAAAATGGCAAGTGACAGTAAAGCTCTGGTCATAGAAACCAAACCTGGAATCTGCACATATAATATTCTTCACCAAAGAAAGCTCGCATGCCCTCAACTGGCTTCATCTTGGGATGCCTCGGTCGAAACGGCACCGTAAGAGACACGAAACACTTGACCAAATCTGGGCGGAACAAGCAGAGGTACCACCCGATCATGGCCCCCCAGTCATGCGCCACCACGAACACCTTATCTCCGCTCAGCCACTGATCTATCAACGCCACTATGTCCCCCACAATGTTCAAGCACGAGTAACTGCAAACTTTCTCCGGTGCATCGGTGTCTCCGAATCCCCGAAGATCCGGCGCCACGGCCCTGTACCCCAAGGCGGCGAAGGCATTCAGCTGGTGGCGCCATGTGTACCACAGCTCCGGGAAACCGTGGAGGAAGAGCACAACCGGACCTTCTCCTTTCTCCGCTATATGCATGTTAATGCCATTAACGCTCACTGTTCTGTGCACGATACCCTCCATTAATTCTTGCTTTTGCACACGTACACTGATCTTTCTTGGATTTTTGGACTGAAATTGCGTTTTTTTTTTTTTTTTTAAAGAAAAGGATTCGGGTAAATAATGATTCAGAAATGGCGTTTGACCATTAAATATATACTGCAAATTTAGGAACCGTGATCAGCGCGATTAATGTTTGGGACCTACTCTCCCCTATAATGTTTATAAGGGAGTAAATGAGACGGATGAGAACTGGATGGTTGAATATTATTAATATGGCATGCCAGTGGTGGGTAGATTCAAGGCCGACTTTTTAATCTCTAAAATTAATTTACTTTTTTAAAAATATTTTAAATCTTATATATGAAATGAGATGTTTAGGAATTTAGGGATGTAAGTGAACGTAACCAAACTCGTGAAATATTCGAAATTTGATTCGATAAAATCTCGTTTGAGGTTGTTTAATGAAGCTTGTTAAGATAAACGAACCAAGTTCGAGCTTTAAGATATCGCCTCGTTAACTCGTGAACATGTTCGTTAATAAGCTCATGAGCAAGCTCTTAGATGAAATACTAATAGTTTTGATATTTGATTCATATATTTTCACTTGTACTTATGAAAAATATATAAAAATATGTTATTCACTAGTAGAAATTTGATGAAAGACCTCGCCACTTTTTACTACGGCAATCACTAATGTCGAAGTAATATATAGTTATATACTGCGGTAATAAAACTGACGAAGTAAATTATCCTTTATACTTCGTCAACTAAAAAACACTGGCTTCTGTTAAGATAATTCGATTTCAATCGTATTCAAGAATATCTCAATTATTTTAGAGACGAATCACGCAAACGAAGATCGAAACAAAATAGAAGCAATCATCAAGAATAAGAACACAGCTTCTTTATAGTGGTTCGGCAATAGATTGCCTACGTCCACTCCCAGAACTCCGAACAAGTTTATTAGAATTAAGCAAGAAGGAATTACAGAGAGTTTTTCCAAAGAAGAAGATACAAGCATTCTCACACCTGGATCGTATATATCCTTTCTTATTTATCCATGTTTACAGATGTAAAGATACAACAAACTAAGTGGGCCTATCTCTCTAATATGCTTGGGCCGGTTCTTGATCCAATTAATAAGAGTCCAATAGCCACTTGGACTTGTTGACTTCTTTTCAGCGTAAACATCAGACCATATCTCATTCCTCTTGTTTATAATTCTTGCATATATCAAGTGATCTATATTTAACAAATCTCCACCTGATCACCTGATCTATGCACCTTGTTCTTCATAGTTCCAGGTCCCTCATGTCCTTCAAGGTGGTTTCCCCACTTTAATTAATGACAAGCAATGTTTGAGCTTTTCTCCAGACACTACTTTTGTAAGCATATCAGCTGGGTTGTCCTCGGTTGCCACCTTCTTGACTTGAAGTTTTCCTTGAGACACTATGTCTCTCACAAAATGAAGCCTCACATCTATATGCTTGGTTCTCTCATGGTGAATTGGATTCTTTACCAGTTGGATAGCTCCTTGACTGTCACAGAACACGACTGTGTTCATTGTTTTCCCTTCTAGTTCCTCAACTAATCCTTTAATCCAGATAGCTTCTTTGAAGGTCTCGGTGACAGCAATATATTCGGCTTCCGTTGTCGATAGTGCTACTATAGATTGAAGTGTTGCTTTCCAACTGATTGTGTTTCCATATAGAGTGAATACGTACCCTGTTTGTGATCTCCTCTTGTCTCTATCCCCAGCAAAATCTGAGTCTACGAAGCCCACAATCTGTTCTGGTAAGTTACAACTGTTATCATAGTTCAAACCAGTTCCTTGTGTTCCTTTGAGGTATCTCAACACCCACTTTACAGCCTGCCAATGTTCAACACCTGGATTTGTCATAAATCTACTTACTAAGCTGGACGCAAGCTATATCAGATCTAGTGCAGATCATCCCGTACATTATACTACCAGTAGCACTTGAGTAAGGTGTTTTAGCCATTTCCTTTGCTTCTTGTTCTGTTTTAGGACTTTGATCAGAAGATAATTTGAAATGTGCTCCAATGGGAGTTATCACATGCTTGGCACCTTCCATATTGAATCTTTCCAGAACCTTTCTAACATATGCTTGTTGTGACACATGTAACTGCCCATTTGTTCTGTTTCTGTATATGTCCATGCCAAGGATTCTTGAAGCTTGTCCCATTTCTTTCATTTCAAATTCCTTTGCCAACAACCCCTTTAACTTGTTTATTTCATCTATCTTGTTGCTTGCTATAAGCATATCATCCACATAGAGTATCAAGTACAAGATGTTGTCATGTCCTTCTCTTTTGTAGTAGAAACAACTATCATATTTGCTTCTTAGATATCCATTCTTGGTTACAAAGTCATCAAACCTCATATACCATTGTCTTGGTGATTGTTTCAATCCATAAAGTGATTTGGTCAGGAGGCAAACTTTGTTTTCATCTCCACTCTTCACATATCCCTCTGGTTGAGACATGTAAATGGTTTCATCCAGCTGTCCATGTAAGAAGGCCGTCTTCACGTCCATTTGCTCTAATTCAAGATCGTATCTGGTTACCAATGATAGTAAAATTCTTATAGATATTTGCTTAACAACCGGTGAAAAAATTTCATTGAAATCAATCCCTTCTCTTTGTGAATATCCTTTCGCTACAAGACGGGCTTTATACTTCTGTTTATCGACACCAGAAATCCCTTCCTTTACTTTGTATACCCACTTACATCCAATAATTCTCTGTTTTTCTGGTTTAGGAACAAGGATCCATGTTTTATTCTTATGTAGAGATTTCATTTCTTCATCCATGGCTTGTTTCCATAAATGATTTGTACCACTGCTCATAGCCATCCTGAAGTTCTTTGGTTCATCACCAGATCCTTCAGCTACTGTCAGTGCATAAGAGATAACATCAGCATATCCTAGTCTGTTTGGAGGCTTAATTTCCCTTCTTACCCTATCTCTTGCTAGCTGATATTGACTCAGATCCTCTTCTTCCTCAAATTCTGTTTCCTTTACTGTAGTTTGATCATCACCAGAACTTATTTCATGTTTTAGTTCTGTTATCAAATGAGGTTGTTTAATACTAGATGTTTCTGGGATCTGCTGAACTTGTTCACTTACAACTTTCTGTTCAGAATTGGGTTTTACCATTTCAAGCTCATTGAACACCACATCTCTGCTGCAGATAAGTTTGGATTTGTTCCCATCTTTAAGCCAACATCTATATCCTTTCACTCCATCCGAATACCCCAGAAATGTACATTTCTTAGATCTTGGTTCTAACTTTCCCTCATTGAAATGTACATATGCTGGACATCCAAAGATTTTTAAGTTTGAGTAATCTGCCTTTCTTCCAGACCAAACTTCCTCTGGAGTTTTAAAATCTAAAGGAGTTGAAGGTGATCTATTTATGATGTGCACAGCTGTGGATACAGCCTCCCCCCAGAAATGTTTATCCAGGTTTGCAAAGTTTAACATGCATCTTACTCTTTCTAAGATGGTCCTATTCATTCTCTCCGCAACACCGTTTTGTTGCGGGGTATATCGCACTGTTTTATGCCTGGCTATTCCTTGATCTTTACAATATTCTGTAAAGTCTTTGTCTAAATATTCCAGGCCATTGTCAGTTCTAAGCCTTTTAATTCTTTTATCCGTCTGATTTTCAACCAAGGCTTTCCACTGCTTGAATGTTTTAAATGCCTCACTTTTATGCTTTAACATATATACCCATACCTTCCGTGAATAGTCGTCTATGAATGTTATGAAGTAAGCTGCTCCACCTAGAGTCCTAACCTTTGCTGGTCCCCAAATATCAGAATGAATGTAATCCAAAGTCCCTTTCGTACTGTGTTTACCACTACTGAATTTTACTCATTTTTGTTTTCCTATCAGACAGTGCTCACAAAATTCCATTGTATGTACATGATCTTTACCAAAGGCACCTTGTTTCTTCAATTCATCAATACCTCGCTGGCTAATATGTCCTAGTCTTAAGTGCCATATTCTAGTCATATCTGAATCTAGTTCTGAAATTAGACTTGAAGTTGGAAGATTAGTGTTGCCTTGCAGAACATATAAGCCATTCCTTTTTAGGCCTTTCATTACCACTAATGATCCAGATTGCACTTTAAGAACTCCAGCTTCTGCCTTATATGTGTATCCTTTATTATCAAGTGTCCCAAGTGAAATCAGATTCCTTTTAAGACCTGGGACATATCTCACTTCAGAAATAACTTTGGTAGTTCCATCATTCAATTTTAGTCTTATTGTACCGATTCCCTTAACATGACACTCTGCATCATTTCCCATGATGACTTTTCCTCCATCATAATCTTTGAAGGTTTCAAACCAATCTCTGTTGGGAGTCATATGATAAGTGCAACCCGAATCTAGAATCCATTCATCCCCACCATGACTTGTTGACACAGCAAGTACCTCAGAACTATCATATCCATCAGTGATCATGGCCTGCTCTAATGACTGATTTTCTTTCTGTTTATCCTTTTTTCTTCTATCAGGACAGTCCCGTTTGAAGTGTCCTTCTTTGTGACAGATAAAACACTTGAATCTTGACCTTGATTTTGATCTACTTCTTCCTCTCCTTTTGTCACTGAAATATTTTTTTTCAGGTCTGCCCCTTGCCATGAGCCCTTGTCCATTGGTTTCTTCTACAATTGTCATCTCTTGGGATTCTTTGGATTTAAGTGCTGTTAGAACTTCATCAAGCGTCAAGGTTTCCTTTGAAAACTTGATTGTATCCACAAAGATTGTATATGATTTCGGCAGAGAGTTCAAGATCAAAATTGCTTTATCTTCGTCCTCAATTTCAATACTGAGGTTCTCGAGACCAATAATAATCTTATTAAACTCATCCAAGTTTTCTTCAATAGATTTATCTTCTGACATTTTAAACCCAAATAATTTCCCCTTCAGATGAACTCGATTGTACAGAGTGTTAGTCATGTACAATTGTTCCAATTTTAGCCATACGCCAGCAGCTGTCGTTTCTTTATCGGTTTCCCTCAAAACCCGATCGCTCAAATGCAAGATTATTGTACTGTACGCTTGTTCAAGCATTTCCGACTTCTGTTCAGCGGTTAGCGTTGATGATAACTTCCCTTCTCCTTCAAGAGCTTTAGCCACTTTCATTTGCACCAAAATGGCTCTCATCCTCTTTCTCCAGATTGAAAAATCTGTCTTCCCGTCGAATCTTTCAATCTCTACTTTTGTGATCCCCATTCTTGATTTCTTCGATTCCCAGGATCGAACCAGGCTCTGATACCAGTTTGTTAAGATAATTCGATTTCAATCGTATTCAAGAATATCTCAATTATTTTAGAGACGAATCACGCAAACGAAGATCGAAACAAAATAGAAGCAATCATCAAGAATAAGAACACAGCTTCTTTATAGTGGTTCGGCAATAGATTGCCTACGTCCACTCCCAGAACTCCGAACAAGTTTATTAGAATTAAGCAAGAAGGAATTACAGAGAGTTTTTCCAAAGAAGAAGATACAAGCATTCTCACACCTGGATCGTATATATCCTTTCTTATTTATCCATGTTTACAGATGTAAAGATACAACAAACTAAGTGGGCCTATCTCTCTAATATGCTTGGGCCGGTTCTTGATCCAATTAATAAGAGTCCAATAGCCACTTGGACTTGTTGACTTCTTTCCAGCGTAAACATCAGACCATATCTCATTCCTCTTGTTTATAATTCTTGCATATATCAAGTGATCTATATTTAACAGCTTCACTGAAGTTTTTAAGTGATATTTTACTTCGACAATCATTAATTGATGAAGTAATAGATTGAAAAATAAATGAAGTAACAATACGTCTCATTAAAAACTCTACATCTCTTGAATTTTTTTAATCGATTATACTCCAAATTCTCTCCCTCGTTCTTTCCAAGTGCGCATATAATCGACCGATCTGCAAAATTGGTCGTACATAGGGATTCTGAATTCAAAAGTGCTTATCATTAATCAAGGAACCGCAAATAATTGATCTTGGGATTTCGTGGTAGGGCTTCCCCTTTCCAAGTGCATATCGATCAATCTAGGGCTGGTCTAAGGCTTTCCCATTCTATGTGTAAGAATCGTTTTTTCGTTTTTAAAACTTGAATCTGCGCAAGAGTCTGTGTTATGAGTTTCATTACTGATTTCAAATTTAAGATTTAGAAACAAATTTGTGGCATTTGAAAGGAATATGAACAATCATATTTGTTTTTAATTTGTTCGAGACAACAAATTTATCTTCTGTTTTTATAGTAGCTTCCATTAACTACAACAAAATTGAGTTTTCGCAGCGTGCAAATTAATTATCCGTAGCGCGCATCGCACGCTGCATAGTGATAGGCTGTTGAAACTCACGGGGTATCCACAGTGTAAAGTAAATTTGTAGAGCATTGTGTTGTATTCGACTTTCCTTTGGAATCACTCAATTCAGTGTAGTTTTGTGTTCATATTGTCTGTTCATTTAAATTCTGGGATTATTCGATTTGGAATCTCGATTTTATGTTCAAATAAAATTATATAACTTCGTCTTGCCTTCGAAATGACACCAAAATGGCTTGATTTCATTAAGTATTGAAGAAGTTATGCTGAAAATACCAAAATATGTCAAATTTGTATGGTTGTAGAGTGCATGAAAATGAGTAGTAGTTTGCAGATTATTTTAGACCCGTTAGATTAATTTATTTATAAAAATGTTATGATAATGAGTTGTTGAAATTTGTGTTATATTTCATTTCCAATAGATCGTACTCGTTTTTAAGTAATATTGAATGAGTTATGATTTTTTCAAAAACACTGCTCTGTTCGGATATATGTATGCGCTCGTGCGGTTTATGAGTGATCTAAGAACAATTTTCTTTATGTTTTTCGAGTAGCTTCTATTTGTGTGTTTGGATTCTGAAGTTATGGTGTGAAGTAAACCTGTAAAGCATTGTTTTGGCTTCAGTTTTCCTTTGGAATCACTCAATTTCATACATCAATGAATACGATACATGAGTTTTACTAAAATCGGTCCAGTAACAAAAAATCAGAAAATGACGGAACGAAGAATTATTCCCTAGTTCGTGATTTTGGTTGTTGTAATTGGGCATAATTGGTGAAATAATTGAACTTTCAGTCGGAAGATAAATTGTTTTTTTGTAAGTTATCTTTAATTTAGCTTTAAAATAAGTTGCTTTCATTATGAAATGAATGAGATACATTAATTAGTTTTATCAAAACTGGTTTAGAGATGCAATTCAATGTAGTTTTGTGTTCATATTGTCTATTCATTTAAATTCTGGGATAGAACTTTATCTTGCCTTCGAAATGACATCAGAATTGACTGATTCCATTAAGTATTGAATAAAATTATGTTTTATTCAATAATATTTTGTTGGAAATGATTTTGATCTCAACATTGGTTCTACTGGTGTTGTTATGCAGAATCTTAAGGGCCCTACTAGGATTGTTTCGAATTTACAACCTGAGGGAAGTGTCAACTTATCAAAGGAAGAGGTGGAAATTGGGGCTGCTGGATCGGAGATTGCAGGAGATATTGTTGTAGAGTAGTCTAGCCCAGATTCTCGAGCTGTGGAGTTCATTGCTGAGCTTGGGATTGCGAAAAATCTAGATTTGGTTCCTTTCCATGTGGCTGGAAGAAGCACATGTGGAACATGGAAAACTGGACGGTATTGAGGATTTGGATATGAAAGGTGGAGTTTTGGTATGGTTGGAGATAACTTGGAGGATTGCATTAAGGATGCGGCAGTGATACAATCTCTGGAAATTAATTAGTTAATCCATATGCCTATGCTTCTAGTGCTGAGGCTTCGCATAAGAGAGGCCGTGGAAGACCACCTAAAATAACAAAGTCGGTTCCTACTTTGGGGAACTGAGGTAATGTTAAATCCCATGATATTGTCTTGTTTGATATTTCTCAATGAATTGTCTTATTTGGAATATTAGAGGGATTGGTAATAAATCTGATCAGAGGAGACTAAAGCTACTTAAATATATTAATAAATTTATGTGCATGGCTATCTTGGAAACAATGAGGCAGTTGGATAAGTTGATGATGTCTCGATTATTTGGGTTTTTGGATATGATAGCGAATTCTAGCAACAAAATTTGGGTTTTTAATGACACTGAGGTTTGTGTAAATATTCTGTTCGATCATGAGCAATTCCTGCATTTGAAAATGTCGTCTCGGTTGTTTCCTGTTGATATCTACCTCTCGATTGTTTTTGCAAAGTGTGACAGGAATGCTAGACTCTCTTTATGGGAAGGTTTGTTGAACTGTAGACCGGAGGATAGTTGCCCATGGAATGTTGGGGTGACTTTAATGTTATTACTGATCATTTGGGTCATTCTATGGGATCGGTTAGTAGGCCAGCGGGTATGCATGACTTCTCTGAATTTATTGTGTCTGCTGGTTTAACGGATGCAAGGTTTGTTGGATCCCTCTTTACTTGGACTAATTTGCGGATCTGGAAAATACTTGATAAGTTCTCATTTATTCTGGATGTTCAGAGTATTTTAATTCTTTCAAGGTTGAGCATATTCATAGAGGTCCCTCTGTTCACTGCACACTTCATATTTCTGCTCCGTTTCTCCCTAAACTGAAACCATATTTCAGATTTTAGAATACGTGGCTCTTACAGCTAGATTTCTTACAGACTGTTAGAATAAACTGTAACAACCCATGTTCTGAACGGGGTTTGGCTCGGTTGGTGGCCAAATTGAAACGTCTTAAAAATCATCTAAAGTGGTGGAATAAAGATGTATTTGGTAATGTGTTGGATAAAGTCCATAATTTTGACAACTTAGCAACTCAGGCAGAGGAATTGTTTGATAGAGATCCTTCGGCTTCTAACAGATCAGCCCTATCTTTTGCTCATGCAAATTTATCTCTTGTTATATCGATGGAAGAAGCATTCTGGAAACAGAAAGCATCGTGTAGGTGGGTTGCGGAAGGTGAACGGAATACTAAATTATTCTATAACATGGCGAATAGAAGGAGAGTTGCTAACCAAATCTATCGTATATGGGAGGACGGTGAGCCATTGGATAACCTATGGAAATTCGAGAATCTAGGGCTAGATTCTTCGAATCTTTACTTACTGGGGAATAAACGGCGCTCAACAGGGCTGATTTTTCGCATATCCCATCTTTGGTGCATGAGGTAGATAATATTCATCTGATGTCTGCGGTTTCTGAGTCAGAGGTTCTTGAGTGTGTCAAATCCTTGCATGCGGACAGCTCTGCTGGCCCGGATGGCTATTCTGCAGGGTTCTTTAAGTATTGTTGGGATATTATTAAATCTAATTTTATGGCAGGGATTCAGGAATTTATGGAGGGTGCGCAGATGCCACGGAGTTTCTCTGGTATGACGATTACTCTTTTTCCCAAGGGTGAGGATGCGCAGATATGGGCAGACTTTAGGCCCACTAGTTTATGCAATGTGACCAATAAAATCATTACCAAGTTATTGACATTTCCTTTGAAGAAAATTCTTACTAAGATTATCTCCCGTCACAAAGTGGTTTTGTATCAAGAAGGCATATATATCTGACAACATTCTTATGGCTCAGGAATTGGTTAACCATATTAATTATCAAGTCAGGGGTGGCAATATTATTCTTAGGCTGGATATGGAAAAATCTTATGACAGAATTAGGTTGGACTTTCTTTTCGATATGCTGCATGTGTTTGGTTTCTCGAATGATGTCTGCAATTGATTATGCGGTTTGTGAATAATTTATGGTTTTCAGTGAGTATTAACAGATATCTTGCTGGTTTTTTTCATCTCATAGAGGTCTCCATCAAGGGGATCGTCTCTCACCTTTACTATTTGTGATTGCTGCTGAATATTTATCCAGTGGGTTGGACAATCTTTTTGACAGGTATCCGCTTTTGAAATACCACGCTGGCCGATATTTTGGGATTTCTCATTTGACATATGCTGATGATATCATGGCATTTTCATATGGTACTATTTGGAGCGTACAACTTTTATGGAAATTCATTTTTCATTATGGGAATGTTCCGGTTAGCTCATAAGTAATGCAAAAAATGTTATTATTACTTAAAACTCTTGCAGTGCGGTGGTGAAGGGGAGATATTTTTTTATCACGGTATTTGGAGAAGGGACTCTTCTTATTTGTTACTTAGGAACTCCTTGTTCATCGGTCCTAAAAAAATCTCTTATTTCCAAAATATTATTTCCAATTCCAACAAGAAACTCCAAGGTTGGGATTCGACTGCTCTTTCTTTCGGGAGTCGCCTTATTCTAATTAAAAGTGTCCTGTGTTCTTTACCGATCTACTTATTTCACATTCTTCAACCTCCGGGAACGGTTCTCCATCAGTTTGAAATTTTATGTGCGGGTGGGGTTCAAAACAAGGAGCTTCTAAGACACATTGGATTGCTTGGGAGAAAGTATGTTTGCCAGTGGTGGAAGGGGGGCTTGGTATCAGAAGGCTTAAAGATTCTGTAACGACATTTTCTATCAAACCGTGGCATTGTTTTCGGACAGGAGACTCTATATGGAGTAGGTATCTTAAGTTGCGATATTGGAAACCAGTCTTTCCTGATGTGGTTCAGTTGAAGCAGGTTGTTTCCCCTACATGGAGAAGAATGTTAAAAGTTTGAGATAGAGCAGAAAGTGGTATTGGTTGGCTGATCGGTTATGGTGATAAGAGTTTTTTGTTTGTTTTTGGCTTCCTGAAGAGCCTCTAGCTCATTCCAACACGGTCCAGGGGCTGCCCAATCGACCCGTAAGTTAGTTCATTTATGATGGGAGTTGGAATGTTGATCGCCTATTGCTAGTGGTCAGCCTAGAAATTGTGATTAACATTTTGAAGGTTTCCATTCACCCTATTGCCATCGATAGAGCTATTTGGAAATACTCTCCTAATGGTGTGTTTTCTTCTAAGTCTGCTTGGGAGTTGGTGCATTTGAAAAAAACTATTGTGGCGTGGTTTTATGGAAGCTGGTCCAAACTCTTGAGGGCCTCATGGCGTTGGTATTATCGTCGACTGATTGTGGATGATGTACTACAGTTGAGGAGTCTGGCCCTTGCTTCTTTCTATCATTGCTGCAGAAGACATGAATCTTTTGATCACCTATTTTTTCTCTGGTATAGTGGTTGAGTGGTTGCTGCGGTCTGGGCTTATTACTCAAACATCTTTGGAATATAAGTGCCGCAAAATGTTCATTGGCGTAAGAAGGGACATATTCGTGAAGTTATGCCTTTCCTCATCCTATGGTTTTTGTTAAGGCTAGAAACGACTTCAGACATCGTGGTGTTTCAGTGTCTGCAGCCCGTGTCATTAGGTTCTTGAACGGATATTTGGTAGAATTTTCTCAGGCTGGAGTTCTTAAAGCTCAACACTGGAAACATTCGGAGTATTTGTATAATTTATTTGGGATTAACTATTTTTATATTCGGACTTCTTCCATTAAGCTGGTGGTGCATTGGCTTCCACCTGCTGTTGGGGAATTTAAACTTTACACGAATGGAAGCTCAAAAGAGGATGGAGCTTCGGCTGTTGGGGGTATCATTCGAGACCATATGGGTACGTCGATCTTGGATTTTCATGAGAATATTGGTACTGGGACCAACACTAGAGCGGAGTTATATGCTATTTTTCGAGGGCTCAACATTTGTGTGGAGAAGAACTTTTCCCATTCCATGGTTGCCTTAAACATTATTAATGCAGATATCACGAGCTGGGATCTTTGTCCACTGCTGACTCAAATTCAGGACATTTTGCATAATCACCAGATTGTGAATCATATGTTTACAGGGAGGCAAATGCTGCTGCTGCTGATGAGTTAGCCAACTTGGGAATTCAACTTGGTTCGGCCATCATTCTCCCGGATCAGATTCAAGGCAGACTGAGGAGTATTTGCAGATTAGATAGATTTGATATTCCTTATATTAGAGTTTTTTCGAAAATTTTGTAGCTTGTATTTGGTTTCTTGAGAGGTGTTGGCCTATATTCCCCCTTTCTTGTATTTTCTTTTTTTATTTTGGAATAAACGGGTAGAGGTCCGCCTAACCTCCCGCCACAACAGGTGGCTTCGAGAAAAAAAAATATATGTCCAAATCAAAGTTATTGTAGCGACCTAACCCGGATCCACTACCTAATTAGAGTTAGAGCATATTTAAGCATGCATTTAAAATAAATCGCTGCGAAAGACTTAAATATAAGCAGACCGGCAGAATACAACCGGTTAAATAAGGCAATATACAACCCAATCAAATTACAAATAATCCTAAGGGTAAAGACCTACAACTAATCCTGCTGTCTTTACTGGTCGCTGGCTACTCCAAGCTCCTGGTGCTCAAACTTGCACCTATGCCTGCCCCGTCGAATGGGGTGTCCAGACATACAGAAAATACTGGACGTGAGCTCTAAGCTCAATACGAAAGCAATGATATATAAAATATATGCAACACATAAGTGTATTTAAAACGCGGGTAAAACAGTACTCAGAGGCGCCATGAATATACATGGCAATGTCAGATAGCAAGTCCGCGGTGCCACTGCTATATTCACCTATCAACTATAGCGTCTACTCCACCGTCATGGTCGCATCTAGCGATAGCAAAACCAGGGGCTGAGCGTCCCCAGACACGAATCCATTGGAAGTAACGCCTCACTGATGAAAATTTTCATGACTCACATCATACCAGATGCAGTCTACTGTAAAAACATGCATGTGCTAAAGCCGTAAAACATGTAAAAACACATAGCACATGCTCATGCAACACATATATCATATATCACGCTGGCCATCTCAGTCAGTACTTACGTACCTTACTACAGGCAGTTCCCAGCAGTCCCACTCTAGGTTCCAAGCCTATCATCAACTCTACAATGCAAATTACTCATGCATCATTTATTGAGCTCTAAAAGCCTTAACTAAGCTATTGCATACTCCTAAATAATTTAAAGAGATCATAGATATACATGCGTTCGTCGTCAGCCCACTGATGGCGACTATTCCGCAACTAGGGGCACACCCCTGCTGCAGCTCCATAGCCTCGAGCACGGCCCTGCTACACGAGCACTGCTCCGATACTATGTCAAACACTTTCTGACTAGGCTAAAATATATTTCACACTCCAACTCTAAAATAAGAGTACCCAAAGCCCTAAAATAGAGCCACGCAGGCGAAGGAGAGGATTTAGAATTGGTAAGAAATGAGGAGCTCGAACCCCATATTTATAGAACACGATCGAAACCTCTGTTGCAGCATTGGAGCTTCCGACAGCCCTTATCTTCCACGCGTCGTTCCCTCGTTGGCTGGCTGCGGATAGAGGAAATCGGAACCTCCGGTCTCGATCGGAGCTTCCGTTGTTCCTTACGTCATCGCTGACCTAATATTACCGGAGCTGCCGTTACACATCGGAGCTTCCGATTGTCACAACGGAG
The DNA here is from genome assembly GCF_033568475.1 of Henckelia pumila. Taxonomy (NCBI): domain Eukaryota; kingdom Viridiplantae; phylum Streptophyta; class Magnoliopsida; order Lamiales; family Gesneriaceae; genus Henckelia; species Henckelia pumila. The sequence continues at coordinate 156,585,723 of NC_133121.1, read as the reverse complement.
CTTCCGTTCTTGGTCACCCTTCGGGCCATTTTCGATCCTTTTGAGTCCATTTTCGAAGTCCGTTAATCCATCTGAAATTCTCTTAATTATGTATTAATAAGTCAAAACATGATCACACGATTAATTACTCATTAATCTTTAATTACGAATACGGGTCACTATAATTATACTCTCTCTACTATCTAATAGAATCCATTGTCATATCCAATTAAAAATTTAAATGAACATTTTATCTGTTTTTTCGACATTATACGGATTTTTATGTTTATCTTCCTCAATTTTTTTATTTAAGTATATTTTATTCATAATATGTACATATATCACTTGTGTCTCGAATGTAAGTACTTTATTTTAAAATATTCACGAGTTATATATATTATAATTTATATAATGTATTATACACACCGCGTGTGCAACATTAACTAGTTTTAATACTATAATAATAATAATAATAATAATAATAATAACAAAAAAAAACATGAAAAATAATAACAACATGCAACCTTTTAAATTTTTTGAATATTTTAAAAACGAACTATTGTAGCTCAAAATATTTTTAAAAATATTTTTTTACCTCCTCTAAACACGTTTTAGTACCTAATAGATAGTTTCAATATTTTTTGTCTCAATATTTTTTTATGTATTTAATAATAAAAATTAATCAATATTTTGTATATCCCGACTAAAACCAAGGATAACATTTTTAATATTAAATTATAACTTTCATTTTTTTATATGTAAAAAAGTATGAGTGAATTTTTAATGTAATAAAATTTTATCTGTTGGCATATAAAAAAATGCAAATTGAAATTTTTAGGGTAGACCCGAATTTTATCATATATATGGAAAATAAATATGAGGGTAATATTTTATAGTAGTTAATTAACACAAAAACTATGGTTAGATGAATAAGGGCACAAATGTTGAAATCAAAATTATAGTCTCCTTACCATCTAAATCCATTGCCATTTCCAATTAAAAATTCAAATGAACTGTTCACACACACACACACACACATATATATATATATATATATATATATATTATGTTGTACATCCATCACGTGTACTTCGATCATTAGTATTTTAAAAGATTCATGATTTATATTATAAACGCAACACGCGCATCATATCACTAATTAATATTAATGTTGATGTGTTAATTGTGTCCCATAACGATTGAATAAATATATTGAAAGTTTAATATATAAGTTTGAATAACTCTCCCTTTTGAATTAGATTTTGAGGTTGGATATTGAGTTATGTCCAAATTTAATTTTGTTAAGAATTAATAATAATCTAATAATAATAATAATAACTACACGCAAGTTAAGGGTCTATATTTCAACACATATGTATAAATATTATATAGTTGACATGACAAACAATGAGCTATTACATATCGTAATATAGGTTGAACTAAACCACTGGGAGGTCTAAATTTACAGCCTTTTAGATGGGGAAGAGGAGTTGAAAAGCCACTGTCGTTACAGCTTGCATTCCATTTATTGTGTTGCACAATTACTGCCCAACCAAATTCATCGTTGAGGCAACTCCATCGGTGATTCGGCAGAGACCGCAACGAGTTCAGTCCAAACGATCAGTAATATCTTACCCGTTCGCATTTCTATCTCCCAAACCAAAGGAATGAATCGTAGCCTCGGATATGGAGATGGGTCTGCAGGTTCAAATGTTCCAAGATTTTTTAAGATCATATCCGACCCTGGAACACACAGACTTGTAAGTTTCATGTCTTTTTGTAGGTGTGCAAATGTTCTTTTTTGTTTTTTTAGTTCTCGATGTCTAGATCTGTGTAATATCTGATATTCTTTTGAACTTGGCAAGCTTGGTGGAGAGTCGATATAATAATGTAGTTGGAGTTCAATGGATCATTTCTAGCTATTATGTGCTGAACTATGCTTGAGATTTGTTGGCAGAGACTCCCGATTGAATTTATTAGACGACACGGGCATAATCTGGCAGGCCGTGTCTCTGTCAAGGTTCCCAGTGGTCTAGTATGGAAGGTAGAGTTGATTCGCTCCGACGGGGAAACTTGGCTACACCGAGGATGGCAGCAATTTGAAGAGTACTATTCTATCAATGTCGGACACTTCTTGTTTTTCGAATATATCGGGAATTCTCAGTTTGAGGTTCACATATTCGACACCACTGCGACAGAGATAAATTATATTCATTATGATCATTCCATCCACAGAGGTTTGAATCAGGCGGCTGATGAAGCCGAGGGAATTGAATCAGACTCCGATGACTCTGTTGTTTTCTTGAAAGAAATTCTTACAGGCAAAGATGGAGATGATGCTCATGATGACAAAACTGTTGAAGAAGTAATTATACGTCCTTCGAGGATGCAACATACAAATAGTACTGTTAGGTCCAAATGCTTGGACATAAAAAGGGATGTCAACGACAGATCCGAAGCCTACACAAGAGCACTAGCTTTCATGTCTGAGAACCCAACCACAAAGCCGTTTTCCATAGTTGTGATGCAACCATCTTATGTGGACTCTAAATATCGGGCTTTGGTAACTAGTCATCAAATTAAAGATAACTTCCAAGTTACTGCTAGCTATTATTATATATAATAGTTACTCTTCATTAAACCTTGATTTTCTTTTCTTGTTTCACATTTATTAAGTGGTTTTGAGGTTTAGTCAGCTAGGCTTAAGTACTACTACATAATCTTAACAGATTTTAATTTACGTCCTTTGCAGAATATACCCAAACCCTTTGCCAGAGAAGTATTGTCTCGTAAAGTGAATAGCTTGATCCTCAGTGTTTCCGAAGGGAAGACATGGCTGATCAGATGTGTTTATAGCAATTATTTGAGAGGTTTACTCACTACTGGATGGCCAAAATTCGTCGATGACAATGAGCTTAAAGTAGGCGATGTTTGCGTGTTTGAGGTGGCCGAGAAGGCAATCAACATGACATGGAATGCTGTCATTTTTCGCAGTTAACAGAATATGAGAAGATTTCTTAGATTGGTTTTATGTAATGAAGGAGATAGAACTAATTATAATGCAAATTAACTATATCAATCTCTAAGTTTTTTGGTTTGCTTAAGCTTTTTATGATGCACAACCTTTTTTGCTTATTGTCATTTGATGACAAAATCACCAAATAACAAGATGATCATTGATAAGAGCGCTGTTAATTAACCGAATGCATATATACTATCAATTAAGGCTGTGATCTAGCAGTGAAAACAGATCACGTCCGAAAAATATTTGATTTATATTTGAAATCTTCGAATTCAAGCACAACTCTAAACACGTTCAAACATTTTTTCGAACCAAATAGGAGCCCAAATGATTTTATTATTAATATATTCGTTGATCGTGGCACAGACGATGTGTAATGTGTTCGGTAAAAGAAAAATAAAGAATGAATTTTTTTTTAAAAAAAATTAAAATGAAAGTTATTAATTTTTAAATTTGAAATAGTACAAGAGAAAAATAAAATATAAAAAATTCTATTATAATTCAGTAGGATCATATAGTTAGTTTGACAAGATGAAATGTGTTTTAAACAAATACAAAATTACACCATGACTCTATATAGTTAGTATATAGTTAGTACAGAGGTCAGAGAGTGTGTTCCTGTGTTACATATAGTAAAAGATAATATAATTATATATGAAATAAATATATTTTGAGCATTTATTTATTTTAGTAGTTTGCAAACATGTTCAAATATGTTGATTTGAACTCAAATAAATTTGAGCCTTGATTCCAACCAAAATGAAGCAAAAAAGTACTTAAATTTTTATTCTTTAAATGTGTCCTAAAAATTTTTCTTAATATTCCTTTGATTTTTTTTTTTAATTTTTGAGTCGATACAGTTCGTTTACATCACTAATCAGTTACCCCAATTATAACTAGTGTAGTTGAAGTTTTTTTTCCCCAAAAATATACATTCACACGTTCAGATTTAATGCATATAATTTTGTTTTTGAATTTTAATTTTTTGGAAAAAAATGATAATTGTATTTTATTTAGTATATCATTATTTAGCTATATTTTTATTTTGTATAATAGAATGTCTAAAATGTTCATATTTCATAATTATATAAAAAATAATATTATCTTATTAATTAAATGTTATATTTAATTTTATAAATAAATATCATAATTAAATCAAAATGTTGTGACCAACAATAGTTGTGCGAAATAAGGTCAGTGATAGATTAGAACACTTGTACAGATGACTTGACTGAAAATAAATTAAAAGAATACAAACAAATATTTATGAATGTTCGGATAATTCAACAATCATACGTCACTCCTTCTCCCTATCAGGAAGCTTTGCACTAGAAGGATTTGAGAATTACAAACACTTTGTAACACATCGATTGAGTTAGGACTTATGCACTGCGTCAAATGAAACTTCTAGTTAACTGCTCTTTCACAAATGACAATGAAAGTAACAATGAGTTTACATCTCAAGTGTAGCGACTTAACCTGGATCCACTACCTAATCAGAGTTTAAGTTTGCGCATGCATAATAAATTAAATTCAAGCGTAATAGCGGAAAATAATATACAACAAATCCAATCGGCTGAATACAATTTATGATAAGAACCGACACTACAAGAAAAACGGCCAAAGACAACGCTTTTTCCGCGTTGTTAATGTCCCCAAAAAAGCGTTGTCGTAGCCAGTGTTGTAAAAGACCACGCTCTAAATACGACAACGCTTTTTCTGCGTTGTCTTTGTCACAAAAAAACGTTGTCGTAGCCAGTGTTGGGAAAGGCCGCGGTCAAAGACAATGCTTAAAAAGCGTTGTCGTTTTGAGCAAAAACAACGCATAAAAAGCGTTGTTATATTGGAAAAAGACAACGCTTTTTAAGCGTTGTTTTTTTAGTAACGACAACGCTTTTTCCACCTACAACAACGTTTAAAAAGCGTTGTCTTTTCTCAAATAAAAAACAAAAAAAATAAAATTTAATTCACAAATATTCAATATTATCACTCAATATTAAAAAATTTTGAAAATTAAATCTAATATACAATATTTCAATATTATAAATCATTCAAATATAACAAAAATCATTCAAATATAACAAATAATCGAATTCTTCAGGTTCATCTCGGCCATGTCAAAGTTCTTGTCTTATCACTGCAAATGGTAGTTGTTGATCCCATAGTTTCACAAGCTGAAATCCTACGCACCTGTAGATCAATTTGTATCAGCAATTTCTTGAAGAATACAATATCAACACTGAACAAAGCCTGACAGAGAACCATAATTAATGACATACCAAGGTATAAACAACCTTTGTTTTCAAGTAAATTTAGATTCCAAATAGTGTCACCGTAAAAGATGTTTTGAGATCAACAAAGGTTATTAATTACTTTATTTCAAAAAATACACCTCATGTTAACTGGTTCACATTCATTCGCATGACACTAGTACATGAACAGGTAAAATCGAAACTGTGGCCTCACATTAACATAACCAATATTTCTTAATGTTTCTCAACTACTTTTTTACTAAATCTAAGCTTAATGTATCCACCTGAAAACCAGAAATGGATCTAACTTTTCTTTATTTTACCTATTATTATCTTGTTTCCAACTATATAGTCTATGCTCTATAGGAAGCAATCAACAAGTATGGATGGCAAACAATTAACTACATAACAAAATATTACCTTATATATCTTCTCACTGCCAGTATCAATAACACAGATAATTCCATTAAGTCCTCCAGCCACCAAAAATGGAGTTCCATCAATAGTACACGCCCAGCTTGCCGTATAAAAAGATTCATCTTTCACAATACACGGGACACCAAATTCTTTTTCAAAATATGTATTTTTCAAAATAAATTCAGCACATGCATCTTATAAAAAAACTGAATTTGCTGACTCGTAATTCCATTGGAAAGAAAATCTCTTACATTGTCATCGATTTAGGACTGAAGTACAGCAAGTGTATGATAAATGTCAACAAACTTGCTATTTTCTCTTATATTTGAGTCGTTAGAGAGTAGAGTCTTCCCTCTCAAGACTGCGGCAGTGGTACACATAACTTTTCCTATGACAAGAACTGCAAAAATAAAGGAGTCAACACATCAAATTAGAAAGTAAGGTAAAATTGGTCACATCCAAAATAAAATGAAAAGAAAATGTATCTCTAGTGTTAAACATAAATTTTACAAACTATTATATAGTAATATAGTTTTTGTTTTGCCGACATTATAGAGGAGATAGTATTTTCTAAGAAAGAGAGGTGTTAGATACCATAATTCTTGTCTACCATCTTGCACAGAGTTGGCATAAAGAGTGTTCATGTTGCATCATGCAAATTGGTCATTGACATAAACGTACAGTGGTGCCATGAACAATGTTAAGGAAACCATAGGGCAAACCAGCCTCCATGGACAATTCTGCAAGGATAATAGAAGCCCCTGAAAAAGTAAAAAAGGAAAATATTTGATCAATTATAAACAAAAAACATTCAAAATACTCTTATCTTAATTTAATATCGGAGATGTGACGTCTTGAAGTTGCGTATAGGCTGCGATCCCGCGACAGGAGCGCACCACCTACATATACCCTCATGCAGTAGCCTCTCGCCACCACCATGCATCACCTACATATACCCTCATGCAGTACCCTCATGCATCACCTGCATATACCCTCATGCAGTACCCTCATGCATCACCTAGACAGCCTACAAGCTACAATCTTACTTACCCACATATGCAGCTGTGCAAAACCCAGGTACATTGAACAAGACAACAACTTTCTTGTTGTCCACCTTAATCTGCAGCTTTTTCCACATTTCTGAAGCCCTGAATTTTACACCACCAGACATCTAAATTATTACATCTTGCTGCTGGTACAAATTAATTAAATACTCGATCGAGAGAAAAAGGATCAAATTAATCATCAGTACGTAGTTAATTCTTAATTAAGGTTAAATTTAATTATATTAATTTCTGGTAAGGGTGTGTATATATGTTCATGCATGGTAGTTACTTACCAGCTTTAGCAGGAAGGATGCGCCAGCTGCCATGGCCATGCTGAGCAATATAAGCCAGCAGCTTCTTGTCTTCTTCCCGAGTCCATGGCCCTTTCTTCAACTTCATCTTCAATCTTTCAGCTATATGCATCTTATAAGTGTTTTAGATTAATTTGTGGAATGGCTTTGATCGGTGAAGCGTGTATATATATATAATATACAAGGACTTTAATTATGAACAATTCTACCCCAACATTACTATAAATAGAGCTACTGCATGCATCCAGCCCCAACATTAATTATGAACAATTCTACCCCAACAATTATAGGCGTGTACATTTAAGGCAGTGTGTGTGTGTGTATATATATATATATATATATATATATATATATATATCTTAAACAGAACAAAAATTATACCTAAGAAGAACAGTGTTCCACATGAAATCCACATATTAGAATTGTCACTAGACATGACGAGGATACAAGGTATTGGAATTAAAAAACCTAAATAACTTCGGTTCAAATTCCAAATTCATTCTCTGTTTACTAAACGCCTTTATGGAAACAATATACCGGACAAAATTTGTCATCCAATATTAAATACTCACAGGGCAATGATGATTTTAACTTTCACTGTTTCGCAGAATTTGCTCCAATATTCATGCATATTCATAGTAAGATATTGGCATAGCTTTTAGTTTAACACATTTCATCGTTTGTTTTCTTATCATCGCGAAGTCGAAGAATTACTGTGATAACAAGACAATGGAGCTCATGAAGGAAACATCAGAGAAATATTCTGTTTCTACCCTAGTAGATCTCACAATTACAATTACCAATTCCTTACACTGGCATTTTAGCCTTTATATATCTTCAACATATGCCAAATATGATTCAAGAATTTCATGCTTCGATGAAATTAAGGAACAATCAATACCGTAAGTTGAAAAAATTAACATGAAAAAAAGCAGCAAAATCCTCAAGACTACTTACCGTAAGTTGAAAAAATTAGCTTTGGTGATTGACTTAAAATAGATCAGAAATTAACAAGAAGTGTTCTAGCGAGAAAAATTGTACTCACTGAAAATAAACACAAAATCATCTTCAAAACTTTAAACCAACTGCATCAAAACATGCAGAAGATTACTTAATTAACAAAACCAAAGCTAAAGACGCATACAAAAGCATGCTTCCAAGAATGTATTCCATTTTTATATGCATAAATAATAGACATAAACACTGAAAAATCAATTTCAAACAAAATATAAAACGAAAAACATCTTCAGTCTATATGAACATGAAGCCATGAGACGCTAAGTGAACATGAAACAATAACTAATAATCATATTAAATGTTGAAACAAATGGCAATGGATTCGGTTGGATACTTGATGGAATCCTTGATGAGCTCAAAAGCCCCTGCACATGAAGGTGCTATTTCAACTTACAATGGTTGAACAATCAAAATCTTAGAGAAACTTATCATTTCCCCTGGTTGATACTTAGGCTTCTGAAAAATAAAATGTATTGCTGTGTTTATTTCAAATTGCTATCGAAAATTTTGGTTGTTGTGAAGTAATGCTTGAATTTATTTCTTCATAGTTTTATACTCATCCCAGAAACTACCTTGAACTCGTTGCTTGATTTCTTTTAGGTTATATTTGGATTGAGGATTGGTTTGAAATCCACGTCTCAAATCCATTGTACACATGTTGCTCAAAATTAATGATTTGAAATAAAGATAGCAAGCACTACATCTTATTTTTCAGAAGCCTGAGTAATGAGTATCAACCAGGGGAAAAAATAAGTTTTTCTAAGATTTGGATTGTTTTATCATCATTGTAGTTGAAATAGCAACTTGGAGGGAACTTTGAACCTCTGTGCTTCTATTAACAAAAAAGACCATTAAAAATCATATTTGATGTGCTAAAGAATTTTAGCTTTACCTTAGTCTGCTATGTACTTGAGTAAGCTGATCACGCAGCATCCTCACCCGGTTTTGCATTTCCTAGCAGTAGCAGATCACCAGGAGAAGATTTTAAGGATGGCCCTTGATGTAGTAGGCTAAAAATTTCATAATTATAGATGATGCAAGGAAAACTGAGATGTACCTCGACTGACGGTGTACTGCAAAAATTGAAAAGGAAAATTAACACAGAGCAGATGAAAGTATAATTGATCATAAATTACAAAGAAGAGAAAATAAATATAGTTGACCAATATAATATAATATCCACCTTGCATCAAGAAACTCTTCTATATCAACATCCTGGTCGAGCTTCTTGAAATTTCTTTTCAATGTCTATCATTTAATGAATCCAAAGGCACAAAATTCAATTACTCTTTTTCGAAAGAGGAATAATTTAAGAAACAGGATTCATACATAAACATTGAACTTACTTCGAGACTCTCCAATCTCCTGTTCAAAGGCCATAAGATGGAAAAAAAGAAGAATAAGTTGCGTCCACAATGCTTCAACTTGACAGAAACAAAATCAAGTGTAACTATCACCGTGTACCTTTTAGCCCTTTCTTTTGGTATAAGTTGAGCATATTTTGAAATCATCTCATCAATGTTGCTGAAAGCGAAAACAAGTAGAGCTGGTATTTAGCACCAAATCGTCCATGTGAATTTTACTTGAACAAGAATACCGAAAGCTTGCATTTTAACTTCTACTTCAGAAACTTATTGGTTTATATGAACCCGTAGTCTTCAGTCATTGTCTAGCTTATAGAATCCAATAAGACACATTCAGCAATTTCCACTATTAATGTATGCTATTTATTCTCTTTCGTCACACAAGCAAGGGCCAGCGAGCAAAATAGTTCATCTCAACTGAATAAACTTTTCGATTTCATGCACAATTTCACTAAAAATTTATATTTGATAAAAGAAATTTCTTGGTAAACCATATGAGGAGATAGATACATGTACTACTAGCCTAACATGACAGCATTTACAATTCCACCAACCAAAAAATGCAAGATTAAAAAACAAAGATTCACGACTCAATCACATGGCACAATACAAACTAAACTAAATGCTCGAAATCTACCTGTGTGGTCCTCGAAAAATCGAAGGCTTTCCTGTAGGAGAAAACATAAGAAGGATAATATCAATGTCACATAACACTTAGATAGTTAATAAACCAACAGAGCAGAACAAAGTGAATCAACGCTTACATAGTCAAGAAGCCTGGATTGTTAATAAAATAAACACAAATTAGAGAATCTACAAGAGCTCAAGGCAAATAACCAATCTTACCCAGCGTCAAACCAACTGTGCAATCGGTAGTTTCCCGGCGGCTAATTTCAAAGAGAGTAACGCGGAGTAGGGGAGACGATCGAGTGAGCGAAGGGGAGAGACGATTAATTGATAGAAAATCTGGAAAACCAAGAAACGACCAGAAATGGCTCAAAGTCGCGAAGAACAAAAACCCACGCAGCTCCAGTCGCGAACAGGACGCCATGGTTTGAGCTTTGGCCCAAGATTCCTCAATATTTTGGTATTAAATTGAAGCAAAGTACGAAATCTTACCTTTTCTAGCTTCAGCCTGTATCTTTCCGGCCGTTAGGGCGGTAAATCGACGACATGGAAAGGCTGCTAGGGTTCGGGGAGAAAGCAGAAAGAAGAGGAAGAAATAGCGATTAAGGTTTTGTCAAATTGGAATCGAAAGAGAGAAAAAAAAGAAAGGGAGAAATCGCGATTAAGGGTTTGGGGATTTTGGGTTTTTTTTGTCAGACGTGAAGGGTAAGGGTAAGGGTAATATAATAGATGTATTTTAACTTTTATTATATTATTATTATTTAAAATTAAAAAATATTATCTACAAAAAGCGTTGTTGTACATAAAAAAAAAACGCTCATCTACAACGCTTTTTAAAAAGCGTTGTGGATGACGAAAAAAATGTTGTCTTTTACAAATTTTAAAAAATAAAGACAACGCTTTATCATAAAAGCGTTGTGTTTCCTTTTTTAACAACGCTTTTTGTAAAAAGCGTTGTCTTTCAACTGTTGTCGATGACCAATTTTGTTGTAGTGCGAGAATAATTCTGTTATACAACCAAATGAATTAGGGTATATCAAAATCCCTAACTACTGCACTCACTATGAAACCCTGGCAGTGGCCTCACTCCTGGTGCGAACTTTCTGGACTGTCAAGCCTCAGACCTGCCTCGCCACCAAGGTATCCAAGATACACAAACACAAGGGCGCGAGCAACTACGCTCAATACCGAAGCAAAGATATATAAAATATGTAGCACATAAATGACTTTAAAATCCTGGTAAAATAGTCTGCTCAGGGGCGCCAAATGAATACATAGTACCGTACAAGAGAATGATTCCGAGCTAGGGGTACTCGTATATTCCCCTATCACTGTAGCATCTACCCCGCCGTCATGGCATGTAAGGCCCGGAATTAATTAATATTAATTCAAATTTATTAATTTTAATCCGAGTATATTTAAACTCTAAGTATTTCCAAATTAAATATACTCGGATTAAAATTAATAAATTTGGATTAATATTAATTAATTCGGGGCCTTACATGGCATCTCCCAGTGATAGACAAAACATGGGGCTGAGCCTCCCCTCACCTGACTGGAATCCATAGGGAATCACCCTCGTATGGAAACTGTCACGACTCACCTCTCACGAGATGTTGTCCCATATATAAAAACATGCATGTGCTAAAAGCAGTAAAACATGGTAAACATATAGCACATACAATGCAACACATATATCATATATTATGCCGGCTATCTCGGTCAGTACTTACGTACCTCTATCACAGTAGGTCAATCCTAGTACACCGCTCTAGTTCCAAGCCTACAAGTCCACGCTACTGCGTCTACAATGCAGAATACCTATGCATCACTATTTAAGCTCTAAAAACCTTAACTAAGCTATTTCATACTCTTAAATATTTTTAGGAAGCCAAAGCTATACTTGCGTCCGTCGTCAGTCCTCTGCTGTCGAGTGCCTCACTACTAGGCCACTGCTCCGCTACGACTATTGGAACGCCTCCCCAAATCCGGGATAAGCCTAGAGGGCTATAAATTGCCTAAATAGACTAAGAAGCAAGAGGAAAGGAATTGATCTCGGTGCACCAAACGATCTCTCGGATCTTCCTTATATAGAGCTCGATCGAACCGTCTGATCTGCCCATCGGAGCGTCCGATCGCTGCATGCATGCCACGTTTCCTGCCAACACATTGGAGTGTCCGATCACCCCACCAGAGCATCCGATGTTAGATCATGACGTAAGAAATGATGTCATAGGCCCTAGCCAGATCGGAGCGTCCGTTCACTGATCGGACCATCCGATCGCACCGGAGCGTCCTTACCGGGGCTTCCAATCTGCCATAATCCAATTTTTCTTTAATTAATTATGATTATACTCATTAATCACTGTATTTTGGGTATGGGTTACTACACTCTTCCTCACTTAAGAAATTTTTTCCTCTAAATTTAAGTTCTAAGGAAAAACACTGTAAACCAAATTTTTTTTTTATTACAACTGAACAATACGAAGTACAAAATCAAAAAAACTATGGATGCTCGGCACGAATCCGGCGCTCCAGTTCCCAAGTCGCTTCATCTGTCCCTCTTCGCTGCAACTGCACCATAACCAAGGGTATGCGTTTGTTACGAAGCACCTTGCCCTTCCTGTGAAAAATCCTGAGAGGTCTCTCAACATACGACAGATCCTGAATGCTAGAAAAGATAAGGCGACAAGGCTAAACGATAGGCCACATCACCAATATTCTCAAGAATCTCAAATGGACATATGAATCTTGGTGAATTTCTCAAAAACACATGCTCTCCTAACTCAAAATGCAAAGGTCTGCGATGTGTATTAGCGTAACTTGCCTGTCGTTCCTAGGCAGCCTTAATCCTCCGTCGAATCAACTCCACTGCATCAGTCATCTGCTGAATTAACTGCAGACCCTCAACCTGATGCTCGCCAACCTCATCCCAAAACAAAGGTGTACGGCAACAACGTCCATATACAACGCCTCAAATGGTGCCATGCCAATACTGCGATGGTAGCTGTTATTATAAGCAAACTCCACCAACGCCAAATGGTCATGCCATGATGGACTGAAATCCATCACTGTCACTCGAAGCATATCCTCGAGTGTACGGATAGTCCTCTCACTCTGTCCGTAAGTCTCCAGGAGATAGGCTGTACTCAAACTCAAAATAGTACCAAGAGCACGCTGGAAACTACACCAAAAACTAGAGGTAAACCTCAAATATATTTCTCTCACAATGCTCAGTGGAATCCCATGTGGAAGAACAAATTCCTACATATACAGACGTGCCATACGATCGAAAGTAAAGTCCCGATTATACGGTAGAAAATGCACTGAATTCTACAATCGATCCACAACAACCCACACTGCATCACAATTCCTGGAAGACACGGGCAAGTGGGTGACAAAGTCCATCGTCACATGTTCTCACTTCCACTTAGGGATATCTAAGCTATGGATCACTGCCCCATGCCGTCAGAATTCTGCTTTGACCTGTTGACATACAAGACATCGAGAAACGAACTGATACACACTGTGCTTCATTCCTTTCCACCAGAATCTCGTACGTAGATCCTTGTACATTTTCATGCTGCCTGGATGAACATAGAACCTACTACGGTGAGCTTGCGATAAAATCTCCTCTCTCAGTGCAACATCATCAGGAACCACCACACGACCGGAAAGACACAACAGACCATCAGCTTGAGAATGAAAACCAGAAACTCTCCCCTTGAGCCAATTGAGCTAACTTCTGAGTCTTCGGATCGACAATATGTGCTTCTCTAATCCGAGTATACAAGGCTGGCTCGTAAAGCACCGAAGAAACGCGAACGTTCAACTGTTCCTTCTTGTGTCGAAAAGTGAATCCCAAGGAACAACATTTCTCCACCACTCGTGAAACTGAGCTGTTATGAAGAAAACTCACATACAACTTGCGACTAAGCGCATCGACAAACGATTTGAAGAGCCTGGATGGTTCTTGATTTTGCAATCATAGTCATTTAATAGATCCATCCATCGTCGCTGCCTCATGTTCAACTCAACCTGAGTGAACAGATACTTCAAGATCTTATGATCGGTGAAGATCTCAAATATCTCGTCGTACAAATAATGATGTCATATCTTCAAAGCAAAGACAATGGCTGCAAGTTTCAAATCATGTACGGGATATTTCTCCTCATGAGTCTTCAGTTGTCTGGAGTCATAGGCAATCACATGACCCCTCTGTGTCAACACGTAGCCTAATCCTTGCAGAGAAGTATCGGTGTATACTACAAAACCACCTGATCCATACGGTAAAGCTAATACTGGAGCTGTTGTCAAACGGCGACGCAACTCGGGAAAACTCTCTTCGCGCTCTGCAGACCAAACGAAAGAAACATCTTTCTTCGTCAACTGTGTCAAAGGCTTAGCGTCCGAGAAAAGTTCTCCACAAATCTACGATAGTATCCTGCCATCCCAAGAAAACTACGGATCTGTGACACTGTCGTCGGGCGTGACCAATTCAGAATAGAACCCGTCTTTCTAGGATCAACTGATACACCATCTCGAGAAATCACATGACTAAGGAAGACAACTCGGTCAATCCAAAAATCACACTTGCTGAGCTTAGCGTACAACTGTCTCTCCCTCAACACCTGAAATATAGTATGGAGATGAAAATAATGCTCATCCATATTGGGAGAATACACCAAGATATCATCGATGAACACCACCACTAACTTATCCAAGAAATCGTAGAAAACACTGTTCATAAAATCCATAAACAGCTGGAGCATTCATCAATCCAAACGGCATCACTAGAAACTCGTAGTGCCCATACCGCGTACGAAATGATGTCTTAGAGATGTCCTCATCTCTAACCCTCAACTGATGATACCCTGATCGCAAATCAATCTTCGAATAGACTGAACCACCCTGCAACTAAAGAAACAAATCATCAATCCGTGGAAGAGGATACTTATTCTTCACTGTCACCTGATTCAGCTGTCGATGGTCTATACATAAATGCATCGAACCATCCTTCTTCTTGACAAATAGCACTGGGGCTCCCCATGGTGAAACACTGGGTCGAATATAGCCCATATCAAGAAGATCCTGCAACTGCTTCTGCAATTCCCTCATCTCAGAAGAAGCTAATCAGCAAGGAGCTCTGGAAATCGGCGCTGTCACTGGCAACAACTCTATGCCAAACTCGATCTCCCGCACAGGAGGTAAACTTGAAATCTCGTCCGGAAACACATCTGGAAACTCGCAGACCACCGGTATCTCCTTAATTTCTGGTCCCTCCAAAGATGCATCAATGTCCTAGATAAGGTAGCCTTCCACGCCAGACTCTAAAGCACGTCGGGATTTCAGAGCAGAAACCACTGACATCGGGGGTCGCGCTCCCTCACCATAGAAATACCATGCCACTCTATCCTCGGGACGAAACTAGACGAACCTCTGGTAGCAATCACTACAGTGCTGTAGGTAGTCAGAAGGTCTATCCCAACGATACAGTCAAAGTCATACATGGCTAGGATAATCAGGTTAGCACTCAACTGATATCCCTCAAAATCCAAAATGCAACCCATCACTAGAAGCTTAGCTAAAACCTCCTAACCCATAGGTGTTGAAACTACTAGCAATACGTCTAAAGGAATATCGGGCAGTCTAAATCAACCATGCCGAAATGAATGAATGATACGCACCATTATCGATCAGAACACATGCAGGAAAACCATAGAGACTAAAGGTACCTGCAATCATGTGATCACTATCATCCTCTGCATGATCCTGGTTCAATGCAAAGACTTGCCCCTGGGTACGTGGTCACAAAGAAGAATGACCTCTGGAAGTAGTCTGAGAATGCTGCCGCAGTGACTGGTGGCGCGACTGCTGCAACTGCCACTGGAACTGCAGCTGCTGCTGAACAGTGGCCTGAGAACCACCACCACTCCCTGAACCGCTTGCTGATCCAATAAAGTTAGGGAAATCCCTCTTCATATGACTCATCCCTCCACAAATAAAACAGGCACCAGTCACACGAGCACACTTTCTTGGGAGATTCCTCCGCTTATACTACTGGCAACGATCCAACTTCTGGCTACCAAAATGATGCGCTCCGTTAGATCCTGAAGAATAAGAAGACGTGCCACCCTGTTTCTTAAAATACTGGGCTCGCAGACCCAAAGAACTAGTCGGTTTGGAAGAAAGCAAAGACCCGTTCCTCCGAATGATGTCCTCAGCTTGGCGACAACGGCTCACCAAGAACTAGTAGGTCATGTCACTCCCAACAGCCACGAGCTGATGAATCTCAGGGTTGAGACACTGAAGGAAGAGATCATATTTCGCCTCTGAACCGGCAGCAAGGTGTGGTCAGTAGGGTAGAAGATCGAAGAACTTCTGCTGGTACTCAGTAATGCTCATCGTACCCTGTCGCAAACTCAACAACACACTCGCCTTCTCCTGTCGAAGAGCCGGATGAAAATACAACTTCTAAAAAGCTGAACGGAACTCGGCCCAATTAGCCACTCCTCGAGCTGCTACAATCGGTGTAGAAATAGATCTCCACCACTTCTTGGCTTAACCCTCCAAGAGAAAACCAAGTGTTTCCATCTGTTGCTCCTCAGTGCAACGGTACTCCTGGAAGCAGTTCTCCATTCGCTCTATCCAATCCTCAGCAACCTCTAGAGTCTTGCCACTTGCCAATGGCTTAGGACTGATCAGCAGAAATATATGCATGCTAATCGTCTTCGTTCCTCGCGGTGCCCTCGACGGTGCCTATGATCGTCTCCATCGCCCTAGAGTCCACCTCCGCTGTCATGGCTCTCATCGTAGTCTCCCATCTGAAAAAAGATAATAAATATTATTCCAATCCGCTTTACTAATTCTCAAATGCATGCTCTGATACCAATAAATGTAGCGACCCAACCCAGATCCACTACCTAATCAGAGATTAAGTTTGCGCATGCATAATAAATTAAATTCAAGCCTAATAGTGGAAAATAATATACAACAAATCCAATCGGCAGAATATAACCGACGATAAGAACCTAGAATAATTCTTTTATACAACCAAATCGAATTAGGGTATCGAAATCCCTAACTACTGCACTCACTATGAAGCCCTGACAGTGGCCTCACTCCTGGTGCGAACTTCCTAGACCGTCAAGCCTCATACCTGCTTGCCTCCAAGGTATCAAAGATACACAAATACAGGGGCGTGAGTGACTACGCTCAATAATGAAGCAAAAATATATAAAATATATGCAGCACATAAATGACTTTAAAACCCTGGTAAAACAGTCTTCTTAGGTGCTCCAAATTAATACGCAGTACCGTGCCAGAGAGCGACTCCGCGGGGTACTTTGTAGTGCTTAGTCGTGTCGCGCCCAAATTAACCCAACTCAGATTAACTAAATAAACATGTAGGAGCGAGAGTAGGGATCGTTCCCACGAGGAAAGTGAAATTTATTTGTATTATTAAAAATACTGGAAATAAATAAAAGAGGATTTTAGATTTTTGAATTAACTACTATGCAAAAATTAAAATAAGAAAGATCAATAAATTAATGAGACTTGGTATCGGTCGACTACTCCTTTGAAATCATTCACTCGATCATCGATTCTCTAAAAATAATTAATTCTCATTGAATATTCACCATTGAAAATCTAATTTCTGTTCCACCTTAATCTTAGTTAATTAGACACCAGTGTTCTATATTAACCCTTACCAATAAATCAACCCAAATACCAGCGATCTAGATTTAAATCTAAGGTAGCATTCATATGAGTGAAATTGATGAATCTAGACAACACATGCACCAGCGGATGTATTTAGCCTAGTCAATTGTTGTTCCTACGATTTAACAAATTCAACAGCAGAAAATATTAATCGCAGTTGCTTCACAAATTAGATTATTCAAACAATTACGGATTTGAATTCTAATTTAGCAGTAGATTGTACGAAAGAATTATCAGGTGATCAATCTAATAATCAAACACACAAGCATGAAATAAATCAGAACAACTCTTGATACTCGATAAAAATCAAACATTGAAAATCAAAATCTCACAAAGTGAATAAAATCAAGAGTTTCGTCTTCCTTAACCAAGTACAAAAACTAAATGAATTAAAACTAAGAACAAGAAAGATAAAACCTAGTCGCCAGATGTTTCTTCTCTCTAGCCGTCTCCAATATCTGCGTTATGATCCGATCTGATGATTCCCTTTTGCGTCTAAAGATCCTATTTATATGGTCTTGAAAGCCCACAAAATAAAGCCCGCAAAATAAGATTTTTAAAATCCCGAAATTTTATTTTTTTTCCTGCGCCCGATATCTCGCTCGATCGGTAAAGATCGACCGATCGAGCGAGCATACTTTTCATCCACTTCTTTTTTCATTCTTCATACGACTGATCGATCGATAAAGTTTGACGGATCGAGCGAGCTCACTTTTTTTCCAGCGCGCAACGTTTTTGAAAATTTCATATCTCAATATCTAGACGTCGGATTGAGCTGAAATTTGGACAACAGCTTCAAAACATCTTGAACATTTTGAACAGTGGAGATCAAATTTGGATCTTTATAAAATTAAAAATGATTTTTTTATCATTGCTGCTCCGCAATTCATTCTCGCGCAATAGCTTTTCCATCTTTTCCTCTCAAATTCATCTACCTTTTGCTCATTCTTCTTCTTCTCCTAAATCCAACCAAAAACAATAATTAGGGACTATAAAATGAATTAAAGCAATGCAAATTCTCCTAATCATATCAATTTAACCCAAATAACCATAATAAATCATCACCACATCAAACTCCTCCATACTTAAACTTTGCTCGTCCTCCAGCAACACAAAAATATAAGCAAAGATGAATCATGAAAATTACAGCCTCAAAGATGTTCCCACATAAAAAACAAAATTATGAATACTATCGATTTTTCACAGTACACCATCAGTCAAGCATGAACGTGCGTGTGTGACATATTATTCCAGCTACATGCAACTTCAAAAGAAATAGTTTCAAGACTGTTCGTCGACCTATGACATATCAGTGTAAGTATCACAATCAAGTCTCCTTCCTCCCAACAATCCCTAAACAAAAACACGACTCTGTTGAGATATAATTACGCACCTTCGGATTTTGCACCCGATTTTTCTTAATCCCCAATAATTACCAGCAAACTTAGCTATAACTAAGATAGGATTCGAATTTCAATCCTCTCGTCTATAGCCCGGATGGAGCTACAATCCCATTGAACCCGCAAACTTATCATGGAAAAGTGAATAGAATTTCAAACACTTTCCAAGCCCGGATGGAATTGTTATTGATTTTCAAATAAATTTCATAAAAACAATTTAACAGGTGCGCTCAAGATCGTAATGCAATGTCATAAAACCATCTGAGGTTCAATAAGAAGAGAAGACTCAAACGCCTCTAAATCTTCAGTATGATTTGATTCGCACTCCCAATCCTGGTTCTCTAAGTCATCATCATCGAACCAAATTGGGTTGGTCACTGCTTGAGTATCTTGCATCATTTCCTGTTCTTGGTGTTCATGGACGATTGATCTCTTGATATTCTCTATGTGCTCCACAAGGTGACATTTAGAATTTTTTAGATCTTCTATAGCTTCCTCAGTTGATGCCACAAGCTTGCTCATAATGTCCTCTAGCGGATGTAAGACCAATTTAGAACAACTTTTCTCCTCCTTTTGAAGCTCGAATGGTTGGTCTGTAAAATCCGGGTGTGTAAGATCCCAATACCGGTAATAGTCAAATTCTGCCATATCATCCAATAGATGCATCAAACTATCATCATCTCCGCAAAATAATGAACTACCGGCTACGAAAGCTCCTTCAATTATCCATCTCCTTGTCACTGCATCCAAACCATTAAGAAAAAAGGTAAGGAGAGAACAATTAGAAAAATCATGAAACTGGAAGATGGTCGCTAAACCCTTGAATCTCTCCCATGCTGCGTAGAAAGTCTCTCCGTGTTGCTGGATAAAACTTGTGAATACTTGTCGATTTGACATCTCGAAGTATTATACCACAAAAATTCTTGCAAAAACAGAAAAAATAAATGGTGAAAAAATAAATAAAAACAAAAACACAAATAAATTAAATGCCTTCCCCGGCAACGGCGCCAAAATTTGGTAGCGCTTAGTCATGTCGCGTCCAAATTAACCCAACTCAGATTAACTAAATAAACATGTAGTAGCGAGAGTAGGGATCGTTTCCACAAGGAAAGTGAAATTTATTTGTGTTATTAAAAATACTGGAAATAAATAAAAGGGGATTTTAGATTTTTGAATTAACTACTATGCAAAAATTAAAATAAGAAAGATCAATAAATTAACGAGACTTGGTGTCGGTCGACTACACCCTTGAAATCATTCACTCGATCATCGATTCTCTAAAAATAATTAATTTTCATTGAATATTCACAATTGAAAATCTAATTCCTGTTCCACCTTAATCTTAGTTAATTAGACACTAGAGTTCTAGATTAACCCTTACCAATAAATCAACCCAAATACCAGCGATCTAGATTTAAATCTAAGGTAGCATTCATATGAGTGAAACTGATGAATCTAGACAACACATGCACCAGCGGATGTATTTAGCCTAGTCAATTGTTGTTCCTACGATTTAACAAATTCAACAACAGAAAATATTAGACGCAGTTGATTCACAAAGATGATTCAAACAATTACAGATTTGAATTCTAATTTAGCGGTAGATTGTACGAAAGAATTATCAGGTGATCAATCTAATAATCAAACACACAATCATGAAATAAACCAGAATAACTTTTTATACTCGACAAAAATCAAACATTGAAAATCAAAATCTCACAAAGTGAATAAAATCAAGGGTTTCGTCTTCCTTAACCAAGTACAAAAACTAAATGAATGATCGAAAATGGTTTCTAAGACTTCAAACATTTGGGACAGTTTGGAAGTTCCAAAGGGGATCGGAAGTTCCAAACGTGTTTGGAATCTAGCATTGCTGATCGGATGGTCCGAGTCGTTCGAAAGTTCCAAATAGGATTTTGGAAGTTCGGAAGCCAAGGTTGGTGTTTGGAATCTACGAGCAGTTCGGAAGCTCCGAAGTGAGATCTTTAGTTCCAAACTACTGTCGAAAGACGAGTTATCAAATCAGAGACACATTGTTGGTGGGGAACGATCGGAAGCACAATCAGAATCTCCGAAAGAGGATCGAAAGTTCCGATCGTCGCCTATATATATAGGGCCGAGAGCTCGATTTCATTTGCTCATTCCAACTTTTCCTATCTCGATTTATACTAGATTTTAGGGTCTTTTGAGCATCCTATTCAAGGGCCAGGAGGCATCAGAGAGCTACCGAGGTTGTAGCGGAGTTGTGCCCACGTTTTGAGGCTATCGCCATCAGTGGGCTAACGAAGGACGCATGTATAGCGCTAGACTTTGATTAGCTTTAGTGAGTAGCTGTTATTCTAGTTAAAAATTTCAATAAACGATTAGTGATATGATAATTATCTATTTATAGGCTTGGACTAGAGAGCCAGTATCACTAGGTTGCTTATACTGAGGTACGGACATACTATCCGAGATACCTTGATTGAGTATGCATGTTTTATGATTGTATGTTTTATGTGACATTATTTTATGCGCATTAATTATGTCACTGATATTATGTTGCATGCATTATCACGTTGAGCCTTTATCATTGATATAACCATTAGAGAGATCACTCAGACCTATTATATTGTGGATGGATACCATAGTTTTGGATCCGGACATGTCCACAGATTTATGGTATAGGAGTACCTCCTGATGCGACGGCCCAGTGTGATACATACCATGACGTTTTTGATTGAGCAGTATTCTACATAGGTTTTCTGGTACCTTCACTTGCATTTAGCATTCATAGCATGTGTATACTCATACTTTTGTACTGAGCGTTGTTAGCTCACGTTCTCGGTTTTAGTTCTGGAAACCCCATTCCACGGGGCAGGTCTTAGGTTGGACGGACCGGGTGGTAGAGGTTGTTGAGCTCTAGCATGGTGCATTTTACTGTAATATATTTCGATTGGGTTGTATAAAAATTGTGGTATTTGATTTGGACCGGTTGTATCTCGCCGGTGTTTTCTTAGTTGTAATATTTAAAGTTCTGCTGGATTATCTGATTATTGCAATTAAGTTACTTTGCATGCTTAAGCTTTGATTATCTAGTGATTATGGGACGGGTCACTACACTACGTCTCCCTTTGTTCCATGAAAGAAGGAATTCACTAGAAGACTTTGGTTTATATAATCCTTTGTATACAACCCACTCCAATCATAGGATTTATCCTTTGACTAGAACTAAACTCCTAGTTCTCAACACAAATTAAGACAACATTTCTGAACACTGAAAACATTAAGTGAAGTAATCAGCAGTTTGAATAAACCCTGAGATTCAAACATGCGAGCAACTCCTCTTCAAAAATCTTAGGTGAGTGGTTGAGAGTTGTGAGACATCGGTTCTAATCAGCTAATCTTGGATTAAACAATAATTAAGCATACAAGATCCAAGATTAAATAACAATAATTTTTTTAAAAATTTTTTAGGTGAACAGTGCCTCGCTCGATCGATAAAATTCAACCGATTGAGCGGGCAAAGTTCTACACTCTGCTGCCCGCCTCAAGACCAGCTCCGCCCGATCATTAAAACTCAACCGATCGAGCGGGAAATTTTTTGCAAAACATAAAAGAGGAAACAACTCTCTCGCTCGATCGGTCAAACTCTACCGATCGAGCGATGACAGCTCTGAACAATTTCCAGAAATAAACTCAAACCAAACTCAACTTCAATATCCATTCAAGACAAAACGAGGTACAAAATACATGCAACAACAGCATATAAACCTCAATACTCGCATAAACGATACAACATAATCAACAAGTTCGAGTTCTCAACATGCTTCAAAATATAAACTAAATTAACATGCAGTTCGATTTCTAAACCGAGTCTCACTTCTATTCCTTGATCTCGATGCTAACCAAGTCTTTGCTGACTCGATCCTGCCCCACCTGTTGCCAAGTACACATACAAAACAAAGCAACAGGCGGATAACTCGGGTGAGAAGGATTGATAGGCGTGTTTGTGTTGCATATTTTAATATCATTTCATTGTCGTTTTTGCATGCATTCATTTGTTTTAATTAAGTTTTAGTTTGTATTTCATGCATCGTGTCTACATTACATACTCCCATGTTTATTGTGTAGGAATAGCATTTTGTCAAATGAAGAGCAGTAAGCGAAGGGGCGCATCTGCCTGGAAAAGAAGAACATAAGAAAAGAACCAAGAGCTCTGCTGCTACGCAATGAGAGATGGAGAAGCACTGAAGTTTGAATTAAGAAGAAGAGCACCTTGTCACGGACTTAGCCCTTCTAAGATCACGTGCGGCCTTTGCTCCTTGACTACGCCCCTTACGAGTACTAGCAAAGCAGCCTTTGTTGCGCAAGTGTGTGTGTAAGTGTTTGAGTAAGAACACAAGAGAGCTTGGAGAATACTTTGTATTGATTTCCAACTTGGTGGTTTACAAATGAGGGCTATCACCCTTTTATATTTGAGCTCCCTACAATCTACATGGTTCTAGATTCTTTCATCTACACCAATCTAGAGTCTACTTTCTACAAGTTTCTATACAAGTCATTTATATACAAGTGTATTCTAGAGAGTTCTACATAAGCCTATATCTTGAGTATTGTAGAGACTTATAGAATATGCACAATCTCTACCTTGCACCATGCTCTAGAATCTTCCGAAATGCGCAAGATGGTGCCGGTTGTGACATTCTCCCCCACCTATTTGGCTGACGCCCTCGTCGCCTCAAATTGATGGAGTAGTTCTTTGAACTGCCACAAGTCATGTTTTGTTTCCCATGTGGCCTCGGACTCTGGAAATCCCTTCCATTTGATCAGATATTGAGTGCTAGGTTGCACTCCACGTCGCCTCTCAATGCGTTTGGCAAGCACCTCTTCAACATCTTTGTCAAAGGAAGTTGTTACTACAGGAGGTGCTCGGTGAGAATCGCCTCGGCTAGTGTCTTCCTCATCTGGATAATAAGGCTTTAACATGCTCACATGGAAGACCGGATGAATCTTCAATGTGTTGGGGAGGTCGAGACGATAGGATACCTTCCCAACCCTTGCAACTATCGTAAAGGGTCCTTCATACTTCCGGATTAGACCCTTGTGTACCCCTCGGAAGGCTTTGAATTGATGTGGCAAGAGCTTGATGAGTAATTCATCTCCGATGGAGTACTCTTGTTACCTTCTCTTTGCATCGGCCCATTTCTTCATGCGCCGTTGGGCCTTCTCTAAGTGTACTCGCGCCAAGTCCATGTGCTCGCTCCAAGACTTAGCCATCTTTGTCGCGGCAGGGCTTTGTCCCTTGCTAAAAGATATTTGCAATGTATGCGGAGTAGTCGGTTGTTGCCCCATGACTAGCTCGAATGGGCTCTTCCCAGTGGCCTCACTTTGTTGTAAGTTGTAAGAGAATTGTGCCACATCCATGAGCTTCGCCCAGTCTCGTTGGTTGGCACTCACAAAGTGCCTCAAGTATCATTCCAACAAGGCATTTACCCGTTCAGTTTGGCCATCAGTTTGCGGGTGAAAGCTTGTAGAGAAATGTAGCTCCGACCCAAGGAGTTTGAAGAGTTCCGTCCAGAGTCGGCCTGTGAATCGGGGGTCCCTGTCGCTTATGATGTGTCTTGGTAACCCCCAGTACTTGACTACATTCTTGAAGAATAGTCTTGGAGCTTCCTCGGCAGTGCAATCTTTTGGGCATGGAATGAATGTTCCATACTTAGTGAATCTATCGATCACCACCATGATCGAACCAAACCCATCGGACTTCGGCAAGGTGCTAATGAAGTCCATAGTAATAGATTCCCATGGACGCTATGCAATAGGTAGTGGCTCAAGTAGTCCCGCCGGTTGCTTTGTCACGACCTTGTCTTGTTGACAGACCAAGCATGTCTTGACATATAGTTCGACTTGGTCTCTTATTTGCGGCCAATAGTATGATGCTTCCAACAAGGCCCTTGTGCGTTTTTGCCCTGGATGGCCAGCCCATTTGGTGTCATGGCACTCGCGGATTAGATCTTTCCTCAGATCCCCCCACTTTGGCACATAGAGTCGACGTCCCTTCATATATAGAAGCCCATCTTCAAGCCAGAATTGCCGAGTCTTCCCTTGCTCGACAAGCTTGGCCAACTCCTTGGCCATGGGATCATGCTCCAATCCTTCTTTGATGTGTGCTGGAAGGTCACCTAAGGCAGCACTGATAGATGCCAACTCTGCTTTCCAACTTAGCACATCGGCAACTACATTGGCTTTGCCTGGCCGGTACTCAAGCACAAAGTCGAACTCGGCTAAGAAGTCTTGCCACCTAGCTTGCTTGGGGCTAAGCTTCTTCTGACTCTGAAAGTAGCTAGTGGCAATGTTATCGGTCTTGACGGAGATCCGAGACCCTAACAAATAATGTCGCCACACCCTTAGGCAGTGGATGATGGCGGTCATCTCCTTCTCTTGTACCGTGTATCGCCTCTCCGTCTCGTTGAGCTTTCGGCTTTCATAGGCTATGGGGTGCCCTTCTTGCATTAGAACTCCCCCAATAGCAAAATCAAAAGCATCTGAGTGCACTTCAAACTCTTTGCCAAAGTCTGGCAAAGCTAGGACAGGTTCCTTGCTTACCGCTGCCTTTAAGTCATCAAAGGCTTTGGCACATGCGTCCGACCATCTCCATGGCCGGTTCTTCTTAAGAAGATCCGTCAGCGGTGCCGCTCTAGCAGAATACCCTTTTATGAACCTGCGATAGTAATTAACTAGCCCAAGGAAAGAACGGAGTTCGGTTACCTTGGTTGGCGGTTCCCAATCCATGATGGCACGAACCTTGCTTCCGTCCATCTTGAGCTTCCCATGCTCAATAGTGTGCCCCAAGAATTGAACCGTCTCTTGCGCAAAAGAACACTTTTCTTTCTTCACATAGAGCTCATTCTCTCGTAAGACTTGGAACACTGTTTGGAGGTGTTGGGCATGCTCCTCCAATGTGTGGCTATAGATGACTATGTCATCCAAGTACACCACCATGAACTTGTCAAGATAAGGGTGGAAGATCTTGTTCATGAGTGTACAGAATGTTGTCGGGGCATTGGTTAGGCCAAATGGCATGACGAGCCACTCAAAAGATCCATATCGAGTGATGCATGTTGTCTTGGGCTCGTCCCCATTGGAAATTCGAACTTGATAGTACCCTTTTTGTAAATCCATCTTTGTGTAGTACTTGGCTTGACCAAGACGATCAAATAAATCAGCTATCAATGGGATGGGGTACTTGTTCTTTATTGTTACCTTGTTAAGCGCCCGGTAGTGTACACACTTCCTCAATGAGCCATCTTGCTTCTTTTGAAAAAGTACGGGAGCGCCATATGGTGCTTTAGATGGTCGGATACGTCCGGTATCCAGTAGCTCAGTGAGTTGTTTCCGAAGCTCCTCTAGCTCGGGCGGTGCCATGCGATAGGGTGCCATGGCGGGCGGCTTGGCACCGGGTTCCAACTCGATCTTATGGTCGACTTCTCTCCGTGGTGGCAACTCCTTAGGTAATTTTGCCGGCATCACGTCTTGGTTCTCATCCAGAACCTTCTTGATGTTAGTAGGAACTTCCTCTAACAAAGGAGTGTCAAGGCCATCACCCGAGTGTAACGTAGCCAAGAACGTGGGTTCGCCTTTATTCACTCCTTTGGCTACTTGCATAGCCGAAAATTGCTTCTTTGAACATGCCTCGGGTGGAGCACTTGTCGCTTATATCATGCATGGAGACCCTTTCTCCATTATACACATAGAGTCTAAGTAAGGCATCGGAATAGCACTTACCTTTCTCAAGAAGTCCATGCCCAGCACGAAGTTGAAATCGTCAAGGGGTGCCACTGAGAGGTCCACTCGACCGTGCCACGTACCCAAGGACAGCTCAACATCCTTAGCAACTCCATGTAGTCGTTGAGCGGATGCATTCACAGTCTTGATCCATCCTGCACCTTGAGTGACATGCAATCCCAAGCGTTTTGCTTCACTCTCAGTAATGAAGTTGTGGGTGGCTCCGGTGTCAATCATTGCCTTAGTAAGTTTTCCATTGATCTTTGCTTCCACGTACATGAGCCCCTTGCTTGATGTAGTGGTCAATGGCTTGGCTTTCAAAGCATTTAGGATTTGGACGGATCCCATGTGTTCGGCCTCCGCACCATTAGCTTCACCGCCTTCAAGTATGGCCGACAAAGAACCGAGCTTTGGGCAGTTACTCATTGCATGAGACCCTTTGCATACAAAAAAACCACCTTTAGGGACAAAAGCCTTTTTCTTGTCTTCATAGTCGTTACGTTTGTCTCCGGGCCTCTTGTCGCCGGTCTTAGCTTGGAAGTAGCTCTTCTTGAACTCCTTCTTTTCTCCCCCACCTTTGCCCGAGTTGCTTACATCTTTCTTTTTCTTGAAACCATCGTTGCTACGTTGGTACTCGGACAAAGATTCGGCGGCGGCAATAGTATCATCCAAGGTTTTGAGATCTCGTCGTTGTAGCTCTTGTTTGGCCCAATGTTGTAACCCATCGGTGAAGTGGAAGATGAGATCTTCTTCATCCATCTTTGGAATTTGAAGAACAAGAGTAGTGAATTCCTTGGCATATTCAGGGATTGTTGTGCGATGTTTTAGCTCCCTTAGCTTTTTACGAGCCTCATATACCACATTCTCAGGATAAAAGTGGCGCTTGAGTTCCTTCGAGAACTCTTCCCATGTATCGACTCGGCACAACCCCTTCTCTATGTCCGCATGCTTGCGACGCCACCACAACATTGCAGTATCAGTAAGATACAAAGTAGCGGTACGTACCTTGGTCGTCTCATCTTGTAATTTGAGACCTTCAAAGTAAACTTCCATTTTCCACAAGAAGTTCTCGACTTCCTTGGCATCCCTCTTTCCACCAAAGCTCATTGGCTTAGGCAACTCGATCTTAGGAGCTTTAACGGATTGGCTTCCTCCATCAATGGTAGCAACTCGTTTTCACAGCGTCACATCTTCGCGCATCCCCTCGATGCAAGCTTGGAGGGATTCCACCATCTCTTCAAGTCGAGCGATGCGATCGTCTCGTGCTACGATTGCTTCATGGAGCCCTTGAATATCCTCCTTCACTGAGTCAAGTTCCGACAAGACATGGCCCTCCAATGTCTCCAAAGTATGCTCGGACTTCTCAACTCGTTCGGATACTTCCGCCATAACTTGCTCCCAAGTTCCTTCCCCTCGAGTCTTGCTAGCATCCCGACGCTTCTTGCCTTGGTTAGGCGCGGTATCCCTTCCGCGATCTTCCGTCATACCAGATGAACCAGCATCTTGCCCTGCCATGATCACTTGCGATGAATTGAACCCAACCTGGCTTTGATACCACTTTTCACGGACTTAGCCCTTCTAAGATCACGTGCGGCCTTTGCTCCTTGACTACGCCCCTTGCGAGTACTAGCAAAGCAGCCTTTGTTGCGCAAGTGTGTGTGTAAGTGTTTGAGTAAGAACACAAGAGAGCTTGGAGAATACTTTGTATTGATTTCCAACTTGGTGGTTTACAAATGAGGGCTATCACCCTTTTATATTTGAGCTCCCTACAATCTACATGATTCTAGATTCTTCCATCTATACCAATCTAGAGTCTACTTTCTACAAGTTTCTATACAAGTCATTTATATACAAGTGTATTCTAGAGAGTTCTACATAAGCCTATATCTTGAGTATTGTAGAGACTTCTAGAATATGCACAATCTCTACCTTGCACCATGCTCTAGAATCTTCCGAAATGCGCAAGAAGGTGCCGGTTGTGACAACCTGCTCTATTGCATTGAAGTGAAGAGAAAATATTGAGCAAATGAAGAATGAAGATGAAGTGTTGTTTGCGCTTGATGGAGTGCAATTGCGCTTGGAGGATAATTGTTTGCACAAGAATTTGTGCAAACGCACTAATTGTTTGCACAAGAAGTTGTGCAAACGCACTACTTGTTTGCACAAGTCAAGCGCAGTTGAGGATTGAATGATGCGCATTAGCGCTTGGAAGTGCGCAAACCATGCACTGAAGAGCAAGGGAACCGCGCTACTTTAGCGCCAAAGAGCAGCGCAATCGCGCAAGGAAGAGATAAAGGGCGCTGTTGTGGTGTGCATCTGATGTCCCGCTCGATCGCGTTAGTTTGTAGGATCGAGCGCGATAATTTCTCTCACAAATCTGTATGCACACCACAACTCACTTGCAGTTAAATACAAGGAGTGAGTGAATCAAACTCAAGGCTCCATGAACAGGGATGCGAGCCAATCAATCAATATCAGATCAGGTGATCATCCGTAAATGGGTATGACATCATGCCCATCATCAAAACAAATCAAAATCAGTGCTGTCAGCGTGGCCTCACTCACGAGGAAATCTGCACGCACTCATCGAAAAAGAAATAAAGTCCCAAGGCATAATCTGATGTCAACAAAATAAAATCGAGATCACAATGGAATAGAATAAAAATACTTACCCAAATCACTAACCATGTCCAGAATTAGAATTCAAGTTCTAGAGAAATAAGAATTTCTGAAATTCATACTCGAAATATCAATCGATGCCAAATTGATTGAATCTTCAATGACCAATGTCATGAAAATCAAGGGATGCATGAACTATAAGAAGGATCCTAATATTTCAGAAATAATGGATAAAATGGCTCAGGTTACTGATTTTCCGCTATCCCAAAAGCACTTTTCCAATTCCTTTAAAAATCAACTAAGAATCAATCAATGCTGAACTCAACCCCTCTGACTGGTGCAATTCTGGATACATCCTCCGGGATGACATCAGGAAAGTTGCGTACAACGTCCACATCCTCAACAGAACTAGTAGACGGCTCTGCCACTGCAACCACTCTAGCAAGAAATCTCTGGAAACCCCTATGTAATAACTTCCTTGCACGTAGACAAGAGATGACGTGCGAAACGCTGCTGCTCTAGGCTATATAGAAGATAATTGGATCTCCAATCATAGGATTCAATGCCACAATCCTCTTCCAAAATTCAATCAAAGTTCAATTGACGGTCAGCCGGTCCATACCCAAAATTAGATCAAATCCTGACATCGACAACACAACTAGATCGGCTCTAACCACATGCCCCTGAAACTCCAACTCTAATCCACTGAGTACACTAGGGTTATAAAGAACCTCACAAGATGGTACGGTAATATCATACCCTATACTAGACACCTCGGGTATAATGCCTACCCGCTCAATGAACGACTGAGAGAAACAGGCAATGCGTAGCTCCAGAATCTAACAACGCAAACATAGCAATACCTATAATGCTAATTTTTTTCCCGTGATACGAGAAGTATCAGGGTCTGCCTCCTCAGACTGCATCACAAAAAAATGCCCCATGCTCTACCTCTACTTGGGACTGTTCTTTGAAATATGTCCCGACTCTTTGCAATGATAGCACTTTCCTGAGCCAACCAAACACTGTCCAGCATGAGGCCTCTAACAGTGCCTGCAGAAAAGTACCCCTCCAATGCTAGGGAAACTGCCCCCTGATGATGTTGTCTCTGCTGGCCCTGCGGCCTCAACTGCTGCTGCTGCGGTCTAGGAGAATCTGAGCCCTTAGACGAACCAAGATAAGACTTCTTTGTTGGTTGCTGCAAAGAATCTCCTCTACATGACTGTTGGAACTGCCTCTTTCTCTGAAATTCAGCCTGCATCTCCTTCCTCCCCTTCTCAGATCGGTACGCTTGATTCACCGCTGCCTTGTAAGTCGTCAAGTCCGCCATGAAAACATCATGCTTGATGTCGGACCTCAATCCATCAGTGAAATGTCTCAGCCTCTCGCTCTCCCTTGTATCAATCGTGGGCACGAAGTGACACCCCCGCTCGAGCTGCCTCACAAACTCAGTCACATTCCTGTCTCTCTATCGGAGACTCATGAAATCACTAATCAGCTGGCCTCGCACATCCTCCGTGAAGTACTTCTCAAATAAAGTTGTCTTGAAATCCCTCCACGTCATCCTAGCCAAGTCAATACCAGTCACTGCGCCCTCCCACCAGTGAGTTGCATCATGCTTTAGCATATATATTGCGCATCTAACTTGATCAGCATCCGGGATCCTCATGTCGTCAAATATCGTCTTCAATGCTCGAATCCACTCCTCAGCCACAAGTGGATCAGTGGTCCCCAAAACCTCCTTCGGTCCCTGTTTACGGAACCTCTCGGCGATGTTCTCCTCGTGCGTCCTCCTGGCTTCCTAGCCTGATACTCAAGTAATCTCGTGATACCAGCTTTCATGTACATGCTGGCCCTCTCAAAAGATGTGAGTGGTGGAGCTGCATGTGAAGGTGGAGGTGGACGTGGATCCTGATTACCTGCATCGCGAACTACGCTTCTCGGAGGCATACTACAATTCCAAACAATCTCTCACGCAACCGTATTGTATACCTAGGTATTTTAATTTAAAACCCTTATAACAAAAATTCATTGAAAATATAACTCATGGGTCTCATTCCTAAAACAGAATTAAAAGCATTTAAAACTCACAGACAGGAAGTGCGACTCCTGAACTCCATGCAGCAGGCTAGCTTACCCTCCAAGGACCTTGCTCTGATACCAAATGAAATGAACCTTACAAATTTTTTTAATATTGCATATATGCCCATACATATATGCATCTATACTTAAAATATATTTTCATAAAATTTAATACATAATAAAAATTGATTGCATGTCAAAAATTTAAATAATCGAACAGATTAAAATCCATGCAAACGACTAGAATCTCAAAAGTATGCAAATCAGTGAGAAATAGTAAACATGTGCGGAAAATAATTCAATACATAAAATATCTCATCATATACTAAATCAACTGAAACATGAGTTGTTGAAGGTCACGGGTGTGCTAGCTCACCACGGATGAACAGAGGTCTTCGCCGCCAGTCAGAACCACAACTTCCTGACTAACATCAAACTCACCTGCACACCATTTATATCTAATGAGCCTATAGGCTCAGCATGATCTACCATTTAATAGCAAATAATACATAATAAGATCGCATACAAGCACATATCATATAAAAATATCCTGAAGAATCTCATGCATGCATGATCATAAAAACATTTGCATAATATTGAGTCATTAACGAAAACATCATCATAATCTTGATCATAAACGTAATACGTAACATAAATACATAACATAATCATGGCATGACATAATCATAAAATCATTTTTCCTGTGCGGGTTATATAAGTGAAGTGCAACCATAAGCGATTGATCAATCTAAAAGCCAAAGTACGTGGTGGAGAGGTTCACCGAAACTTCGGGATTCCCTACGCCTCTATGTCGCCTACTTCAGACAACCTCTCGGATCCATAGACTCCTAAACGTGTGTAAAGGTCAACGGGCTCGGTATCCCGACCTCCAGTCCCGTATTTTCCACAAATAACATCAACTTCTCGAAAATATTTTCTTTTCATGCCCATGACTTAAAATATATGCATGAATCATGAGCTTAGAAATATCATTTTTTTTAAAATTCTGCCCGTAAATATATATTTAATTTATTTTCCATAAAAATCATACTTATATCAAAATATACATAAATTCATTAAATATGTATTTACGGACTATTTTATTTGTCACTGGCTGGTTCGAGTTGATGCCCTTTAACTAAAGCCCATAAACTTAGACTGGATCATTAACACTTATCATGGTCCAAAAATAATTAGACTAGCCCAATCACACTTAAATTCACCCAATTAGACTTAGATTGGCTCAATAGTACTTAGCCCAACTTAGAACTTAACATAACCAAATAAATTAAACAACTTAGCCCATTAAAAAATTTAGTCCAATTAATAAATTAAGCCCCAATAAATATCTTAAGCTCAATAAGCTTGGCCCAATAGATTTGGCCCAACAACTTGGCCCAACTAATAAATTTGGCCCAATAAATAAACTTGGTCCAATAAACAAACTTGGTCCAATAAACAAACTCGGCCCAATATAAAAAATTGGCCCAATAAACAAACTTGGCCCAATAAAATAAACTTGGCTCAATAAAATAAACTTGATCCAATAAACAAACTTGGCCCAATAAAATAAACTTGGCCCAATAAAATAAACTTGGACTCCTTAATAAATTACCCAGCTCGAAATAAAATAACCCGGACCCAAACCCACAACGTATGTCCCTAATACACTTGACCGGACCCGAACTATCCAATTGCCCAAGCCCTGTCCCAGCTGCTCGCTAAGTAGACCACCCTTACAATCATCCAGCTCTTCACCTAGCCAACACTAGCTCAAGCCATCTTAAACCAAGATCCAAAGGGACCTATCCCAGCCACCAAACTAGTGACCAGCAGCTAAGACCCAACCATGGCAGAAAAATCATCCAAAATCAAGCCACAATAAATTAAAATATGAATGATGCATGAACTTAAAACGTGAGCTACCATATTCACATACAAGTGCAAAAACACGATTTTAATCATCCAAGCACAGAGAATATACTGATCTAAATGAGTGAGCAAGAAAGGGTATAACATGTCTTTGGGTTTAAAACGCACGAAAAACTTATACGGTTGCGTAGATCGGGAATCTCATAACTTTCCAATTCTGGAAAGCTCAAATCCCTAAACTTCTGATTTTTTCCTCTAAATATTCTCATCTGGCTTCCGATCTACGAAAAAATCACATAATCATCAAAATTCAAACCAAGTCAAACTTTGACCGATAATCGCAAACTTTATTGCATTCTCACCGCTTCATGGTTTCGAATATCGAATGAAAACTTGGATATTTAGATCTATCTCATCGAGACGATAAAAAATGGTTAACATGTCGACGGTCGCCGGAAAATCGAGGAAGACGGCGGCGACAACGATGAGCAAAACGTCACCAAACTTTACGAAATTTGGCAAGCTTTTAGAGCTCGATGAGACGATTCTAATGCACTATGCCACAACCAAAATGGACCAACGATACGACGTAGATCGGAGAAAAACATCCCGATGGCGGCGATACATCAAACTCCGATCTATGCCTGAAAATGCTCCGAATAATGAAATCTTGAGGTGTGAAAATGTTCTACACACATCCTAGAACTTTTTAACAACTCAAAAACAACAAGAATCGACCTCAAATCCATCTATTTTGCACGAGGAAGATGATGAACAATGACCATCGCATTTTGGCTTCAAACTCGGTGCTCCGGTCACCAAAACTTACGATTTTTGATATGGTTGTGACCGCCTCGACAAGAGATACAAGATGGAAGGGTCAATCAACGACAATGGTGGCTCACGGCGGCCGATGATCGGGAGGGACGATTTAGGGGTTAGGGTTTAGTGTGTGTGTTTTGGCGTTTTGTGTGTGAGAGAGGGTACCACTTACTAAATACAGAAAGTTGGTCCTAAGGTGACCTGGTTAAATCCATTTCAATGTTATTGTGTTATTTTACTCCAATAATTTATTGAGTCAATTTTAGACTCTGACCAATCAACCAAAACTTTGATTAGTCACCTTGATCAAATACTTTTCCAAATTAAATTATCTGATATAAATAATTATTTTTATTTCAATATCTAAATAATTATTTCAAAATGTCAATATTACCAGATATCCAAAAATATTCAAACTCGTTGACTTATTGACACGTGTATTTTATGAATACACTCTATAACTTATTTGACATTAATAATTATTTTATCAACTCAATAATTATTTTTAATTTCCAATTAATTCGGTAATTAATTTTTGGAGCATTACAACGTGAATCAAGTAAAATATGCATAGCACAAATAAAATGTGTAAACTTCATGGACATGCTTGACTTAAGGTTCTCGGACAGCCTGTCATGCAATATTCTCGCTTCCTCGACTACTCAGCCTTATGACCATCATTTAAATCATTAACTTCTTCATTTTCATCTTCATCATATAAGCATAGTGAGTCTAAATACTAAACAAGTATATTAATATATATAACAAGTACATAATAAAATCATAAGATATGCATAGGACATGATCATATCAAAAAGTATAACATGATTTCTTTTGGGAGATGAATTACATGAAAATGTGGAAACCACCATTAAGAGCACATTCATTGGCCTCATGATCATGTAAATAGTTGCATAACCTAAGTATATCATTTGGTACAACTGAAGCCAATATGCGTACTGTCTCATATTAACCGAAGTCAATATGCACATCTTTTGTTCTTTGTTTGGAAAACCCCTCTCCGGAGCTCATCCCGAGGCACCAGTCCCTTATTGTCACCACAATTAAACATAAACATCAAAATAACTTATCATTCTTCTTACTTTCATTTTCAAAAAAACATTCATAAATGAAAATCGTTCATTTCAAACTCATTCATTGTTCTCATAAAAAATTTCATGCTTGGAAAACATTTATGCTATTTAGAAAGAAAATAGACACGTCCTTTAACTTTTCGTAAAATATCATGCTTACATATGTAAAATAAAGTTTTTGATTTGAAATTCTTAGACCATCATGCATTACATATAGTTAGCGATTCACGTAAATAGTTCTCCTCTTTCTCGATGACTTTTCATGTTTCATGCACACAACACTCGAACCCTTTACATGCATGTTATAGGACATAACTTTAACCAAAAAGACGTGGAAACATCTATCATACGCACGCGTGGGGGAATGCTCGCGTGCCCCTTCGCGTGGTCTAAGTCTACATGGGCTGGGGAACCCACACAGGGTGCACGGTTGCTGAAATGTAGAAAATAGTGGGAAAAATTTGTCTGCTTTAGGTTTGGATTCTAATTCTTAAGCAGAGAAGCCTACATGCGGAAGACTTACCCATAAATCTTAAAATATAACTTTTTAAAATAATTTTCTCTCTAAACTTTAAAATTAAATAGCATACATAAATTTTTGAATAAAAAACTGCATACTGAACATACACTTCTTAAAAATTCTTAAATCTCGCTCGTGGACTAGTCTCGATTCCCTTCATCATCGGAATTAACTCATTGCTGAAAAACATCAAAGCTAACTTTTAAGAATTTAAACATTTAGAACAATACTTTTAAGCTCTCACAAAACAAGTTGTTAGTCGTTAGAGCACCCGAAGCTCTTATAATTGAACGTATCAAAGAAGCGTGCGGTTATCACAGATAATGATTGTTCAACGCTGTCTACAATCCTCTGACGAAGTAGTTCATGCTTTGGTTACACATGCTCTTATACTAATATTGGCGTTGATTATTTTTATTCGCTTCCAAATTTCCAATATATTTAAGGGAGTGTTTGCAATCGCTAAAAAAAAGTGATTGTTAGTTTTTGGCTTAAAAAAATCATTTTTGTGTGTTTCTTAAACCTAAATTATGTGTTAGCTTATGCTTAACTTAATTGAAATACAAAAGCTAGTCATGTGGTGA
Organism: Henckelia pumila; assembly: GCF_033568475.1. NCBI lineage: Eukaryota > Viridiplantae > Streptophyta > Magnoliopsida > Lamiales > Gesneriaceae > Henckelia > Henckelia pumila. The sequence continues at coordinate 156,549,206 of NC_133121.1, read as the reverse complement.
TTATGATTTTACAAAAGTGATTCTAATAAGAAGATTATTGTTAAAATCATTCTAATCACTTATTTATCAAACACTACCAAAACTTTGATTTTTAGATTTTCACATTTGTTTCCAAACACTACCAACTTTTGATTTTTCTTAACTTTTTTATAATCTATAAATTAATCAATCCTACAAAATCACAATCTATTGCAATCACTCCCTAAATATAAATGTACGCAATGATTCCTAGTGAATGAATTATATTTTCAAAAAAATTATAAAAAAATACCTATAAATATATTCTTTTTAACTTTTTATTTAATACTGACCGAGTCACGTCGCCCGATTTGATACGTCTACAAAATATGTTGTGTCTGCGTACACAATTCACGACCAAGAAACATGGCTAAAAAATAATGAGACAGCAGGTTTTCCTAAAGAATCAAATACCAATAGGTCCTTTTCTTCTGTCAACGGTTGAAATAATTTATAAATAAATAAATGTCCAGATATTTTCTTCCGATAGACGATAGCAATAAAATATGCGCAACGTGAAACGTGCTTTCCCTTACACGTTCAACTAATCATCAATAAACTTATAGACAATAAATAAATAGTCAGCATTCGTCGCACGCGATGCATGCATATACATAATTTTTTTTTATAATAATTAATTGTTGTGTGATTTTTAAAACTCGCATGATAAATTAGATATTCAAAAGTTTTAAAAATGATAACTATTTAATCTTAAAAATTTAAAATACAAACAATAATAGCGAGTGTCATTTTGATAAATAAGATAATCTAACTGCTAAAAAAAGATGTGACCATATAAATTGACTAATTTATTGTCTAATAATTTTGATTTTGTTAGGAATTAAGTTATGATATATTCGTAATTTCATCTCAAATTTTATTAATTAATTGAAAGTTAGTTAATTCAAGGGTGTCTACTATAATAATAAATATAATATATATAGATAAATATGAGACATATAAATAAATAATTGATGGAAAAATAATAAAATTATGTCCTGATTTGATTTCCTGTGACCTCATCATTTTAATTTTCATCTTATCCTAAAATTATCACGTTTAGGAAAACAGATTATTCATCACCGATAAAAAAAATTATTTGATCTTGGTTTACATATATTTAATTTAATTCATAAAATAAGTTTTTAATATATTTGTTGAAACGGGGCGTACCCCTCTGCATTTTCAAGGCCATGATTGGCCAATTTTCATGTGAAACCCACAATTTTCATGTAGGTACCATATGAAAGTTGTATGTTGTTTAATTATGACCCTGAAATCTGCAGTGGAGGTACTGTAGGTTCGAATTTCCTGTGAAACGGTCCAAGCTTTAGATTCACATATTTTAATTCACCAATCATTAATCAACACACGATGACGTTCATTCCAAAAATTAATGAAGGGAAATAGGAATTCGTTGAAAAATGCATGTTTTATTTTTACCTTTTTTGTCGTGTTAAGAAAAGTTGTAATGATCAGTAACTCTTAAATTTAACTTTAATTCAAATACATATATATGCACACAAAAACACGTACATATTTGTACTTGTGACACATGAAGATAAATTTTAAAAGCCGGTGTATGATCCGTAATATGGGTGGTTATGTAAAGTCCAATAGTCCACTAATTCACTCAAGAGAGTTTTTTTAAATGATTTTTATAGATTTATGTATTTTATTTATGAGATTTAAAAGTTATGATATAAATATGATTGATGTTTTAATGTTGCAAGTTAGTTTAAAATTTAAAGGTTTGAGATTAATTCTGAATTGAGGGACGAAACTAACCTTCGAACGAGGTTAAGAATATATTTTATTTTCAGTTTAATTTTTGGTGTAATTTTTGTTTTAAAAAGCATGTTTAGTAGTAATTTTTAGCTGAAGGGAGGAAAATTTTTAATGTTTGTGTTTGCAACTAATGAGTCGATTTCCAAACCCATCCCTTACAAACTGAGTGAGCGTTCAGTTTTTCTTCTTTATTTTCTTTCATGCCGCCTACGCTCCTTCTTCTCCCTTCCCCTTCCACGTTCAAAAGTTTGCACCAAAAGGCTAGGAAGAAACTCCCGTTGTCCGTTGTTCAAGACTAGATCGCTATCGAAGTCCAGATTATACCCAATCCATGACGATCATGAAAGTTTTAAACGCTTTTGAAATCATCATTCGAGGATATATGTATTTTGATATGAAAAAATTGCATTTTGATGTGTATGTAATGTATATTGCATTGATTTGAAGAGATTTTGAAGATAATGATGTAGAATTATGAAACGTGAATCGTTCTTGATGTTTTGGGTAAACATTTCGGAGATTTGATGAGTAAAGATGTGTGAAACTTATATTTTTGGTGAGTGTATTCTTGAATATAAAGTTTTGATACAAATATTTTGAAGATGGTTGTTTTTGGATGAATATTTTTCTAGATTTTGAAGTTTTTCATGTGTATGATCAAAACTTTCAATTGGTGAGTAAATATATTTGAATCGGAATCTAAAAGAACCGAAAAATGGTCCAAAATCACGAAATTTTACGTTTTTTTTAGCAGGAAGGTGCTGAGGTACCAACGGTGGCACTTAGGGCCCTGGCGCATAGACGCCATCCAAGGGCGCCTAGGCACTGCTTGGGCGTGGCTTTAGCACCCAGGAGCCCTCCGGGGCGGCACCTCCACGCTAGGGGTCGCTCTGAAACATTTTTTAAACGTCTTTTACTATACTAAATCTATTTTTAAGGTCTTCTAAGGTGTTTGACCCATTTATAAGATATTTTCATGGAAATATTTTCAAGTTTTAAAGTTATAATGGAAAGAACAATTCACGAGGATTGATGTAGCTATGTAGTGCATCTATATGTACCTTATTCTTCACGAAAGTTATGTTCACTGTGTGTGAGACCTCGGTTCTAAACATCTAATCTCGGATTAAATAGTAATTAAGCATACAAGATCCAAGATTAAAAGCAATAGAAGGATAAGAAATTTTTTATTTTTTCTTTGAAAGAGCATGCCCGGACTTCGTGCACACATCTGTGCACGGGTCCGTGCATTTAACCAAGGCACACACGGACCCCGCACCACCTCCGTGTCCGGGTCCGTGCTTAAACATTACACTAAAAACCTGAGTTTCTGTCCAGCTACACGGACCCTCACCCGAAGGTGGCACGGGGTCCGTGCACTTGAACAAAGGAAAACTCCAAGCTTGCGAGGGGACACAGACCCTTGCACGGACGTGGCACGGGGTACGTGCCCTGCTGCACCAGAAAAGGAAAAAGGCATGACAGATACAAAAACCATTCTAACACAATCCATTTCTTCAATTTCACAATGCTACAAACTCAATAAAACATGCATAAAAAGCACAAGGTAGGTCCATAGTTGTACATTATTCAAAACAGTAGAACATGAATCGGTTCTAGATTACAATCTGAATACAAACGAGTTCGAATACAATCTAAGTTCGATTACATATTTGACTTCTAAAACACCAATTCCTCACTCTATCTTCACATCCCAACTATCCATGCGATCTCTGACGCGGTCCTGCCCCACCTGATGCCAAACAAACATACAAAGACAAGACAACAGCCGGATAATCCGATGAAAATAGCATTCCCAGAATAAGAGACAAACATGCTATATCAAATAACAACTTCAAGTACTTGATGTGAAACAACTTTCACATAATCAAAAGAAAGTGAAATGAATGCATGACTTCAAAATCTCTAGATTATCTACTCTGATAATCAAAATGCATCTCGTCTCTTCTTTCTTCGGTTGGAATCCCAAGGATAAAGTATCACAACGATCACACCAAACTCTCCTTTCGAGATGGATGATGTATACTACAATCCTCTAGACTCCAAAGCATTATAGAGAGATCAATATGCAATTGTAGTAATTCACCTAAAAAGCCACTCAACTATAATCCCCAGAACGTCTAATTCAAAATGAAAACAATCATTTGGCTCAATATGAATGCATATGAATTCTAATACATTCAATCAAAACTAAAATAGTTCACATAAACATGCAACTATGTGATTTCTCCGGAACACTCGAATAAAGTCGGATTCGAGTTATTCATTCCATAAAATTCTAAGTCGTTTTATACCTATTCTCAATACTTCGATTCTCCAAAACCTGGAAAACAACAACGATTCCTCAATCAAACTTCCTCAATCGATAATAAGAAATCGATACTATACCGGCTACAATCTTCAAAGCGATTCAACTCCTACAACCTCGAAACTCAACGGCCTTCAAATGAATCTGTAAAGAAATAATAAAGGCTCGAGATCAATATCGACATTTCAACTCGACTGAAAACGGCTCAATTCAATTCAAACCAAACTATAGCCCAAAACTCAAACCGGTGGCATAACGTCTCTGATTAAACCGAAATCGCAGACAGCAGAAAGTCGATCCAATAACTCAATAACTATCTCAAAAACAACAAACACAACTCAACAAATCAAATTTCAAAATCCTCATTTTCGAAATTCACTTCAAAAATCATAAAAAAATCAGAACGACGCTCTAATTCAAAACCGACTAAGAATAAACAATCAGAACTCTGTCAAGAACCACATAACCGAAACTCAATCGATTCTAACAAAATCCGAAAATAGAAGTCTAGCTGATCGTAGAAAAACTTACGATAGAACGAAGCTCTCGCTGCAGTGATCGCTAATCTGCCTTCAGAAATAAATTCTAACGAACAGATCGAGCTCGGGAAGAAATCTGAAAGCTCGAAGAACTTGGGAGGCGCTTCAATGGAGTATTAGGCGTGATGGGGAGAGATGGAGTGAAGAAGATGAGTCAAATCTTGCTTAAATATCTTAAAAATCCCAAATTTGCATTTTAGTCCCTGAAAAATCTGAAATTTACAAAAAGGACCCTGATCAAAATCAAGTCGGCTCTTGAACTCTGTAATCTCCGATTATCTCAAATAAAGTCAATTAAGATAAATTTTGGGCGTTACAATTCTCCCCCTCTAAGAAAAGATTTCGTCCTCGAAATCAATAAGAGTCAATCACATAAGACGAGATGGAAACAAAAGACTGACATAAGAATTCACTCCTCATAAATAAGTCCAGAAATTCTGCTCGGTTGATTCAGTAATACTCCGTCCATCTATCGAAGTCGTCTCATACTCGTCAGAAAATCCTTCTATACTCAGTCACAAATCGAATCATCTCTGGTTCCAACTCATGTGACAGAGAAAATTATTTCAAATTAACGGGAATCTTCCTCTCTTCTCGTACAACTCTTGAAAAGTTCCCTCAATAAATCATCAAATAGATGTCGTTGTACGAAGTCTCCACAAGAATCAAGGATTCTGTCAACTAGTGCTAAGTCGAGCACTACAACTCATGGCATCTTCTCTAACGTTTGTCTCGTCTGATCTACTTGTCCGTCGTTCTGTGGATATATAAATAAAATACGTTGTAATCAAACAAAAAATGTCTCCTCGAGGTCTATGCCGAAAGAACGAGCACATCGAGGATATCTGTCTAAAATGTCAAACTTCGGCAAATCATACAATCTGACAAAATTTCTGACAGAAAATCTAACATCTGATCATGTCTGAGGGTCATTCTGTAGGGAAAACACGGCAGATTCATCAATCGGTCAATCATAAAAGATAGTAGATAAAATAAGAACAAATCCTTTGACTTCTAAGATTAGAAAAGATCGCGAAAATCTTTTCATAAGGAAACGATGCCAAATCTTCCAATCAATAAGATCACTGCGAACTCAAGTTCAGAGCCAGACCTTGAGTCTCGAGCGTCTTCAGCTGCCTCGATGACTAGACTAGAGTGTGATACTTCTGAATAAGAGTATATCCATAATATCGATAAGAAGAAATATCGAGCACTGAAAGATCATACTTACCAAATTCAAGAATACTGAAGTGCTGATCAACAAAATTCCATCACCAGATCATACAATAGAGGAAATTTTAACTCTATCCAATCATGATTTAGACATCGAAGAATAGCATACAACTGTTCGGAACCCAAAACCTGAAATTCGATTCTCAAAGCTCTGAATGATCTGTATAATTCTCATTCCAAAAATACAAGAATCATCGATAAGAACTCCTAGCTTCAACTAATACTACTGAAAGATCCGGTTAATAGAGGAATTAACAACTCTACAGGAGTATTAGTCAATTCGAACGACTCAACAAAAGTTTAGAGACACGATAAACATTAAACAGATTCTTCAATAAGAAGTCAAGAGACTCACCAGTATCTATCAGTCCAAAAAGAGCAGAAAAACCCAAATCGAACGTTACCTGATATGTCATTATCGGGTGCAGCCTGAGTCTGATCCTCGGTCAGAGCATAAACTCGTGCCTGCTGTCTGGGAGGTTGGTTCGCATGCTGGTTACCTTCCTATCTATTCTGATGCTGAGGTTGGAAAGAATGGACCGAAGATTCTTGCCGCTGAGGCTAAGCTGTCTGTCTCGAAGAACATCCACTTTGTGCTTGCTCAGAGCCCCGCCTGGTTACAAATATAGCAGCTTACAAAATACCTCTACACTGATCACTGGAGTGACGACTTCCGCAATTGGCAAAAGACATGCCCAACTGACTCGAACTCTGTCCCAATCCAAACTGCCTCGAGCCACTAGAACTCGAAGAACTGCTTTCGTGCTTCTTAAACTACTTCCCCTTCGGAAGATAGTAATCCTTCTTATTACCTCCACTGCTACCACCCTCGGAACTCGGTGGTTGATTCTAAAATTGAAAATATTGATTCTGATAATGAGATGGTTGGTTCGGAAACTGACTAGGCTGCTGAGGCACAATTGGAGCTCCTTTCTGTCTTCACAAACCTGTTTCAGCTCCTTTTGCATGATTCATGGCATCCGCAAAATTATTAGGTCTAGCAGTATTTACCAACGTGAAGATATCAGGGTTCAAACCATTAATGAACTGATCAGCTTTTGCTTCTTCGTTGTTGGCAATGTGCGATGAAAATCTCAGAAAACTATCAAACTTGGCCACATACTCTTCAATATTCAAATTCCCCTGACTCAGATTTGCAAACTCGGCTCCCTTGTCCTTTCGGTACGAAACTGGGAAAAACCGCTTATAAAATTTGAACAGATTCCAGTTAATTGCTGTACCTCGGTTATCCATGGATCTCTTCGTCATGATCCACCAATTCTTAGCAACATCACGAAGCTGATGAATGACTAACCTAGTTCGGCGGTCATCAAAGTAATCAAGGGAATCGAACAAGTGATCAATTTCGTACAACCAACTCTCACAGTCAACGGGATTCTCTGTACCCTGCAACAAAGGCGGATTAAACGACTGAAGCCTCTTCATCAAGGTTTCCATATGCGTCGCTGTGGCATCCATCTGATCAGTTTCTGTACTAGCTTGTTCGTTCGGAGCAGTAACTGGCGGTGGGTTCTTGTTAATAACAAGACGAGGAATCATCTAGTAATCAAAGGTTAGGGCACCAGATATCTCAATCGCTGCAATTCGGTGCCCTTGCAACCTCTTAGAATTTGGATACCAATTGATAACAAAAATAGTTATATCTCAAGTAGTCCATGCTTTATAAATTAAATCACATAATCATGTAATTCAAATAATTCCCAAAAAATAAAGCACGCTCGCATGGAATTAAATAATCAATTAAATAACTCAAACACATGCGAGGAGCCAATACATGCGGACTCGAACTACCCCGCTCACTCTAGTTCAACCAAGAACTTATCGCTCTGATACCACTTAATGTGAGACCTTGGTTTTAAACATCTAATCTCGGATTAAACAGTAATTAAGCATACAAGATCCAAGATTAAAAGCAATAAAAGAAGAAGAATTTTTTTTTTTGAAAGAGCATTCCCGGACCCCGTGCACACATCCGTGCATTTAATCAAAGCACACACGGACCCCACACCACCTCCGTGTCCGGGTCCTTGCTTAAACATTACACTAAAAACCTGAGTTTCTTTCCAGCTACACGGACCCTCACCCGAAGGTGGCACGGGGTCCGTGCACTTGAACAAAGGCAAACTCCAAGCTTGCGAGGGGACACGGACCCTTGCACGGACGTGGCACGGGGTCCGTGCCCTGCTGCACCAGAAAAGGAAAAAGGCATGACAGATACAAAAACCATGCTAACACAATCCATTTATTCAATTTCACAAGGTAGGTCTATAGTTGTACATTATTCAAACCAGTAGAACATGCATCGGTTCTAGATTACAATTCGAATACAAACGAGTTCGAATACAATCTAAGTTCGATTACATATTTGGCTTCTAAAACACCAAGTCCTCACTCTATCTTTACATCCCAACTATCCATGCGATCTCTGACTTGGTCCTGTCCCACCTGATGTCAAGCACACATACAAAGACAAGACAACAGTCGGATAATCCGATGAGAATAACATTCCCAAAATAAGAGACAAACATGCTATATCAAATAACAACTTCAAGTGCTTTATGTGAAATAACTTTCACATAATCAAAAGAAAGTGAAATGAATGCATGACTTCAAAATCTCTAGATTATCTACTCTGATAATCAAAATGCATCTTGTTTCTTCTTTCTTCGGTTGGGATCTCAAGGATAAAGCATCACCACGATCACACCGAACTCTCCTTTCGAGGTGGATGATGTATACTTCAATCCTCTAAACTCCGAAGCATTATAGAGAGATCAATCTGCAATTGTAGTAATTCGCCTACAAAGCCACTCAACTATAATCCCCAGAACGTCTAATTCAAAATGAAAACTATCATTTGGCTCAATATGAATGCATATGAATTCTAATACATTCAATCAAAACTAAAATAGTTCACATAAACATGCAAGTACGTGATTTCTCCGAAACACTCGAATCAAGTCGGATTCGAGTTATTTGTTCCATTCAAGTCTAAGTCGTCTTATACCTCTTCTCAATACGTCGATGCTCCAAAACCTGGAAAACAACAACGATTCCTCAATCAAAACTCAATCAAACTTCCTCAGTCGATAATAAGAAATCGATACTATACCGGCTACAATCTTCAAAGCGATTCAACTTCTGCAACCTCGCAACTCAACGACCTTAAAATTAATCTATAAAGAAATAATAAAGGCTCAAGATCAATATCGACATTCCAACTCGACTGAAAATGGATCAATTCAATTCAAACCAACTATAGCCCATAACTCAAACCGGCGGTATAACGGCTATATTCTGATTAAACCGAAATCGCAGACAGCAGAAAGTCGATCCAATAACTCAATAATTATCTCAAAAACAACAAACACAACTCAACAAATCAAATCTCAAAATCCTCATTTTCGAAATTCACTTCAAAAATCATAACAAATCCGAACGACTCTCTAATTCAAAACTGACTGAGAATAAACGATCAGAACTCTGTCAAGAACCACATAACCGAAACTCAATTGATTCTAGCAACATCCAAAAATAGAAGTCTAGCTGATCGTAGAAAAACTTACGATATAACGAAGCTCTCGCTGCAGTGATCGCTACTCTGCCTTCATAAATAAATTCTAACGGACAGATCGAGCTCGGGAAGAAATTTGGAAGCTCGAAGAACTTGGGAGGCACTTCATTGGAGTCTTAGGCGTGATGGGGAGAGATGGAGTGAAGAAGATGAGTCAACTCTTGCTTAAATATCTAACAAATCCCAAATTTGCATTTTAGTCCCTGAAAAATCCGAAATTTGCAAAAAGGACCCTGATCAAAATCAAGTCGGCTCTTGAACTCTGTAATCTCTGATTATCTCAAATAAAGTTAATTAAGATAAATTTGGGGCATTACACTGTGAAAGCATAAAGTTTATGAATGTAATGTTATTGTATCCATTTCAAATAACATGATTGATTTTCAAGCACGGAAGATTTTAAAGGCATGAAATATTAATGAAAGTTGATGAGGATGATTTTATGAGAAATTTTATGAGAAGTTCATGAAAATGAAGGTTTATGATAATGGTTTATGAAATAATGATGATGATATGTATTGAATGATAAAATATTTTGATGTGTATTTGTTCTTGTAGTAGCAGTACGAGATTGATACTCTGGATTGAGCCTCGGAGGGGTCCTTTCAAAATAATGAAAGTTTAATGTGCATATCAACTGCGGTCGATATAGGACGGTATGCATATTATATTCGACTAGAATGGTTGTACCAAATTTTATATGCTTGTTGTACAAAGACCGTGATCACGGAAACCCAATGTGCTCATAAATGGTGACTATCACAATTGCATGTATTTCATCACACAAAATGAAGGATTATTTTCCCCTTGATTTTTATTATGCATGATGTTTTGTTTTAGTTATGCTTATGCATTATGTTTTTATCATGTATTAGCTATGAAATAAAAGTTTCTTGATGAGTCTTTGGACTCGCGATACTTGAATGGTGTAGGTGATAACGATGTAAATGATGTTATTGATGAGTATGTGGAGGGGCACAAAGCGGAGTATCCAGTACAACGAGGAAAGATGCACAAGCACGTTGTTAGAAGAACTTTCGTTTATGTGCACCGTTAAAGTTTGTTTGAGGGGAAAACAATTTTAATTTTTACGCATGTTGGCAAAAATTTGATGAGAGATTTTGTTATTGTTGTTTGGTGCACAACTCTTTTGAAATGAAAGTTTTTATTTTCCGTACATTCTTTTATGTTTTAAACAATGTATTTTTAGTAGCTTCCTCAGGTTTTGGGGACGTTACAACTTGGTATTAGAGAGATTAGTTCTGTAATACAGCGCGTGCATGCTTTCTCACAAAGGCCACAGATGTTTCGTCTTCATGTCTATAAGTTTTAAAGTTTTCAATGATAGGATTGCAAGATTTTATGTTTTATATATGATTTATGTATGTTAACTGTTATGTTTATACTATGTAAAAGTCGTGAATGAGTGATGTGGATGATATTGGACATCAGGACTATGACTGCATGTAGGGCACATAACAACAAGGATACTAATGATCAGAACAACCAGTTCCTAACTGGATTAGCTACATTGTTGCAAGAACAAAGTCTTGATCAAGGAGAGCAGATACAACATCTATTGAAGGCTCAAGCGAGTAATGGTGGGAATAACTGTCCAGCCGGTGATATGAATCTAGGAGGTGCTCGAAGATTCATATTGGTTGCGCGTCATGAAAGAGAAAACTCGCGTTTCTGCGCCTTCGTTGCGCCTCTGCGCGCTCGTGAAGAAATAAGGGAACGCCTCTGCGCGTGTTTTGCGCATCTGCGCTTACGAGAAATCAAGTTCTCGGCTTTTAGCGCTTCTGCGGGAAAATGGCTTTGTATTGTTGCGCTTCTGCGCATCTTCTGTCCGCTTCTGCGCATTGTCCGAGAAAAAAACACAACACGATATTTCGTGTGTGTTTTGGATTTTATTAATTATTAATTATTTAATTAGTATTTTCCTATTTTGAGTGTTATAAGTCTACTAGAAAACTTATAGATGATAACTTTTGCATTATTTTGCGTTATCTTTTATTATTTTGTAGTTGTATTATAAATACAATATATAAATTCATTATTGAATAAAAAACATAGTTCATATTATTTATTTTTATCAATTTTTAAAATTCATTCTAGAATTTTTCTAAAGATTTGTTTTGTTTTTATCAAATCAAACTTATCAAAGTTTCATAAATGTTGTGGCGTTTGTCAATTGATTATCTTCGTGGATTGTCAGAAATAAGTTTTCCGAAGGTTTCTTTGTGATTGATTTTTTATTCCGTGATTATCTGTTGCTAGTTTCGTAGTAAACTAGAGGTGGATATCCGAAAACTTACTTGTTCAAAAGGTCGGGACAAAATTACTGAATATTTTTGTTATTGAATTGAGGGTACGATTCTTTATAATCGTGTTTGCTTTTCATCCATCTAAGATTCGCATCATTTGGTATCAGAGCTTAAGGTTCCATTGATGAAGTAAGTCGTATCTTTTTATTTGTTCTACTTATCTATTCGTCGTTCTTCGTATTCTTCGTCCTTCTTCTTTCGTTCTTCGTTGAGTCTTTTATTCGTCGAACTTTTGTGTCATTTCTGTCAATCTTGCCGCCCAAGTTTCGTTTCTTGTGATACAAGTTATTATTCAAAAAAAAAGAGAAAAATCAAAAATTCAAAAAAAATGATATTTGAAAGCGGTCAAAAAGAAGAGTGAAGACCGAAATTGTCGAAAAAAAGGAAGCAAAATAACTTGTCGTCAATTTTCTTGTGTCTTGTTCATCCTTGGGAGCCAAGTTTTTTAATCTTCATATAGTCAATTCCTTGTTTTTGTACAATCTACGTGAGTCAATTGACAAGTATTTACAAGTTTTGAACTTGTGAGTTTGATACACACAAAATCACAAAGCATAAGCACATTCTACATATTTTATGTGAAAAAAAAAGTGATTGAGTGATTTTCTTTGGAGTGACTAGTGCGAATTTGGGTGAGGATATTTTATTACTAAATTTTTTCTTGCAGGTACAATGTTTCAAAGAAAATTCAATGGGTATAGGGAGAGTGAAAGGAGATTCTATGGGTATGATAGTAGTATGGGAGAGAGAATAGTTGATGGGTTTAGAGAATCACGTGAGGGTGGGAACATTAGTAGCAATCAGATGAAAATCCCTCCGTTTCATGGAAAATCTGATCTGGATGCCTATTTAAGGTGGGAAAAGATAGTACAATATGTGTTTGATTGTCACTACTATTCTGAACCTAAAAAGGTGAGATTAGCGGTGGTGGAGTTTGTAGATTATGCTCTTAGTTGGTGGAATGAATTTGTTACTACTAGGAGGAGATGTGGTGAGGAGCCTATTGAGACATGAGATGAGTTCAAGAGAGTCATGAGGAAGAGACATGTACCTAACAGCTATTATCAAGATTTGTATAGGCATGACGATGTTTGTCGTGGGAAAAGTGATTGGGGAAATTTATGGGTAGAACTAAAAATATTCCATCTTTTCATGGAGATTCAAATCCGGAGATTTATTTGAAGTGGGAGAAAAAGGCAGAGTCTTTATTTGATGGTTGTGGTTTATCCGAAGCTAAGAAGGTTAAACTTGTCATAAAAGAGTTTACCGACTTTGCTTGCAGTTGGTGGGATCGATTAGAGGAGTATAGAGAAAGATGTGAAATGAGTCCTATTTCTACATGGGATGAGATGAAAAAATCTATGAGGAAACGTTTTGCTCCTAATCACTATGAGAGAAAATGTGGAGTTCCAAAGCATGATTATCAAGGTACATCTAAACTTTCAACTTTTCGTACTTGTGATATTGCATGCTTATGGTGTCATAGAAAAGATGAGCATGATAGGAGTCAATGTTTAAAGAAGGTTATGATGAAAGTGGTGGATTCTAGCGTAGATGTTGAATCCAATGTTTTAGTGGATGTTGAGGCTAAATTTGAAGAAGTTGAGAAAATTGAGGTTGATGATACTTCAACTATTGATGATGTGAGTGTTGAAATATGTGCGGTTGAAGGTGATTTATTAATTGATGAAAAATCTTCTATTGTACATGTTGTGGTTGAAAGTGGTGTTAGTGTTGGCAAATGTGAAGTGGTAGGTGAGTCTTTATGTGTTAATGTGTCGTTTAGTATTCTTGTAGTAGATGAGAGTCCTATTGAAGTTCATAGTGGGACTAGTAATTTGTTGTTGGATGAGTCTTGCAATCTTGCTATTCAATCGAATCCAAAAAAAGTTCTTGAGAATCGATTGAAATTTGAAAATTTGAGTGATATGGCTGAAAAAAAAAGTGATAAGAAAAGTGAGATAGCCATGAAAAAAGAAAAAAAAAAGAAAAAGAAAATTTAGAGGCCAAAATAAAGAGAGTGCAAATGAGTGAGATGACTTTTGAGGTAAAAAAAGAGAGGAAAGAAAAAGAGAGGAAAGAGACCAAAAAAGAAAATATTATGGTCCAAAATTGTGAGGTTGAAATTTTTGTGCAATTGAATAAAATTCCTGAAGTACTTTTGTATAAAGAGGTTTTATCTCATTGTGATGATATAACCGGTTCAATCCCGAGCATTGTTTGTTCTTCTTTGCAGGATTTTGGAGATGTGTGATGAAGAAGCAAAAGAGATACATTACTAAAAGTCTTAACATGTTGGATCTATATGAATTTGGTCACACACAAATTGATTTGAGAGTTGTTCCATTCGAGATGTATGATTTAAATTTTAAATATCAATCAAATGTCTACTTTCAAAGGTATGATCTCAATTCTCAATTGTTTGGAATTAATGACTTTGTTGAGAGATTTGTGACTATGCTATCTATGAAATATGCTTTAATTTCAAATTGTGATCTTAAGTCTCTTGAAATTTTGCATACTACAAAATTGAATGATTTGGATCATATTGATGTGTTGAAGTCACTTTTTGATCTCAAGGTGTTTGAATTGTGGTATGTTATAAGATTGAGTGTGCAAGTGTTGCATGAATAGTATAGGCGAAAATTCATATCTTTTTGAGTGGCTAGTAATGATTTTTGGTCTAGCTAATGTGCGTAGTACTTTCATGAGATTCATGTGTTGTGTTTTTCAATCACCTAGAGGCAAATTTGTTGTGGTATGCTATGCTTATGTCCTATTATGTCACAAATTTTTGAATGAGCATGTTGGACATTTGAGATTTGTGTTAATAATTGCATGGGATTTAAAGTTTTCGTGGATTGAGAATGCTAAGGAGTTGAATGCATTGGATAATAATTTGAAAGATGTGATTGAGTTACTTGTTGTGGGAGCATGGAGTATAAAGTTGGGTGTATTTCATGCAAGAGAACTTATTGATTTTGGTGTAAGTTCTCAAGGATTTAGAGTTGTTGGTGAAGATTTGATCAAGTACCAACGAGGTAAGGAAAATGTGGTAGTTACTACACTATCACAAAAGTATGAGTTCTTATCTCTTTTGGCTACAAGGTTCTTATTGAAAATGGTAAAAAATTGCATGAATGGGTCAATGTTTTTGCAGATGTGTTTGAAAAATACATGTGCAGTGTTATGTGAGTAAATATTTGTTTAAAGAAAATAAGTTTTTCTCTGTATGTTCGTCATTGCATGATTTGCTTGATGAATGAACATGTGTATTGGGATTGAAGTGTAATTTTGAGAGATCCAAAAGAATGAGTCTAATTGATGAATATTTGTTATGGTTACACATAGGGGTGCAAACGAACCGAACCTGTTCGTGAGCTTTATGAGCCCGCTCGATAAATATTTGATTCGTATTCGAGTTTATCGAACTCGAACCGAATTCGAACATGTTCGAACTTTTTTCGAGCCGAGCTCGAGCCGAAATTTCTCTGTTCGATAGTTCGCGAATAGTTCGCGAGCCTTAATATTTAATTAATATAATATAATTATATAATAAATATATATACATTTCGAGCTTTTCGAACCATAATATCCGAATAGTTCACGAATAGGTTCGAATATTTCAAACCGAACTCAAACTCGAACTTCATTTCGAGCCAAGCTCGAGCCAAAATATTTGAAATTATCGAACTTCGAATCGAGCACGAACTCGAATATACTCTTATCGAGTCGAATTCGAGCCTTAAAATTTTACCATTATTCGGCTCGATTCGGTTCGTTTGCACCCCTAGACTTACACATAAAGAGGTATGTTGAGTGGAGTAGTGAGAAAAAATTTTCTTGTAGGACAACAATGTTTAGTCTACAATCCTATGATCTGCATAAGTTAATTTTTATTCCTAGAGCACAATGGGTATTCTTATATATGATTTTTATGTTGGGGTTAACTAGGTCTTGCTAAATGGAATTTTGATTATGTTTTTTCATGTTAAAGATGTCGAGGTGCTTTATTTGTGCATGAAAAATAATTATGAAATTATTTATATTTGTCTGTTGGGTTCTGCAGGTAAGAGGCAAGATTTGAGGACAAATGTTTTTGAAGAAGGGGAGTCAATGATGCTAATCTTGGATGCATGAAAAGAAAACATGATTATAAAGAATCGTACCCTCAATTCAATAAAAAAAAGATTCAATACTTTTTTCCCGACCTTTTGAACAAGTAAGTTTTCGGATATTCACCTCTAGTTTACAACGAAACTAGCAACAGATAATCACGGAATAAACAATCAATCACAACGGAACCTTCAGAAAACTTGTTTCTGACAATTCACGAAAATAATCAATTGACAAATGCCACAAAGTTTATGAAACATTGATGATAAATTTGATTTGATAAAAACAAAGCAATGTTGTGGCAAAATTCTAAAAAGAATTTTAAGAATTGATAAAAATCAATAATATGAACTATGTTTTTTATTCAATAATGAATGTATATGTTGTATTTATAATACAACTATAAAATCATAAAAGATAACGCAAAATAATGCAAAAGATATAAAAAAATATCATCTATAAGTTTTCTAGTAGACTTATAACACTCAAAATAGGAAAATACTAATAATTAATAAAACCAAAACATACACAAAATGCCATGTTGTGTGTTTTTCTCGAACAAGGTGCAGAAGCAGACAGAAGATACGCAGAAGCGCAACAATACGAAGCCATATTCCCGCAGAAGCGTAAGAAAGTGATACATTTTCCTGCATAAACGCTAAAAGACGAGAACTTGATTTCTCGTAAGCGCAGATGCGCGAAACATGCGCAGAGGCGCTTCCCTTATTTCTTCACGGGCACGCAGAGGCGCAACCAAGGAACAGAAGCGCGAGTCTTCTCTTTCACGACGCGCAGTTGCGTGCAATGAGGCGCAGAAGCGCAAGGGATCTTCGCTTTCGCGCGCAGTAATGCAAGAAGATGCGCAAAAGCACTTCTCCCTGGACAAAATTTTACTCCATTTTCCTTCTCGTTTATCTTCAAGAACTCCAACTTGATTACCATGTATTCCAAATCCGTCCAACCTCGATGGAAACTTATGGAACAATTCTTGGAACAATATGAATATTCGAGCACCTCCTAGATTCCTATCAGCCGGTGTCACCAACTTCATCTTCAAGAAGTTTAAGGATTTTTGGCAGAGTGAATTCAAGGGGTTGACTTATTCCATTGTGGCTGAGGAGTGAATTCGGTCCCTAGAAACCATTTTTGAGTTTATGCAGGTGTCAGATGTCGACAGGGTGTGAAACGACCCTAACTCTATAATTAATAAATAAATATGCGGAAATTTTTTTTTTTCTAAGTAAAAATATGTACATACATGCCCATACATATATGCACAGAATAATTAGATTTAAAAATAAATAACTTGAATAAAAATAATGCAACAACTCGAAAACTTAACATTTCATAATATAAATATCTGAGTCATGCGTTACATAAAATACTGACAAAAGTGAAATAAATTAAAGTTTTGCATGCACTGAAATACTTAAAATAAAATATCCCAAATCACAACCACTGAAAATAATTAAAATGTAACATGCTAAAAATTCGAGACATGCATAAAGACTCAGACAACGGTCACGGGGGATCACTGCCAGTCTGCTCATACATCCTCGCCGCCGGTAGGAGCTACATCCTCCTCCACGTACTCACCTGCACCATACCAGTGTAGTGAGCCTAGAGGCCCAACATGCTAACATAACAAGGGTTTAAAATAATTTAAATCACTTTAATACTAATACATAACATATACATGAATGAGCATGCTTAAAATAATATCATGACATAACATAACATAAATTAACTTAAATATCATAATCATACATAATACATATTCATTGTTGAGCAAAGTATTTTCTAACATCGCATGGTTGTATCCATAGTGTAACCTTAAATCATACATCAAATACTGATCAGCGTGGAAACCAACGTACGTGGCGGTGACGAATCACCTCTTAAATTGGCAGTAAACTGCCCTTCAATAGTTCACATATGAGGACGAGTCCCCCTTAAATTGTCACACTACTTCAACTTCCAATATAAAATATTTTCTTTTGCTCAACCTTAAACATTAAATCATGCATAAAAATTATTTCATGAATGCATGTACTTAAATAAAATGTGTGTCCTTCATATATATTTAATTTAATTTCATACTAACATATAAATATTAAAAATAACTACCATGCATAAAAATAATTAAATATATATTCAGGACACATGCAAATTTCTCATGGATTGTACTGAACTGCTAGCCCTAACACTCAAGCCCATTTACTTAAATCTTGCTCATTAACACTGAGACTGGCCCATTAACATACTTAAGCCCAACATTACATTTCTAAGCCCAATTAATTAATTAAAGCCCATTAAAACACTCCAGGCCCAATAACAACCTATTCTGGCCCAATGGGCCCAAAAGCCCAAAGACTGGCCCAATAACTTCCATGGGCCCCCAAGGCCCATAAAAATTAGAGGACTCACTTAATTAATTTAATTAAGCCCAATAATAATTAAATTTAACCCAAATAATTAAATGGAACCCAAATTATTTTATTTCTAATTAATTGGCCCAAAAACTAATTAAATCATAAAATACTTTAAAATTAAAAAGACTCGAGCCCGGCCCACCAGCCCGGACCCGGACCAACTTAACCCGACCCACTACCCTACTGACCCGACCCGGACCACTCAGACCCGGCCCAGACCCCGAATCCAGCCCAACCCGTGACCCCCTCCCTTGCTTCCTCTCGGCCGCGAGCAGCAGGCCGAGTAGGCCAGCTCCGGCCGCCCCTGGCCGGAGCCCCGCCGCCCAGACATAGCCCACGTCTGGGCGGTCTCGACCTGGCCCTATCCCTGACCCCATGCACACCCTAGACCGAGCCCGAACCCCACTTCCCTCGAACCCTAGCTGCGCATCCATGGAGGCTGATCTGCACATGGTGGTTTCCTGGGCTCGTTTGGCTCGAACCACTCGAGCCAATCGAGTCCAGGACACACACACACACCCTTTGAACACCTACCAGCAGTCGTACAAGGCATGGAGGAAGAAAAACGTGAGCATGATTGAAGGAATACATGAACAAAGTGCATATCAACCAAAAGCAAACGTTTTCTGAAAATTCCTTGGAACAATCTGATGTCTACACATTCACACATATAATTCCTGATACGGCACGAAAATAAAGAGAAAGAATCATGCCTTGATAATTAAATCGACGAAGATAGATGCGTTTACGGGATCCGGGATGACGAACGGACCAAAAACCTTCAAAAGTTGGCTATGGATTTCCTCCTTGGCTGATGGCTCGATGAAGAAGATGATGGAGGATGGGTGTCGGCTGAGTGAGGGTAATCGGGTGAGGGGTTGGGTAGATTAGGTTAAGTTTTGGTTTTTAAAAATAATTAAAATTAGTTAGATAGATAATATCATTTAATTAGATTAGTAATATACATAAAATGTAAAATTTTAAACTCTTAAAAATACAAAATAATCTACTATCAAACATAAATCCCGAAATTAAAAATAAGGGAATTTTAAAAATACTAAAAAGTCATTATTTTGGCTTATTTTGAATAAAAACGGACTCCTAAAATTATATAAAATTAAATACTGAAAATATTGAGGAAATAAAACTCAAAATAATATTTTTGGGCTCTAAAAAGACTTATAAAATAATTTGGATAGAAAGCTGTCATTTCGTCCGTCCACGGTCTCGTCTACGCGATCAAAAACAATTAAATACTAAAAATCGTAAAATCACCAATTATGGGTTAAGTGCTTAAAAATAAATTAAATCATGCACAAATAATTTCACATAATTATTTAACCCATAATATAAAATTCTAAATAAATAAATTTCCTAATTATGCATGCAAATTCACGTATTTAAAATACCGGGTGTTACAATTCTCCCTCCCTTAAATTGGATTTCGTCCTCGAAATTAAAGTACTTACCCGAACAACTTTGGGTAGCGAGTCCTCATATCTGCCTCGGTCTCCCAAGTAGCTTCCTCCTCCGAGTGATTCAGCCACTGGACTCTGACCATCGGTATGACACGCGTCCTAAGCCTCCGCTCCTCCCTAGCCAAGATCCGTATAGGCCTCTCCTCAAATGCTAACTCCGGTGTCAACTGAAGAGGCTCAAAATCCAACACATGCGACGGGTTGGAGACATATCTCCGAAGCATGGATACATGGAAAATGTTGTGCACTGCTGCAAGCCCTGGTGGTAGAGATAAACGGTAGGCCAACGTGCCAACTCTCTCCAAGATCTCGAATGGCCCTATATATCACTGATTAAGCTTGCCTCTCCGGCCAAACCGCACTACTCCCTTCATAGGTGACACCTTCAGGAATACGTGATCACCTACAGCGAACTCCAAATCTCTTCGTCGAGTATCTTCATAACTCTTCTGACGACTCTGAGCAGTCCTCATCCGATCCCGAATCTGAGTCACAATGTCAGCTGTTTGCTGCACAATCTCAGGACCAAGTAAAATCCTCTCACCAACCTCATCCCAATGCACAGGGGATCTGCATCTCCTCCCATACAATGCTGCATAAGGAGCCATACCTATAGACGACTGAAAACTATTGTTATAGGTAAACTCCACTAATGGCAGTCTAGTCTCCCACGAGCCCTAAAAATCGATGACACAAGCTCTCAGAAGATCCTCGAGAACCTGGATCACTCTCTCAGACTGACCATCTGTCTGGGGATGGAATGCTGTGCTGAACAAAAGTCTAGTCCCCAAAGCTGTGTGCAGACTCTTCCAAAACGCGGATGTGAATCTCGGATCTCTGTATGACACGATCGACACTGGTATGCCATGCAACCTAACAATCTCCTTGATGTAAAGCTCTGCATACTGTGTCAATGAGTAAGTAGTCCTCACCGGCAAGAAATGAGCTGACTTGGTGAGTCTATCCACAATCACCCAAATTGCTGTGCAACCTCTGGCACTCCTCGGTAAGCCAACCACAAAGTCCATCGTAATATTCTCCCATTTCCATTCCGGAATAGGAAGAGGTCTAAGAAGTCCTGCTGGACGCAGATGCTCTGCCTTGACTTGCTGACAAGTCAAGCACTCTGACACCACTCTCCCGATGTCTCTCTTCATCCCAGGCCACCAATACAATAGCTGCAAATCTCTATACATCTTCGTACTTCCGGGGTGAATGGAGTACGGAGATGTGTGAACCTCTGCTAAAATCTCAGCTCTCAACTGATCGACGTTCGGTACCCACATCCTACCACGGTACTGAACAATGCCATCCACAACTGTATACAGAAGATTACCCTTGGCCTCATCTCTCTGTCTCCATCGCTGCAACTCCTCATCAGTAGACTGTCCATCCCTGATCCGATATTGCAGAACTGGCTGCACCGTCAACACTGACAAGCTCGGTGCATGACCACTCGAATAACACTCCAAGTCAAATCTCTGAATCTCGCTCTGTAGTGATAACTATACTGTCAAACATGATACCACTGACGACTTCCGACTCAAAGCATCTGCTACTACATTAGCTTTACCCGGATGGTAGCTAATGTCACAGTCATAATCCTTCACCAACTCCAACCATCTCCGTTGCCTCATGTTCAACTCCTTCTGAGTGAAGAAGTACTTGAGGCTCTTGTGATCAATGAAA
Organism: Henckelia pumila; assembly: GCF_033568475.1. Classification (NCBI taxonomy): domain Eukaryota; kingdom Viridiplantae; phylum Streptophyta; class Magnoliopsida; order Lamiales; family Gesneriaceae; genus Henckelia; species Henckelia pumila. The sequence goes on along the minus strand of NC_133121.1, from coordinate 156,527,662 downwards.
ATCTTGCACTTCTCGCCATACAGATAGTGCCTCCAGATTTTCAAAGCGAAAACCACTGCTGCTAACTCCAAGTCATGCGTCGGGTAATTCTGCTCATGAATCTTCAGCTACCTCGATGCATACGCAATAACCTTGCCACACTGCATAAGTACTGCGCCTAAACCCAGCTTAGACGCGTCGGTGTATACCACTAGCTCCTCGTGTGGTACTGTCACCGCTAACACCGGTGCAGTAGTGAGTGCTTCCTTCAGCTGATCGAAGCTCCTCTGACAGTCTGAACTCCAGATAAACTTCGCGTTCTTCTTGGTTAAGGAAGTCAAGGGTACTGCAATAGAGAAAAAACCCTTGATGAACTTCCTATAATATCCTGCCAAACCCAAGAAACTGCGAATCTCTGAAGAATTCTTCGGAATACCCCAATTCTGCACTGCCTCAACCTTCGACTGATCAACTGCAATCCCATCTCTCGAAATAATGTGACCAAGAAATGCCACCTGCTCGAGCCAAAACTCGCACTTGCTTAACTTGGCATACAAACGATGCTCCCTCAAAGTCTGCAAGGCTATCTGTAGATGCTGTCTATGCTCCTCAATGCTCCTAGAGTAGATCAAGATATCATCAATGCAGACTATGATGAACTGATCTAGATACAGCTGAAAAACTCGGTTCATGAGATCCATGAAAACCTCTGGAGCATTGGTCATCCCAAATGGCATCACTAGGAACTCGTAATGCCCATACCGTGTCCGGAAAGCAGTCTTGGACACATCTGCATCTCTAACCCGTAGCTGATGATAACCAGATCACAGGTCGATCTTGGAGAACACTGCCGCTCCCTGCAACTGATCAAATAAATCCTCTATCCTCGGCAGTGGATACTTATTCTTCACTGTGACCCTATTGAGCTCTCGATAATCGATGCACAGTCTCATACTGTCATCATTCTTCTTCACAAATAACACTGGAGCTCCCCATGGAGAAAAGCTAGGACGAACAAAGCCTTTCTCTAATAATTCCTGTATCTGCTCCTTCAACTCTTTCATCTCGGTAGGAGCAAGTCTGTATGGTGCCTTAGAGATAGGCACGGTGTTTGGCACTAAGTCAATGCTGAACTCCACATCTCTCACTGGTGGAATTCCTGCAACATCCTCCGGAAAGACATCTGGAAAGTCACGAACCACCTCTATCTTTGATAAAGATCTGCTAGATGGTTCTGAGGCCGTGACAATACTCGCTAGAAACCCCTGGCAACCCCGTCTCAACAACTTCCTCGCCTGAATAAGAGATATCACCTGAGGAAAATCACTGCTCTTAGATGCATGGAAAGTAAACGGGTCGCCTCCTGACGGTTTCACTGACACTGACCTCCGACGAAAATCAATCGAAGCTCCATTGACTGTCAACCAGTCCATACCCAATATCAAATCAAAGCCGCTTAACGGCAAAACCACTACATCTGCGCGAATGGAGTGTCCCTGTAGCTCTAACTCCAGCTCTCGGATGACACTAGAGGTAGTAATAATATGTCCTGATGGCATAGTGACATCATAACCACTGTTGGCAATCTCCGATGTGATGCCTATCCGTCTGATGAACTCTAGGGAGATAAACGAATGCGTAGCCCCTGAATCTAGCAACGCAAACGTGGAGTTACCTCCAACTAGAATTCTCCCTACACGCAGAAAAATCCCAACAATTTCATGCCACTACTAAACTTTCCACCAACAAGACACTAATAACCCTTAATTCTAATCACAAGTAAAACATGCTTCTTATTCTAACATGCAGATAGATAACCCAAATAACAACAATTTCGCAAGAAAACGAGATTCTTAACTAAAGGAAAAATTATAAAATTCTAGGGATAAGATATACCGGTGATCAAGGAGGTGTCTGGGTCTACCTCCTCCGCCTGCATGACGAACACTCTACCAGCCGTGTTCTTCTTCCTTGGGCAGTTAGCTATCTGATTCCCTGGCTCTCTACAGTGGTAACAAACTCCTGCTCCCAACAGACAAGGTCCCGAATGCATCTTCTGACACTTCGGGCAAGTAGGAAAACCTATAGCATTAGGGGCCCCGCCCCTCTGCTGCTGCGGCCTCTGCTGCGGATTCGGGCCCTTAGCCGGCCCAGTAAACTGGTTCTTCGCAGGAGGCTGCGAAGATGGTCGCTGATACCCCGACTGAATCTGTCTCTTCCCCTGCTGCTCTCGCTGCATCTCTCTCCTACCCTCCTCTGACCTCAGTGCTCTACTAACTGCCGTCTCATATGTAGCGACGTCCATCATACGTACGTTGTGCTTAATATCCGCTCTCAGTCCCTCCACAAACTGCCTCATCTTCTCCGGTGGACTGTCTGCAATCAGAGGCACAAAATGACAGCCCCTCTCGAACTGGCTCACGTACTCCACCACTGACCTGTCCCCCTGCCGGAGACTCATAAACTCCCAGATCATGCGAATCCTCACATCCTCCGTGAAATACTTGGCGTAGAAGACATGCCTGAACTCCGCCCAAGACAGTGTAGGGAGGTGTACTCCTCTGGCAGCACCCTCCCACCAAAGAGCTGCGTCTCCCCTCAACATATACGTCGCACAGTTCACCCTGTCCGCATCTGTGATCCCCATATATGCAAAAATGGACTCCAAAGAACGAATCCACCCCTCAGCCAAAATGGATCGGTGGTACCAAGGAACTCCTTCGGCCCCTTCTTCTGGAACCGCTCAGCTACGTCCTCCTCATGGGACATTCTGGGACGTGAAGCCTGCTGCTCTAACAGAGCAGTAACTCCTGCCATCAAAGTAGCATTGGCCTGCTCCAATGCTGCAAGTGGGTTCTGCGGAGGTGGAGGTGGAGGTGTAGGTGGAGATCCCCCACGTCTGTTCATCGGTTTGGGAGGCATTCTGCACCACCACATATTTCTTTACGTAAATCGCCATGCATAACTAAGTGGTTTAAAATTTATGCTAACTTAAATCCTTAAAAGTAAATCATACTATAAACACTTAAAACTTACAGACCGGTAGCGTGGATTTTTGAGCTCGCATAGCAGTAATGACCCCTCCAAGGACCGTGCTTTGATACCAACTGAAACGACCCTAACTCTATAATTAATAAATAAATATGCGGAAATTTTTTTTTTTCTAAGTAAAAATATGTACATACATGCCCATACATATATGCACAGAATAATTAGATTTAAAAATAAATAACTTGAATAAAAATAATGCAACAACTCGAAAACTTAACATTTCATAATATAAATATCTGAGTCATGCGTTAAATAAAATACTGACAAAAGTGAAATAAATTAAAGTTTTGCATGCACTGAAAATTACTTAAAATAAAATATCCCAAATCACAACCACTGAAAATAATTAAAATGTAACATGCTAAAAATTCGAGACATGCATAAAGACTCAGACAACGGTCACGGGGGATCACTGCCAGTCTGCTCATACATCCTTGCCGCCGGTAGGAGCTATATCCTCCTCCACGTACTCACCTGCACCATACCAGTGTAGTGAGCCTAGAGGCCCAACATGCTAACATAACAAGAGTTTAAAATAATTTAAATCACTTTAATACTAATACATAACATATACATGAATGAGCATGCTTAAAATAATATCATGACATAACATAACATAAATTAACTTAAATATCATAATCATACATAATACATAAACATTGTTGAGCAAAGTATTTTCTAACATCGCATGGTTGTATCCATAGTGTAAGCTTAATCATACATCAAATACTGATCAGCGTGGAAACCAACATACGTGGCGGTGACGAATCACCTCTTAAATTGGCAGTAAACTTCCCTTCAATAGTTCACATATGGGGACGAGTACCCCTTAAATTGTCACACTACTTCAACTTCCAACATAAAATATTTTCTTTTGCTCAACCTTAAACATTAAATCATGCATAAAAATTATTTCATGAATGCATGTACTTAAATAAAATGTGTGTCCTTCATATATATTTAACTTAATTTCATACTAACATATAAATATTAAAAATAACTACCATGCATAAAAATAATTAAATATATATTCAGGACACATGCAAATTTTTCATGGATTGTACTGAACTGTTGGCCCTAACACTCAAGCCCATTTACTTAAATCTGGCTCATTAACACTGAGACTGGCCCATTAACATACTTAAGCCCAACATTACATTTCTAAGCCCAATTAATTAATTAAAGCCCATTAAAACACTCTAGGCCCAATAACAAACTATTCTGGCCCAATGGGCCCAAAAGCCCAAAGACTGGCCCAATAACTTTCATGGGCCCCCAAGGCCCATAAAAATTAGAGGACTCATTAATTAATTTAATTAAGCCCAATAATAATTAAATTTAACCCAAATAATTAAATGGAACCCAAATCATTTTATTTCTAACTAATTGGCCCAAAAACCAATTAAATCATAAAATACTTTAAAATTAAAAAGACTCGAGCCCGGCCCACCAGCCCGGACCCGGACCAACTTAACCCGACCCACTACCCTACTGACCCGACCCGGACCACTCAGACCCGGCCCAGACCCCTAATCCAGCCCAACCCGTGATCCCCTCCCTTGCTTCCTCTCGGCCGCGAGCAGTAGGCCTTCTCGGCCTGCTATCGGCCAGCTCCGGCCGCCCCTGGCCGGAGCCCCGCCGCTCAGACGTAGCACACGTCTGGGCGGTCCCGATCTGGCCCTAGCCCTGACCCCATGCATACCCTAGACCGAGCCCGAACCCCACTTCCCTCGAACCCTAGCTGCGCATCCATGGAGGCCGATCTGCAAATGGTGGTTTCCTGGGCTCGTTTGGCTCGAACCACTCGAGCCACTCGAGTCCAGGCCACACACACACACCCTCTGAACACCTACCAGCAGTCGTACAAGGCATGGAGGAAGAAAAACGTGAGCATGATTGAAGGAATACATGAACAAAGTGCATATCAACCAAAAGCAAACGTTTTCTGAAAATTCCTTGGAACAATCTTATGTCTACACATTCACACATATAATTCCTGATACGACACGAAAATAAGGAGAAATAATCATGCCTTGATAATTAAATCGAGGAAGATAGATGCGTTTACGGGCTCCGGGACGACGAATGGACCAAAAACCTTCAAAAGTTGGCTATGGATTTCCTCCTTGGCTGATGGCTCGATGAAGAAGATGATGGAGGATGGGTGTCGGCTGAGTGAGGGTAATCGGGTGAGGGGTTGGGTAGATTAGGTTAAGTTTTGGTTTTTAAAAATAATTAAAATTAGTTAGATAGATAATATCATTTAATTAGATTAGTAATATACATAAAATGTAAAATTTTAAACTCTTAAAAATACAAAATAATCTACTATCAAACATAAATCCCGAAATTAAAAATTAAGGGAATTTTAAAAATACTAAAAAGTCATTATTTTGGCTTATTTTGAATAAAAACGGACTTCTAAAATTATATAAAATTAAATACTAAAAATATTGTGGAAATAAAACTCAAAATAATATTTTTGGGCTCTAAAAAGACTCATAAAATAATTTGGATAGAAAGCTGTCATTTCGTCCGTCCACGGTCCCGTCTACGCGATCAAAAACAATTAAATACTAAAAATCATAAAATCACCAATTATGGGTTAAGTGCTTAAAAATAAATTAAATCATGCACAAATAATTCCACATAATTATTTAACCCATAATCTAAAATTCTAAATAAATAAATTTCCTAATTATGCATGCGAATTCACGTATTTAAAATACCGGGTGTTACAGGGTGAGGTATACCACGTTCATGTTTCGGGATGATGCCCACATGCAGTGAACCTGACCACACTGACTTGGAATGGATTCAAGGATGTGTCATATGGGAAGTACTTCACTTTGAGCACTAGAAATAGGTTGGAAAGAAGGTTCTTGGAGCTTTGTCAGGGCAGCATGAGTATAGCAAAGTATGTCAGGATGTTTGAGCGAGGGCAGAACTTTGTGTCCTTGATTTTTGATAGGCCATAGGAGGAGTTGAAACACTTCATGGAGGGGCTGCATGCTGCCGCCCGCTTGATGTACGACTGAGTGCGGCTACTATTTAAAAAGATGACATTGGTCAAGCAATGATGTTTGAAAAGGACAGAAATGACATAATAAAGGAGTCACTAAACAAGAGGTCTAGATACCAGGGTTGTGACCAGCAAGAAGAGATCGTATCAAACTCCATTCCAAGGGAGGCGTAGCAGCAGTAGTAGCAAAAACATTTACCAACTCAATCCAGGCCTCAGGGGCAGCGATCAGCAGTTGGAAATGTTTCTAAGACCGACAATAGAACAGCATGTCCCAATTTTAGGAAGATTCATCCTGGCCAGTTCATGTTAGTGTCCAGTGTGTGTTTCCTATGCAAGAATCCAGGACATTTTGTGAAGGATTTGTCCCCAGTCTAGGGAGCCAGTAAAAGGACGGGTATTTGCATTGACTCATGAGCAAGCGAATCCAGACTCTACCATCTTCATAGGTATGATTAGTATTTTTGGTTTTCCTGCTTGTGTTTTGATTGATTCGAGTTCTATTCATTCTTTTGTTTCTACAAATTTTGTTGGTAAGTTGGAAAATATTCTTTGCCTGTCAGCATCAATTCACGAACCCATCATACGATGTTGGATCATCGAAAATAGAAAATCAATTAAAAATCTACGGATTGAGACCCTAGAGGAAGTGATCATACTTGGCCTCCGAACTAGTTGAGATATGCGGGCAAAATGGCAGCAAATCGAATAACTTCAGCTGATACTCATCAACAGTCAAACTGCCATACTTCAGATTCAGGAGCTCAATGGTCTTGGCCTTGTAGAGTGCAGGAGGAAAACACAGCTTCATAAATGTAGCACAAAACTCTGCCCAAGTAGTTGCACCACGCTCATGCAACATGTGTGTTGGCGCATACTTCCACCATTTGCGAGTGTGTCCCTCGAACAAGAAGTTGACGGCCTCCATGCGCTGCTCCTTGATGTAGTGGAATACATGGAAACAACTCTCCTTCCGCTCCAACCAGTTCTCCACATCCTCTAGAGTCTCCCCTCAAACCAATGGCTTAGGTCCCATCTGAACGAACTTGTGCATATCGAAGCAGCGACGTCCATCATGGTGGTGAAGATGGTGCGTGCGATCGTCTTCATCAGCCCAGCGACCACCAATGCTCTCATGACTCTCATCGCAAAGATTTTTCATCTACAAAAGGTAATAGATATTAACCTCGAAACTATTTTCCTAAATCCCAAAATCTCATGCATGCTCTGATATCATAAATGTAGTGGCTCGCTCTGGAATCATCTACTAGAAATCTTAAGCATTCAGTTATGTCTTAAAATGCAATAATCAATAAAAAATGGAAAATAAGGTCTTACAACAAACCAATCGGCGAAATACATTCGGCCTTAAACCAATGGTGAAATATTGTTTATACAACCCCGTCGAAACAATACTGGAATATCTTCAATAAATACCTGATAATGGAAACAAACACCAACCATGAAAATTGCTGCAACCTCAGCAACCCCTACCTTCTGGTTCGTCCAACCTAAGTCCTAAACTAAGGAATGGGGTGTCCAAGACAAAACCGAGGAAGTGAATGATAACAAATTCCAGTACGAAATTATGAGTATACACATGCTATGAATTCTAATGAAAATGTACGGATACCAAAAGCCTATCACCGTAAAGCTCTTGATCAATCAAGTGGCGCCATGGTATGTAGCACACTGGGTCGTTGCAATAGGAGGTTGCTCACATACCAGAAATAAACCCATGGATATCGGTGACATGATCCTGCACCAACGGGTCCAACCACATACTCAAGAACTCGGGATTGAGTGAACCCACTACGGGTTATATCAAGACACAAGCTCAACATGATAATGTATGCAGCATAATAATCATTACATAATAAATGCACATAAAACATGTCATATAAACATGAAAACATATAACATGCATACTCAACTAGGATATCTCAGATAGTAAATCCATACCTCTACTCAAGAAACCTAGCAACCAGGGTACTCAAGTCCAAGCCTATAAGCAAGTAATCACCGTGTCACTCTTTGCGTACTAAAAATCTTAACTAGACTAATAGCTACTCCCAGAAGATAATCAGAGTCTCCATTTATAGGTGCGTCCGTCGCCAACCCTTTGATGGCGATGCCACCAAACTCTAAGCAAAACACCGCTACGATCCCGATAGCGCCTCGCTATCTCCTGGCCCCCAAACTGATGCCTAGAAACCCTCAAAATATGGTGAGAACTGAGAGAAAAGAGTGAAAAATAAGCAAGGAAATGGCTACCTCGAATACCTTATAGGCAAAGTTCTGACCTTCAATCCCTGGTTCGGAGCTTCCAATCGGAGTTCAAAACGTCCGATCGTGACTTCGAAGCTTCCGAACTCTATCCACCAAACGTGTGTCCTATGATTGGACAACCCAATATGATGCAGAGTTCGGACCTTCTGAACTTGGTTTCGAAGCTTCCGAACTCACTCGAGTCAAATCAACAATAAAAAAACTCATATTTTCTTATCCAAAGATGATTGGATCTTCCGATCTGCAATTTGGAACGTCCGAACTTTTCGGTGCCTCCGATCTTGTACAATGTCATCCGATCATGTTCGGAACTTCCGATCTGCTCTTCGGAGCTTCCGATCTACTCTGTGGAGCTTATGAACTGCCCAGCAACTTGGGGCTCTCTAGACTATTTCTGATCCTTTTGAATTCGATTTTCAACTCTCTAAATCCAAATGAGGATCCTTTAATCATGTTTTGACTAATTAAACATGTTTAGGCAGTTGATTAACTTAATTATAAATCAAACTTCTATAGTAGTCATACTATGATAAAACTCGCGACTATCAATTTATAAATTTAGAATTAGAGAATGGACGATTTACTTTTTTTTCTTGACTATGAAGACACACTTCTAGATGGAAAAGGAAAACTAGAAAAGACGGATTCCAACGAGCGGACGAAGCTGAACAGGAAAGCAATTGGAAAAATTTGTCAATAGGTTGATAATAATGTCTATCAACATGTTGTCAATGAAACAATAAACAAGCTTGGTTTGGAAAATTTTGATGGATTTATTCGATAAGAAAAATTATTAGAACAAATATTTTCTTTTTATAAAGTTGATGCACCCTATCACATAGATGATACTTCATTTTCTTATCGCTTGAACATCTTTCAAGGGATATTGAATAAGTTGGCAGTGAAAAGGAGACAAGAGATGAAGAATATGCCATATACATCCATGGTGGGTAGCTTTATGTATATTATCATATTTACAACGCGGTCGGCTTCTTTATAATCTAGGAAAAGAGCATTGGGAAGCAATTGAATGGATTTTCAAGTATCTCTAAGGTACTTCCAGAGTGTGCTTGTTCTTTGGTATGATAAAGATAGTATGATAAATACGTGTTGGATGGTTTCAAAGATGCCTATATGGTTGGTGACTTGTACTATAGAAAGTTTATGTCAGGTACTTGATTACTTTTGCATGAGGTTCAATTTCAAGGCAATCTAAAATGTAAAAATGGTTAAATAAATTTCAATTATGGAAGCTTTCAAAGAAGTTTTGTGGATAACTAAGTTTCTACCGGAGTTGGGTCATGAGCAAGAATTATATACATTATATTGGTCACAGTGTAATTTATCTCAGCAATAATTTCACTTTCCACTCGCGATAAAATCATATTGACTTGAGATATCATTGGATTTGTGATGTGTTGGAGTCTACGATGCTGATAAGTGCAATTATTGCGTTTTTATTGTATGTGTTTAACTAAAATTTTTGTTATTTATTGAGCGATATTATGGCATGGGATTGAATGATAAAAAAAATAAAAAGGGTGAAAAATATGAGAGACAAAATAAAATCAGTACCTGCAATGCAACTGCACTCGAATTCAGGTGCCCCTGTGCCTAACTTGTGCACTCGCGTCCAAAGTCGGTGCCCCAACGCCTGCCCTGCATCAATAATCCTTTGAAATCAGTAGTACAAGCGCACCCGCGCTTGACGGATTGCAGAATTTTTGGAAATTTGGATTCTCTAATTTTAAAATATTGGAAGACATATTTCTAGGATCTATCTAAGTTTTTATGAAGGAGAGCTGGGGGCGACGACTGGACGGAGAGAAGAAGAACACTTGGAAATTGCATCAATCCAATGACGGAGAACACGACCTCTACCTTTGAATCGTTTCTTCTCTTCCTTGATGGATTGTTTTGAGATACTAATTTCTCATTTTTTTAGTTTTGATTCCATCATGAAATAAATTTCATCTAAAGGGACGGTGTAGCGAGAGTAGAAACCATGTTTTGAATCTTTTGTACATGACTATTTGAGTTCTTTATTTGATTTATTGGCGTTTTCTTGTTCTCGTTGCTTTTAATTGAGTGATAAGTGCAATTTATGCACTTAATTTATATATTATTTGACTTGGCTTTTTTGATGTATCGAGTGGGTTTAATGCATATTTGTTGTTGTTTTTGTGAGATGCAAGGATTGGAGTTAAAGTACCGAGAAGAAGCGGAAGAGGAAATACGGAGCAGCAACTTCATAAATTTACTGGGAATGTTTTAGACATCAAAATCCAATCTTCACCGTTCATAATGAAGTTAGGATGTTTTAAAGCTGCCGTCAAAATTTCAGCTCAATCTGATGGTTAGATTGTGAGATATGAATTTTTTGAATATTGTTGCGCACTGCAGAAACCATCTACGCGAGAATAGAAAATGGAGCAGTAGCGCATCTGCGCCTGGGCTGGACGAGAATGAAAAGATTTGAGGCGCTTATGCGTGAATATGAGAGCATATATATGCGTTAGAATTCAGCAGAAGCGCAAGAAATGAGCAGAAGCGCTAGAAAGGCATAAACCTGGGAAAAGAAGGAGAAAGATTCTGTGCCAAAATGAAGCTTCTACGCAAGATGAAGAAGGAAGCCATGCGCTTCTGCGCATCATGTCAAGAATTTGCGCCAACTGAGACACCATGACAACGCTTTTGCGGCAAATCTCAAGCATATGCGTGAATTGATAAACATGGAAACGTATCAGAGTTTTGGAAAATTTTTGAAGACGTGAATTCTGGGCTTGATCGTGGGCTTTTCAAAAGAAACATATAAAAATATTTTTGAAGAGGAAATTGAAAGGAGCAGTCGCACAAGAGAACCGCACAAATCATCCGCACACTTTGGAGAGAATTGAGAGGAGAAGAAGCTACACTCAAATAACAGAATCACACTACGCATTCAAGTAGGCTTGGGACACGGATTTGAGACGTGGGAGCGAACGACAAGGGATAATCAAATCACAAGATAGAGGAAATTCATCTGGGGACAGAGAATCAACTCTAATCTGTGATTTTTATTATCTGTCTTGATTTATTATGAGATTTTTGAATATGTCTATGCGTTTAATTATTTCATTATAAACTTATTGGTTGTTTCTAGAGATTGACGGATCTTGATTTGATTTTCATGTTTTGAATATTATTTTGTCTAATATTATTTGTTCTTATCAATTGATTTGTGTGTTCTTGATTTGATTGCCTTTCAATTTACTGGTCATAGATTGAATGTTAAATTTATTTGAAATTTGGCACTCGGGAGAGGAGATTTTGAATAGGATTATAGAAAAACACAACCTAGGATTTTTCTAGAGTTTGGGAGGCTTACAAGTTCCTTTGAGGTCATTTAAAGAAAACCATAGAACTTGATTAAATTATTTTATTTTTTGATTTCTGATAGGGATATCGAAATTAGCATTAAAATAATAAAATTTACTCGGCACTCGAGAGAGGCAGTAAATAACAATTAAGGGTTCTTGGCCTATAAATTGGAATAGATGATATAATCAATTGATATGATTTGCATAAAAGAAAATCGAGTGATATCTTGTATCTAGAACCCGTCTCATATCGTGTACCCAAAGTCATCCTTGAAATTCTGGATTCTTTCTTTTATTTTAGATTATTGAATTTTAAACTTTGATTTTCTAAACAAAGTTGAGATTATTTTAATTACAGTATTTAGTGTGAATATAAATTTTCAATCCGCATGAAAACGATACTCTACTCATCATATATTAAAACTTGACACCGTGTACTTGCGGACACAAAATTACGCAACATTGAGCAAGAGAAAGATCAAATATTTCATCGACAAATATTCTTCTGATTTTCGTGGAATTATGGTATCTTGTTCATGACGATCTAGGTATCAATATTAGCATTTCGGATCATAATTTTCTCTATTTTATTGCGTGCATTTGGTGATAGTATCAAACCTGTGTTTGAGTTTATTTTTGATATCCTCAGGTTGTTTTCTGAATAAGAACATTGTGTACCCACCATATTTGATCAGTTGAGGATTTATAGTGTGTTTGGCTGAGCTTATAAGCTAGCTCTTAAAATTTGTTTGATAAAAATTATTCCAAACAGCTTATAAGTTTTTTAAATAAGTTGTTTGACAGCTTATAAGCTGTTTTTTAAAAGTAAGAGTAATCTTAATTTTTTTTAAAAGACATTATTTTAAGATTTTATCTCTCCAAAATATCTTTGAATATTTTTATAAATCCTCATCTTATACTCCACTAAATATTAAAGATTATTATAAAAAAATTTCTAAATAACATAAATTTTCTAAATTAAAATATTATAATAGTTTTAATTTTTTAATATAGTTTTATTCTAAAACTATTTTCGTATATGTATAACTCGTTACAATATTATCGTCATAGCATTATACCTTTTTTATATATATTTTTGACAATAAAAAAATGTCATAATACGTACCAAACATATCAACATATTTAAGTTTTTTAAAATAATTTTATACAAACACTTTAACAAGTTATTTATAAAATAAGACTTAAAGAGTGTTTGACTTTAAGCTCTTTCAAACAGCTTATAAGCTGTTTTAGAGCTTTTAAGCTTATAAGCTCCTAAAACAACTTTTAAGCTCTAAGAGCTTATAAGCTATTTTTAGTACGTTGAGCCAAACAACTTCTTAAACAACCTACAAGTATTGTGGATTTCTCTTGATTTAAGATTTTTTCACGCTAAAAACTCTGTCATTATTTTTACTATTCAAGTTATTTAATATCGCTAAGTTATTTTATTGGTTTTCTTCACATAAAAAAGGAGAAAATTATTTATTTATTTATTTCGTTGCGTGATTTCCTAGAGTTAGAGTTTTATAGATTTATTACCATTTGACTTTTTCCCATGTATAGTAAACATGAGTCTCTAGACCAAATACCCAAAAAAAAAAAATTTTAATAATAATAATTGCCTTGGAAAAATTACTTGTAATGAAATAGAAACTGAAATGTAATGGAGAAAAAGTATCCCAATACAGTCACTTGATAACCAACTAGTCTACATACGTACGTACCTATAAATCATGCACTGTATTAAAATTTAATGTGTGTGTATATATATATATATACATATGAATCACATGTGAAGCATATAATATACATATATATATAAAATAAATACAATAAAACAAAAAAGTATCATCCATATATTCAAGTTCCACAGCCACTTTTAATTATTTCTTACATGTTGTTGAAAACACAACCAGCAATAGAATTTTTGTCGGTTGGGATTCAATATAAATACACAGCCAAAACTAGCAAATATCAACACACTAGATCGTTTTCTTCTCTCTTTTCTTTAGCTAATTAGGCAAAAAATGGTGGAATCACTTTTCATTCTCGGCGTCATAGGTATGTAAACAAATGACAGATCGAAAACCGGAATTCAATATCTATCTATACATATATATAACTTAATTTAATTGACAACATTAATTTGCTGCTGCAGGGAACGTAATCTCAGTTCTCATGTTTCTTTCTCCAGTGTAAGTGTTTTTATATATTTATATATAAATTTGAGTAGTTACGTAATTGGATTGATTGATTTGTTGTTACAGGAAGACATTTTGGAGAATAGTAAAGAACAGATCAACGGAGGAATTTGAGAGCCTCCCATACATTTGCACACTGCTGAATTCATCTCTTTGGACATACTACGGAATCATAAAGCCTGGAAGTTATCTTGTGGCCACCGTTAATGGTTTCGGGGTGGTGGTTGAGATCATATATCTCTTATTGTTTCTTTTATTTGCTCCTCCATTTCAAAAGGTACAGTAGGTATTCTTAATTAATTTTATATTTTTTTATTTGTTCCCATTGCCTCTCTCATCTATATATGCTATTATATGTGTTTCAAGTTTAGTTAAACACGTGATCACTATATTAATTACAAAATAATTTGTTGATTTGGGAAATCTGTACAGAAGCAATTGGAAATTTATAACCGTGCATCTGATTGCTCAGCTGCAGCGATTAGCATAAGTACTTTTAAATAAATTATAGTTTCTGGTAATTATGTAAATCAATTTGTATATTTAATTTTTTTTAATAAAGAAAACCACACCAAAATGACGTACAATAACAAATTTCGATAATACTTATTCCTTATGAACAAAATATTTATATATAATTCTTATGACGGTTAACTTTATTTGTGAACAGGGTAAAACAGCAATTTTGTGTGGGATTCTTAATGTTGGATTTTTGGCAGCTGTATTATGCGTGACATATTTGCTGTTGAATGGGGACATGAGGATTAATGCGACTGGCTACATGGCCTCTGGACTAAATATTATTATGTACGGTTCTCCTCTTGCAGGCATGGTAAGAATGTTTTTTTTTTTCTCTTTATTTATTTATTTATTTTTTTTGGTTGTGTATGTATGTATAGCGTGCCTAGGATAATAGTATAAAAAATATATATGAGATAATTGTTAAAAAAACAAAAAAAATAATAAATAAAAACAAGGAGAAGAAAGGAAAAAAAATACCCGAGATGACAATTTTTTTGGTTAAAAAAATGACTAATAGTTTGAAACCTTTAAAAATAAATGATTATGAATTTTTTCAAATTCCTAAAATATTATTTATTGTGAATGTGTGCGTCCGAGATATTCTCTTAAGAGTTCATGTTTTTATTTTTAATTTATATCATTTGAAGTTTTTAAAATTTCAGAAAATTATTTTTTATTAAAAAAATAGAAAGAGTTTCCAATCATATATCAAACATTAATTAAGAGGTCCCAGGTCATTTATATCATTAATTATATTCGAAATTTGTAATAATGGGACTAAAATAATTATTTAATTTTATTGATTTATGATTAATTATCCGAGACTCTGAGTTTAACATAAAAATAAGGAATTTTATTTTCGTTCAATTTTAGCATAACAAAGAAGAAATTTGACTTTCATGGGACAAGTACCGTTTGTAGTGAATTGTAATTATGTTTCAATTGATTGTTTGACGTAGTGAAACTTAAATTAGTCACATTCATGAGAGATTGAACATTTACGTGGGACGAAAATTTTATATAATAGTATTGGTGTGCATATTACTTACTATTTAATAAAAAATCTACACTTTATGCTAAATTATTTTCAATTGATATTAATAATATTAAAGAGTATATAGTAATAACGTATCTGCAATTTATTTATAATTATTATATCTTGTACGCTTTCAAAAAAATTTTAATTACTAAATATTTTTTTCTCTTAATTTAAACTTTTCAGTATTTAATTCACCTTCTTAGTCCCCGAAAATAACATAAAATTAACTATTATAAAAAAAATTATATGTTAAAAAAAATCATATATATACACATATCGTATGCATTAATCCGTGCTAATATATATATATATATATATATATATATATATATATATATATATATATATATCTGGGTGCAGAAAATTTGTATGCGACCAATAAAATTCGGTACCGGATTTTAGTGGTTTTTGTTTTTTTTTTTTGCACTACTAAAATCCGGTACCGGGTTTTAATGGTCGCATATGAATTTTCAGGTGATCAAATTTATATATATATATATAGGTCATGTGTGTGTCTGTATGTTTACCACCGTCTCCTGATGTGATTAATAATTGATGAAGAAATGAATATATTATATATATTAATTTTTGCAGAAGAGGGTGGTGACGAACAAAAGCGTGGAATACATGCCCTTTCTTCTCTCGTTTTTCCTTTTCTTGAATGGAGGGATTTGGACTTTTTATGCCGTTCTTGCGCAGGATTGGTTTCTTGGAGTAAGTCTTCTTTTCTTTTCTACATACAGATTAATCAAACATGATCAAAATTATATAGAAATCACTGGATATTATACACGTTATATATTTCTAGCTAGCTAGGATTAATTAAAACTACTTGATTCCTAATGATCGAAATTATGATAATAACTGACGCAAAATATAAAGAGAGAGAATACATGATAAGCATTCACCTCTCTACGTGAGTCTTATATCCATTAATTCGTCATATATATTTTTCGATTCTTATAGTATTTTGTAATCAGATATCGTGAAGAGAATTATGAGAAGTTAATAGTTGTATAAGATATATAGTGTTTGGAAGAGATTATAAGAAGCATTTTTCAGTTTTTCGTTAACAAAATTTAACAAAATTTCAAAATTTTGTTAATGTAAAGTTTAGAAGTGCTTTCTAGAAGTCCTTCCAAACTCTACCAAGTCTACTACCACCATATATATTTATTAAGTGTAAATAAAAAAGAGAATTTCTACAAAAATAATAATAATAAATTAATAATAATAATAATAATAATAATAATAACTTGTAAGTTGTAAGTTGTAACCTACAACCCTTGAGAGGAAGGTTTATTACCTGAGACAATGATCCCTTTTTAGAAAAAAAATATTTGTATTTTGACGTATCTGGTAAAATAGAATCTACCCTAAACGATTTTTAGCCAATGAAAACTAGTAAAAATGATAAATTTTAATACTTTAATTTGACCTTTTTTTTCTTCCGTTGGCTTTTATATTATTTGCTCTACGTATCAGTTGAAGCTTCGAAATATGTTTCTGAGATTAGTAACGTATCATCACTTTGTTTAAGAAATGGTGAAGTACTATCATATAAGCTCTCTTTGAAAAAGAACTTTTAAAAATATTTTTGATTGTTTTACATGTTTAAAAAACTTAAAATATGTGCTAAGACATATTTTTGTAATACGTTTTTAAAAAATAATTTTAAAAGTGTTTTTCAAGAATTGTTTTTAAAGAACAAATGATATGTGTTTTGAAAAGTGAAACAATATGAAAAACAAAACATACTACATTTTAATTATATAACATTTTTATGTTTTTGAGATAATATTTTTATAAAAAAATTTTGGACGCGATTTCATACAAAATTTCGTGTTATTAAAAATATATAAATTAAATAAATATCATAGACCAAATTATTTCCGAACACACCTTGAACCACAAAAGAGAGAGATATATTATTTTTTGTTTGTAGACAGCTGGGTAGGGTCGTAGAGGTCAGATCAGCAGTCTCCTCGAGGGCGAAAGGAGAGTCTCTAATTTGTGGCCTGTTTTCACCCATAAAAATTAAAGCCAACAAATACAAACTACCCCACAAATTTTGTCTAACAATCTTAAAGCACTTAAATTTGCTAGTTAATTGAGAGCTACACATGAGATTGTAAAATTGTATGGGAAGGGCTTCTCTTTGTGGCCTATTTTCACCCATAAAAATTAAAGCCATCAACCCCACAAGGTTTGTCTAGCTAAGAGACTTTAAAGTTTAAACCATTTGATTACTAGTTGAGAGTTTGGTCGCTATAACAAGAGATTGTAATGTTTTATATATAGGAATTAGGTGACATGATAGGAAGGCGAAGAAAAATTAAGAATATATATACGAAGGAGATATCTGAACGTCATATCTATATCACTAATTAATCAAGACAATTAAGAATATATATATATATATACGAAGGAGATACCTGACCGTCATATCTCTATCACTAATTAATCAAGACAATTAAGAATATATATACGAAGGAGATACCTGACTGTATCATTAATTAATCAAGGAATGTATATATATGACCAGCATCGTACTAGCAACGAATAAAACGTTGAAACCATAAATTAACCATTGTGCCTTTTTTTTTGGGTTGTTTAATTAGGAGCCAATTATTTTGTTATTGATTGATGGTGACGATTGGGACCCCGATATATCAAACTTATAATCAACATTACGATTTATGTTTTATAAGATCAACTTATCGTCGATGATGTGTAGCTCGTCTGACACCAAGATCCCAAGTACGAGACGAAATCTCGGGTTCAGAACTCAATTATAACAAAAATTACCTGTTCAATCTTTAAAAAAAAACCCAACTTATCATTCACTCTAATTAAACTTACTGATCATCATTGAATTATAAAAATCTCATGCGGTAGTTAAATGTGGACATCACATGATGTGACGCTATGATATACCGTCTTGTCACTAGTAGAATTTCTTTGACTCATATATTATGTGAAGTAATTGCTAGATAAGTACAGAACTAGACGTACATGAAGTAAAAAGTGAAGTAAAAAGCTAACTTTTAATTTTTACATCGCTTAGAAACTAAAGTCTTATCTTAGAAAAAAAAAATCCAAAGTCTTTGTTCAGTCCAGAAACCAAAATCGATTCGAAATTGTACCGATATCAAAGTAAATAAAAAACATATTTTCCTTCGCCAAATTTGTCATGTAATGAATTAATTGATACTTCGCAGTTTACACGATTGCCCAAGTAATATAGATATAAAATGTTACATTTTTTGAATCATGACAAAGTAAAATACGAAATTTTAATTTAAGGAAGCAATTTCTACGAACGACTTTACAGATTTCTGAATTCTGGCAAAGTTATAGAAAATATTTTACTGTCAGACAATTTTAATTAAACGAAATAATTGTTTATTACCACCGTGTTAGTTAGATAAATTAGTTAAGTAAAAAATACTTTTGACTTCACCAAAATGAAATAAATATACAATTGTACCACAATATCAACAACAGAAAATACATATAAATATATATATATATATACATATAAATATATATATATATATATATATACGTATATTACGATGTGATTTTCAAGGAGTTGTGATCTTCCTAGTCCTTGTCATTATAGTGTTCCAAGTAGTTTTAATAAATACACGTGTGGTGGATGTCTAAGGACCTACTGTGTTGTTTACTCTAAAAAAATAATATAAAAATTATTGAATTATTATAAATCCAAATTATAAATTCAAAAATAATGTTTAAATATACTAATTATAAGTAATTATGATTTTCTTTCCGTATATCTTGTTTGAGAGGTATTTTCTTCGTTAGTTTATAGTATATATGAAAAGTTTCAAAATATTTAGAAGGGTTGGGAGAATATTTGCTAAAATCAATAAAGTAAACAAAGGTTTTTTTTTTTTTTTTTTTTTTTTTTTTTTTTTTGTGTCATAGCTCTTAGTTTCTGGTGCCCCAAAGTTTTAAAATTTTACAAATGTTTCGTCATATAAAATTCGTGGGTCGCTTGCATGGATCTTAACACAATAAATAAAGTAGAAGCTTGAAATCAAATTACGTCTCAAGTTTCTCATACATCGAGAAGATGACTCCAACTATTAGGCACCTTTGGTTTGAGTGATAGGATAAGTAATCCATAGATAAGTAATTTAATGTAAATTAAAAATAAGAAAGAAAACATAGTTAATACATTATTTGATTTGATGGATAGATTATAATTTATTTGATTTAATTGATATAAAATTATCAATTAATAAATAGATAAATAATATGACGAAAATAAGACGAAATTGATTGGGATAAGTTATACATAGATTAATAATACATCAAACCAAACAATGTCTTACAATATTTACACAGTGATAGCTCCTCACTATTATATACTAGTAATGTGTGTACATAAATAATTTAATGTCTAATTAAAATTATAATAAATATGAAATTTTAATTTTTTGCAAATAATATGTCGATATTAAAAAATACAATGAAATTGATTGGAATGAATCCTTAATTTTAGCAAGACATAAATAGTGGGTAATGAAATTGATTTGAATGAATCTTTAATTTTAGCAAGACATAAATAGTGGGTAATGAAATTGATTGGAATGAATTCTTAATTTTAGCAAGACATAAATAGTAGGTAATGAGGTGGTTTTTGATAGTAGGAGTGAGAAATGTAACTACATTTTTACCCAATACTCTATGTGAAGTACAATGCATGTTTGGGGGTTAAGTTTATAAATTTATGTTGGTGTCATCAAACACACCAAAAGTAGTTTTTAAATGGGTCTCAACTTTTATAAAATAGTATAGATAACACGAACCTTTTATTCTTCTCCTTTTGCTTTTGTTGCACCAGTCTGTTGGGTTTATAATTGGAATCTTTATTTCTAAAGCAGTAAGACGGGCTAACTCATTGTGGGATGGATCGGCCCACCAAAAACTCACCGTCTAGCGGGTCAAGGTCTTGCCGGCTCACTATCTTGATGGGTTGGAAATCCTCAACTCAACCCAACTCGAGGTGGATTGCGAGTTAAGCTGACCGACCCGTGGGTTGAGTCACTAAAAATAAAAATAAAAATCATTATAATTAATTATAAATTTAATTTCATAAATAAATATTAATAAAAAAATATTAAAAAATTTTTAATTATTGATTTCACACGTGTAAATTATATATAAATTAAAGTAATTAATACATAAAAAATTTACAACATTCATTAAAAATAATACATATATCATCATAAAGTAAAATAAATATTAATTTTTTTTTTCTCTAGGCCCTCTTAGTACCGCGACTAGCATGGGTCGGCCCGCATAGGCATGCCTTTGGTTGGGTTGATTGTGTGACAGGCCGACCCAACGAACCTAACCTAAATTGACTGCTCTAATTAAAAAAAGGGTTGACCCCAAAGGGGACCCCATTCCACATGAGTCAGAGTCCCATTGGCTCACACGGGGTTAAATCGAGGGATGTGCACGAGTGGCAGAGACCTAAGGGAGGGAGCAACATGGCCAACCCCCAGAGCATACCCCACAATATTTCAGCAGAGAATATGCGTCACACGAGGATCGAACCCGCAATGCTGAATAATCTTTCCACGTCACCTTAAGTCTTACCAACTCGCCTATGTTTCTTTGAGCAATTGACGGCTCTAATTATTCCTATACTAAGCTGCAATAAAAGGATAGCACATATTTTACGTTGAGTTGATGAGACGGCGGAGGCCGATGGTTAGAGAGAGGCGAGGAGAGTGGAGATTAATGACTCGTTATGTAGGACTTGGATAGGTCGATGCTACCCATGTCGGGCCTTGATTGGCCCAAGGCATGTGGGCCCCACACAAATCATGTGGGACCCACATCATTTGGGCCAATCAAGGCCTGACATGCTGCACACGCATCGAATTTTCCGTAGGACTTGGGCTTAGAAGTCCCTTTTATATTTAGTCTTGATGGACTTTTCAAATCCCGTGGAAACTAACTAGTTAACATGAAAGGCTTCGATAGGACCATCCTTTGGCCCATCATTATAGTCTAGTTGTAATTCTAATTTGCGATGAAGATCACCGATGTGATAAATTAAAGTAGCCTCTTATTATGACATATTGTGTGGGTACCTCGGGTGCTAATCTCATATTCTTAACATAATTAATATCAATCTGATATTAATCAACATGAATTAAAACAAATCAATCTGATCAATTAATCACAAAAATAAACCATAGATTTTAATTTTTTATTTTTTAATACCAAGTGCCTCGCTCGAGCGCCCCCTAGGCACGCTCGAGCGAGCGCTACTCGGGCCAAGGTCAAAAGGGCCTCGCTCGAGCTGCTGAATACCGCGATCGAGCGAGAGCTGATCGTGCAAAAAATGCTCGATCTGCTTTTTGCTGTCAGTTGGTAAATTATGATGTTCTTTCAACATGTAAACATCTCCAATCAATTCTTGAGGGATCTAAACATCTTAGTTCAAGATAAAACATAAAACTCAACATGTTCTTCCAACGTAATATTCAAAAGATTGCTACATAAGTTCAAGTCTAATAACAACTAGATACAGTATGAACTTTCATTCTAACAAAATTTTGACAGCAATCTATTTTTTAACCCGAGTCACCATTTCTAATCTTTCAATCTCGAGCTATCCATGTCAAGTTTGACCAGCTTCTGCCCAACCTGATGCAATGCACACATACAAACAAAGCAACAGCCGGATAACTCCGGTGAGAATAAATCTCAGTATGAACGACATGCATATACATAATTTAAGCATAATTATTCTATATGCCATAATAATCTTAATTCACAAACATGTAAGAACATGTAAATCATCATAGCATATTCAATTCTTAATTCTTAAAGTATAGCTGTTCATCTACAACAATCTAACATACTAATCATATAAACACATTCACATCTTGAATGGAATACAATAACTTGCTAGCATATATAAACGTATATTTTAAACCATAGAAATCTCTAGGTTAATGCATAAATGCAATGCATGTTTCAAGGAATAGACTATCAAATCTGATAACAATAAATCTTAGTTTTTGGGATCCCGGGAAAATAAAATATTTAACAGAAAACCGACTCTCCCAATCGAGGTGGCGTCAAATATCTAAATTTACCTGACTTTGGTGCAACTATAGTAAGTCTTCTAGCTCTGGAAGTAAATCTACAATCCATGCCACTCAACTATAACTCTCCAAACGGCATTCCGCAATCTAGTCCAATCAGCCCTATATGCTTTTCAAGGTAGGATTCAAGATGAATGCAACATAATCTTGATGCATTAAATCATACAAATACTGTAAAACATATTGAACACATAATTCACATAATCATTCAAAGCAATAATGATAGTTAAATCATACAAGAGCATATAAATATTTAAGTATGTGATTTTATGAAACTCGATAATCAAAATCAATCTCGAGTTATTCTTTCCATCATATCTAATGTCTATCCATACCTTTCAATCTCAATTCTGAAGTACTCGAACCTTGCAAAGCTTTACTCAAACTTGACTAAATCTGCTTCTTCCAACTCTTACTCGTTGAAGGTTTTCTTGATTCAACTTCAAACACTTCAAATCATTCGAACTCGAACTCATCGATCCGAATTCGATATCTTCAATTCAAATCTGAAACGAAATGTTTATAACTCAATATCATCATCTCATCATTCATCTCAATGCATCAAGTTACAACAATTACAATTCTTATTCGATTAACCGAAATTCAAAACGACGACGTAACGGTTCGAAATCGATAATTTCAAAAGCATAATCATCAATATTATCACCATTTAAACACCATATCATCACCAATTCATCAGCATATACACGTGAATAGCAGCCCCAAAAATTCAGATTTCTCAAAATTCTTCAAAAATTCGAAAACATGTTCAAACGACGATCTTTTTTCGATCCGTCTCAGATATGCTATCGTCGTATATACTAGAACACATTTATACAATAAAATTTTAATTCTAACAACATTTTAAAATTCATACATGGTAAAAATTTTTAAAACTTACGTCAAAACGTAGCACTCAAAGCCGTGATCGCAAATATACGATCAATCGGAAATTCTACCGGGCGAATCAACATTAATCGGAATTGGAATATTGAAATCATCTTTTCTTCTTCTTCCACCCTAACACTCGACTTCTTCTGCTGAAAATTCTGTAGATGTACATGCAATCTTATATATGTATCACACGTGTGTAGCATCCCACTTGAAAGCATAAATTGCATTTTGGTCCCTCAACTTTTGGAAAATTGCAATTCAATCCCTGATCAAGTTTCACCTTTAAATTAAATCCTTTTGATATCCCAACTCATAATTTAAATCTTAAATCTCATAAATATTAAATTCAAATAATTTTATCTTTTAATTTAAGAATTTCGTATATTAAAATTTTAAAATCCAAAAATTCTCAAATTAAATATTTTCAACCCGAAAAATAAATCTCTAACTCCATAAATTCTCAAATTAATATTTTTTCATATTCGGAATTTAAATCTCAAATTTCGTAATTAATAACTAAATATTTTCGAGCCTTACATATTGTCTAACTTTTTACCCATTGAATCTAAATATGATTGAAACGACTCCGACTTCTAAATAATAAATTTTTTTAATAATAAACTAAGAAAATTTAATACATATAATAATACATATATTCTCATAAATATATGTATAAATACTTGAAATGAACATTTAATAAAAAATTTGACAAATAATTTTAACTAGCATAAAAAATATCTTGTAACTGAATAACACTTAAATAAATCCCAACATTTTCAGTTTGAAATAAATAATATCAAATAATTTTTCATGCATGCATAATAAAATAAAAATGTTGTTTCAAACCCCATAAAAATATAAATATCCGAAAAACTAATTTTAAAACTGTCAATATCCCAAAAAACATGAATACTCAGAACTGGTCACGGGTGTCAACTGCATGGAAGCTCATAGGCCCTCACCGTCGGTCGAAGCAATCGTCTCACCAAAATCATCATACTCACCTGCACCATATAAGCATAGTGAGCCTAGAGATCCAACATGTTTTATCTCATAATAACAAGATTTAAAAATCACACAAAAGCACATAATCATACTAATACATATATTTAACATGAATATGCATGCATGCTCTTAAAATAATGCATCATAATAAAATCTCCCATGCCATAACTTTCATCTTAAATAATATTTATGTGCTATATCATATAATACATAACATAATTTGAGCATGTCATAATCATAAAGAACTGAGTAGGTTATATCCATGAGTGTGGCTCGTAATCATAAGCGACTGATAAGTCTAAGAACCATCATATGTGACGGTGAATAAATTCACCTCTATGCCGGTAGTAGAACTACCTCCGTGCCACCGGTAAAACCATCTCTATGCCGGTAGTAAAACTGCCTCTGTGCTGGTGGTAAACTACCTCTGTGCTGCCACATCACTTAAATTTCATAAAACATTTTTCATGCTCAAACATTAACATATAATTCATCATAAAATTATTTTATGTATGCATGCATTTAAAATATTTCTGTAATATATATTTAATTCATTTTCATAATATTTATACTTGTACATAAAATAAGGATAATGCATAAAATAAATTAAATATATATTTCGGACTCAACAATTTTTTTCATGGGATTCTCCAGACTGCTGATCCCCTGGACTTAAGCCCATAATTCTTAAGATTGACCCATTAACTTAACTAAAGCCCAAATTTCATAATTACATCCAAATAATATACTTAAATATAATTGAGCCCAAATAAAATATTTAAGCTCAATAAATAGCCCAATCTCATTATTAATCACTGACAGACCCAAAAATTCACAGAATGACCCAAATAATCACAGAATGGCTCAATAACCAAAAGCCTAGCCCATTAAACCCAGCCCATGAAACTCTGGCCCAATAATTTTCATGGGCCCTAGACCCAATAAAATTATTGGACTCACTTATTTAAATAATTATTCAAGCCTAAAATATAAAAATTAATAGCCCAAATAATTTTTAATACTCTATCTTAGCCCATTAAAATAACTTAGACTAATAATTAGCTTAAATTAAAAATACCCTAGTCCAACTAACACAACCCGGGCCCGGACAGGGACCAAAATAACTTGACCCACCCTATTTTAGACCCGACCCGGACAGCCCAGCCCACTTAGACCCTTAGCCCGACAGTACGTACGTGAATTGCACAATTGTGCAAATTATCGGGCGTGCAACAGCTCTAGCGAACTACGATTGGGCGGTTCCAACGAGCCATGCCTCGACTAGAATCGATCCCTACACAGCCCTAGCGAACTACGTTTTCGGGAATCCCGAAACTACAGACCCGCAAAGACCCATAGCTTGTTTCTGATCGGCTTTCTCTTTCCTAGATTCTAGCCTCGCCTTGGTTCGATCCTAAGGACTATAACAGACCCTCACACCTGCTCCTAGACGTAGGTCAACCAGCTGGACGCCCCCATGGCATGAAAAACGTGAGAACATGTCATACAAGCATAGAAAATATGAGTCTCTCAATAAATAAACCAAGATATCATATGAACTCACAAAGATCAGCACATAACATAATGGATTTGACATAAAAACGTGTACATAGCTTATAACGCGTGTACGGTGCTCCGGGATGAACGGATCTTCAAAACTTGCTTAAAAACTCTCAAAGATTCGGCTATGGGCTAGTTTTCAGATGAAGGAGAAGCTGATAGAGGCGGTTAGGGGCTTAGGACGTGGGTTAGGGTAGTATTTAGGGTATATAATTTATTATAATTATACTAGTTAGTCTAATTAATTAATATACAATAAAAACATAATTTAAAACTCCTAATTTAAATATTAATATGATGTTAACTCACTAATACCAAAATAATAATTTAAGGATTTTTTAAAAGCCCCTAAAAGTAAATAAAAAGGCTTAATTAAATGGAATACTATATATATATACTTACTAATACTATAATTTTCATGAAATAATACCTTAAAATAATATTTTAAGGCTTATAAAAATCTCATAAAATATTTTGGATGAAAAACCAACACCTCGTTCGTCCACGGTCCCGTCTACGCGATCAAATAAAACATTTAATTTCAAAAATCCAAAGATTTCATAATTGCGGGTTAAATGCTAAAATAAACTTTAAATCATACACATATTTCACATAATATCACATAAAATAATTTAACCCAAATTCCTAAATTTTGAATAAATTATTTTCCTAATTATGCATGCGGATTTACGTATGAAAAATTACGGGTGCTACAATGACAACTACTAATTTTGGAACACTTCCATGCTATTTTAGAATTCGTACTCTCTCTTGAAATTTCAGAAAATGAAAACTGCTCATAAAATCTTTTATAAGCTAAAACATTCGATCCTATCAAACTCATCTCTCCAAATTCAACTCTTTGAATTCGATTATCTCAACGAGAATACTAACATAAATAATTAAGTGATATTTAATAATCAGGGTTACATCTACATGTTTTACAACTCTTTGTAATTCAAAAAATCGCGTTTTATGTAGGTTTGCCATAATTAGCATTATTCTATATATACATCATATTTTTTATCAAAAAATGTAATAACTACTTCTGAATCAACCCATCGAATCATGATAAGAACTCCTAGTAGCGTCGCCCCATTGTTCACTAGATATCACTTATAATGCTTGAAATTAACAAACATATTATGTGTAGCATACAATAACGTCCCTTCATCACATATATCTCGATCGAATATAAATCTTTGGTATATTGAGGGTTGTATATAAATTCGGTAACAATTTGAAGCATCTTTTAAAATTCATAGAGGCATTAAATGTGCAATTAGAAAACCTTTCCCCTCATTAGATCATATAAGATAGGCTAGTGGTGAATTATTCACTACAATGTACTGGATCTTACATGTGTCGTAAGCTCACCCAATCTCGCCATATAAAGACCCTCACGGAGTCAGTAAACAAGTCAAAGTGCAGCCTGCTAGTATATGAAGAATAAGTGTTGTCTCATTTAATAGGACTAATGGTATATAACCATAACTATATATATATTGACTAGATAAATGATAACCACATAGAAAGTCCAAGTGAAGATAGTTCGATGAACTCATCACATGATCATCACCCAAATTCTAGTCATAAGCTCAAGTGACTTTTATCCTCATTTTAGACGGTCCAATCAACTATGAACATGTTTAGAATATAAAATATTAATTAAAAGATATTTTTCATGATCCTGTAGTATATTCAATATTTTTATCCAAGTAGCATGCATGGATAAACATATAAGACTTTGCGGGTTATATTATTTAATTTGTGGGTATCATTTTTCTATTATGGCTGGTATGTGGGTTCTATCATTTAATTTGTTGATGTATCTTGAATTTCTTTGAGTTCTATCATCTTACCTTTTTTAACTAATATAAATTTCTTGTCCAAGAACGTGATATATCTAAAGAAAATCACCTTTGTCTTTTGTGATAATATAAATAATATCCAATAATTTTCTTTGGATATCCCATAAAGTATCAAAGATTGGATCTATCATAAAATTTTTCTTCTATTGTCTGCTTCACATGCGCATGACACTTCAGTAGACATCTATGTTCGGAAGATCCGATCCTAGTTCTGATCGTCCGAACATGTTATGTGTATATGCAGTATTGACACCTCATTGATCTGACTGGTCGTGACTAATGGATTGTCCTATCTTAGTTCGGAACGTATGATCTCGTTCGGTGCTTCCGAATTCATCTTTGGTCAGTTAGAACTATCACCCTTTTGGTTCCTAACTATTTAATAAATTTATTTTCTTAAGTAATGACTCCTTAATCATGTTTTAATAATTAGAACGTGAAATGGAATTGGGGTCACTATGTAGCGACCCGTCATTGATCACCTACTAATAAAAAATTAAGCACGCAATTAAATTAAAAATAGATAAACATAATAAGAGTAGAACTGTAGAAACATATTAAAAACCAATCAGGCATTGTACAACCAGAACAATAATTGAAAAACCAGATCGAATAAAATAAATACCATAAATAAACTTAAACTAAAGCATTGATAACCTCCGCTCCCATGCCCTGGTCACCGACCGAACACTGATTTATCTCTTTGTCAACTTGCAAACTGCTCGTCGAATGAAGTGTCCATGTTAAAAGCAGGGGTGTGAACGCTAACGCTGAGTACGTAATGAGATACAGTTTCATGCAATGCATGCAACATGAAATATGAATGATCTGGTAAACATGGATTAAACTATTGAATATCATGCTAATAACTAAGGCGTCACTAGTATGCACACGCTGGCCCCAAGAATAGAGTAGGTGACATGCACACTAACTCCGATCTAGGACTATCAACATCCTGGGTAACCGCACACGCTATCCTGTCGATACAGTTGGTATCACAGGCACCCAATCACAAGGAAAAGTATGTCTGAGTGACCCTAAACACAACTAGCTATCTCCAAAATATAACAGGCTCAACATGGTATGGAAATGCTTCATACATGAACATAAACTATATATACATTCATAACATGACATGTAATAATGCAATAGATAACAATGTAGTACATAAACATGCACACTCAACTGACTATCTCAGTTTGTAATTACATACCTCAACTCCCTGGTCTAACAGTACAAGAGTAAATTCAAATCCTACAAGTCGAGTGAATACCATATCACTATAACTTATCTAAAACTCTTAACTAATATAATAACTAATCCAAATAACTACTATAGATCCAGACTTATACATGCGTCTGTTGTCAGTCCGCTGATATCGAAGGCCAAAAGTTAGGCAACACCATGCTACGAATTCAGTAGCACATAGCTAATTCCTGACTCTCGATGATATGACTCAAAACACTCAATATAGACTAAATATATATTAAATTTCTCTCAATTTGTACCAAATTATGAGGTTTGGATACCTATTTATAGGCCAAGGATCGGAAGCTCCGATTTGGGAATGATTTTCTCGTGTAAACAAAATTTGGAAACTCATGGTGCAGAAGAGTTCGGAAGCACAAAATTGAGTTCGGAAGGTCGGATCTGTCACTTGTCCAACCTACCATGACAGATGTTGCTAAGTTCGGAATATCCAAACAGATTCGGATGGTCCACTTATTTAGCTCCTTCTGAACCAGTTCGGCTCTTTTCGATCTGTTCAGGCCCTTGAGACTCCCCAAACTATTTTCGGGCTTTTTGGAGTGATTTTCAACTTAATGTTTTTCCAAGTAATGACCCCTTAATCATGTAATCACTTTTAAAGTTTTTTTTTCATTTTCATCACGTAAAAGGGAACTCCGGTCACTTCACACTATTATTAGCAGTTGTGTTGTCTCTTGAAATTTCATAAAATGTAACTTAGTACCGAGCGCTCGTCAGTTTACCAAAAGCTATAACTTGTGGTAATGGCACAATTCAAATATTTTAAACTACACAGCAGCACAAGCGCCAATGTTCGATCTCTCTAGCCAACAGGGATAATTATTGCACCCCTACAATCTCTCTCTTAATAATTGCACTCCTTGCAATCAATGAGAATCGAACACATGACCTTGGTTCTGATACCAATTGTAAGATCGAGAGCTTTTCGTTTTACCAAAATATATAACTGGTGGTAATTGTGTAACTCAAATATTTTTAACCGCACAACAGTCCAAGCACCATGGTTCGATCGCTTCACCCAGCAGAAATTATTGCACCCCAACATGTAAACTACTCATATATTATTTTATAAGCCTAAAATATTATATCATATGAAACTTCTAGCTCCAAAATTAAACTCGAATTCGATTATCTCAACAGGAATAGAAGACCAAATACTTGTTTGACCTTTGATGGTTCAGAGATCCATCCATCTATTGGTTCACAACCCTTTATGATTTAGTCATCGTCATTTACATGATATCACCCTAATTAACCTCATTATACCCTTAAACACATCAACCATAATCATTTAAGAATTAATTTTGATTGATCTCATCGAATCATGACAATAACATTTAGTAGCATAACCTCATGATTCCATAGTTATCACCGTTAGGGTCTACAAGTATAACTCAAGTGTGGTTAGCATATAGTGAGTTTCATATCATGACATATATCGAGGGTTTTTATATAAATTTAATAATTATGTGATGTAACATCTGGTATTTATAGTGACATTGCGTTTATAAAAGGAAACTCATTTTTCCTAAGAAACTCCTTTTCCCTAAAGTACTCCTTACAACTTTGTCCAGAAATTCTATGAAATAGTGATCTCATTAGAATACATGTGATATCCATGCTCGTAGGTAAGCAGTGAATATCTGACTACAATATACTAGCACCTACATGTGTCATAAACCATAGTCTATCTTTCCATTCGATGACTCTCATAGAGTAATAAATGATTCAAAGTGTAGCACTAGCGTGTAGAAGCTCAGTTGTGTCTTAGGCCACAAGGACTAATGATGTATAACTATAATAATAAACATATCCACTAAATAAATGGTAATCACTTGAAAAACCCGAGCGAGGTTACTTTGATGAACTCATCATATGAGGATACACATATGAGGATACATAAGCATGTTTGAACATATTTATGTCATTGTCAATGAAACATGGTACACAATATCGCATATACTATTCTCGTGCTAGAACGATTTTTATCCTCTTTTTAGACTGCTGAATAGAATAGGTGTGCGTATAGAATATACAATAACTAAAAGAGGCGTTTCATGACATCTATCATATGTACATCATCATCTTTCAACTACTACAATATATTTGAGATATTTATCTATGCAGCATGTATGAGTTGATAGATAAATCTTTTTTGGTCTAATATTTTTAAAATAAAAAATATCATGTTTGACTTTATATATGTAACATTTTCTACATATATGTGATGTATTTTTCCTCTATAATTCGAAAGTATTTAAAATTTCTAATTATTAAACCCATTTGATCGAATGAAATGAATTAGGTACCAAATGTGATTGGATTTTTCCTTGGAGCCTTGCAGTTGGTGCTCTATGCAATTTACAAGAATCCAAGACCATCAAAAGATAAAGGATGGCTTACACAGCGCCTGCTTCCAACTAAGTCAGATGAAGCCAACCACAATATTACTGTTGAGCCATAAAGAAACGAAACGCCTACATTCTTCAAATTTTGATTTTATATTAAGAACGAAAAAAAAAGTGTGAAATAAGAATGAAATATTTAATCTATTTTGTTTTGTATTTTATTATGTTATGTTGTATGTATATATTTTCTAAGATGACTTAGTTATTGGAGTTTGAACATTGTTGAAAACATGAATTCTTTGTAAGAATCATGTGTTGAAATTTGGATTCGATTTCAATTTATGGACAGATCACGCTAGCTAGCTAGTGATAGAACTAAAAGTTTAATCATGTTTTTGTGGCAAATGTAAAATGATAGAACTAAAAGTTTAACCATGTTTTTTGTGGAAAATGTGACATTTAGAATAGGGTCGAATATTATTTTTCTGGGATAAAACCCAAATACGTCATCAAAGTTTCCTAACTTTCTCAAAAATATACTAACACTTTATTCGTTTCTAATTATGTCCCTTATTTAAAAAATAGTTTTTTTAATATGTCCCCCAAACTAAAAATTGCCTATAATACCCTTATTCTAACAATTATAATTAATATTTCCTCTGGGCTAAAAAATGGTATCAAAGCCTAGGTAATTATTCAGACTTTATATTATTCATTAAATCATACTTTTCTTTGTTGAGTAAGAGATTTTCAACAAACCATGGATTCAAACGAGATTTTGAACCAGAAGGATTTCATTTATATGAAATCCCATAAACAAGTGAATCTATTTAAAATAGATTTTTTACAACAGAACTTAAAGAGACTTAAGTCTTTTATACTCTCTGAAGAGATTAAGAAATATGATTTTTAATTCTCAATTTCTAGAGATCACACCAGATTTTCTCTAAACTCTCCGGAGATCTTAGAGAAATTCAAAAGACGGTACAATATTACAGTAATCAGCTGTATGAAATACCTCGGCAGATTGGAGAAATCCTTAAAAAACAAGAAGAAATTCTTGTAACTCTAAAGGATCTTCAAACTAAAATCCTAAATCTAGAACATACTTCTGGTTCTAGAAAGGGAAATACAGGAGGAAGGTTACCACTCTCGTTTGGTACCGAACCTCTGTTACATCAGAAAGGTAAAACAAAATGGTTCAAAAACCTTTAACTGATGTTGAATTGATGATTAATCTTATAAAGGCAGTATCAGAGAAAAACATTATCTGCTGACTACTTTAGAAAGATTAAATCTCGAGGATCTACAAGATTTTGCGGATTCTTTTTCGAATCTCAAAGTAGTAGATCTAAAAATGAATTCCCCTGAGGGTGAACAATCCATAGGGAATCCCTCCAGATATGTGGTTAAAATAGAAGAACCACATAGTGAGTTCCATGTTGGAGAAAATTCACATCCAACAGGAACCAGATCAAGAAGGAGTAATATATTAATACATCAAACTCCTTATGGAAAAACCGTTTTAGACCCAATACATCCTTATGGGGATATGTTAAACCTGGATGTTCTGGACTTCAAACACAGAGAAGATCTCATAGATAATCGGACATCAGCCATGAGAATAGCAGCAGGAACTTTAGATCTCAATAAAAAAGGATTTATCAAACTTCTGAAATGAGTCTAATGGGATCTGTCAAGATAGCTTGGGAAATGACCATGCCAGAAACCAAGGAATCAATCTTAGCAGGAGAATCACTTAGCGAGATTGGAGAAAGAATGACCACCCTTTTTAAAGCACAATTCATAGGGGTAGACTATTTCAATAATCAAGATACAGAGAAAAAGAGAAGATATATTCAAGCTCTGTATAGCCTCGAGTTACATGATATCTGTTTAGTTGATGAATATATTATGTTATTCACCAAATACAGATGGAATTCGGGATTTGAAAAAAATGTATCCATTCAGCTATTTTCGCAAAAATGCCAAGCCCCTGGAGAGAAATGCTGATAAAAGAATATGTTCCTGGTAATCTTGATACATTGGCAAGACGCGCCCCCTATTTGAAAGGAAAATTGGTGGAATGGTGCAATATGACAGCATTACAGAAGAACTACAAGAAAATAAGGTTATTAATAAGCATACTCCTCTATGTTGTAGAGAAAATGATCTCCCTACGGTTATAGGGAATAAATCACAGGGATTTAAAAGGAAGAAATTCAGAAATAATCTCTACAATAAAAGAATGAAAAGTTCTTGGAAATCAAGAACATTTTGGTCCAAACAAAAGGCCAGATCCTATAGATCAGGTAGCAGAAGTGGACCTACAAGAACATCCCCAGCAACAAACTCATCACAAGGCAGGGGAAGAACACCATCTAGAAGAACTTTCAGAAGAACTCATACGAGAGCAAGTGAAAGTTTCAAGGATTGCAACTGCTGGACATGTGGAGCAAGAGGACATATATCTACAAACTGTCCAGAAAACGAGAAAAAGGGAGTTAAACACTTTGAAGCAACACCAGATATGGATGATGCGGTCTTCTTTCAAGATCTAGTCCAAGTATATCAATTTGAGGATATCCCCTCAAATGAAAGTATATACAAAGAAGAGATATTGTTTAGCCAAGATGAATCTGAAGATGAATCAGAATCAGAATCAGAATCAGAATAAAGAAGAAGTGTTTCGACACAAAACACATGAGAGTTTGGCTGGATTTTTTAGTCAAACCACGATATCTCATAATATGGTCCAAAGGATTATGAAAGAAAATCCAACATTACAGAAGTACCAAGGATTTTTGGCAGGACAAGTAGAAAGAGTCTTAGGCAACCTAGGGCTTAGACAAAGAAGACATCATTTGATTTACAAAGTATCCAGAAGGGAAATGGCAATCCCTATGGAGTTAACAAGTAATCAAATAGAGATGCAGTTAATTCCTTTTGAAGAAGTAAGATAGAAATTGCAAAAGCAGAAAAGTGAGGTAGCAAGAACGATGTCTTGGATTCATATTGGAGCGATCCAAATAATGATCAAAACAACTTTTAAAAAAGGAATAGATTCACCCATAGATATCGTAGTATGTGATAAAAGAATGGGAAATATCCAAGATGCTGTTCTGGGTACGATCTCAGGAAATCTATGTGCAGGAAAAATTGTAGGAGTTATTTATCCAAGAATAGCCTACAATTTAGCTGACATAGACTTTAGTCGAACCTTGACATTGCATCAAAACTTCAAGGAATAAAGATTAATGAAGGAAGGTAATAGACCATATTCTATTACTTATCAAATTTCATATGTTCTTTCTAATACTCACCATTCTGAATTATTTATTAGAAATGAGTTTATTGAAATTCCAGAAATCTTTGGGAAAGTTGCTCAAGCAATATATCCGGAAAGAATCGAGTTTCCTTTAATTCAGGAAACAGACATTCAAATACACGATAAACCGGTTCTATACAGAGATCTTAAAATAGAACCTCGAAGGTTATCTTTCCAAGGTGACCGAATGACAATTCGAAGGTGGGAAAAATCTCCTATTCAGGAAATTCACCAGAAGAATAGGAGTTTTCAATAATAGAAAAACTTAGATCTCCGGAAGGATGGAAAGAAGTCAAAATAGTATTCGAAATTACAAGTCACAGGAACCAATTTCCTTTAAACTTGATATACTATTTAGAGAAGCAGGTAACATGAACTTACCAAGGATTAATAAATATTGGAGAATTGGAAGTTCAAATCTGTGGAATTCCAGGAAAAGAAGTGGATCTGCTCATTCTTGGCCTAGACTTTCTGGAGGACCATAAACCATGGAAATGCCTTGAAAAAGAAATAAAGTTTATGGCAAAAGAAAAGACTTGGAGGATTCAATAAGAATTCTACTAGATGGAAAACCAAGAGAATTGGATAAGGGACAATCCCTTAATCAGATTCGAAAACTATGTTTACAAACAGAGGAAGAAGCAACTGTTGAAATTAGTAAGTCATGAACATGATTTACTAGAACGCATTGAAGAAGTGGAAAAGAGTAACCATACTCTACCTTCTGAGGCCTTAGGAAAACTAAAGGTGAATAGTCTTAATCGGATTACCGAGTTACAACACAGTCTGGAAATGTACAGAAAGGTGTTCAGTCCTTTGTTAAAAAAGGATGCAAGGTTTATATGGACCGATGACCATACTAAAGGGGTGAACCAATTAAAGGAGATATGTAAGAATCTCTCAAAAATGGCTATACCCATGGATGAAGATGATCTGGTGTTATTTACGGATGCCAGTGACGAATGGTGGACAACAGTCCTTACTAAGATCACTCCAGATGGAGAAATACCATGCAGATACTGTAGCGGTCTTTTTTCAAAATCTAAGGCTATCAGGTGAAATATCAACGAGAATGAGTTTTATGCAGTTAAAAGGGCTTTCAAAAAATGGCCATTATTTTTACTTGCTAAAAAATTCACTTTGAAGGTTGATAACACTCAGGTAAAATCTTTCCTAAGAAATAATATTGAATCTAAACCTGAGAAAGCTAGGTTATTAAGATGTCAAGCTTTATGTAAAAATTTTATTTTTTATATTGTTATTATTAAATCTCA
Organism: Henckelia pumila; assembly: GCF_033568475.1. NCBI lineage: Eukaryota > Viridiplantae > Streptophyta > Magnoliopsida > Lamiales > Gesneriaceae > Henckelia > Henckelia pumila. The sequence continues at coordinate 156,491,491 of NC_133121.1, read as the reverse complement.
TGAAAATATTCTTGCAGATTTCTTAACAAGAGATGGAAGGCAGTGACGTGGATTCCATCATGAAAATGCAGAGGCATCTCAAGGAACACCTTGGGTTGCTTCAAAATGAGTTCAACCAGCTTGTCATAAGTGCCGATATGGCGGGCAGGTTACAACAAGCTGATCGGATCAAAGTATCCAATCGAATCACAGGATGTATGCAAGCTCAAACTCAACTATGGGCTGCTATTCAAGGGCCAATTATGTGTGTCATAGAAAAACCATTGGTTTTTCAGAAACAAGAAATGTTAAAACCATTGGTTTTACAAGAACAAGAAATACAGCCACCGATTGTAAAACAATATGTTGAGGATTCTAATACTCAAGAAACAAGGGCTAATCTATCATCAGCTTTTGATGATCTAGACAAAGCAACAATCGATGAGGATAACTCATCAAGTCAACCCTCTGCCTCTGGTGTAAAAGAGGAAGAGATCAATCTTAGGCCCAACACTGACAAGGGCAAATATAAGATTGATACAAACCTAGCTGTCATTTCTCCATTTCAGGTTTATCAACAAAGATGGGAGAAATTAAGTACAAGAAGTAAAATCAATCCAATCACTTGCAGGGTTGATGTTGCAGGAATATATCCAAGGGTTTGGCTAAAAAACAATGTCAATCCTAAGGATGTAAAGATATGGTATGAATTTGGGGCTTTAGCCTCAGTTTATACAACTTCACCAGGCTTCCAGGAAATATCACAGCTACCAAAATGGATTCAGGAAGCACTCCAAAAAATATGGGCAAATAATGATCATTTGTCCAGAGGAGATGTGCTTGAGTTATACTTCTTTAGTGCAGCCCCAGAACCAACAGGGAAAGGATCACACGAGCCCTTTCATTTCATCAAGCTAAGGAGACCTGACATGAATAATCAAAGATTTATCAAGGATCATATATCTGAAGAAATACCATTGGTGTCCACTTTTGGAGAAAATGAAATCTCAACCAGAAGGGCATGGGGTATTTGGGTTTGTCTCACCGAGATGGACAAGGTCAAGTTTCCGTTCAAATTTTATCAGAATTCTGTAAACGGATCATTCCTGTTAAACACAATGACAGGAAAAACCACAGCTTTTGCAAAAGAACTCTTCGAAAAGAAGAGAAACTTTTTGTGGAACAACAAGCTGCCTGGGAGTAAAGAAACTCGCCGAAAATTTTGTAACATAGCTCATATCAAAAGATGGTCAGAGAATATCTGCCCAAAATGTCAAAACCAGAAGGAGCCTGAATTTGGAAAAACCTTCAAACCCCGAACGGATCGAAAAGATTTTTCCGGGACAAGCAAAGATGAACAGGGACCACCAAAACCGCGTTTTCCCAAGGGCCCACTGCAAAAGCAAAAGATGCCCCGACAACAATAAAGAAGGCATTTGAGGAGAATAAATTCAAAAGAAAAAGTCAAGCATGTGACTCTCCCACTAGCAAAAGATGTCATCAATAATGGTGTAAAGAATTCAATACAACTGTAAGATTCCCTGAAGTTTCTTGGTGAAACAAGTAGAACTTCAGCTATAAATACAGGAATTTGAGAAAACTGAAGATATCGATCATTTCCTTCAGTTTTTTTACAAATAAAAATCATTGTAATATTTCTCTTTTTAAGAATTGTATTAAGTTTCTATAATTTCATGTATTCCAAGAACAAGGCTACTATGAGTAGCTAAACTAGTTATCTCCTCCTCTTTAAAGGAGGTCGATTTATGTAATAATATGTTGTCTGAATAAATTTCCGAAGCTCTTCCCTATCATGTTATTTTATTTAAAAAATTAAGCTTTTACTGTACGCCCTAATGTAGGTAACGAAATAGGGCTGTGCTAGCTGCTGCTGAAGGAGTCTGTGTTAGGAACCATCGGTTGCGATCGCGTGGTTTGGTTGTGAGGAGCAACCTGTAAAACCCGGTGGACATTACCCAACAACAGTGTGGTCAAAGAGGTATTCTGCTTTAATTTACTAACGAAAGCATGATTGGATTAAGCCTTTGAATATTAAAAAGGAAATAAAGGGTAGAATGGACATTATTTAGTTATAAGGACAAATTCAAGAAATTATTTAATGAATTAGAGATGTATTTGGAACATTAAAATTGAAAGGGATATAATATGGAAAATAGAAAAGATACAAGGATATATTTAGGAATTATCCCTTATTTTTCTTTTCCAAATACAAATCTGTAAAACTTGGTTTACCTAAATAAAAAAGTCAGGTGGAATTTATTAAAATCAATCATACATTTAAAAAAATATAGTTTTCTTTCTAAAATCCCAATTTCAAAATAAAAATTTACTTTGAAATATTAAATACCCAATTTCATCTATTTAAATGTACAAAAAAAAATAATTACGTCTTCAAGCCCTACGTTTTGACATATCAAAATTTATTCTTCTTCAAAATACTTTCACAACATTATGCACTTGTCTCCTTCATTTGGATCAATAACTAGTACCATATTATTCAGTACACACTAGATTTCTTTCTGGACATTAACTTGGTCAACTTCATGTTCAAGACGCTGGAGACATTTGGTCTTCATATCTATCAGAAAGAACCATCAATCATCGACAAGACACCTTTGCTAAATTTCTATGTTAAAGCATCTCTCACCGATGACGCGAAAGTCACCTACTATCACTGTGGCAAAAACCCTTGTTATTGATAGCTTTGCTCGGCTCTTTTTCTACTCCAACCTTTTGGGATTACTGACTACCATATCTAAGGAAGATATGTCTGCTGCACTGAAGAACTTCTCCGCCTCAAGGTAGATATGTCTCCATCTTGCTATTGGAATATACTATATATTTATTGTATATTATGTTTTATTTTATCTTGTAATATTTTATTATTTGTAATCTTTATCTTTCTCAGGCCTTAAGTGTTGTATATAAATATCTCGTGTATTCATTCTTTGTGATATATGAAAATATCATTTGGCCTATGACACTAAACCCTAAACCTAGCCGTCACCGCAGCTCAGCCACTAGAAATCTTCCTCTTTTTATTCCGATAGACTCTATGGCTGCCACCGTATAGTAGCCCGGTTCTATTTTACAAGATTAAGTGATTTTAAACATGTTAGAAAATGACATATAATTTTAAAAGTATCAAAACATGTTTAAGGACTCATTATTTGATGAAAATAAGTGGATAATCAGATCCGAAACGTCCAAAAATGATAGGAAAGGTCCTGGAGGTCTCAAAATAGACTAGAAACAGCCAAACGAGTTCGGAAAGACCAGACCCAAGCGTTACGTCCGAACCCGAACGGACGCAACAATCCGGACCAGAATGTTGCTTTCGATCTGAAAAACGTTGCGTTCGTTCTGCTGGCTGGACAGGTGTCGACGAGATCATGACACATGGTTGGATGGTGCAAGAACGTTGCGTCCATTCTGCTGGCAGGACAGATGTCAACAAGATCATTACACGTGGCTGGATGGTGCAGAACGTTGCGTCCGTTCGCCAGAACTTTGCGTTCGTTTTTTGTCTATAAATATGGGCGAGATTTGCTCATTTTCAGCTGTTCAGAATCCTCTCCTTCACCCATATGGCTCTATTTTAGGGTCTTTTGGGTACTCTTATTTTAGAGTTGGAGTAGGAAGTATATATTTTAGTATAGTCAGACAATGTCTGACATAGTAGCGGACAGAGTCCGTAGTGATGGCCAGGCGGCGGAGCTCTGGCGAGGCGTCTAGGAGTCATAGCTAGGGTATTCCCAAGCTCTGGGCATGCGTCATCAGCGGGCTGACGACGAATGAAGGTATGACTTTGGTTCCCTATAGAAAATAGGGAGTAGGCTATAGTTTAATTAAATATTTTAGAGCCTAGTAGGTGATGTTTGGCATGCTAGGTAATGCATGGGTTATTTATGTTGTAATGATGCATGGTAGGCTTGGACCTAGGAGGGAAGCTTCTAGGAACTGCCTTAGTAAGGTACGGAAGTATTATTTGAGATATCCAGATTGAGTGTGAATATATTATGTGTTTACATGGATTATGTGATTGCATGTTTTATATGCCTTTATATACAGCATATCTTGACTTTATGTTGCATACATGAGCATATTGAACCTTTACCTTAGAGGTATCCTGTAGTAGGGTGCTCACCCTACGAGTTTGTGGATGGTTGGATACGTAAGTCTTGTGTCAGGTCACCTTTATGGTTGGACACATATACTAGTATCAGGTCACCATTATCCACTGGGTATATGAGCCACCTCTTGATGCGATGGCGCAGCGTACTATATACCCTGGGCCCGGTCTATGAGCTTGTTTCTTGACCTGAGTGTCTTGATACCCAGTTCATTTGCATTCATGCGCATATATTAGTGTATACTCATACTCTCGTACTGAGCATGTTAGACTCACTTCCGGTTGTTTTCTGTTGGCTGGATGCCCTATTCCATGGGGCAGTTGCAGGTAGTTCTCCCGGAGATAGGGAGGTTAGGTGGAGACCAATGCTGGATAGCAGGGTTGACCACTAGGATTTGCTTTCATGGTATTTGACTTACTTTAATTCCTCAGTTACTCTGATTTAGATTTATTATTGATTAATTGCATGCTTAAGCTTCTGATCAGTAGGTGGTCACGGTGCGGGTCACTACACACCGGCACTGTTCCTACTCCAATCTCCTTCAATGTTGCTGCCCACGCGTCCTTGAAGCTCACATCTTCGAACTACCTCTCTCGGCGTCTGTAGTTAACGATCCTCATCACAAGTCATGATCTCCTTGGCTTTATTGATTGCTCTCATCCTTGTCCGGCCAAGACCATCACCACCACCTCCATGACCAACTTCGCCTCCACTCACTATCTGAATCATGAGTACACCTCCTGGATCTTCCAAGACTAGTTGGTCCTGAATATAATCATATTGGATCGTTGTCTTCTTCCTTCATTCCGTTTATTGCAACTGCCACCACCTCCGCTGCCGCCTAGAACACTCTTGCACTTACATATGGCAAGCCCTCTCGTGGTCGCATCACTTAACTCAAAACGCAACATCGAAATCCGATAAAGAGCTCTCAGTCCATCACCGAATTCATGCAGTTCATCAAATCCAAAGTTGATGAACTCGCTCTCATGAATGCACCTCTTGCTATTGAGGACCTTATCATTAAGGTTCTCCATGGTCTGGATGATGACTAGCTACAAGGAACTCCACAATGCCATCTAGGCATGGGAAACCGTGATCTCGTTTGAGGAATTACATGAAAAACTCCTCAATCATGAAGCCCATCTTATTGCTCGCCGAGATGCTCCCGCCCCTATTCCAACCACAGCCATATCCTTCGCCCGAACTAGCGACTCCTACCACCGTCTGCCATTTATCGTCATCCCGTACCAAACCGCTGTCAGCTAAAAACCTTGCTCCTGGCCCTCTCGACCGCCGCCATCTCCCAACCAATCGGCACATGATCAGCGTGCCCCAAGCCTATATCTCGAGTGCTACAAGCTCTGTAGTCGTTAGGGTTATTATGCTCGCCGCTGTCCATTTTGAGTATCTGCCAGCTCCTGCACCTGTGAATATGCCTCACCCTGGCCCACCTGCTTCTCTTGCTGCTGCCTACACGCTTACACCATCCTATCCGTCTAACTGGATCCTTGATTCTAGTGCCACTCACCATGTGACATAAGATCTTGCAAATCTCTACATGCATGCTCCCTACGTTGGCTCTGATGGTTGTGTTGTTGTTGATGGTGTTGGCGTCCCCATCACTCACACATGTTATCTCTTACCGCCCTCTACTCCGTGCTTCCAGAAGTTCTCGCATGCCCTTTCTGTTCCCTCCATTAATAAGCAACTTTTATCTATCTCTCAACTTTGCAAATCTGATGATGTTGTTGTTGTTTTCTCTTCCACGGCCTTTCAATTGAAGGATCCTCACACCAGAGTCATTCTCCATCAAGGTACCCTCCAGGGCGGTGTTTACTCCTGGTCTACATCCATGCCTTCTACACCACTTGCACTCTCATCCTCTGTCGTGTCATTGCATGTTTGGCATAGTCATCTTGGTAACTCGTATGATCGAGTCTTACGTCAGTTAGTCTTGTCTAAGTCATTATCATCTTTTAGTTCTCAATCGCGTCAATTTAATTGTAATTCTTGCCCGTGCAATAAAAGCCATAAGATACCCTTTCATGACTCCTCTCCGTCTTCGCAATTTCCACTTGATTTAGTTTTCTCTTATGTTTGGACTTCTTCAGTTTTCTCTTGCGATGGCTATAAATTCTATGTTATATTTTTTGACCATTACAATAAATATATATGGCTTTATCCCTTAAAATAGAAATCAAACGTTCTTTCTGTTTTTCGTTGTTTTAAATCTCTCGTCGAAAAATGGTTTAATCATCCTATTCTCACCTTATACATTGACAATGGTGGTGAACTCACGGTACTCAAAGAATTTCTTGGTTTGAAGGCATTTCTCACCTGACCACCCCGATCACACTCCTGATCATAATGGCTACTCCGAACGTCGTCACCGTCATGTTGTTGAAACAGGTCTTGCCCTCCTTAACCATGCGTCTGTACCTATTCGTTTCTGACCATATGACTTTGCCACTGCAGCCTATCTCATTAATCGACTACCTAAACACAACCTTTCCTAAAAGTCCTCTTTTGAATGTATTTTCGTTGCTCCTCCTAATCTCTCCAAACTCTGTATCTTTGGATGTTTGTGATATCCGTGGCTTTGCCCCTACGCTCCGCATAAGCCCTCAAATCGCTCTTCTCCCCGTGTCTTCCTTGGTTACTTCATTACCCAGAGTTCCTATATGTGTCTTAGCCTTCCTCTGGCAAAATATTTGTCTCGCATGATTTTGTTTTTGTTGAGTCTGCATTTCCCTTTGCTAGTGGTGGCGTTGGTGCTGGTTTCCTTCCTGAAGTGCTGCCTGGTAGTTTCCCCGTGGAGGATTTCCTGTACGGCGATTCGTCACCTCTCTGTCCTCATGTGTCATACACCATTCCACCCACATGCTCCCTCTAGCCTACACCCGTTGCTGAACCTCGACCCACTACCCCTTGGCCTCCTGAACCCCCTTCTGAACTGGCCGCAACCACCCAACCCATACCCTCAACTTCTCATCCTATGGTTACCCATTACAGAAATAATATCCTCAAGTTCAACCCTTGATTTTGACTCACTACTAACACCACTCCATCTGAGCCAAACACTCACATTATATCTCTCAAGGATCCTCGTTGCGTGCCACAATGTCTGAGGAGTTTGATTCTCTTCTTTGCAATGGCAGCTAGAATCTTGTCCCATCTTGTAATCTCAAAATGTGGTCGGTTGCAAATGAGTGTTTCGAATTAAACAGAAACATGATGGTTCTGTTTATCATTACAAAGCTCGCCTTGTTGCGAAGGGATTTCATCAGCAATCTGGACTTGACTACATTGATAATTTCAGTCCTGTGAGGAAACCCACTACAGTTTGTATTCTATTATCCCTTGTCATTTCCTATGGTTGTCTGAGTTTGTTGATCCTAATATTCCATCCTATGTCTGCAAGTTGAATAAAGTCATTTATGGTCTTAAGCAGGATCCCCATGATTGGTACGCGACCCTTCGACAATTTTTAGTCATCTTGGCTTCACTGCCTCCCGTGCTGACACATCTCTATTTATTTTCTGTTTTAGCGGTGTTACGATGTATCTTCTTGTTTATGTTGATGACTTGATTATCATAGGAAATAATTTTGGCATTATCCAGGACTTCATTGATCAGTTAAGTTGTCGGTTCTCTGTCAAGGATCTGGGCTCCTTGACTTACTTTCTTGGTGTTGAAGTGGATTCCTATGCAGGGGGCCTCAGTCTCTTAAAAAAAAAGTATTTGCTTGACATCCTTACAAGAACTAACATGCCAGACTCAAAGCTGGCTCAATCCCCTATGGCCTCTTCTTCTACACTCCACCTGTATGATGGTTTTCCACCTGCTGATGCCACCTTGTATCATCAAATAGTTGGTAGTCTATAGTAACTTTAGTTTACTCGCCCAGATATTGCATTTGCTGTGAAGTTGTCTCAGTTTATGCAATCTCCATCGTCTGTGCATTAGGTGACTTTCAAGAGGCTTCTGCGTTACCTCAATGGTACGTGCTCCTATGGTCTTCTTCTCTAGCGTCACAATTTTCTATATCTTCATACTTATTGTGATGCGGACTGGGCTGGTGATGTGGATGATCGCACGTCCACTGGTGCTTATATTGTGTTTCTATGTCCCAATCCAATTTCCTGGAGCTCTAAAATGCAGGGCTCTGTTGCTTGATCCTCTATGGATGCTGAGTATCGTGTCGTCGCCTCTACCGTTGTGCAGGTGCAATGGGTTGCCTCTCTTCTTGCTGAACTTGGTGTTGTTCGTGCGTCTTCTCCGGTTCCTATCTATTGTGACCTACATCGGTGCTACCTATTTATGTGTGAATCCTGTGTTTCATTCTCGCATGAAGCAAATCGCTTTGAATTATCATTTTTTACGTGAGCTGGTTCAAAGCCACAAAGTTCGTGTTTCTCATGTCTCATCCTCTGACCTGCTGGTTGAAACCTTAACAACGTCTCTCTCTGGTTATCTTCTTCGTCTATTATGTTCCAAGATTGGTGTCTGCATGAGCCCACCATCCTGAGGGGGCTTATTGGAATATATTGTATATTATGTTTTTTTTAATCTTGTAATATTTTATTCTTTATAATATTTATATTTTTTAGGCCTTTAGTGTTGTATATAAACATCCCGTGTATTCATTTTTTTTTATATATGAAAATATCATTCTCTCATTAGTTTCTACACTTGCTACTAGAATTTGTTGGAAATGAAATTTCAAGTCTTGGTAGACATCGTTTCCATGGAGATCTTGATCAAAATAGGAATATTCGGAAAATTGACCAAGGATAAGGTTAATGTAATGACTGTTATCACCTTTGGTGTTAATGTAAACTAGTCTATTGTATTTTTCAAGGTCATATATGAGATGATCCAAAATAGTTTTTCTATCCAAATCAAAAAACTCCTCCAAGATGTTGTATTTAGCTTAACCACTGATAAAGAATATATACTGCTACCACCCTGATTGATGCGGAAAACGTGGTAGCTCGCCGACCCAAAAATTTGTTTATGAGTTAATTTCCTCGAGGTAAAGAAGGTGATATGTCCATATTTTCCTATGTTTACTTAGATTTAATTGCAATGATTAGGTGTGTTTTGAGCGATTAATTTGGATTTATAGTCACTAATCATTGGTTGTGATTTGATATAGGAAAAGAAAGAGAATGAAGCAAAAGAAGGAAATTTTTAAGTTTAATGCACATACCCCATGCACCTTTTGGAGGAAGTTCCGTGCCTCTTGTAGAAAGAAATATTCTTACCAGTTTAATGCACAAACCCTATGCATGTTTTGGAGGAAAGCCCATGCATACTTTTCGTCAAAAAATATGAGGTCTAGAGCACACGGAGGTGGGAACAGACCTTAGCACAGGGTTCATGCACCCTGATGTTCAGAAATTATAAAATTCACAGAGGTATACACAGAGGTAGTACAGGGTCCGTGCATGTCGCGGATTTGGAAAAAATATATTGCGCAGAATTTGAAAATTTTGGGACTCTTTTATATTGGACAATATTGAACACTAATAGAGGACGGGAATAGAGCTTTTTGGAGGGGACTCAACAATTTGGCACCAGCAGAAGTGATCCACCACCCAGAAGGAACAATACAACAGACACGCAAGAAAAATAATAATTCACCCCCCAAACTTATGTAAAATCATTGTTCCTAATGATTGAACAAGAAAAGCCAAGGAAATGTACCTCGAGCGACAACCGTTAGTGGTCGCTGCCATCCTCATCATCGAATGCAGGGGGCTGCTCAGGAGAATCAAAAGTGGGAGGACATTTTGGATGAGGAGGGAATGGGTGCGAAGTAATCGCAGCATCATGGAACTGGTGGGCCAATGTCGTAGTAAAATACATCATAAAATTCATGAACACTCCAGATGTCTGCTGAAATGTCTGCAGTGTTTGCCACTGATAACGCACCTCCTCCTCTAGAAATGAAACTCTATCAGAGATATTGAGAGGAGTAGCAGGATGTGGTGGAGAGACTTGTCGGGCAGCCGCTCTGTCATTGAATTCTTGCCTAGCAGTTCGTTCACGTTGTTCAAACTCCAAAATCAGTTGGAACGGAGTTGAACAACTAAAAGAGGCTCGGGGCTTCAACACCGCCTCACTTGCACTCCATTCAATGCCAGCCGCTTTACAAAGGTCAGTAATAATAGAAGGCAAAAAAAGACCCCAACTTGTATGACCAGTGACCACATTCAAAATCATCTCCTGACAGACGAGGCCTAAATCAACCGTCTTCCCATCAAGAATGCAGTATACCAAAATGTCCCTATCTCGTGTGACCTCATGATTATGGTCCGTAGGCTTCAACCAAAAAGTGATATGAATCTTGATGAGTAAGATTAGAAAACACGATTATAAATTAAATCAACCCTCTGACCAATAATCAAAAGATCCAAAGAGTTTTTCCCAATCTTTGAAACAAGTAAAATTGATAGAATTTTGGATTTTCACCTTTAATCGACGGAAAGATTAACAACAAAAATCACGACAATCAAAACCCAAGAAAACCTTCGGATAACTTGTATCTGACAATCTTCAGTGAGAAATCAATTGACAAACGTTTTCAAGTAATTAAACTGTGAAAAGTTTGATTTGAAAAGTCAAAGCAAAGTTTTGAATAAAATTCTATAGAAAATTTCAATATTTTGTGTATAAACTGAATCTGAATTATTATTGATGAAAATAAATAAAGTATTTATAGTTTACAATCAAAAATAAAATATAATGCAAAATAATATCAAATGTGTATAAACTGAATCTGAATTATTATTGATGAAAATAAACAAAGTATTTATAGTTTACAATCAAAAATAAAATATAATGCAAAATAATATCAAATATATCAAAATATATCATCTAAAATTTTTCTAGTAGACTTATAATACTAAAAAAAATAGCACAAATATAAAAAATACTCAAAAATCCAAAAACACACACTACACACTACACGTCGTACTGTGCGTAAGTACAGTCAGCGCTGGAGCGCTTGGCATATAACGCTGGAGCGCCGATAGAATAGTGCTGGGGCGCTGCAAAATACGAAGTTTGGGCGCTGGAGCACCTGATTTGAAGCGTTGGGTCACCGTCCTATTGAGAAAATTATTATTTTCTTGATCTTTTTTCTTCATTGTTTTGATCTTTTTGGACTTCAATATTACCATAACACCCTTCAAAATGATCATCAAACATTTCAACTTGATTCCCAAGAATTCCAAATCCTTGAACTCTCGATTGTAAATCATGGAAAAAATCTTGAAACAATATGAATCTTCGAGATTCATATCAGACTCCCCTTTTTCAAAAAGATTTGTCCTCAAATCTTGCCTCTTACCTTGACATGGATCCAACATGTTAAGCCTTTTAGTGTTGTATCTCCTTTGCTTCTTCATCAATACATCTCCAACATCCTGTAAAAAAGAACAAACAATGCTCGGGATTGAACCGGCTAAATCATGATAATGAGATAAAAACTCTTTGTACAAAAGTACTTTAGGGATTTTATTCAATTGAACAAAAATTTCAACCTCAAAATTTTGGACCATATTTATTTTTTTATTTCTTGGTCTATTTTCTCCCTTTTCTTTCCTCTCTTTTTTACCTCAAAGGTCATCTCACTCTTTTGAACGATCTTTCTTTCGACCTCAAAATTTTCTTCTTTTTTTTTTCTTGGCTCTCACTTTTTTCATCACTCTTTTTTTTCGCCATATCACTCAAATTTTCAAATTCCAATTGATCCTCAAGAAATTCTTTTGGATTCAATTGAAAAGCAAGATTACAAGACTCGTCCAACAACAAATTACTAGTCCCACTATGAATATCAATAGGACTCTCACATACCACAAGAACATTAGATGACTCTTCAACACTAACATCATTAATCAATGAAGTTTCATCATCAATTTTCTTAACTTCTCAACTTTACATTTTTCAACATCAATTAAAATTTTGGATTCAACATTTACTTGAGAATCCACCACTTTCACCACCTCATTAGGACATTGAAAAATATCATGCCCAACCTCTAGACACTATAAGCATACAATATCACAAGTACTAAAATTTGAAACATTCGATGTACCTTGATATTCCTGCTTCAGATTTTTACACCTTGACTTTATAACGTGCTTAGTCACGACCTCCTCTTCTACATTCGACCTTCACATAGATGACTCATCATTCCTATGAATATTTGTAAACCTATCAATTTTTCTCTCTCTCCTACTCCCGTAATCTCTCCTATAACAACTTTCTTCATCTCAACCAATGCCATAAGCATCCTCCAACTTACTCATTTTCTTATGTATTGGCTTAAACACATCATTGACCACCTTTCGTATCAGCTCGATCAACTCTTTCACTTGAACCTTAGAAAAATATAGGTTTGAACCATCCCCTACTCCTTTATCAAATTTTCTATAAGACATCGTACCAGCAAGAAAAATGTTAGTAATAATTCCTCACCGAAAATCTCACAAGTCACTCCAAGGGAAAGCGCTCAAACACTCTTTTTTTTACTCATATATAAGAAAGGGATTATGATTTGTATAGTAAAGGATCAAACCTTCAACTTCAAAACTTTTAGACGCTTGAAAATTGACTCACAAAGATTTCACAAACACAAGTCAAGAGACTTATGAATATTTTTTTATAAATTTATAACTTGTATTACAAGACACGAGACTTGGATAACAAGTTTGAAAGAAATGACACTGAAATTTAATATGAGATAGACGAAGAACGAAGAACAAGGAACGATGAATGAAGAATGAGGAACGAAGAAAGAATATAGATTAAAGAAGGATACGACTTACTTGAATCAAAAACCTTCGCTTTGATATCAAATCATATGAATCTTGATGATTAAGATTAGCAAACACAATTATAAATTAAATCGCACCCTCTAACCAATAATCAAAAGATCCAAAGAGTTTTTCCAAATCTTTGAAACAAGTAAAATTGATAGAATTTTGTATTTCCACCTTTAATCGACGGAACGATTAACAACAAAAATCACGATAATCGAAACCAAAGAAAACATTCAGATAACTTGTATCTGACAATCTTCAGTGAGAAATAAATTGACAAACGTTTCCAAGTAATTAAAATGTGAAAAGTTTGATTTGAAAAGCCAAAACAAAGCTTTGAATAAAATTCTAGAGAGAATTTCAATACTTTGTGTATAAAGCGAATCTGAATTATTATTGATGAAAATAAACAAAGTATTTATAGTTTACAATCAAAAATAAAAGATAATGCAAAATAATATCAAAGATATCAAAAGATGTCATCTAAAAGTTTCCTAGTAGATTTATAATACTCAAAAAATAGCACAAAATATAAAAAATACTCAAAAATCCGAAAACATACACTACATGTTGTACTGTGTGTAAGTGCGGTCAGCGCTGGAGCACTCCGTACAACGCTGGAGCGCCGATGGACTAGCGTTGGGGCGCTGCAAAAAACGAAGTTTGGGCGCTGAAGCGCCTGATTTGAAGCGCTGGGGCGCCGTCCTGTTGGGAAAATTATTATTTTCTTGATCCTTTTTTTTCATTTCTTTGATCTTTTTGGACTTCAATAATATCATAACACCCTTCAAAATGATCTTCAAACATTTCAACTTGATTCCCATGAATTCCAAACCCTTCACTCTCGATTGTAAATCATTGAGCAAATCTTGGAACAATATGAATCTTTGAGCGCCTTCGAGATTCATATCACAAAGGAGTACCACTGCTTTGATTTGGGAACCAAATCGGTTTTTCTCAACCTAGACGGTATATTTTCACGGCCCAATCTCCACTCTGCTCCTACTATGCATAATCTTTTCAAGATGACATCATAATCAACTTCACCTGCTTTGTAGTCCACGTACTCATCGTGCATTAGGGGTGGAATTTTGAAAATTGTGTTGATGGAAAGAGCGTCAAAAGCAACCAACTTACCCCGCACCAAGACAAACATCTGTGTGTGCTTGACCTTCAAATTTTCATAAAATACACTCACAAGGGAAACTGCGGCATCCATCGGTTGCTTTGTAAATTTAGCCCAATTCCTAGCCACGCCGGCACGACCGACCTCACTCATTGGACGAGACGGATCAGAACCCAAAGACATATCGAACCCATGATCCGAAAACATGCTCTTAGATAACAACTTTTGATAATGTGCTTCCACCGTCTGATCCCAAAATCTCTTAGCGTCAAAAGAAGAAGCGGAAGATGAGGCTCCTTGCTTCAAATTTTTATTTGGAGCCATTATACAAACATCTTGTGGGCGCTCTAAACAACAAAGAGCTTTTGAAAATAAAACCAGGAATATTACTCCCCAAACTTCAAATTCACACACACAACAATGATAGAAACGGCTTCAAATTCCACAGGTATCCACCACACGCAATTTAAACCACACCAACACGCCACACAATCAACTTCAATGCAACTTCAAACCTTGTTCAAGCCACAACTAGAAGAAATTTAACAATAATCCCAGCAACTAGAACTTAACACATGATCCCGGACAGGAAACTTTGGCAAAAATACGGCACACTATGTTCTCTAAAGATGATCCGACCACCAATGTTCCAACTGAAAAGAGGGAAGATGAGAAACATGAAAATAATTGACGGAGTGGAGATGTGGAGGAATAGTTTGTGAAAGATAGGAGAGGGAATTTAAGGCGTGGGAGTTGAGGGAGTTGGGTATTTAGAATTATGGATTTATTGATTTAGAGATGTAGAGGTGAGGTGAAGAAGAGAAGTGAAAAATCCGAGCAGCAGAGGTGTTTTAAAACGCGCAGCGTGGGCGCGCATGAAGGTCGCACAAAGGGTTGTCTTTGGCTTCAGAACGGCGCGAGGGCACAGTAATGCAGGAGCGGGCACGCATGGAGTTGGCACACCAAAATTTTTATTCCGCACAAACTCGCGCGGGTGCTCAATAAAAAATGTGTGGGCGTGCATGGATCTCGCTTTTCAGCAATTAAACCTAGACAGATTCACGCGGGCACGCCTTAGAGAGTGCGCGGGCGTGCCTGGAACTCAAAGTTGGCTTGGTTCTCGTGTTGCAACTGCATGAGCGCTCAGAGATAAAAGAGTGCGCACGTATGGGGCTTGATTATTAGAGTCCAGAGCCTGAAAAAAAATTTGAAAATTAGAGAATATAAGGCTATAAAAGTCACAAGTGTGCACCATAAAATAGCTAAGTAACAAAATTTAAAGAAAAACTAAAGTAAAAACAAAATAAAGTTAACAAAAAAATTTCGGGTTGCCTCCCAAACTGCTCTTGGTTTATAGTCTTCAGCTAGACTTTCACCCTCTTTTATGCCAAATCATTGAAGAAAATGCATTCCAACTTTCGCACTTCATCTCCAAAGTAATGATTGACCCTTCGCCCGTTCACCTTAAATGTCCTCCCATTGGCACATTTTAGCTCGATTTCTCCATGTGAAAACACGCTCTCCCGGACCAACGCGACTTCAACTTACCTAGAAATATTTTCAAATGAGATTTAAATAAAAGAACTTGTTGGCCTGGTTCAAATTTCCGTCGCAAGATGTTTTTATCATGCCAGTTCTTTATTTGCTCTTTATAAATCTTGGAATTCTCATACGCTTCATTGCGGAATTCTTCTAACTCATTCAACTGCAATTTCCGCAACTCTCCAGACACTACAGGATCCACGTTCAGCTTCTTCACAGCCCAATGTGCTTTATGCTCAAATCCAATGGCAAATGACAAGCTTTTCCAAATACCAACCTATAGGGAGACATCCCAATAGGTGTTTTTAATGCGGTGCAGTATGCCTAAAGAGTGCCATCTAGCTTGATTGCCCAATCTTTTTGATTTGTTTGAACCGTCTTCTCCAAGATTTTCTTTAATTCTCGGTTAGAAATCTCCACCTGACCATTGGTTTGAGAATGGTATGTGCATTCCACCTTGTGCCTGACACCATACTTTGTGAGCAAGGTATTAAAAATTTTATTACAAAAATGCGTACCTTCAACACTGATTATAGCTCGCGGAGTGCCGAACCTGGTGAAAATGTTCTTTTGCAGAAATTTTACTACAACACGAGCATTATAGAAGAGGTGGCAATTGCTTCCACCCACTTCGAAAAGTAATCCACAGCTAGTAAAATATAAGTGTAACCAAAAGAAGGAGGAAAAGGACCCATGAAATCAATACCTCACACGTAAAAAAGTTCAACTTCTAAAATATTGGTGAGAGGCAATTCATGTTTGCGAGAAATATTTCCAGTCCTTTGACACTTATCACAAGATTTTACCAAAGTATAACTATCCTTAAACATAGTAGGCCAATAAAAATTGGATTGTAATACCTTAGCAGCAGTCCATGAAGCTCCCAAGTGGCCTCCATATGGTGCTGAATGACATTGCTCCAAGATTTCCTGTGCTTCGTGACCCGCCATATATCTCCGAATCACTTGATCAGCTCATCTTTTAAACACATAAGGATCATCCCGCAAATATAATTGATATCATGAAAGAATTTCTTTTTTCTGGTGGCAGATCAAATCTGGAGGTAAAGCACCACAAGACAAAAAATTGGCAATGTTTGCAAACCATGGAAGGGAAGAATGTACCTCAAAAATTTGTTCATCCGAAAAGACTTATTTTATAACATCCTCATCTTTGACATTCTCCAACTCCAGTCTAAACAAATGTTTTGCTACTTGATTTTCACTCCCCTTTTTATACTTGACTTCAAAATCAAATTCTTGAAGAAGTAAAATCCACCTTATCAAGCGTGGCTTAGCATCCTTCTTGGAAAACAGGTAGCAAATCGATGCATGGTCAGTGTAAAAAAATACTTTAGTGCCAATTAAATAAGGTCTAAACTTATCAAAATCAAAAACCATTGCAAGCATATCCTTTTCAGTTGTGGTGTAGTTTTGTTGTGCGGCATCCATAGTATGACTGGCATAATAAATTGCTCTAAAAAATTTATCTCTGCGTTGGCCCAAAACAGCTCCCACCGCGTAGTCACTGGCGTTACACATAAACTCAAATGGTTCTTTCCAATCCGAAAATACCATGATCGGTGTTGTGATCAATGGCGTCTTGATCTTCTCGAAAGCCTTCAAACAATCATCATCAAAAATGAAAGTGAAATATTTTTCAAGAAAATTACACAAGGGTTTAGTGATCTTAGAAAAATATTTTATGAATCGACAATAAAACCCCACATGGCCTAGGAAACTTCGGATGCCCTTGATATTCTTTGGTGGTGGAAGCTTTTCAATTGCTACAACTCTAGCTCGATCTACCTCTAATCCCTTTAATGACACTTTATGGCCAAGGACAATGCCTTCTTAGACCATGAAGTGACACTTTCCCAATGAAGAACCAAGTTCTTTTCTTGACATCTTTGCAAAACAAGAGAAAGATTATGAAAACAATGATCAAAGGAAAATACAAATACCGAAAAGTCATCCAAGAAGACTTCCATAATTTCCTCCACCATATCTGCAAAAATAGTCATCATACACAGCTGAAAACTAGCTGGTGTATTACAAAGACCAAAAGGCTTCCTTCTTAAAGCAAACGTGTCATAGGGACACGTAAAAGTGGTCTTCTCCTGATCCTCTGGCACTATAGCAATTTGATTATAACCTGAATAACCATCTAAGAAACAGTTATAACAATAGCCAGCAAGTCTATCAAGCATTTGATCAATAAAATGAAGTGGAATATGATCCTTACGAGTCGCCTTATTCAACTTCCTATAATCTATATAGACTCGCCAACCAGTTACTGTGCATGTGAAAATTAACTCATTATTCATTCTTGACCACGGTAATCCCACCTTTCTTAGGCACAACTTGGACAAGAGAAACCCAACTACTATCATAGATAGCATAAATTACACCAACATTCAACAATTTAAACACCTCATTTTTAACTACCTCTTTCATGGCAGGATTCAACCGCCTCTGATGTTCCACACAAGAAGTATAAGACTCCTCCATCAAAATTTTATGCATGTATATTGTTTGACTAATAGCCATAATATAAGTAAGCGACCATCCTAAAGCAGTTTTAAATTTTCTCAAAACACTCAAAAATTTATCTTTTTCAGCCGAAGTGAGATGAGAAGAAATAATTACTAGACAAGTCTACTTTTCACATAGGAATGCATAGCATAAGCGTGCTGGTAATTCCTTGAGATCATGAGTTTGACAGTTACCTCATTTTCATTATTTTCCAGCTCTTCATTTTCCTTAGAACTCACCACTTTTTCTATTGGCGCACCATCAAGAAACGCTTCTTGTTCGCAAAGCTCCCAATTCTCTTTGTTTTAAACTTCCTTGTCCGCAACCAAACATCTCTCCAATGGATAATTAATTCCTGCACATAATAAAGGAGTATAAGAATCAATAACTTCAATACTTTTACAAGTACTTGCCTCACCTGTCCCTCTCATGGCATGGTAGATGTTAAAAATTACAACATCTCCACCGACTCTAAGGGTGAGCTTTCTTTTATGGATATCTTTCAATTCCCTTGCGTCGCCAAAAAGGGTCTCCCAAATATTAAAGGAGCTTCTTCATCTTCTTCCATATCTAAAATCTCAAAATCAGCAGAAATATAAATTTATCCACCTTTGCCAAAAAATCTTCAACAATTCTCCGTGGATATGTGATACTTCTATCAACCAGTTGTAAAGTGATGGTGGTCGGCCTTACATCCCCAAGATCCAAGCTCCTGTAAACAAAAAAATACATCAGATTAATACTTGCTCCTAAATCACATAAAGCCCTATTTAACTAAGCACCACCAATAAAATCAGGGATATTAAAACTCTCTGGATCCTTAAGCTTTTGTGGTAGCTTTTTCTGTAGAATAGCGCTTCACTCTTCAGTCAAGTTCACAACCTCGTTCTCTTGAAGCCTTCTCTTCTTAGACATCAAATCCTTAATAAACTTGGCATAATTCAGCATCTGATCTAAGGCATCAGCAAAGGAAATATTGATGTGTATCTTTTTAAAAATCACTAGAAACTTGGAAAATTGCTCATCCAAAGCCTTCTTCTTAAACCTCTAAAGATATGAAAGATTTGGCTTAAACATTGGTTTATCCTCAACTTCACTCTTCTTTTCCTCAACAATTATCTCTTCAACCTTAGAATTCTCAGTTTCCTTTGTCTTTTCACTTTATTTTTTTCTTTCTTTGGCCCCTAATTATTTTCCACTCCTCATGGTGATAGCCTTGCATTGTTCCTTTGGATTTACCTCTGTATTGCTTGGAAACTGACCTCTATTATGATCTTTTAAAGTATTTGCCAGCTGGCCAATTTGATTTTTTTCAATGGATTTCATCATGGCACCCATATTACACATGTGTGTCTCCATACTGACAAGCCGATTCTCAGTTCTCGCCATCCTCTTACCAGATTCAGTGACAAAAGTATTTACCACATTTTCAAACGAAGGCTTTCCCTCACCCTTGTTTGTATTGAACCTCGGAGGAGGATTTAACGCATTTTTATTGTTGGAACAAGAAATGTTCTCATGATTACGCAATCCAGGGTGATAAGTATTAGGAACATGATTACCTTGATAGCCTCCATAACCTCTTGTTGATCAGTGCAGGCTTTAGTTCGAAATTGTTGGAATTAATGGTTCCTCGAGCAATTCCTGAGATAATGCACAACAGGCCCCCTTGGTGCCTATTCGAGATCACTTCTGGCCTGCGGTTCAAGATCACTACTCAGGTTTAGATGAGGATCAGCTGTGGCGCTCCCATTAAATTGTTTTTGCTGAACCATGTTGATCAGTGCAGGATTTAGTTTGAAGTTGTTGGCATTCATGGTTCCTCGAGCAATTCCTGAATAGTGAGCTTGAACCGCAGGCCGGAAGTGATCTCGAACAGGCACCAAGGGGGCCTGTTGTGCATTATCTTCAGTCATCCTATTTAGTTCTTCTCTCCTTAACCTTCGCAAAGCTCGTGTAGTACATTCGATCTTCGGATCAAACAGTAGAGAATTTGCGCTTTGAGATCTTTGCATAAACTGCACGTGATGAGAATTAAAAATCAATTAGTACTAAAAATAAAAATAGAGAAAAATAAAATTATAATCTAGGCTAATTGTTAACAATACTAAAATAAAATCAACAAATTACTACCCGAAAACGACGCCAAAAACTTGTTGCAAAATTTATGCCCGCAAGTGCACGAGTGTCAAGTTTTAATATAGAATGAGTAAAATATCGTTCCCATGAGGAGTAATAGTAAAAATTATTTTGTACTTGTAATTAATATAATCCAGAATTTATTCAAAAAATTTAATAAGAATTTTGGTTTTCAACTTAAATAAATTCAAAAATTTTAGTAAACCACGCACTTCAATTTAACTAAATATCAATGAGAGAAAGTGGTCTAGAGGTTTTGATTTCACCTGATTTCGACAACAATAACTTTTAATTAAGTTATTTTCATGAATTCTATTCAATTAATAGCCAAGAACACTTAATTATATTATTTTTCTCTCTGGATCAACAAATAAATTGTATCAATTAAGATTTGATTTCAATATTCCAATTAAAAATTTAGGCTTAATGATATACAAAAAAACTATGTTCTTCCTAAAGCTTCATTAACATTATATACTCTCCCGAGCAATATAAACAATTAACAGTGTAATTTCTAATGTCTTATTCCAAATCCCTCTCGCGAGCATCTATTTCAAATAAATATAACAGATCAATCTATGGCCAATAAATTGAAAAGACAATCAGTACTAGAAAAAAAATTAATCTAGTAGAATTCAATCCAATAAAAATCAAAATTCGTAGAAGTGTCTACACCAGTCTAAATCAACCTCTAGACTAAAAAAAATTACTTCATACTCAAATTCTGATAAAAAAAAAACCATGTTTTCAATTCTAAACATTAAATCAATAATAAAGAGTTCAAAAGAAAGATTAAAAAATCCGAATATTCGATGTCATGTCCGGTTGATAGATCTTCATCTTTGTCCCTTTGTAATTCTTCAACTCGTTCACCGATTTCTCTTCCAAAAACTCCAAGTTTATGTGTGGGATCTCCCTCAGAAAATATGTGCGGCTACTCTCCCCTTGTGTTTGCATAAAACTCCCTTTTATATGTGCCTCCAATTCATCAAAGAAAAGCCCAAAAAAATCCAAGAGTTTCCTTCCCGAAATAACCAAAAATCTGATATCGCGACTGGATGGGTGCGCATGACTATCGCCCTCGTATTTTCTGAAATTCATCAACGAGTGCGGGCGCGCATGGACCTTGTACCCACATGTCTTCAGAATTTTCTAGCTCGCGCAGGCGAGCATTTCGTTCCGAGCGAGAGCGCATGACATCCGCATTTTCTTCATTACTTCCTTACTACAGCGCGGGCGCGCATATCAGTCTGCGCGATCACGCATGGTATGCGACTTTTCTCTTATTTTTCTTCCTTCTTTCAGTCCATTCCTCGCTTTATCACATTCTTCTTCATGGTCTTTCTACTTTAATTCAATAAAAAAATCATTATTCTCCTTTTTCCTCTCATTTTTCACCAACTTGTAAATATTCCTGCATGCACACAAACGACAACTAAAACACATAAAACTGTCCGAAACAAAGCAATTTTCAATTAAAATCATAAACAGATTAAGCGCATAAAATGCACATATCACCCTACTCAACCACCGATCACTGCCAAGGTTCCAACAGGCCATCACCACTGTTCGCAGCCTCCCTGCTCCGCCCCTGCTCATTGTCACCACCGTCGGGCCCCCAACATCACCAACCATGAATCGGTCGGCCAAGTTTTCATCCACCACCGGTTCCGTTAATTGTTTTCTCTTTAGTTTGATACTGCTTTCCACATATTTACATCGGAATTTCAATATTTTCAATCACTATGCCGCCAAAGAGGGCTCGTTTCACCGGTGAATCATCAAGCCAACCCCACTGCTGCATCCTCCTCATCGATAGGACTAGCCGGAAAGTTCGTAAATCTCACGGCCAAAGAAAAGTACGACCACGCGAAACTTCATCTTTCATCTATTCCAGAACGTGGTATTGAACTTATGTTTAGATATAGCGGGGTTGCCATTGATCTTGAGCGTAGACATTGGGAGGCAATTTGTCGACAACCTAAGGCCGCCATAGTACCTGAGTCCGTGAATTTTACACAAATGAGGATGGAAAGGCGTTTGCGAGGGGTAAATTAGTTTTGTTTGATGCATATACAATTATCATTGCTTGAAACTCCTGTTGTCGATGATGGACTTTACCAAAGTTTGAAATTTGATCCGGATTATAATGAGATCATCGAATAGTTGTGTTACGAAGGGGCTACATGGCATGACCCCTTTGCATTCCATCACTTTCTGGAGCGTTTTTTTACTATTGGAACCGGCCACTTGGTATGCGTTTGTTGCCAAAAGAATGATGCCGATATCCACACCAGTGATGTGAACTCTGCAAGCGCCATTCTACTGTATGCTTTGGATTTGGAGTGGCCAATTAATATGGGTCGGGTGATACATAGCGAGATACGGAAGTCCATCTACACTCCGTCTATGGTCTTATTCTTCCCAACCATCATTTTCGAGCTATGTATCCAATCCGAAGTGCAAGTCCGACCGGATGAGGAGTGTTTTCAACCAATGAGACCAGTCGACAAGGCCATTGTCACGAAAAATAAAGCAAAGCGGACTAAAGATTTTCCTTCGGGAGGTGGATCTATTTCTAGCTCCACCATAGCACAACCACCTCAGCCCAATTCTGTCAAGGAACTCACCGCTTTTGCACATTATCAGAATGAGTACATGGCTACTACTATCGTTCATCTTCAGGCCATGGACTCCATGATACGAGGGATGACCACGCAGCTTGTTCTTGATGCTTCCTCTTTCCTAGCCACTCCACAGTACCCCCCTCCATTTTAGTTCCAATATGCCTCCCCGCCTCCTTCTTTCCAAATTCCACCACCAAAATTGAAGATGAAGAGAATGATGAAGACGACAATGCCTAAACCAGGGGAGTTTTAGTTTTTTAGTTTCATTATGTTTATTTGTTTGTGCATTTTTTGTTTGTGTTCTAAAGAATTGAGAGAAATGCTTTGGATAAGTATGGGGGTAGATTAGTTTATTTCGTCGTTTGTTATGTTTGTGTTGCATTCATAATGTTTTAGTCATGCATCTAGCTCGTTCCATAGTTCATTGTGTCTCATTCATTTTATTGTTTGTCTTGCATTGATGTTGAGTAGGATGAGGAATGGGAGCCGATGATGATGAAGTTGAATTTGAAAATTGGTTTTTGTGAAAAGTTTACTCTTTACTTGACATGAGAAACCGTAGGTTGACTCATGAATATTCTTAAGCAAGTATGTTAAACCGGTGAAATGTAGCGATACCATTGATGATGTTTGTCTTTGTTAGACCATTGCACGATACTAGGTTTTAAGTGATATAATTGTGTATTTTGAATTCCAATGATCTTCTAACATTGCACTTATTATCTTGGGCGCACCAAATAATTTTTAAAATGATAAAATTGATACCAATTTTTTGAAAAATTCCACTCCATATGGATCAGTACTTACGTACCTAACTATAGGCAGTCCTAGCAGTCTCACTATAAGTTCTCAGCCTATCATCAACTCTACAATGCAAATTATCCATGCATTATTCATTAAGCTCTAAAAAACTTAACTAAGCTATTGCATACTCCTAAATAATTTAAGGAGATTATAGCTATACCTGCGTCCGTCGTCACCCCACTGATGGCGACTATCCCGCAACTAGAGGCACACACCTGCTGCAGCTCCACAGCCTCGAGCACAGCTCTGCTGCTCGGGCACTGTCCCGCTACTATGTCAGACATTGTTTGGCTATACGAAAACATATTTCTTACTCCAACTCTAAAATAAGAATACCCAAAGCGCTAAAATAGATCCAAACGGGCGAATGAGAGGATTTGGAATTTGCAACGAAATGAGACCAGCGATCCCATATTTATAGAACATTGACGGAAGCTCCGATCCTGCGTCACAACGGAAGCTCCGATACCATAACGGAAGCTCCGATGAACACGTGTCAATCCAATTACATGCAACCACACACCTGTCACCGACGGCAGATCGGAAGCTCCGATACCGCAACGGAAGCTCCGATACCATAACGGAAGCTTCGATGAACACGTGTCAATCCAATTACATGCAACCACACACCTGTCACCGACGGCAGATCGGAAGCTCCGATACCACAACGGAAGCTTCGATCTCCATGCTTCCGGTGTGCTTCCGGTCATGCACACAACGGAAGCTCTGTTCCCGCAACGGAAGCTCCGTTATGTCCGAGACCCAAAATCCCTCGGACCATTTTTTAGCATTTTGAATCCATTTCTGGACTCCGTTAATTCATCTGAAATTTCCTTAATAGTGTTTTACTTAATCTCAACATGATCCTACGATTAATTTCTCATAAATCATTAATTTTGGATACGAGCTACTAAATTCTCCCCCCCCCCCCCCCTCTCTTGAAAAATTCCGTCCTCGAAATCTAGGCAAATCTCGAGAATGTAACATAAACCATTAATCCAATTCACCTAATAGTTATGGTTCAAAACATCTGGTCGAATAACCTTCGACGATCCCAAACCTCGCTAAACCTGAGGGTCTGTTTAATCACTAAACCACATCAAAACTTATACTCTGTTTAGAATCCGCGCTGATTCTAAACTCGTACGCCTTTAATGATCATTCTGGTAATAACTGCTTTCTTATCAGCAATTCTGCTAGAATTGTGTAACACTGCTGACTACAGCCAGTTATCCATCGTTAACCGCAAACTACACGACATATTCGATTCAAATTGCCGACTGTATCAGCCACACTGCCTGAAAATCTTAGCGATGACACTCCTGCTAAGATCGTAACTAGTCATCAGCTATCTCTAGACACGCACGAACTCCATCGCTACCCATCGAGAAAAAACAAGATACAATACATTGTATCACACTGGTCTAACACTAACATCGCGTCCCTCGATGTTATCGCGAAGCGCTAAACAATCGATCTAGATTCCACACTAACCATCTTAAATCCTCAGACTAATTGCGATCAATCTTGATCCGAATCTCGTTATCGTAGATATCATCTACTCGATCACATTAGTCATCCTTCCATGGATAACAACCAAATCCTGACAATTTCTAGCATCATAGTACGTACCTTCAGTACTTAACCTGCCCGATGCTGGAGAATGTTCCCAAATAACACCAACTAAGTAAACAGTTGACAACTCTCTGTCTACTAACCCCAATTACGGCAACATCATTGTACACAATTTCTTGTCTTAATGCACACTTCTAGGTCGTCGCCTCAAAATACAATACCATTATGCTGAAGCCCTCAGATGGACTAACACCATCCTCAGCATTAGTAGTCTATATCGAACTCTTACCTCTATCTCGTCACTAGAGATAGTATCGACAAAAACAATTCCGGTTACCTGTCCTAGATAACGGAAAATCATTGACTCACTAACTGGGATAACCAAGTTGGTTCACCTTGATCCCACACAAAATCTATCAATACTAGCGGCAACCCCGCTATCTCAACCTCTTAATGACACAGCACATCAGAATACACTGGGACATCAGTGACAACAATCCTGCCAGACTCAGAAACACAAGTCTTAGCTGTTGTCTCATCCCATGAAACAACTTATGCTAACCTGCTAATGCTCATTGAAATCCATAAGCACTTGTCGAATCTCCTCTCAAGAACAATTCTTGAGAATTCTGCGAGAAACACCCAAGCAAAACACTCCGACTGCAGTTTCTCCAAAAATTGTCCACGGAAAATCTTGGAACAATAACTAAATCCATTTTTGCAAACTGGGTCAATCATTGATAACACAAGCAATGCTCAGACCAAAATCCGTTACTGGTAACCTCAGCAACGCTACCAACGAATTATGATCATAAGAGCCAACCTATGACCACTTTCATGATCCGCAAAATCCAAAAGCCCCAATTCCCGCGTTCCTGGAGATGTTTAACGACTAGAGAATTCTCTAAATGTACTAGAATCGCTGCATCTAAGAATACCATGGTTATAGTAATATCTCAAGTACTTCCTGATTCACAGTATCCCAATCAGCACCGATTGGAATAATCTAATCGATCAAGTCGATCTACTGTAACTCTCGCTCTGCCTGACGGTATCAACCCTAATCAGACAATCACTTATCAATGAAAAACTCTCAAGGCTCGATCAATATCGATGATCTCACTGCCACACGTCCGCAAATCCCAAATACTTGAAATCAAAAGAATCACACCTGATTCAATTCATCTATCTCTGACAGAGTCAGACAACTACTACGAGTAGTCAATAGTGCCAAGCCTGCACCAGTCTAGACATACTACCCACTGTCTATGTTCATTCAAGATGATCATTAGGACTTGTTAAATCCAAGACGCAATACAAGTCCGAAAGATTCCAACTAACGCTGAACATGCTCCTGATAATTATATCTCTCGCTAAGACTGAAACAAATCAAGACAGAGGTAACCTACCACGATGTCCACCTGGAATCACCACCAATTGTACACTGACATAAGTCATGCTTCACTCATGCCTCAAATATTCCTGTACGATCCTTAGCATCTGATATAATTCATCACGTCATTGATGAAATCAATCATTATGGAGCAATTCTTCTATTCGAGTCAAAGTCTCGAAACAAATTTCCATCCAGGATATTGGATAACTCCTGTCACAAGAAATCCTAATCATGACCCTGATGACAATCCCTAGTCATTACTGGTAGAAATCCATCTACCTACTAGATCGATCCATCTAATAGTATTCACTAGGTCAAAACCTATCTGCTCAGAGTACACACTTGTCAAGGAAATCCCTCCAAGAGTGGTTCTCACAACAGAAAAATCCAACTAATATTTCTGAAGACAGGCAGACAATATCTAAATCCTGATACCAAACTGGGTATCTACTCCAGGGTCATACCTTGCCATGACTGTTACCAAAACTCTAGATTGAGTAGCTTCCCCACTGCCAATCCTGAAGCGCGAAGGCTTCTAGGCAATCATCTGAAGTACAAAGACTCCTAGAGTAACACTGTCATAGAGTCGCGCCCCATCACATCTAGTCATGGTCATAGTCCACAACTTTTGGCATATACTCAACCTGGCATCCTGATGAAATCCCATCATCACCTGTCCCAACTTAAAAAAGGTCAGACATACTACCGTTCTAAGGAAACAACCTAGAACAAAGCCCAAAGTTCCAAACCGAACCATATTCCCATGCCTCCAGATGAATCACCTCATCACTGGCACTAACTTAGTCCACTGACTAACTAGGTCAATCCTAGGAAATGCCGATACTAACCTTACGTCAAACAATTACAGCTGGCTTACTCAAAAACCCTATGAGCTACAATAGTTGAACCCTAATCAACTAGATCCAAGCAAACTTAGCAAAATCACTTGCAATCATTCATGAATTGCTAGATAAATAAGACATGTATCATTGATTCAAGTTATGTACAATTCCTTTATTACAATCCCATGTAATACAACTACAGCATTTCAAAAAATACAACGAAAATGTACAGCCAATAACTTGAAATGATACAACCGGATTTTGATGATCCATTATAACTGAAATAATGTTTACAAATACAAAAATACAGTATTTAAAATCATTGCCCTCGTCTTCATTTCTTGATCATGAAGCTTCTAATAGACACGCGCATTAATGCAAGCATACTCCCGACCAAATCTCTCTACCCGTCCTCCTGCAAAGACATCCGAAGAAATGATCCATGCTCGCCAACCAGCTAGGCTCTGCATCAGTGCTTGTCAGTCGACCTCTTCTGCTCACAATCTTCCATCAGCGTTCTTTTTGTATCTAATTCATGCTTTTGAACATGAAGTTTCTCGTTTGCCTACCGAACGCATCGATACATGCATACCGGTAAAACCATGTTACGCATGAGTTTAATGACCTTACGCTCAAAACCAGTCATACCTTAGCCACTCGAGGCATTCCCTGGTGAAGGTCTATATGACAATCTCTCCAACTAAGATTGGAGAATCTCTAGAGTAGTGTCATCATGGCATGGACTGTACAGATGCAAGAATCAAGTGCGTCCCAACCAATCCTCTGCCACTGTCTCTGACATCCGGTACTCGATCCAAAGATAGGATCTACATGAGTAGAAGTCTCAAAAACTCGGACACGATCCATCGCTCCTATCCGCACTTGCTGGAATCCCACAAGCTAAATCTTTAGAAATCCTGCCGATGATGATAGTCTCCGTGAAACTTAATTGCCACATCATCATTTCTTCCATAGATTTGCAATAATCCTACAAGGATAACCCAAAAGTCATATTACCATGTCCCAAGTCTCTTGCATGCAGCTCTGATACCATAAATGTAGCAACCCGGCCCGGATCCACTACCTAATCAGAGTTTAGAACATAATTAAGCATGCATTAAATAAATTGCTACGGAAGACTTAAATACAAGTGGACCGGAGGAATACAACCGTTTAAACAAATTTGATTATACAACCCAATCGAATTAACTTAAATAAAACCTACAACTAATCTTGTTGTCTTCAAAGGTCACTAGCCTCTCGAAGCTCCTGGTTCTTAATCCTGCACCTACACCTGCCCCGTCGAATGGGGTGTCCAGATACACGGAAAAGACTGGACGTGAGCTCTAAGCTCAATACGCAAATACGGATAAACATAAAAATATGATGCATGCAGATGACATGGTATCCATATCTGAGATAACTGTATACAAACTGATCAGACTGGCGCCTGGGATATGAGCTCGTTACATCATGGTAGCTAACCACTGTGTGCGACCACTAACTCCCGAATAACGGACGTGAACCACGGAGTCCTCTAAGTACCAGTACCTAAGGGTACTCGATATCAAACGTCCAAACAGGGTTGAGCAACCCTAACCGGCTCATCTCAAAAGATGTACAGATGTACAAGCACAAGATGATATGTACATGACAAATAACAATAATAACATGCAAACACATAAATGCAACATATAAGCATGCATATCCGCTGGCAATCTCGGTCAGTACTTACGTACATTACTACAGGCATTCCTAGCTGTCCCACTATAGGTTCCCAGCCTATCATCAACTCTACAATGCAAATTACCTATGCATCATTCATTAAGCTCTAAAAACCTTAACTAAATTATTGCATACTCCTAAATAATATAAGGAGATCATAGCTATACATGCGTCCGTCGTCACCCACTGATAACGACTATCCCGCAACTAGGGGCACACCCCTGCTGCAGCTCCACAGCCTTGATCACAGCTCCGCTTCTCGGGCACTGTCCCGCTACTATGTCAGACACTATCTGACTATACTAAAACATATTTCCTACTCCAACTCTAAAATAAGAGTACCCAAAGCCATAAAATAGAGCCATACGGAAAAAGGAGAGGATTCGGAATTGGCAAAAAAATGAGACCCGCAATCCCATATTTATAGAACACGAACGGAAGCTCCGATACCGCAATGGAAGCTCCGATCCTGCGTCACAATGGAAGCTCCGATACCGTAATGGAAGCTTCGATGGACACGTGTCAATCCAATTACATGCAACCACACACCTGTCACCGACTGCAGATCGGAAGCACCGATACCGCAACAGGAGCTCCGATCTCCATGCTTCATGTGTGCTTCCGATCATGCATACAACGGAAGCTCCATTCTGTCCGAGACCCAAAATCCCTCTGACCATTTTTCAGCATTCTGAATCCATTTCCGGACTCCGTTAATTCATCTGAAACTTTATTAATCATGTTTTACTTTATCTCAACATGATCCTAGGATTAATTACTCATAAATCATTAATTCTCAATACGGGCTACTACACGCTCGAGCGGCAACATCTTGTCGCTCGAGTGAGGTGGAATCAGAAGAATGAGGCAGAGTATTTCTTGCTCGAGCGAGACGGCGTGCAGAGTTCAATTTTTTGAAACTTCTTGCTCGAAAAGGAATCTATCTTTTCGAGATCTCGGGCATATAAATAGGAGTTTTATCATCAGTTGGAGGGTTCGACAATCATTCCAGACGTGAGAAGGCGGCTACAAGGCTTTGGAGTGAAGATTTCCTCCTTCTTTTTCTTCTCTTCTTATTTTTTACTTTTAATTTTTGTTGAAAAAATTGAGTTGTGGATTATGTTTAATTTTTAGTAGTAGTTTCTTTTCGATAGAGGCCATGAGATTGGGCCGGACAAATAATTTTTGAATACTTGGATGTTATTTGGGATTTTTGGATTTTTATCAGAATAATTGATTATTGGATTCATACTTTGTCTTGTGAATGATCTGGCCAATTATTTGCTTGCATGTTAATTCTAAGTCGAAAGATTAGAAATTGAATTCGATCACTCCAATAATTGACACAAGGTTAAATCGACTACGATTTCATTATGCGGCTTTAAGTGAAAACTGAATTTTCATTATTCTCAATGCATTTGAATTTGATTATAATAAATTAGAAATAATTAATCCGTCAATATTTCAATAGTTTTAACTATTCTAGAAATAGACTGTTAAATAATTTATGAGAATTCACCGTGATTTAATATTAAATCTGGATCCTAGATTCACTACTTGTTTGCATGATTTATTCGGTACCTGCGTGTGTCCTTGATCGAATTTCTCATTATTGAATTTTATTTCAACATTTTTGCTGCGTTTTATTTTAATTCAATTATATCAAAATTTAATTGTTATTTGAATTTACAAATCACTTTTAGTACTTAGTCTAGATTTAGTTAGAATAATTATATTGTGGTAAACAGAAGATATCAGTCCATGTGCGTTCGACACTTGGACTCTATGTCCACTTACTATTACTTGACCTGGTACGCTTGCCAGTAATTATTTTTAATATCGAATTTTGAGACGGTCAATTATGCACTATGGGCTTACCGGACTGCGTTCAAAACTCCGATCGGCATGTTTCCATATATGTTGGTTTTTGGTAAGGCATGTCATCTGTCAGTGGAGTTAGAACATCGAGCGTATTGTACTGTGAAAAAATTGAATTTTGATCTGAAAGTAGCTGGCGAAGAGCGAATGTTGCAGTTGAATGAGATGGAGGAGTTTCGTAATCATGTTATGAAAATGCCAAGGTCTAAAAAGAACAGACCAAAAAGTGGCATGACAAAATATTACTTAGGATAGAGTTCGAGTCTGGCCAGAATTTATTATTATTTAATTCTCGTCTCAGATTATTTCTCGATAAGTTGAATTCGAGATGGTCTGGTCCGTTCACAGTGGTAAAAGTGCATCCTTATTGAGCCATTGAACTGAGTTGTCATGATGGACAGACCTTCCAAGTCAATGGTAAGAGGTTGAAACATTATTTTGGAAATTAAGTGCGGAACATAGAGAGCATTTCATTGATCAAGCCTGTGTAAAAGAACTAGAAAAGTTGGGCTAACGACAATAAACCAGCCCTTTTTGGGAGGCAACCCAAAATTTTATTATTCTCGATTTCTTTAATTTATTTTTTTATGCATTTAGTGGTAATTTTTTAAAAATTTTAATACCATGTCTTCCAAATTAATTAATTAATGTTTTTTTGCATACATGCAAGTGCACCCGCGCCCAACGCCGATATTCGATGTCCAAATATTTGCTTCAGGCGCCCCCGTGCTATCACCTCACAATCTCGGCGCCACAGCACTCTCATATAGCGCGCCCGCTCTTGACAAGGCAGAATGTTGGTAATTTTTTTATGAATCACAGCACCCCCGTGCTCTTGTACTATCGCTCCCGCACTATCACATCCACATCGAAGCTCCACTGGGCCCTTAAACCAGCGCACCCTCGCCCTGTGTACTTTAAGTCACGGCATATCAGGTTTTTTTTACAGATCCCTTCATTTTTTAGAATCTCCAGCGTGTATCTCAGCTCCAAAATTCACATAACTCCCCTACTAAGGCCGAAATCATCCCTTGCTTATCATTTGCGCATCAATTTGTGGCCTTTACATCACATTTGCCTACTCCATCCAACCAAATTTCTTAGCTATGGTTCCTTACAAGTGGAAATTTTGGATTTTTTTTTTATCTTTGTCTACTACAGTGAGTTCGAAATTGCAGGAATTTTTTATGTGTTGTTCGAATTATACCAAGGCACAAGTTCCTCAATGCTCTAATATCATCACAATTTGTGATATGAATCTAGAAGTCTATCGAAGATTCATATTGTTTCAAGATTTTTCTCATAATTTTTCATCGATATTAGAAGGAATTGGGATCTATTACAATCAAGTTGGGGAATAAGGGAGCCAAGTTGGAATGCATGAAGCTCAAGATGGAGGACTGAAATTTATTGGAGACCTTAAAAAGCTCAAAATTCCAATCTCCACCGTTCATAATGTATATTAGGATGTTATAAAGCTACAGTTACAATTTCAGCCCGATCTGACGGCTAAAACTTGAGATATGAATTTTTCAAAAATTATGCACAATTTGGAACAGCTTCAGCACCTAAGCACCAGAGCCAAGATCCTAGGCTCTAGTACGTGATTTACACACACTCGTCATGTAGTGTGTGTTTTTGGATTTTGAGTATTTTTATTATTTTGATTATTTTAGATTATTTGAGTATTATAAGTCTATTAGGAAACTTTTAAATGATATCTTTTGTATTATTTTGCTTTATATTTTATTATTTTGTAGTTGTATTATAAATACAATATATATATTCATTATTGAAAATAGAATGAAAATTATGGACATTGATTTTTATCAATTATAATTCTTTCGAGAATTATGCCAAAGCTATGCTTTGTTTATCAAATCAAATTTATCAAAGTTTAACTACTTTGTGGAGTTTGTCGGTTGATTATCTTCGTGAATTGTCAGAGACAGGTTTTCTGAAGGTTCCGTTGTGATTAATTGTTTTCTTTTCGTGATTTTCTGTAGCTAATTTCAAGTTAATTAGAGGTGGATATCCGAAAACTTACTTGTTCAAAAGATCGGGACAATATTAAAGAATATTTTTGCTATTGAATTGATGGTACGATTTTAATATAGTCGTGTTTGCCTTTCGAACATCCAAGATTCTTATCAATTTGAGGTACTTGGCTTAACCCATATATATTTCAAAATTTAGGGGAATTTTCTGGATAGTGTTTGAATTACGTGTTTGTGGTGTTGTTTGGGTGAATATAAATTGGTTTATTTGTTGGAGTTGGGAGTGTGTTGGTTGTGGTTGGGCTTGGAGTTGTTGAAAAAATTTGCACACCAAGTGTTTGATATGGGACATAAAATAAAACAAAAGCAGGCTGCCTCATCATCCGTCGATGTTTCTGGTAATAGATTCTGGGATGAGGCGGTTGCCGCTCATTATACCGTGTTTTGGAAAAACCTTTGGTGAAAGAACGTGGAATTGATCTAGGAAGGAACGTCCATGACGTGAGGGCAATGGGGGAGGCAAGACAGTGGCTTACCTTCATGAAACAACTATGGGATGCGGTTGTCCCGGTGGTCAGATAATTTTACGCAACTTTGAAGGTGAAGAACGAACACTTGCAAGTATTGGTACGAGGTAAGTTGGTGGCGTTTGATGGGCACACATTATAAACAATTTGTATAACCTTCCCATGATTTTTTATGAAGAATACGCCGAATATACTAGCGAGAAGCTTGATTTTGGAGAAATATGTGGGCATCTATGTTGAAAGGGTGCCGAATGGAGGGTGAATTCAAAGGACATGTACTTTGCTAAGGCTGATTTGAGGGGTATCGAGAAAGGGTGGTACTCTTCTGTGGCAGGTAGACTTCTACCTTCCGATCATACTACCACTGTCTCAAAGAAAGGCTGCGTTGCTATTTTCTATCGTTACAGGAAGGTCCATGGATATAGGAGAGATAATCCAGGACTCCATTATTCACAGCTCTTTCGGCTCCACTACGGGCGGACTCTTACACCCGATGATTATTACTGATTTGTGTCGCCTTGCGGGTGTCACCTGGGATGATACCGAGGAGTTACTGAAGCCTCGGGCAGCCATTTTTGTCACCCATGACACAGCACCAGAGCAGCCTACCATGGTACGACAACCAAGATCCGCACCTGCGTCTGCTCCTCAGACTATTCATGCTAGAATCACTAGACTGGAGCAAGATATAGAGAAGTTTTGCTATCGGATGGATGTATTCATGGGCTATATGATGGATTTTACATCTGTCTTGGAGCAGCGTTTTCCAGCCACTTCACCTGATGACACTCCATTCCCTCCACACCCTTATTGTCCTCCACAGTACCCACCATCGGCCGACCCCCATGAATATGATGAGAGCGATGAGCACTGATGGTCGTCGCCATAGGTACTTGTATTCCCTTGTTCTTTTATCGATTCATTGTACATTAGGGACAATGCACGAATCTAATTTTGGGAGGATTTTTGTGTGTTATTATGGTTGGTTAGTTTATTATGTTTGCATTTTAATGAAATTTTTTGCCCGTTCCTGCATCTGTGTCATATTTTTATATTTTCATAGTTCGTATTGTGTTTTAGTTCGTGTTGTATTTTTGTGCCAGTTTTATTGTTTGTTTGTGTGTTTGTTTATTTTGAAAAAAAAGTGAAAAATGAGAAAATAAAAAGAAAAATGGTCTATGATGATGAGTTGGAAAAATAAAAATAAAAAAGAATATAATATTGTGTTGGCGAAATTGTATCTTGAGTTCTCACATTTTATGCACTATAACCTTGACTGTCGATACTCCTGATAAGTAGAGATAATTATGTGGATTTTTTTAAGAAGATTAGATGATTTGTTCCTTAACTTTGGTGATGTGCACTTGAAACTAAGGTAGATTTTTACAAACAGGAAGATAATTTAGGCAATTTTGTTGTTGAGTCTTGTTAGCCTTTTACTTGTTAGTCTTTCTTTTGTAGCCTTGATATGAAAAAAAAAATCCAAAACTCAAAATGAAAGCTAAAAATGCAAAAACCCAAAGAAATGAAAAAGAAAAGGATGGAGAAAGCAAGGTGAGGGAGGTATTGAAATAAAATGTATTGAAATCCTAATCCAAAAAAAATTCAAAAAGATGGAGAATGTATGGAGTAGAGGAGTCAGAGAAATATCTGACAGTGCACTGAAATTTATAAACCTTGCTTACCCAATACTACATAAATTAAAAATATCTAATACCCTTTACCTAAATCCTGAGATGTGTTTACTTTGAAAATATATTGGATACTTCTTCTCTTGATGAATGTTCTTGAGCCTAAAAGAACTATCTGATAAGTCCTTTTGATCTTTGTAAGTAATGTTTGAACTTGGTGGAAAGTGTGTTGAAACTAGAGAGTGGGGTTAATGACTCTGTGAGGCTTACTGGTTGCATGATTTGATCAAAATTTAGGTGGGTAGATGAGATTGGCTAATCACACATGCACGAGAACTCTTGAAAAAATTAGCTACACATTGATTAAATGTTGAACATTTGAGGTCGGTTGGTTTTTAAAATTTTTATTGTTTTCTTGTGTGTTGTCTAGTTTGTTTGTTAATTTGTTTTGTTTTGTTCGGGACTAGCAAAAGTTTAAGTTTGGGGAGATTTGATAAGTGTTATTTTTGCACTTATATTTTATATGAATTAAATTTGGTTTTGTTATGTATCGAGCGATATTATGAATTTTTGTTGTTGTTTGTGTAGTTTGCAGGAATCTAGGTCATGACAATCAATTTTTGGTGAGAAAATGAAATGAAAAAGATGAAATAAGGAATCCAAACCAAGAAAATGTGTGCAAAAACCAGGCGCTCCCGCGCCCAAACACAGGCGCGCCCGCGCCCTGTAGCCTATTATTTCCAAAAAAATTGTGAAGCCAATCAGCGCACCCACGCCCTAGAACTTTCATCTCAGCGCACTCACGCCCATAGGAGGTGCACCCGCGGCCTATTTATCTTATTTTTGGGAAATTTTTTCTCTCGTTTTAAAAGGACTCTTTGGCATATATCAGAGAATTATCGAGGGTTTGCAGATTTTTTAGAGACTAGAGATGGCTTGAAGTTTTGGGAGCGCACAAGAGCCAAAGAACTCGGTACGAAGGCGGAAGACGGCAGCATCCGGCGACGGAGAAGCTTATTCTAACTTTGTTCTTGATTAACTTTCATAATCTATTTTTAGTTTGATGAAGTGTTGGAAAAACATGTTTCGTTTATTGCTTAAATTTATCAAGAACTAATTTCTTAGTCTAGAGCTAGACAGATCTTGACTGAAAACCATGATTTGGATATTTTGATTTATATATTTGAATTTTTCGCACAGTTTATTTGTGTTTTCCTGATTTTAATGTTTTCAATTTACTGGTCATCGATTGAATGATATATTATTTGGAATCTATCACTCAAGAGAGAGGATTTTGAATACGACATAGAAAAATACATCTTTGGTGTTTATATTATTCGAGAGGCATATAACTCCATAGATGTCGTTAGAATAATCACTGGACTATTTACCGAATTTGATAGTTGAACTTAGATAGAAATATTGAGTTTGCTATTAGATACGAATTTTTTCTTAACACTTGAGAAAGAGAGTAAAAAATCATATGGATTCTTGACTCATGAACTAGAAGAATGTGTAATTAAAAATCATTAGAAATAAATTGTGGTGGATAGTCAAGTGAAGTTGAACCTCTAGAATTCATCTTCTATTGAATTTTCGTCTTGCGAACTCATCGTTATTACTTTTATTTCTTGCAAATTTTAGTATATTAAGCTCAAACTCTTTATCGTAGCTCTACATAGGATTAAGATTTGATTAGTTGCAAATATTTAATATAATATCATTTTATTCATTATTTGTGAGATCGACTTGGACTTAATTTCTATATTATAACTTGACATCGTACACTTGCGAGCAAAAAATACGCAACACTGATCACAATGCTCAATTATGTCTCATGCATATATTCAAAAAATAAGTGAATGATATCAATAAAAAAGACTCTTAAACACTTTCATTCTTTATTCAAATAAGCTCAAAGGTTAGAAATTGAATATGTTACTTGGTGAAAATAGGCCCAAACAATTTCAATGAATGCCTAAATTATCTCTGTGTTCACAAAAATATACCTTGGTTTCAAGAAAAAATAACAAGAGTTAAGAATTAATGCCTTTAATCCACATCACATAATTCACATAATCGTTTTCTAATTGTTAGGAGTATCAAAAATCATGGTATTAGTGCATATGGGTAAGAACTCGATATAATATAGCGAACATTGAATTTCTTTTCCACATCGTATATCATTTAGCATTTTTTCATCCTCATAGACCAATACATTTACAAAATCATAATTGACTCTAAATAATCCGACAACTTTTTTTCAACCATAGATGCAGGATTAAGACAATCACTCAGATATCTCAAGCAAACAACGATCAACAAGCATTTTCTCAAATCACCAATCATCAATCAGCTCAAGAATTACCAAGCACCCCCCCCCCCCCCAAAAAAAAAAAAAACTTAGATATGTGCATTGTATTCAATTTACAGTAATTAAAAACAATGGGGCATGTATCTCGGGCACCGAGCGTTTCCCAAAACTTGAGTGCTTTGGCCACATATTCTTTCACTTACAAATCTAGAACCACATTTAATGTCTAGTTCTTCAAGCCGGTTAAAATAAATCAAAATCAAGAAATAAAATAACATAAAATAAAAGAAAATAATAAAATATACTCATTTGGTTTTTCTCTCAAAAGTGATTGGTTTAAAGTCATCGGTCTGACTGTACGCCGATTTTAGCCCGTTACTATCACTTTCTTTCAGTTATTTTCTTATCTTTCACCCTCAAAAAATACTCAAAAATCCTCTTTTACTTGGCCTTCTTTTTTTCCCTTCTTCTTTACCACCTTTTGATCCTACTCTCTTCGCAATTCTACTTCACTCTCGACTTTGCGACATCGTTCTATCTTCTTTGCTTACTCAATCATGAACACATTTTTTTGGAATGATTGCTAGCCTTCTAGATACAGTAAAAATTACTTTCTCACATTAAAGTCTCATCGTCACCTATCCTGTCTTGACATCTATCTTGGCTTCAGCAATAGCCAAGAATGGTCTTTCCAAAATCAAAGGCATATCTTCATATTCCTCCATATCTAGCATCACAAAATCAGCAACAAAAATAAATTTTCCAATCTTTACCAGAACATCCTAAACTATTCCATACGAATATGTAAGAGATCTATCCACTAGTTTCAAAGCCATTGCAGTGGGTTTCACATCTCCAAGTCCTAAGATCTTGAAAACGGACAAATGAATCAAATTAATAGTAGCTCCTAAATCACATAGTGTTTTATTAAAATTAGAAGAACCAATAGTACAATGAATAGTAAAATGCCTTGGATCTTTTAGTTTTTGTGGTAACTTGTTTTGAAGGATGGCACTATCATCTTCAGTCAGCTTCACGGTTTCAAACTCTTCCAGCTTTTGCTTCCTAGAAATAAATTTTTCCAAGAATTTGGCATAATTTGACATCTGATCCAAAGCATCAGTGAATGGAATGTTGATGTGGATTTTCTTGAAAATCTCTAAAAATTTGGAAAATTGCTCGTCCAAATTAATCTTTATTCTTGAATCTCTGCGGGTAAAAGAGATTCGACTTTGGCACATATTTTTGTTCGAATGCATTCTTTTACTCCATATTCTTTCTCTCACTATTCTTGCATTTCTATCTCCAATTTCAGCATCTTGAATGGTCTTTTCCTTCTCATCCTCAAACTTGTGTTCATCAACCCCAATTTCCTTTCCACTTCTCAATGCCATGGCTTTGCAATTCTCTATTGGGTTCACTTCAGTGTTAGTCAAAAATTGTCCTATGTTTTGATATTTAGAGTTTTTTCCAATTGCCTAATCTGTGTCTCGAAGGATTCATCATGGCACTAATATTGCTCATATGAGTCTCTAGTTATCGAGATGAGATTCAATCTTTTCCATCCTTGGTCCAGATTCCACAACAAAAGTCCAAACTAAGTCTTCAAAATATGGCTTCCCTTCTCTCTTATTTGTATTAAATCTCGGAGTGGGATTCAATACGTTCTTGTTATTTGCCTAAGAGAAAATTTCATGATTACACAAACTTGGATGATAAGTATTTGGAACAGGGTTACCTCAATAGCCTCCATAGCTTCTATTGTTGACGTAGTGAGCCTCATCAGGAGATTGTGATTCTTCAATGGTGATATCCAAACCTTCAGAATTTGTTGCACTCACTTTGTTAATAGCAGCTATATGTGTAATCAACGCCGAGACTTGAGAAGAAAGAGATGTGATAGGATCCACAACATCCAGCACATTCCATAGGCCATTAAAAGCAGTTTATCGTCATTTGTTCCAGCATTTCATATGCATGAGCAGTGTCCTTTGCAAATATAGTGCCTCCAGCACCTTAATCCACAGAAATCCTCGTGGGTGCATTCAGTCCATTGTAAAACAATTCGATTTGCACCCAATCTTTGTAGTTGTGGTTCGGGCACATCCTCATCAAGTCCTTGTAACGCTCCCATGTCTCATACAGCTGTTCAGAATCATGATTCTTGAATATTCTGATCTCAATTTTCAATTGAGTGAACTTAGAAGGAGGAAAATATTTTGCCAAAAACTTCACTTCCATGTACTCTCAAGTAGTTATGATCCCCAATGGTCGTGATTGAAACCAACATCTTGCCTGATCCCTGAGAGAAAACAAAAACAAATGCAGTGTAATAATATCTTCAAAAGACCATTAATTTTTACCATATTTGTGATCTCCAGGGATGTCCTTAGATGAAGATGATTTGTGGTGGCTCCTCCATTAAATTGGTTCTGTTGTACCATATTGATCATTGTGGGCTTTAGCTTGAAATTATTAGCATCGATAGTTCCACGAGCTATGTTGGAATATTTGGCATGGATCACTTGTCTCAAGTGATTTCTGATTGGCACCAAGGATGACGCTTGTTCTTCATCGTTGTTCTCAGTCATTGCCTTAAGTTCTTCTCTTCTTTTCTTCCTCAAGGATCTTGTAGTTCTTTCAATCTCATGATCACAAAGCAAAGAATCAAGGGTATGGGTTATTCACATAAACTGC
Organism: Henckelia pumila; assembly: GCF_033568475.1. Taxonomy (NCBI): domain Eukaryota; kingdom Viridiplantae; phylum Streptophyta; class Magnoliopsida; order Lamiales; family Gesneriaceae; genus Henckelia; species Henckelia pumila. Next base: position 156,451,170 of record NC_133121.1, on the reverse strand, counting down.
GAAAACAAAGAAAAACAACTCAGTGACAAAAAAAAAGTTAAAACATCTCTAAATTAAAATCCAGACTAATTGATAACAATATTGATATAAATTCAAATAAAATTCTTCCCAAAAATGGCGCCAAATACTTGTTGTGTATTTTCTTGCTCGCAAGTTCACGAGAAGTATGTATTCAAAACTATATTACTGTTTGTGATTAAAATAGACCAGATTTTATTTAAAAAATTAAAGAAAAAAATTTCTTTCAACTTTTACAAATTATCAATTACGGATTAATAAAATGCACACAAATTAACAAATATCAATGAGAGAAAAATATCTAGAGGTTTGATTTCACTTAGTTTCGATGAAAAATACTTGTATCGGATTTATTTTCATGAATTCCACTTGTTTAATAGCTAAGAATACTTACTTTTTTTTTTTCTTTCTTCCAAGTAACAAATAGAACATATCATTTAAGTTTTGATTCTATTACCCCTATTAAAAATCTAAACTTAATGATATTGTAAAAACAATGTTCTTACTTAAGCTCTGCTGACGTTATATCCCTCCCGCTATATAAATATTCAACAGTGTGTTTTTTTATCCTATTCAAAATCCTCTATCTCGGGTGTTAGATTAAAAATAAATTTACTATTCAATCTATTACTAGTAAATTGAAAGCATTAAAATCTATAAAACACAATTAAACTTGAGAAATTAACTCACATAAATAAAATAAGTCATAGAAATCGTCTCAAATAAGTTACGTCATTCCTCTAGAAATAAAGAGTTAGTTCATATTGCAAAAGAAACAAAAACAAAGCAAGTTAATGAATCTAGACATCAAACTGCAGGAATATGAATGAAAAATAAAAGAATACCGAAGCCAAATCAGCGTCTCTGTCCCCAGATTCAGCGTTTTTTGTCTTTGCCATCGATCTTTCTTCCAAATACTTTCTTGGGACGTGTCTTTCTCTCTCAAACGATCTCTTGTGTGTGATTTTTTGTGTGTTTCCCCGTGTATGTTAGATCATTTCTTTTATAGTTCTCGAAGCCAGATAAAAAAAAAGCCCAAGAATCCTAGTTTCGTCAAATAGAACCTCATTTTTTCATATTTTCGCAGGGAGAAGGCCTAGGCGATACACTCAAGCATTTTTCCCTCTATCTAGGAGCTTAGGAATCTCTTAATGGCGCCTAGACTCTAATGCTACGTGTTTTCTTCCCATTCAGGAGCTTAAGAGCCTTTTTTTGGTAATTAGACTCTTTTTTGTGTTAAAAAAGATCTTACTCTTGTTTCTCCTCGACCGCCTTGCATCATCAACACTACTCTTTTCATGCAATTCATGTATTTTGTCCACCTCTTGCAAACCACGAAAATAACTCCAAAATATGCATAATATCACACTCAATATAAAACAAAATTCAAGCCAAGACATTTAAAAATGAAGTACATAAATTTCACTTATCAAGCGGAGTTACTAGCAATCAAATATGTTATATGAATTTTTGCTCAAGACTAGGCCTAAATGATGTATGTATTTTCTCATATTCTATACTAGCTATCATAGCCAACACTAGTTCAGTCAAAATTTGGGGCCAAATGGGATTAAAGTGATGGAGATTCAAGCGATGTTGGAGCTGGATAGCCGTTTCTGCCCATCACATAAAGAGAACAGTGAACCGAGTAGCACATATCCTAGCACGGAAAGACTTTGTGTTACCTTCAAGCATAGAAAGGTGTAATGGAGAACTCAATCTCTTATTAACTCTACTTTATTGCAAGACATTATGAAATAATATCATTGTTAATTTCAAAAAAAGTATGTATATATCAGCATGTGTGAATGCGGTGGAAAATTTATATTCAGCAAGCAACAAGATGATTTCAAGCAAGAAATTAAAATAAAGGTCATAATGATGATATATATACAGAGTTTTGATATGATGAGTACTTACAGCGAGCATCTATGTGAGCACTAACTGATGTGGCGTTCAGTTATTGAATGTCCAGGATATCACCTCAATGATACTCAAGTAAAAACACATAGAGACACTACAAGAAAAAAAAAAATTTTAATGGCACTTAAAAATGTAACCATATACTACTTATCTTGACACTTTTAATGTAGTGCAATTAAGTTAAAATGTCCTCTATAGTGATTTCATGTAAAGTCTTGTGACATTTCCTAGTATCACTATAAACATAAAAACAATTACACCACTAAAGTCATGAATAATTGTTATAATGACAAAAAAAGTGTCACCATAAGATTTGTAACGACATTTATAAATGTCATCTTTTCATATATATATATAGAGTAATTTTCAGCTGTCCAACTATTTTTGCCCAACTCGCCCCCGACCACTAAAACCCACTATCGGGTTTTAGTTGTTTTTTTAAAAAAAAATTTGTAACACTAAAACCCGGGTTTTAGTTGTCGGGGACGAGTTGGGCATCATTGGTTGGGCAGCTGAAAATTTCTATATATATATATATATATACACTATAAGTTTTATAGTGACATTTATAAATGTCACCTTTTCATATATATATATATATATATATATAGATATATAGATATAGAGAGAGAGTTTCTTTCAAGTGCCCACCTATCATGTCCACTACCGTGCCCACCAATAATGTGGCACTATTCTATTGGATGTGATAAAGATGTGGTTATAAAATTTCACAAATATTACCATCTAAACATCAGTTATACTTTGTAATATATATTCTCAATCTAAATATACCATATAAACCAATAAATGACTAAATCATTATAAAACTGAAAAATAATTTATCCTCAGACAATAAATATACCATCTAAATCAGTAAAAGACTAACTCAAGATAATTATAAACTCGCACAAATTGTAGCTTTTAAGTAAACAAACTCCAACTAATTATTCAACGTCAAACAATAAATAATACAAAAATAAAGAATAAAACATAAGCTATACATGTAATATATATTCTCAACCCAAATATACCATATCTAATCTAAATAAATAAATGACTAACTCAATATCAAATTGAAAAAGAATTTACCCTCGGACAATAAATATATCATCTAAATCAATAAAAGACAAACTCAAGATAATTATAAACTTGCACAAATTGTAGCTTTAATTTCAAGTAAGAAACTCCACCTAATTATTCCACGTCAAAAAATAAATAATACAAAAATAAAGAATAAAACATCAGTTATACATGTAATATATTCTCAATCCAAATACCAATAACTGACTAACACAATATAAAACTGGAAAAGAATTTACCCTTGGACAATAAATATACCATCTAAATAAAAGACAAACTCAAGAATAGTGTCTCATGCATATTAATTTGAGGCATGCATGCATGCATGAGCACTATTAATTACCTTGAAACATTGATGATACCAGTCACCAACAGGAAGATCAAACTCAGTCTTTGGCTTGGGGAATGGTACGATCCAATTGTTAACTCGAATGGGACCGAAGCTGCCTCCGGCTTTCTGGAAGTTAATAGAAGGGAAGTAGGAGTAATTGCCGATTTGATCCTGCATTTGAAAAAGGTAAGTCTAATTCTTGGATGACTGGATTGGGCAATTTGTACCAGACACTCCATCTTGCCAAGAGTTTAATTACCTTTGTTGAATGCCATTCCTACACCCAAACATTATTTGTAATGCCCAAAAAAAAAAAAAAACACAAGATGATAAAAAGGCACATAAGAGTACCCTGCACATTTCAAACTTTCAATTCAACCCCAAAAGACATATGACGTTTCTCATGCCATGGATGCAAAATTCGAGCTAAATCGAGATATGAAGTACTTCTTGAAGTAACTTGAATTCAAGTATGTCTCAAATGGACTAGCCACTTTTATTTGGTTGATAATTTTATGTTTTAGCATGATTTATGTTTAGCCTGTAGATAACTGTAGTGACCCTACCTGGATTCACTACCTAATCAAAGTTTAATTATCGCATGCAATAAATACTTAAAGCGTAAACGGCGAAATATTTAAAATATAAAAAATCCAATTGGCAGAATATAACCGACGGCAATATAGTGTATAAATACTCTCATATAACAAAACTTACCACTATTTGCCTCGCTGCAACACGTAACAACCTCAACCCTGCTGCGAATCACCTGGACCGTCCAGCCTCAAACTTGCCCCGCCACAAGGAATTCCAAATAGAAACCAACACAGGGGCTTGAGCGACAATGCTCAATACGAAAGCAATGATATATAGACTAATATGCAGCAAGCAGATGGCTTTAAAATACTGGTTAAAACAGTCTACTCAGGGCGCCATAAATATACAGTACCGTGCTAAGACAGCAACTCCACGGGGTACTCGTATATTCTTCTATCAACTATAGCGTCAAAACCCACCGTCGTGGCCGCTTTTAGTGATAGCAAAACTAGGGGCTGAGTCTCCCCTCCCCGACACGAATCCATAAGGAGTAACCCCTCACCGATGGAAACTGTCAATGGCTCACATCATACCAGATGTAGTCTACCGTAAAAACATCCATGTGCTAAAGCCGTAAAATATGGTATAACACATAGCACATACTCATGCAACATATAAGCGTATATATCATGTCGTCTATCTCGTTCAGTACTTATGTACCTCTAACACTGCAGACAAATCCTAGCACCACTGGTCTAGATCTCATGCCTACAATTCCACACCACTGCTTCTACAATGCAAATACTCATGATTCATTTATTAAGCTCTTAAAGCCTTAACTAAGTTATTTCATACTTCTAAATATTTTTAGCAAGCCAAAGCTATACCTGCGTCCGTCGTCAGTTCTTTGCTGCTGCTTGCCTCAAAACTAGGACACAGCTCCACTACGACGCTTGGATCGCTATGCCACTTCCGGATTCCCCATTGGACGCCTAGAATTCCCTAGATCTGAGTTAGAAGGCTAAGGAATCGAGAGAAGAGAGGAGTTTGGTGCGCTAGAAAATGAATTTTGGCTCTCCTATTTATAGATCGAGTTCGGACCGTCTGAACCCAGTTCAGAGCCTTCGAACATGATTGGATCGTCCTATCCTATCTTCGGATCGTCTGAAGTCCCATCCACGCGTAAGCAATGATGTCACCTTGCTGACGTAGATGATGACATAAGCCCTGGCCCTGTTCGGATCGTCCGATCCTGCCGACGGACCGTCCGAACACGTTCGGAGCGTTCGATCCTCTCTTCGGATCGTCCGATCCCGTTCGGATCCTCCTAACCTAGTTCGGATCCTTCGATCCTTCCGAACCCTCTAAACTTTCTCGGCCATTTTCGAGCGTTTTGGACCCATTTTTGAACTTCTTAGATCTTTTTGGAAACCCCTTAATCATGTTTTACTTAATCTAAACATGATCATTGGATTAATTACAATTATTTCTTAATTCTGGATACGGGTCACTACAATAACACATACAACACTAGCTTTCAAATAAAATGAACAATCAAGCAAACAGATTTAATGCACAAAATTTGCAAACATGAGAAATAATTAGTTACCAGAATCAGGGGAAACGATACTACATTCCAAATTAAAGGGAATCTGTGCAAGTCTAAGATAAACTTAAATGGGAAGACATGTCTGGCACCCAATGGGCAGCCCAAAACCAGGCATAAGAGAAACTTAAGGTTAGAGCTCTACCTAATATTTCTCCGTTTGGCCGATTAGTAGAAGGAACGGAGTCGCGAAAATTTACAAAAACATCAGCATATCCGTTGTGGCGAGGAGGACGACCCACGATCTCTGCATATATATGTCGAGCATCTCGATTCTTCTGACACCGTATGCTTGCTCGCAGCGGGTTCTCAACGCGCTTCTCATGTCCAACTATTGAGAAATCACCAAACATGTGAGACCTCGATTCTAATCATGATCTTAGGGTAAAGCAATTGATCAACTCAATTAAACAATAAGGATTAAGACATAAATTTTTTTTTTTTTAAAATGGGTGCTCGCTCGATCGGTAAGATCTTACCGATCGAGCGGCCAAAAATTCTAAAGCCACTGTCCAAAAAAGAAGGGCCTCCGCTCGATCGGTGAATAGGACATTTTGTGTCCGCTCGATCGGTAAAATCTTACCAATCGAGCGGACACAAAAGTCCTATTCTGTGAGACCTCGATTCTAATCATCTAATCTCAGAATAAACAATAATTACGCATACAAGATCTAAGATTAAAAGCAAAGTTTTTTTTTTTTTTTTTTTTTTTACACAGGGTGACGCGCGGGTGCGCATACAGACCTGCCCGGGCCTCCGAGAAAGGGAGCAGAACGCGCGGGCGCGCATGGCCTGCTGTTTTAGCTCAAAAAAAGGCCCCAAAAGTACAATCTAACACCCGAAAAGGCTCCGACATGATCCAACTAACACTTTTCCAACAACGAAGTATTCAATTACAAGAAAGAGTAGAACATGCATCAATTCTAAGTTCCAAAATCCAAAATACAAATCGAGTTCGAATACAATCTAAGTTCGATTTCAAATTCGTCTTCTACAATAACAAGGCCTCACTCTATCAACTCGACCACCTAGCCATGCGATTTTTGACTCGGTCCTGCCCCACCTGTTGCCAAGCACACATACAAAGACAAGACAACAGCCGGATAATCCGATGAGAATAATATTCCCAGTAAAAGAGACAAACATGCAATATCATAAAAACATCTCAAACGAAATGCATCATCTTCTACATATTCAAATAACAACCATGCAATTTCACAAGCATGTCTAAAACTCAATTCATATGCATAAATGCAATGCATGTCTTTAAATCTGAGATTATCAAGTCGGATAATCAAAACATTTCTGCTTTTGCTTTTGGGATCCCGAGGACGAGATCACGTAAACGACTCACCGACTCTCCCAATTGAGGTGGTGCTACGTATCTCCATCCTCTAGACTTTGGTGCGACTATAAGGAGTATGCTAGCACTAGGTGAAATGGCTACACCCAGGCCACTCACAATATAATCCCCAAAACGTCTATCATCAAAAGGGCCGTCCTGCCCGCTATTCAAATCAAGGATTCATGTTCAAGATGAATGAAATTCAAAACATAACTCAAATAATTCAAATAATCAAATAACATGCAAGTATGTGATTCTTCGGAACACTCGAATCAAGTCGGATTCGAGTCACACGTTCTATTCCAATCTAAGTCATCTTATACCTCTTTTCAACAACGTCGATGCTCCAAACCTGGAAACAACATCGATACAAGAATTCCAAATCAAAATTCCATTCCAAATCAAGTTCAACGATAAAGATAATTCAATTCAACTTTCGAGGATGGATCAACTCGATACCAAACCTCGATCAACTCTTCAACGATTCGAAAGTTGCCAATTCGGAACTCCACGATCTTCAACTAATCTGCGGAGATAAAATCAATCCAATATCAATCCATTCAAAACGAGCAACTCCCAAAAACTCAAACGAATCTCCAATTTCCAAAATCTCAAACCGGCGGCATAACGGCTATAAATTCAACTAACCGAAAATGCAAACAGCATAATATCACTCTAAGCAACTCATATCAATCAACATTCAACCAAAACAATCCAATTCCAACAAATCACAAAACTCACTTTTTCGAAAATCCCTTCAAAAATTCATAACAAATCCGAACGTCGCTCTAATTCAAAACTGACAGATAATAAACGATCAGAACTCCGCCAGGAACAACATACTAGAATCTAAATCGATTCTAACAACCTCCGAAAAACAAAACATACCGATCGGAGAAATACTTACGGTATAACGAAGCTCTCTCAGCCATGATCGCTAATCTGCCTTCAGAAATAATTTCTAACGGACGGATCGACCGGAAACCGAAATCCCAAAGCTTGAAAAGACAAAGGGGGCGGCTCCAATGGAGGTTAACGAGTTGGGGAGGATGAGGGAGTGCCAAGGACTAGTCAACTAGGGTAAATAATATAACAAATTCAATATTTGCGTTTTAGTCCCTGAAAATTCCAAAATTTGCAAAAAGGACCCTGATCAAAATCAAGTCGGCTCTTGAACTCTGGAATCTCCGATTATCTTAAATAAAGTTGATTAAGATAAAATTGGGGCGTTACAATTCTCCCCCACTAAGAAAAGATTTCGTCCTCGAAATCGACACGGTTCCAACACGAACTCTGTTCTCCAAACTACTCCTTCAAGTCTGTCAATCAAAAGTCGACTCCTTCTCTACAGAAAATCCTCCTAAGCTCAGTCACAATCGAATCATCTCTGATTTCAACTCAAGGCATAATATCCAAAGTTCGACTCGTCTAATCTGGCTGTCCGTCGTTCTGAGGATATCGAACTGAAAAAGTTGAAATCAGGCAACAAAATCTCATCAAAGTCCTTGCCGAAAGAATGAGCGCATCAAGGATCTCTGTCTAAACTAATCGACTTCGACCAAACATGACATCTGACGACCTCTGACAAGATCTCAATCCTCTAATCTTGAATGAAAGTCATTCTGTACAGAGAACGGTAGCAAATTCCAGCAATCGGTCATTCGAAGTCAGATAGTAGATAAAATAAGAACAGTTCAAAACATCGGTTGTTGCATAAAATTCCTCAGATAAAGATTCGCAGTCAGAATCTCAAACAATCTAATCTTCTTCTCTGCTTTCAAATCAGTTCCGTCTGCTAAAATAATTACTCCAACTCTTAAGATTAGAACAGATCACGTGAATTTCCGCATATCACAATAGAAGAACAGGTCTTCAAATCAATAAGATCGCTACGAGCTCAAAGTCCAAATTCAGACATTGAGTCTCGAGCGTCTTCAACTGTCTCGACGTCTAGACTATAGCGCAATTCCACTTAATAAGAACACATCTCCAAAACCTCGATAAGAAAAGATCGCTGATCGGCATAAATTTCATCATTAAATCATACAATCGAAGAAGACCATTCGATTCAAAGAATTCAAACATCGAAGAAAACATACAACTGCTCGGCACAAACATCTGCTATACGATTCTCAAAAGTTCCGAAATATCAGTACAATTCTCATTCCAAAAAGATAAGAAATCAACGATAAAAATTCCTAGTCTCAACTAATTCTTCTAAAAGATCCGGTTAACAGAAGTTAACAACACTACTGGAGTATTCATCAATTCGAACGATTCAACAATTAAAAGAGGCACGTTAAACATATACAGATTCTTCAATAAGAAGGCAAGAGACTCGCCAGAATCTAACATTCTAATAAGAATAGGGAACTCAATATCGAACGTTACCTGATCTGTCATTATCGGGTGCAGCCTGAGTCTGCGGATCCTCAGACAGAGCAAAAACTCATGCCTGCTGTCTGGGAGGCTAGCTTGCATACTGATTACCTTCCTGCACATTCTGTTGCTGAGGTTGGAAAGAGTGGACAGTAGGTGCTTGCTGCTGAGGCTGAGCTGTCTGTCTCGGGAAAATTCCACTTTGAGCTTGCTGAGGAACACGCTGAGGACATGTTCTCGCAAAATGCCCCGCCTGGTTACAAATATGACAGCTTCCAAAAATACCTCTACACTGATCACTGGAGTGACGACCTCCGCAGTTGGCACAAGACATGCCTGACTGTCCCAAACTCTGTCCCGATCCATACTGCCTCGAACCACTCGAGCTCGAAGAACTGGTTCCGTGCTTCTTAAACTGCTTCCCTTTCGGGAGATAGTAATCCTTCCTGTTACCTCCACTGCTACCACCCTCAGAACTCGGTGGTTGGTTCTGAAACTGAAAGGATTGATTCTGGTAATGGAACGGTTGGTTTTGGTATTGAGAAGATTGTGCCTGAAACTGTCCTTGCTGCTGCTGAGGCACAAACTGATTTCCTCTCTGTCTCCACAAACCTGCTTCTGCTCCCTTTGCGTGATTCATGGCATCCGCAAAGTTATTAGGCCTGTTGGCATTTACCAACGTGAAGACGTCGGGGTTCAAACCATTGATGAACTGATCTGCCTTAGCTTCTTCATCTCCGGCAATTAGCGGTGCAAAACGCAACAGACTATCGAACTTAGCCACGTACTCTTCAATGTTCAGATTCCCTTGCCTCAGGTTGGCAAACTCTGCTCCCTTATCTTTGCGATACGAGATAGGGAAAAACCGCTTATAAAATTCCGATTTGAAAAGAGTCCAAGTAACTTCCGTACCTCTATTCTCCATTGCTTTCTTCGTCATGATCCACCAACTCTTAGCAACCCCACGAAGCTGATGAATGACTAACCTGATTCGACGGTCATCTGTGTAATCGATGGAATCGAACAACTGATCGATATCATCCAACCAACTCTCACAGTCAACTGGATTTTCTGAACCCATCAACAATGACGGATTGAACGACTGAAACCTTTTCAGCAAGGTTTCCATAGGCGTCGCTGAAGCATCCATCTCTACCGTTTCAGTACTAGCTTGCTCAGTTGTAGGAATAACTGGCGGTGGATTCCTATTAATAACTCTTCGAGGACCCATCTGATAATCAAAGGTTAGGACACAAGATATCTCAATCGCTGCAATTCGGTGCCCTTGCAACCTCTCAGAATTTCGGATATAGGTGAAATACAGTTCATATCTCAAATAATTAATGCTTCATATTTCAAATCACACAATCATGCAAATCAAGTAATTCTCAACAACAAAGCATGCTCGCATGGTATTTAAATAAATCAATTTAAATAACTCAGTCACATGCGAGAATCAATTCATGCAGACTCGATCTACCTCGCTCACTTCTAAATTCAGTCCAAGAATCTTATCGCTCTGATACCACTTAATGTGAGACCTCGATTCTAATCATCTAATCTCAGAATAAACAATAATTACGCATACAAGATCTAAGATTAAAAGCAAAGTTTTTTTTTTTTTTTTTTTACACAGGGTGACGCGCGGGCGCGCATACAGACCTGCCCGGGCCTCCGAGAAAGGGAGCAGAACGCGCGGGCGCTCCTCACCAGGCGCGGGCGCGCATGGCCTGCTGTTTTAGCTCAAAAAAAGGCTCCAAAAGTGCAATCTAACACCCGGAAAGGCTCCGACATGATCCAACTAACACTTTTCCAACAACGAAGTATTCAATTACAAGAAAGAGTAGAACATGCATCAATTCTAAGTTCCAAAATCCAAAATACAAATCGAGTTCGAATACAATCTAAGTTCGATTTCAAATTCGTCTTCTACAATAACAAGGCCTCACTCTATCAACTCGACCACCTAGCCATGCGATTTTTGACTCGGTCCTGCCCCACCTGTTGCCAAGCACACATACAAAGACAAGACAACAGCCGGATAATTCGGTGAGAATAATATTCCCAGTAAAAGAGACAAACATGCAATATCATAAAAACATCTCAAACGAAATGCATCATCTTCTACATATTCAAATAACAACCATGCAATTCCACAAGCATGTCTAAAACTCAATTCATATGCATAAATGCAATGCATGTCTTTAAATCTGAGATTATCAAGTCGGATAATCAAAACATTTCTGCTTTTGCTTTTGGGATCCCGAGGACGAGATCACGTAAACGACTCACCGACTCTCCCAATCGAGGTGGTGCTACGTATCTCCATCCTCTAGACTTTGGTGCGACTATAAGGAGTATGCTAGCACTAGGTGAAACGGCTACACCCAGGCCACTCACAATATAATCCCCAAAACGTCTATCATCAAAAGGGCCGTCCTGCCCGCTATTCAAATCAAGGATTCATGTTCAAGATGAATGAAATTCAAAACATAACTCAAATAATTCAAATAATCAAATAACATGCAAGTATGTGATTCTTCGGAACACTCGAATCAAGTCGGATTCGAGTCACACGTTCTATTCCAATCTAAGTCATCTTATACCTCTTTTCAACAACGTCGATGCTCCAAACCTGGAAACAACATCGATACAAGAATTCCAAATCAAAATTCCATTCCAAATCAAGTTCAACGATAAAGATAATTCAATTCAACTTTCGAGGATGGATCAACTCGATACCAAACCTCGATCAACTCTTCAACGATTCGAAAGTTGCCAATTCGGAACTCCACGATCTTCAACTAGTCTGCGGAGATAAAATCAATCCAATATCAATCCATTCAAAACGAGCAACTCCCAAAAACTCAAACGAATCTCCAATTTCCAAAATCTCAAACCGGCGGCATAACGGCTATAAATTCAACTAACCGAAAATGCAAACAGCATAATATCACTCTAAGCAACTCATATCAATCAACATTCAACCAAAACAATCCAATTCCAACAAATCACAAAACTCACTTTTTCGAAAATCCCTTCAAAAATTCATAACAAATCCGAACGTCGCTCTAATTCAAAACTGACAGATAATAAACGATCAGAACTCCGCCAGGAACAACATACTAGAATCTAAATCGATTCTAACAACCTCAGAAAAACAAAACATATCCGATCGGAGAAATACTTACGGTATAACGAAGCTCTCTCAGCCATGATCGCTAATCTGCCTTCAGAAATAATTTCTAACGGACGGATCGACCGGAAACCGAAATCCCAAAGCTTGAAAAGACAAAGGGGGCGGCTCCAATGGAGGTTAACGAGTTGGGGAGGATGAGGGAGTGCCAAGGACTAGTCAACTAGGGTAAATAATATAACAAATTCAATATTTGCGTTTTAGTCCCTGAAAATTCCAAAATTTGCAAAAAGGACCCTGATCAAAATCAAGTCGGCTCTTGAACTCTGGAATCTCCGATTATCTTAAATAAAGTCGATTAAGATAAAATTGGGGCGTTACAATTCTCCCCCACTAAGAAAAGATTTCGTCCTCGAAATCGACACGGTTCCAACACGAACTCTGTTCTCCAAACTACTCCTTCAAGTCTGTCAATCAAAAGTCGACTCCTTCTCTACAGAAAATCCTCCTAAGCTCAGTCACAATCGAATCATCTCTGGTTTCAACTCAAGGCATAATATCCAAAGTTCGACTCGCCTAATCTGGCTGTCCGTCGTTCTGAGGATATCGAACTGAAAAAGTTGAAATCAGGCAACAAAATCTCATCAAAGTCCTTGCCGAAAGAATGAGCGCATCAAGGATCTCTGTCTAAACTAACCGACTTCGGCCAAACATGACATCTGACGACCTCTGACAAGATCTCAATCCTCTAATCTTGAATGAAAGTCATTCTGTACAGAGAACGGTAGCAAATTCCAGCAATCGGTCATTCGAAGTCAGATAGTAGATAAAATAAGAACAGTTCAAAACATCGGTTGTTGCATAAAATTCCTCAGATAAAGATTCGCAGTCAGAATCTCAAACAATCTAATCTTCTTCTCTTCTTTCAAATCAGTTCCGTCTGCTAAAATAATTACTCCAACTCTTAAGATTAGAACAGATCACGTGAATTTCCGCATATCACAATAGAAGAACAGGTCTTCAAATCAATAAGATCGCTACGAGCTCAAAGTCCAAATTCAGACATTGAGTCTCGAGCGTCTTCAACTGTCTCGACGTCTAGACTATAGCGCAATTCCACTTAATAAGAACACATCTCCAAAACCTCGATAAGAAAAGATCGCTGATCGGCATAAATTTCATCATTAAATCATACAATCGAAGAAGACCATTCGATTCAAAGAATTCAGACATCGAAGAAAACATACAACTGCTCGGCACAAACATCTGCTATACGATTCTCAAAAGTTCCGAAATATCAGTACAATTCTCATTCCAAAAAGATAAGAAATCAACGATAAAAATTCCTAGTCTCAACTAATTCTTCTAAAAGATCCGGTTAACAGAAGTTAACAACACTACTGGAGTATTCATCAATTCGAACGATTCAACAATTAAAAGAGGCACGTTAAACATATACAGATTCTTCAATAAGAAGGCAAGAGACTCGCCAAAATCTAACATTCCAATAAGAATAGGGAACTCAATATCGAACGTTACCTGATCTGTCATTATCGGGTGCAGCCTGAGTCTGCGGATCCTCAGACAGAGCAAAAACTCATGCCTGCTGTCTGGGAGGCTGGCTTGCATACTGATTACCTTCCTGCACATTCTGTTGCTGAGGTTGGAAAGAGTGGACAGTAGGTGCTTGCTGCTGAGGCTGAGCTGTCTGTCTCGGGAAAATTCCACTTTGAGCTTGCTGAGGAACACGCTGAGGACATGTTCTCGCAAAATGCCCCGCCTGGTTACAAATATGACAGCTTCCAAAAATACCTCTACACTGATCACTGGAGTGACGACCTCCGCAGTTGGCACAAGACATGCCTGACTGTCCCAAACTCTGTCCCGATCCATACTGCCTCGAACCACTCGAGCTCGAAGAACTGGTTCCGTGCTTCTTAAACTGCTTCCCTTTCGGGAGATAGTAATCCTTCCTGTTACCTCCACTGCTACCACCCTCAGAACTCGGTGGTTGGTTCTGAAACTGAAAGGATTGATTCTGGTAATGGAACGGTTGGTTTTGGTATTGAGAAGATTGTGCCTGAAACTGTCCTTGCTGCTGCTGAGGCACAAACTGATTTCCTCTCTGTCTCCACAAACCTGCTTCTGCTCCCTTTGCGTGATTCATGGCATCCGCAAAGTTATTAGGCCTGTTGGCATTTACCAACGTGAAGACGTCGGGGTTCAAACCATTGATGAACTGATCTGCCTTAGCTTCTTCATCTCCGGCAATTAGCGGTGCAAAACGCAACAGACTATCGAACTTAGCCACGTACTCTTCAATGTTCAGATTCCCTTGCCTCAGGTTGGCAAACTCTGCTCCCTTATCTTTGCGATACGAGATAGGGAAAAACCGCTTATAAAATTCCGATTTGAAAAGAGTCCAAGTAACTTCCGTACCTCTATTCTCCATTGCTTTCTTCGTCATGATCCACCAACTCTTAGCAACCCCACGAAGCTGATGAATGACTAACCTGATTCGACGGTCATCTGTGTAATCGATGGAATCGAACAACTGATCGATATCATCCAACCAACTCTCACAGTCAACTGGATTTTCTGAACCCATCAACAATGGCGGATTGAACGACTGAAACCTTTTCAGCAAGGTTTCCATAGGCGTCGCTGAAGCATCCATCTCTACCGTTTCAGTACTAGCTTGCTCAGTTGTAGGAATAACTGGCGGTGGATTCCTATTAATAACTCTTCGAGGACCCATCTGATAATCAAAGGTTAGGACACAAGATATCTCAATCGCTGCAATTCGGTGCCCTTGCAACCTCTCAGAATTTCGGATACAGGTGAAATACAGTTCATATCTCAAATAATTCATGCTTCATATTTCAAATCACACAATCATGCAAATCAAGTAATTCTCAACAACAAAGCATGCTCGCATGGTATTTAAATAAATCAATTTAAATAACTCAGTCACATGCGAGAATCAATTCATGCAGACTCGATCTACCCCGCTCACTTCTAAATTCAGTCCAAGAATCTTATCGCTCTGATACCACTTAATGTGAGACCTCGATTCTAATCATCTAATCTCAGAATAAACAATAATTACGCATACAAGATCTAAGATTAAAAGCAAAGTTTTTTTTTTTTTTTTTTTTTTTTACACAAGGTGACGCGCGGGCGCGCATACAGACCTGCCCGGGCCTCCGAGAAAGGGAGCAGAACGCGCGGGCGCTCCTCACCAGGCGCGGGCGCGCATGGCCTGCTGTTTTAGCTCAAAAAAAGGCTCCAAAAGTGCAATCTAACACCCGGAAAGGCTCCGACATGATCCAACTAACACTTTTCCAACAACGAAGTATTCAATTACAAGAAAGAGTAGAACATGCATCAATTCTATGTTCCAAAATCCAAAATACAAATCGAGTTCGAATACAATCTAAGTTCGATTTCAAATTCGTCTTCTACAATAACAAGGCCTCACTCTATCAACTCGACCACCTAGCCATGCGATTTTTGACTCGGTCCTGCCCCACCTGTTGCCAAGCACACATACAAAGACAAGACAACAGCCGGATAATTCGGTGAGAATAATATTCCCAGTAAAAGAGACAAACATGCAATATCATAAAAACATCTCAAACGAAATGCATCATCTTCTACATATTCAAATAACAACCATGTAATTCCACAAGCATGTCTAAAACTCAATTCATATGCATAAATGCAATGCATGTCTTTAAATCTGAGATTATCAAGTCGGATAATCAAAACATTTTTGCTTTTGCTTTTGGGATCCCGAGGACGAGATCACGTAAACGACTCACCGACTCTCCCAATCGAGGTGGTGCTACGTATCTCCATCCTCTAGACTTTGGTGCGACTATAAGGAGTATGCTAGCACTAGGTGAAACGGCTACACCCAGGCCACTCACAATATAATCCCCAAAACGTCTATCATCAAAAGGGCCGTCCTGCCCGCTATTCAAATTAAGGATTCATGTTCAAGATGAATGAAATTCAAAACATAACTCAAATAATTCAAATAATCAAATAACATGCAAGTATGTGATTCTTCGGAACACTCGAATCAAGTCGGATTCGAGTCACACGTTCTATTCCAATCTAAGTCATCTTATACCTCTTTTCAACAACGTCGATGCTCCAAACCTGGAAACAACATCGATACAAGAATTCCAAATCAAAATTCCATTCCAAATCAAGTTCAACGATAAAGATAATTCAATTCAACTTTTGAGGATGGATCAACTCGATACCAAACCTCGATCAACTCTTCAACGATTCGAAAGTTGCCAATTCGGAACTCCACGATCTTCAACTAATCTGCGGAGATAAAATCAATCCAATATCAATCCATTCAAAACGAGCAACTCCCAAAAACTCAAACGAATCTCCAATTTCCAAAATCTCAAACCGGCGGCATAACGGCTATAAATTCAACTAACCGAAAATGCAAACAGCATAATATCACTCTAAGCAACTCATATCAATCAATATTCAACCAAAACAATCCAATTCCAACAAATCACAAAACTCACTTTTTCGAAAATCCCTTCAAAAATTCATAACAAATCCGAACGTCGCTCTAATTCAAAACTGACAGATAATAAACGATCAGAACTCCGCCAGGAACAACATACTAGAATCTAAATCGATTCTAACAACCTCCGAAAAACAAAACATATCCGATCGGAGAAATACTTACGGTATAACGAAGCTCTCTCAGCCATGATCGCTAATCTGCGTTCAGAAATAATTTCTAACGGACGGATCGACCGGAAACCGAAATCCCAAAGCTTGAAAAGACAAAGGGGGCGGCTCCAATGGAGGTTAACGAGTTGGGGAGGATGAGGGAGTGCCAAGGACTAGTCAACTAGGGTAAATAATATAACAAATTCAATATTTGCGTTTTAGTCCCTGAAAATTCCAAATTTTGCAAAAAGGACCCTGATCAAAATCAAGTCGGCTCTTGAACTCTGGAATCTCCGATTATCTTAAATAAAGTCGATTAAGATAAAATTGGGGCGTTACAATTCTCCCCCACTAAGAAAAGATTTCGTCCTCGAAATCGACACGGTTCCAACACGAACTCTGTTCTCCAAACTACTCCTTCAAGTCTGTCAATCAAAAGTCGACTCCTTCTCTACAGAAAATCCTCCTAAGCTCAGTCACAATCGAATCATCTCTGGTTTCAACTCAAGGCATAATATCCAAAGTTCGACTCGTCTAATCTGGCTGTCCGTCGTTCTGAGGATATCGAACTGAAAAAGTTGAAATCAGGCAACAAAATCTCATCAAAGTCCTTGCCAAAAGAATGAGCGCATCAAGGATCTCTGTCTAAACTAACCGACTTCGGCCAAACATGACATCTGACGACCTCTGACAAGATCTCAATCCTCTAATCTTGAATGAAAGTCATTCTGTACAGAGAACGGTAGCAAATTCCAGCAATCGGTCATTCGAAGTCAGATAGTAGATAAAATAAGAACAGTTCAAAACATCGGTTGTTGCATAAAATTCCTCAGATAAAGATTCGCAGTCAGAATCTCAAACAATCTAATCTTCTTCTCTGCTTTCAAATCAGTTCCGTCTGCTAAAATAATTACTCCAACTCTTAAGATTAGAACAGATCACGTGAATTTCCGCATATCACAATAGAAGAACAGGTCTTCAAATCAATAAGATCGCTACGAGCTCAAAGTCCAAATTCAGACATTGAGTCTCGAGCGTCTTCAACTGTCTCGACGTCTAGACTATAGCGCAATTCCACTTAATAAGAACACATCTCCAAAACCTCGATAAGAAAAGATCGCTGATCGGCATAAATTCCATCATTAAATCATACAATCGAAGAAGACCATTCGATTCAAAGAATTCAGACATCGAAGAAAACATACAACTGCTCGGCACAAACATCTGCTATACGATTCTCAAAAGTTCCGAAATATCAGTACAATTCTCATTCCAAAAAGATAAGAAATCAACGATAAAAATTCCTAGTCTCAACTAATTCTTCTAAAAGATCCGGTTAACAGAAGTTAACAACACTACTGGAGTATTCATCAATTCGAACGATTCAACAATTAAAAGAGGCACGTTAAACATATACAGATTCTTCAATAAGAAGGCAAGAGACTCGCCAGAATCTAACATTCCAATAAGAATAGGGAACTCAATATCGAACGTTACCTGATCTGTCATTATCGGGTGCAGCCTGAGTCTGCGGATCCTCAGACAGAGCAAAAACTCATGTCTGCTGTCTGGGAGGCTGGCTTGCATACTGATTACCTTCCTGCACATTCTGTTGCTGAGGTTGGAAAGAGTGGACAGTAGGTGCTTGCTGCTGAGGCTGAGCTGTCTGTCTCGGGAAAATTCCACTTTGAGCTTGCTGAGGAACACGCTGAGGACATGTTCTCGCAAAATGCCCCGCCTGGTTACAAATATGACAGCTTCCAAAAATACCTCTACACTGATCACTGGAGTGACGACCTCTGCAGTTGGCACAAGACATGCCTGACTGTCCCAAACTCTGTCCCGATCCATACTGCCTCGAACCACTCGAGCTCGAAGAACTGGTTCCGTGCTTCTTAAACTGCTTCCCTTTCGGGAGATAGTAATCCTTCCTGTTACCTCCACTGCTACCACCCTCAGAACTCGGTGGTTGGTTCTGAAACTGAAAGGATTGATTCTGGTAATGGAACGGTTGGTTTTGGTATTGAGAAGATTGTGCCTGAAACTGTCCTTGCTGCTGCTGAGGCACAAACTGATTTCCTCTCTGTCTCCACAAACCTGCTTCTGCTCCCTTTGCGTGATTCATGGCATCCGCAAAGTTATTAGGCCTGTTGGCATTTACCAACGTGAAGACGTCGGGGTTCAAACCATTGATGAACTGATCTGCCTTAGCTTCTTCATCTCCGGCAATTAGCGGTGCAAAACGCAACAGACTATCGAACTTAGCCACGTACTCTTCAATGTTCAGATTCCCTTGCCTCAGGTTGGCAAACTCTGCTCCCTTATCTTTGCGATACGAGATAGGGAAAAACCGCTTATAAAATTCCGATTTGAAAAGAGTCCAAGTAACTTCCGTACCTCTATTCTCCATTGCTTTCTTCGTCATGATCCACCAACTCTTAGCAACCCCACGAAGCTGATGAATGACTAACCTGATTCGACGGTCATCTGTGTAATCGATGGAATCGAACAACTAATCGATATCATCCAACCAACTCTCACAGTCAACTGGATTTTCTGAACCCATCAACAATGGCGGATTGAACGACTGAAACCTTTTCAGCAAGGTTTCCATAGGCGTCGCTGAAGCATCCATCTCTATCGTTTCAGTACTAGCTTGCTCAGTTGTAGGAATAACTGGCGGTGGATTCCTATTAATAACTCTTCGAGGACCCATCTGATAATCAAAGGTTAGGACACAAGATATCTCAATCGCTGCAATTCGGTGCCCTTGCAACCTCTCAGAATTTCGGATACAGGTGAAATACAGTTCATATCTCAAATAATTCATGCTTCATATTTCAAATCACACAATCATGCAAATCAAGTAATTCTCAACAACAAAGCATGCTCACATGGTATTTAAATAAATCAATTTAAATAACTCAGTCACATGCGAGAATCAATTCATGCAGACTCGATCTACCCCGCTCACTTCTAAATTCAGTCCAAGAATCTTATCGCTCTGATACCACTTAATGTGAGACCTCGATTCTAATCATCTAATCTCAGAATAAACAATAATTACGCATACAAGATCTAAGATTAAAAGCAAAGTTTTTTTTTTTTTTTTTTTGTTTACACAAGGTGACGCGCGGGCGCGCATACAGACCTGCCCGGGCCTCCGAGAAAGGGAGCAGAACGCGCGGGCGCTCCTCACCAGGTGCGGGCGCGCATGGCCTGCTGTTTTAGCTCAAAAAAAGGCTCCAAAAGTGCAATCTAACACCCGGAAAGGCTCCGACATGATCCAACTAACACTTTTCCAACAACGAAGTATTCAATTACAAGAAAGAGTAGAACATGCATAAATTCTAAGTTCCAAAATCCAAAATACAAATCGAGTTCGAATACAATCTAAGTTCGATTTCAAATTCGTCTTCTACAATAACAAGGCCTCACTCTATCAACTCGACCACCTAGCCATGCGATTTTTGACTTGGTCCTGCCCCACCTGTTGCCAAGCACACATACAAAGACAAGACAACAGCCGGATAATTCGGTGAGAATAATATTCCCAGTAAAAGAGACAAACATGCAATATCATAAAAACATCTCAAACGAAATGCATCATCTTCTACATATTCAAATAACAACCATGCAATTCCACAAGCATGTCTAAAACTCAATTCATATGCATAAATGCAATGCATGTCTTTAAATCTGAGATTATCAAGTCGGATAATCAAAACATTTCTGCTTTTGCTTTTGGGATCCCGAGGACGAGATCACGTAAACGACTCACCGACTCTCCCAATCGAGGTGGTGCTACGTATCTCCATCCTCTAGACTTTGGTGCGACTATAAGGAGTATGCTAGCACTAGGTGAAACGGCTACACCCAGGCCACTCACAATATAATCCCCAAAACGTCTATCATCAAAAGGGCCGTCCTGCCCGCTATTCAAATCAAGGATTCATGTTCAAGATGAATGAAATTCAAAACATAACTCAAATAATTCAAATAATCAAATAACATGCAAGTATGTGATTCTTCGGAACACTCGAATCAAGTCGGATTCGAGTCACACGTTCTATTCCAATCTAAGTCATCTTATACCTCTTTTCAACAACGTCGATGCTCCAAACCTGGAAACAACATCGATACAAGAATTTCAAATCAAAATTCCATTCCAAATCAAGTTCAACGATAAAGATAATTCAATTCAACTTTCGAGGATGGATCAACTCGATACCAAACCTCGATCAACTCTTCAACGATTCGAAAGTTGCCAATTCGGAACTCCACGATCTTCAACTAATCTGCGGAGATAAAATCAATCCAATATCAATCCATTCAAAACGAGCAACTCCCAAAAACTCAAACGAATCTCCAATTTCCAAAATCTCAAACCGGCGGCATAACGGCTATAAATTCAACTAACCGAAAATGCAAACAGCATAATATCACTCTAAGCAACTCATATCAATCAATATTCAACCAAAACAATCCAATTCCAACAAATCACAAAACTCACTTTTTCGAAAATCCCTTCAAAAATTCATAACAAATCCGAACGTCGCTCTAATTCAAAACTGACAGATAATAAACGATCAGAACTCCGTCAGGAACAACATACTAGAATCTAAATCGATTCTAACAACCTCCGAAAAACAAAACATATCCGATCGGAGAAATACTTACGGTATAACGAAGCTCTCTCAGCCGTGATCGCTAATCTGCCTTCAGAAATAATTTCTAACGGACGGATCGACCGGAAACCGAAATCCCAAAGCTTGAAAAGACAAAGGGGGCGGCTCCAATGGAGGTTAACGAGTTGGGGAGGATGAGGGAGTGCCAAGGACTAGTCAACTAGGGTAAATAATATAACAAATTCAATATTTGCGTTTTAGTCCCTGAAAATTCCAAAATTTGCAAAAAGGACCCTGATCAAAATCAAGTCGGCTCTTGAACTCTGGAATCTCCGATTATCTTAAATAAAGTCGATTAAGATAAAATTGGGACGTTACATATTCTCTGCCTCGGTACAGAGGTGCTCGCTCGATCGGTAAGATTCAACCGATCGAGCGAGATGCTCTATACCAGAAAAATTATGGTTTTCCTTCTCCAATTCAAACTCAACTCAAATCATACCACAACAACATAATATCCCATTCGACAAGATAAAAAAGGATAAGGTTTAGAGTTATACAATCCTCCAAATATAACATGCATAACATCCATCTAATTCGGACTTCTTCAAAAACAGAAAGGAGTTCGAATACATAAAAGACTTCTAACATCCAAGCCTCACTCTATCCTCTCAACCATCTAGCCATGCTGCCTCTGACTCGGTCCTGCCCCACCTGTTGCCAAGTACACATACAAACAAAGACAACAGCTGGATAATCTGGTGAGAATAATATTCTCAGTAAAAGAGACTAGCATACAATATCACATAATATATCAAAACATGATAATCAAATTCCACATATACCTCAAGTAATTCATTCAATTGCGGAATTAAAATGATATGCATGACTTTAAAACTTCTGGATTATCAGACTCAGATAATCAAAAGGAATTCTTCTTTCTTTCTTCGGTTTGGGATCCCGAGGTTAAAATATCCAACAATAACACTGAACTCCCCTTTCGAGGTGGATGAGGTATATTTTAATCCTCTAGACTCTAGGGCATTATAGTGAGTTAGTCGACACTTGTAGTAAATCGCCTACTAAGGCCACTCAACTACAATCTCCAGATCGTCTAATTCAAAATGAATAATCAATCGGTTCAATATGAATGCATATGAAATCTCATGCATTCAAAAATCAATTCAATCATAAGTTTAATAAGCATATAAACATGCAATATGTGATTTATTCTAGGACAC
Organism: Henckelia pumila; assembly: GCF_033568475.1. Lineage (NCBI taxonomy): Eukaryota > Viridiplantae > Streptophyta > Magnoliopsida > Lamiales > Gesneriaceae > Henckelia > Henckelia pumila. The sequence goes on along the minus strand of NC_133121.1, from coordinate 156,428,236 downwards.
TCGAATCAATCCGGATTCAAGTTAATCGTCCTATTTCATTCCAAAGTCGTCTTATACCTCTTCTCGTCGCTTCACATTCTTCAATCTGAAAAACAATAAATCCTCAATTCAATATCAACTCAAGTTCATCAATCGATATAGAAAGACATCGATACTATACCGGCTCAACTCTTCCAAACTGACAAAAGCTACAACTCTAGCAACTCCAAGGACTCCCAATCAATCTATCAGAAGAAGTCACAGATCAATATCGACATCAAAACTCAATCAAACTCGATACGATCAAAACATCGAAACGATATCCAAAACTCAAACTGACGGTATAATGGCTGTAAACTGATCAAATCGGAAACACAGACAGCAGGATATCAATTCAATATAATCCTTCCAATCCTCAAACATCATATCCAACACAATACCAACACATTTAAAAAATCAGATTTTCAAAAATAATAAGAAAATTCATATCAAATCTAATCGTCGTTAGATCTTCGAACCGTCTTAGATATACTGTCACCGCTATCTAATAATCATCATCTCCGAATATAAATTAATTTTAACAACATCCAAAAACTCAAACCTCTCATAATTGAGATAAACTTACATCCAAATGGAGCACTCGAAGCTGTGATCGTAGATATCAAGTCAGAATTCAATTCTATCGGACGGATTGAGCTAGAATCGAAATCACAAAAGTTTGGAAGCTTTTTGATCACCTAAAATGGTGAAGGAACGTTGTGGAGGGGATGATGGAGTGATGCAAGGACTTAGTCAAAGTTCAAATATATAACAAAACTCAATTTTGCGTTTTAGTCCCTGAAATTTCCAAAAATTGCAAAAAGGTCCCTGATTAATAAAAGTCGGCTCTCGAATTCTAAAATCACTTAATATCTCAAATAACATCAATTAAGATAAAAACGGGGCGTTACAATTCTCCCCCTCTAAGAAAAGATTTCGTCCTCGAAATCATCAATATCAACTCACAAGAAGATAATTAAGAATTCAAGAACAGAATTAAGAACTCACATCAGATGAATAAATAAGGGAATCTCTGTCTCATGTCAGATTCTGTCTCCCAAGTCGCTTTTTCGACTCCGTGACGACTCCACTGAACTTTCACTAAAGGAATCGATTTGGTTCTGAGCTGTTTCTCCTTTCTGTCAAGGATCTGAATCGGTCTCTCGAAATAACTCAGATTTTCATCAAGTTCGGCTTCGTCAGGTTGAAGAACATGTGAAGGATCGGGGTGATATTTCCTCAACATCGAGACGTGAAATACGTCGTGAATTCCAGATAAAGAAGGAGGAAGTGCTAATTTGTAGGCTAGATCACCTATCTTCTGTAAAATCTCATACGGACCGATGAATCTCGGTGACAACTTCCCTCTCTTCCTAAATCTAACAGTACCTCTAAACGGAGAAATCTTCAAGAAAACACGGTCTCCCTGATCAAAAGATAGAGGTCTGCGATGGATATTCGCATACTTATTCGCATACTTCGCTTGTCGGTCCTGAGCAGTCTTCATTCTCAATCGAATAATCTTCACCTGCTCAGCCATATCACGAATCATATCTGGTCCCAAGCCTGGGGACTCAGACATCTCATCCCAGTACAGAGGAGATCTGCACTTCCTTCCGTACAACGCTTCGAATGGTGCCATCCCTATACTCGTCTGAAAGCTGTTGTTGTACGAAAACTCCACAAGAGGCAACGAATCCTGCCAACTAGTGCCAAAATCAAGCACTACTGCTCGTAGCATATCCTCCAGAGTCTGAATCGTCCGCTCTGATTGACCGTCGGTCTGAGGATGGTATGCTGTACTCAAGTGCAACCGAGTACCAAGAGCCTCCTGCAGACTATGCCAGAAATGAGAAGTAAACCGAGGATCTCTGTCTGAAACAATCGATCTCGGCACACAGTGCAATCTGACAATCTCTCTAACATACAACTCGGTCATCTGATTGTGACGATATGTCATCCGATACGGAATAAAACAAGCAGACTTCGTCAAACGGTCAATCACTACCCAAATGGCATCGCATCCTCGAACTGATCGGGGTAGCTTCGTGACGAAATCCATCGAGATATGATCCTACTTCCATTCCGGAACAGATAAACTATGCAGAAGACCTCCCGGCCTCTTTATCTCAACTTTCACCTGCTGACAGTTCAGAAAACATGATACAAACCTCGCAACATCACTCTTCATCTTCTTCCACCAAAACTGACTCTTCGGGTCGTTATATATCTTTCGGCCTCCTGGATGAACACTGAACCGACTGCAATGTGCCTCTTGCAGAATACTCTGTCTCATCTCAAAAATATCAGGCACGACAATACGATTATTCACAAATAAAACATCATCCCTGACCTGAAACTCAGACTGGTGTCCAGATCTCACTTTCTCTATCGAATTCTGAATACTCTCATCGGATTTTTGTGCTTCTCTGATCGACACAAACAACTCTGGCTCGGCCTGGATAGCACAAACTCTGATAAGACTCCTATCTGATTCAAACTCCAATCTAGAATTGCAACAGTCGTCAATCAAACGAGACACACCGATGGTCGAAAGAGATAAAGAACAAAGCTTGCGACTCAAAGCATCGGTAGCTGCATTCGACTTTCCCGGGTAATACTTAATCTCGCAGTCAAAGTCCTTCAATAAATCTAGTCATCTCCTCTGTCTCATATTCAACTCAGACTGTGAAGACAAGTATTTAAGACTCTTATGATCCGAAAAGATCTCAAAAGACTCATCGTACAAATAGTGACGCCAGATCTTCAAGGCAAAAACAATAGCAGCGAGTTCAAGATCGTGAACTGGATAGCGAGTCTCGTGCGGTTTCAACTGCCTCGACGCATACGCTATCACGTGCTTCCTCTGCATAAGAATACATCCAAGACCAAAATGAGAAGCATCACAATACACCGTAAAATCTCCAAAACCTGATGGAATAGAAAGTATCGGAGCACTAGTCAATCTCTTCTTCAACTCAATGAAACTGGTCTCACACTCTTCAGTCCAAACAAAAGGCGCGTTCTTCTGAGTCAGCTGGGTAATCGGCTTCGCAATAGAAGAGAAACCCTGGATAAATCTGCGATAGTAACCAGCTATACCCATAAAACTTCGAATCTCAAGCACAGAAGTCGGCCTACGCCAGTTCATAACTGCCTCGATCTTGCTGGGATCGACAGAAGTCCCATCTCCCGAGATAATGTGACCAAGAAAAACAACTCAGTCCAACCAAAACTCGCACTTCGACAGTTTGGCAAACAACTGTTCGGTTCTCAAAATCTGCAAAACAATCCTCAAATGCTTTGCATGATCAGCACGGCTCTTCGAATAGATCAGGATATCGTCAATGAAAATAATAACAAACTCATCTAGAAAACGCTGAAAGATTCGGTTCATCAACCCTATAAAGACTTCTGGGGCGTTAGTAAAACCGAACGACATGACAATAAATTCAAAGTGGCCATACCTCGTTCAAAACGCAGTCTTAGGAATATCCTCCTCACGAACTCTCAGTTGATGATACCCAGACCTCAAATCTATCTTCGAATAGATACACGAACCCTGCAATTGGTCAAAAAGATCATCTATACGAGGTAAAGGATATCTGTTCTTAACCGTCGCCTGGTTCAGTTGGCGGTAGTCAATGCAGAGACGCATAGAGCCATCTTTCTTTCTAACAAACATAACAGGAGCACCCCAAGACGATACACTAGGTCGAATGTATCCCTTGGCAATCAATTCTTCCAACTGCTCCTTCAATTCCTTCAATTCAATCGGAGCCATTCTATACGGAGCTTTAGAAATCGGCTGAGTACCTGACGTCAATTCGATGCCAAATTCAATCTCACGAATAGGCGGTAATCCCGGAATCTCATCCGAGAACACATCAGGAAACTCTCTAACCACTGGTATATCAATCAACTCAGGGCTAGACTTCAAAGCATCGACCGCATAAATCAAAAATCACTCGGCTCCTTTCTGCAACAATCTAGTCATAGACAATACATAAATCAAAGGAATTCTAGAACAGGAACCCTTACCAAATAATCTCCACTCGTTTGACATCTCTGGTCTGAAACGGACTATCTTCTGAAAACAATCTACTGTAGCCCTGTACTTAATCAAAACATCTATGCCAACTATGCAGTCAAAGTCAGACAAATCAAGTACAATACAGTTGAACTCGATCAAATTTCCTTCAAAACTCAATCCACAATTCCTAACAAAATTCCTCGAAACAATTCCTCCACCCAAAGGTGAAGTAACAGAAACTACAGCAGGTAATGGCTCAAAAGGCAAGGCATGCATCAACACAAATTTCTCAGATATGAAAGAGTGAGAAGCACCTGTATCTATCAAAATATTAGCAGGATAATCAAAGATAATACAATTACCTGCAATCACATCATCAGGTGCAGCCTGATCCTGATCCTCATTCAGAGCATACACTCTCGCCTGCTGTCTAGGAGGTTGGTTCAAATTCTGGTTGCCTCCTTGACGATTCTGTTGTTGAGGTTGGAAAGAGTGAACTACATTCAATTGCCTCTGAGGCTGAGATGACTATCGAGAAGCATTTCCACTCTGTGCTTGCTCAGAGCCCCGTTGAGGACAAAGTCTAGCATAATGCCCCGTCTGCTAACAAATATAACAATTCCCAAATATTCCCCTACACTGGTAACTGGAGTGACGACCTACACACTTGCTACAAGAAGTACCAGAGGAACCTGAACCTTGACTGTAACTGTTCTGTTTCGAGCCACCAAAACTTGAAGAACTGCTTCCCGAGTTCTTAAACTATTTTTCTTTGGGACGAAAGTAATTCTTCTTATTACCTCCACTGCTACCACCTTCAGTCCTCGGTGTTTGATTCTGGTATTGGGACGGTTGGGCCTGAAACTGCCTCTGTTGTTGCTGAGGTGCAAACTGATTCCCTCTCTGTCTTATCAGTCCAGCTTCCGCCCCCTTGGCATGATCCATTGCATCGGAAAAGTTGTTCGGTCTTTCGGTATTCACCAGAACAAAGATATCAAGGTTCAAACAGTTAATGAAGTGGTCAGCTTTCGCTTCCTCATTGTCAGAAATGTGTGGAGCAAACCTCAATAGACTGTCAAATTTGGTAACATAATCTTCGATACTCAAATTTTCTTGCTTCAAATTTGCGAACTCGGCATTCTTATCCTTACGGTAAGAAAATGGGAAGAATCGTTTATAAAACTCAGTTTTTAACAGAATCCAGTTTATAAGCGTACCTCTGTTCTCCATGGCTTTCTTAGTTGAGGTCCACCATTTCTTAGCCACTCCGTGAAGCTGATGAATAACCAATCTAATTCGCCGGTCATCGGAATAGTCGAGAGAATCAAAAAGCTGATCTATATCATCCAACCAGCCCTCGCAATCCACGGGATTCTCCGTACCTTTCAAGATCGGTGGTCGGAAAGACTGAAACCTCTTCAGTAAGGTTTCCATAGGGGTAGCCGTGGAATCCATCTGATTCTAAACCGTATCGCCCTGGTCATTCTGAGGAGTCACTACAGGTGGAGTTTCCGTCGTAGGAAAAACTGGCGGAGTATTCAAGTTCAATCTTCTTCGAGTACCCATCTAAAATAAAGGGATTAGGACACAGATATCTCAATCTCAAAATTCCAGTGTTCCACAACCTCTGATCTTCTAACACAATTCAAAAGATGGAACTCGGATCCAATGAATGATTATAGTTCATATCTCAATCAATTCATGCTTTATAAATTAAATCACATAATCATGTAATTCAAATAATTCTCAATCAATAAAGCATGCTCGCATCGTATTTAATAAATCAATTAAATAACTCACACACATGCGAGAAGCCAATACAAGCAGACTCGATCTACCCCGCTCTCTTTTAAATTCAGTCCAAGATCTTAACGCTCTGATACCACTTAATGTGAGGCCTCGATTCTAATCATGATCTTAGGATAAAGCAATTGATCAACTCAATTAAATAATAAGGATTAAGACTTAAAAAAAAAATTTAAAAAGGGGTGCTCGCTCGATCGAGCGGCCAAAAATTCTAAAGCCACTGTCCAAAAAAAAAGGGCCTCCGCTCGATCGGTAAAATCTTACCGATCGAGCGGACACAAAATGTCATATTTTCTGCCTCGTTACAGGGGTGCTCGCTCGATCGGTAAGATTCAACCGATCGAGCAAGATGCTCTGTACCAGAAAAATTCTGGTTTTCCTTCTCCAATTCAAACTCAACTCAAACCATACCACAACAACATAATATCCCATTCGACAAGATACAAAAGGATAAGGTCTAGAGTTATACAATCCTCCAAATATAACATGCATAAAATCCATCTAATTCGGACTTATTCAAAAACAGAAAGGAGTTCGAATACATAAACGACTTCTAACATCCAAGCCTCACTCTATCCTCTCAACCATCTAGCCATGCTGCCTCTGACTCGGTCCTTCCCCACCTGTTGCCACGTACACATACAAACAAAGACAACAGCCGGATAATCCGGTGAGAATAATATTCCCAGTAAAAGAGACTAGCATACAATATCACATAATATATCAAAACATGATAATCAAATTCCACATATACCTCAAGTAATTCATTCAATTGCGGAATTAAAATGATATGCATGACTTTAAAACTTCTGGATTATCAGACTCAGATAATCAAAAGGAATTCTTCTTTCTTTCTTTGGTTTGGGATCCCGAGGTTAAAATATCCAACAATCACACCGAACTCCCCTTTCGAGGTGGATGAGGTATATTTTAATCCTCTAGACTCTAGGGCATTATAGTGAGTTAGTCGAAACTTGTAGTAAATCACCTACCAAGGCCACTCAACTACAATCTCCAGATCGTCTTATTCAAAATGAATAATCAATCGGTTCAATATGAATGCATATGAAATCTCATGCATTCAAAAATCAATTCAGTCATAAGTTTAATAAGCATATAAACATGAAATATGTGATTTCTTCTAGGACACTCGAATCAATCCGGATTCAAGTTAATCGTCCTATTTCATTCCAAAGTCATCTTATACCTCTTCTCGTCGCTTCACACTCTTCAATTTGTAAGACAATAAATCCTCAATTCAATATCAACTCAAGTTCATCAATCGATATAGAAAGACATCGATACTATACCGGCTCAACTCTTCCAAACTGACAAAAGCTGCAACTCTAGCAACTCCAAGGACTCCCAATCAATCTATCAGAAGAAGTCACAGATCAATATCGACATCAAAACTCAATCAAACTCGATACGATCAAAACATCGAAACGATATCCAAAACTCAAACTGACGGCATAACGGTTGTAAACTGATGAAATCGAAAACACAGACATCAGGATATCAATTTAATATAATCATTCTAATTCTCAAACATCATATCCAACACAATATCAACACATCTCAAAAATCAGATTTTTAAAAATAATAAGAAAATTCATATCAAATCTGATCGTCGTTAGATCTTCGAACCGTCTTAGATATACTGTCACCGCTATCTAATAATCATCCTCTCCGAATATAAATTAATTATAACAACATTCAAAAATTCAAACCTCTCAGAATTGAGATAAACTTACATCCAAACGGAGCACTCGAAGCTGTGATCGTAGATATCAATTCAGAATTCAATTCTATGGGACGGATTGAGCTAGAATCGAAATCACAAAAGCTTGGAAGCTTTTTGATCGCCTTAAATGGTGAAGGAACGTTGTGGAGGGGATGAGGGAGTGATGCAAGGACTTAGTCAAAGTTCAAATATATAACAAAACTCAATTTTGCGTTTTAGTCCCTGAAATTTCCGAAAATTACAAAAAAATCGCTGATTAATAAAAGTCGGCGTGTTGAAATTATGTAACCAAATTATATATGTATATACTGTGTCCTAATTAAATTGGCGTGTTGAAATTTGTAACCAAAGTACAGTAGAAATAAGTATTGCCCATGACCCACCGAAAGAAGCAATGTTGGTGATAATTAATAATCAAAACTTTTTTGACCCCAAAGTGAGAGATTAGATAGTGAGAAATTATGATATATGATAGACATGCACGTTGGGGTTGCGTGTTGTGCGCGCGAGTAGCGAGCATTCATTTATTAATACCCACTGCCCACTCCAAAATTATTAAATATAATGATGAAACATTAAATAATATCATATTTCTATATTGAAAATAAATTTTCTTCTGGTTTTTTTCAAATATGAGGGGAAAAAAAATATTCCCTGTAATCCATAGTAATGTTGCTCAATGGAAAAAGGCAGAATCCATCCGTAATTTTGGTCATGTAATTATTTATAAATTCCGCTTGGCTTATTTACATATATTTTTTAGTTTTCCCTTTCCGAAGTAGTGAGGAATTGTTTTGGATTACTGGCTTGATAATGAGTTTTATTAGTTGACACGTCAGATACAATATCACTGTTCCGATAAAAACCAACAAATACTGGAAAAATAGTGGAAACCGATTTATATCAATAAGACCAAATCGTAACAAATGAAATAATTGAGGTTTTATATAGATACCGATCCGTTTTACTTTTCCCCCAGTATTACCTCATTATCTAGGTTGATCAGCCAAAGTCACGTATATTGTTAAATTAGGAAATATGTCAGGTCCTTATTTCTGGAACTTCATATTTAACAATAATATCTATCGGCAAAATATACAAAAGTAAGGTTGACTCATCTCATTGTATTTATTTATTGATGTATTCCACATCAATCAAGATTTTTGAATATAATGGCTCCATTTGGTTTCAAAAGTCAGGCCAAAAAAGCATTTTTTTTAAGTGCTTTTCAGTTAACAAGATGTTTGGTTGACCAAAAAAGTGCTTAAATAAGCACTTTTTAAGTCAAAATTAGAGCTTTTTTAAAAGCCAAAAATTGTAGCTTTTAAAAGCACTTATTTTAAAAAATCTCTACAAAATCCAAACGGGCTCAATATCATATTTTGTATATTTTTTAAATTTATATTTATCTTTATTAATTATTATTACGAAAGATAAAATTACAAGTTATCATCCCATTCAAGATTTAATTAATTTAGGAACCAATATATTATTTACTTAATATTAATTTAAGATACGAATCAAATATTTTAATAGTCACAATTTAATTTATTTATCTATCTCTTGTGTGTTTATTATTTGAATGTGTTAAAAAAGAAAAGTAAAAGGGAATTGAAGAGATTTGAAAGGTGTGATAGGTGGGTAAAAGGAGAGTAGAGTAGCAGTAATATGTTGGGGGGAGCAGATGAGTTTGCTTCTTACATTAGGCCACCGTCAACCCCGGGGGTTTATGGCGGTTAACTCCTGCTCCATCCCTCACATCACATCATTTCCCCATTGTTACCCATTTTCTCTTTTGACTATTTTTTTATTATCATATAATATATTTTTATTTTAAAATTTTATTATCCTAAATACTCTAAAATATATATATATATATATATATATATATATATATATGACACACGTTGATGTTAGAAACTCGTTCCAGATTCCGACTGGATTTAGTTACAAATGGAACATTTAACCTTTTTACTATTAAATAAAATTATAGGTTTTTGAATTAATATTTTTTTTATAAGATGTAGAAACGGAGGACGCAAACTCGAGTTTATGTTTATTGACGGATAGGTGAGATCAATTGAGCTACAAATGTATCTCAAGTTTATGAATTATGATTGCATAGGAACATGATATAATTTCTTCTAGTTAATTAATATACAAAATGACGAATCCTAGGATTCTAATTAATTATTTTTAAAAAACATTTGTAGATTTTTAAATTAAATTTGTGTACAAGATTTACTTCATTTAACGTTTAAGGTTTTTATATTTTTAGTATTTTATAGTTTGAATGTTGAATTTTGAACAATCTGTCAAGAGTCGAGATTTAATTAACATCATCCAAATTTGTAATAAATAACTAAATCTGAAAAAGTAAAAAAAAATCAAATAATATTTATATTAAAAATAAGCTATCGTTTAGAACATAAAAATATTAGTTAAATTAAACTGTATCATTGTAATAATGAAAATCGTATTGAAAATAAAGTATACGGTATTCTGATATTAATTACAAAATTTTTGATAATTTTGGAAAATAATTAATTATGAATATAATATTTATAATATAAATAATAATACATAACGTATTGACCTTGTAATTATTGTAATGGCATCGTTTGTTAAAAAAAAAAAATACAAATAGTTATTTGTTGTTAAGTTATGTGTCTGTTAACTTACCTGTTTTTAAGATATGTTGGATATGCTTTGATTGCTATATCAACCTTTTGGATCATGTTTCGAATATTGTTGGATATGCTCGATAATTAATATTAGTATTTTGCCGCACGCGTTGTCTGCTCGTACATTTCGTTTTTTTAACGAAAAAAATAAATAATAAATTGTAAAATTAAAAAATAATAAAAATATAACGTTTTCCTAAACAGATATTCACAAAAAATATATATATCTTATAAATTGAGTGTTATTTTTGTAAATAAAATAATATCAAAGAGCACAAAGTGAGCTTTTAATTGCTAGAAAAGAGGAAACCGTATAAAATAACTATTTTGCCCAATAATTTTGGCTTTATTGAAAATTAAGTTAGGAGATAATAATAATTTCAAATCAAACTTCATCAACTAATTGAAAATTTATTAATTAGAGGATCTCTATTTTAATAATATAGTAAAATATTTTGATTAATCCGAATCATGCTTTAATTTGTCGAGTGAACAAGCGCAACCAGCTTAATTCGTCAGACCCAGCTCTAATAAACCTCACTGTTTGGTTATTAAGCTTGACCGAAGTCAATTCTCAGCCCTTCATTCAAAGTCAACATCTTATTTTTTATAGACTCACATACAGCAAGGAAAATCTAATGATCAACGTTTTGAGATTCGTGATTCTCACATTTCGTGTTTTATTTGCATTTGTTAATGTTATTTTGTTAGTAGTTTGCATGCATTTATTTGTTTAGTTCATGTTTTATATTAGTTTTGTTGTTTGCATGAATTTAGCTTCATAACATACCATCGGGTTTAATGTGTAGGAGGTATCAAATTTGAAGAAAAAAAGCAGAATTTTGGCAAAGTTTCATGCGCTCGATCCCACGAACTCATAGGATCGAGCGCGACTTCTGAAGATTCAAGGCAGCAGGCGAGACATTTTTCACGCGCTCGATCCGAGGAACTCATGCGATCGAGCGTGGCCAAGGAATTTCAAGACAAGAGGATCGCATATTTTAGCGCGCTCGATCGGACGTACTCATGCGATCGAGCGCGCTAGTCTGTTCGGAAAGATTTGTTTTAATTTTGGAAACTTTGTTATTATAGATTCTAGGATTTATTAGGCTTTTAATTCCGTTTTGGAGGGATTATTATCAGACTTTGGAGATTTTCTTGGAGGCTAGGTTTTATTTTCCATCTCTCTTTCAAGTTTTCTTCTTTTCTTTTGAATTTTTCTTAAGTTTTTGATGAATCGTTGTAGCTAAACTTTTATTCTTGGTTGAGAGAGACAAAACCTTGATATAATTCATTCATGAGATTTGATTTTCAGTGTTTAATTCTTATTAAGTATCAATTTCTGATCTGTTTTATTTCATGTTTGTATGTGAATTTCTTAGACTGGCCATCTCAGGATTTTGCTGTATAAACTATAGCTAAATTAGAATTCAAATCCTCGGGATCCCAAAAGAATAGCAGAAATTCTTTGATTATCAGAGTTGATATCCCGGTTTTAAAGACATGCATTTCATTTGTATTAACCTTGAATATGTTGTCTTTATATCATGTTATTGATATATCACTTGTTATTGCATGTTATGTTGCTTTTACTGGGAATATCATTCTCACCGGAGTTATCCGGCTTTTGCTTTGTTTTGTATGTGTACTTGGCAACAGATGGGGCAGGATCGAGTCAGAGGAGACTTGGTTAGCATCGAGATCAAGGGATAGAAGTGGGACTCGGTTTAGAAGACGAACATCATGTCAATCTAGTTATGTTTTGAAGCTTGTTTAGAACTCGAACTTGTTTGATGTTTGTAGTATCTAATATTTGAATATTGAGGATTGAATGTTGTCGTTGCATGTATTATATTCATCGTTATGTATTGAATGGATTTATGAAGTTGAAGTTTGGTTGAGTTTTTCTGGATATTGGTTCAGAGCTGCCCTCGCTCGATCGGTAGAGTTTGACTGATCGAGTGAGAGTGTCTGTAGCCTCTTCTCTGTGTTTCAGAGCTTTGCCCGCTCGATCAGTTGAGTTTCACCGATCGAGCGAGCGGTCTTCAAGCAGGCGGGCAGAGTTTTGCTCGCTTGAGCGGGAGTTCTTTACCGCTCGAGCGAGGCTCTGTCCAAAAGAAATTTTTTTTATTTATTGTCTTTTAATCTTGGATCTTGTATGTTTAATTATTGTTTAATCCGAGATTAGATGTTTAGAACCGAGGTCTCACAATTTAATTGGAAGAAGTTGACTAAATGAAGTCCATAACTGTGGTTATTACCTTAACTCGAAAGGAAACCGTAAATGGATCAATTCCTTACCTGAACAATGAAAACTCAAATGGACACAAGCATAACTAACGAAGAACAAAAACTAATTCCCTCAGATGAATATTTAAATTATCATTTAAATTTTCTCAAAAGTACAATCAGTTGTACCAAGAAATTTATGGATCTCCAACGGACATTTTTAAGGGATTCAAGCTCACTATATTGTACTATTAACAGAGATGATGATATGGACTACAAGACAAAAGAACGACCACTATTTTTGGAAGAAAATCAGTTTTGAAATTTGTGAACATTAATGCAGGAATCATCTATAAATAGGTTTTGAAGTTCAGTTGAGAAGACTTTCCAAATATTCAAGAATTACTACTTATTTTGCAAGATTTCAAGGTCAACCCAATATTCAAATACTCAAGTTCAAAGATACAAAAAGCACACTCACCAAGTTTACATCTCATCAAGTCTTAAATGATCATATGTGTCCAAGTCTTGATTTGTAAATTATTGTATTACATACCAGTTGTGTACGATACTATTTCGGTTGATACTAGGAGTTTTATTTTTTGGTAGTGTTAAATTCAAAACTGAATCGGGATTTTGCAAAGTGCTTGTAAACTTCAAAATCTTCTAGTAAAATCCTTCAAAAGAGTGGAAGAAGGGGTAACGTATGAATATTTAAATCTTCGAACATTCAGAAACAAATTCTTGTCTTACTTTCAGTCGATCTTACATTCACACCCATTTATTCAATTGTTCTAATATGTCAGTCGACCTCTTTCCGCACATTTCACGTTAGTTAATTGACATTGACAGTTAAGAAAGAGAGTGGTTCAGCTAACATCTCAACTGCACCGAATTTTGAAGCAGAAAATTTTTATTAGTGGGTATATATTCACCCCCTTCTACAGACTAAACCGATCATAACCAAGTTTATACTTTAAGTTAAATTGCATGCCTAAGTAATAACTAGTAGATGATCCAGTTCGTGTCACTACAGTCATTAAGACTAATATTGGTGTGCTACCACAATCACTAGGTTATCCACTCGATGAATATTATCCGCTTGAAAAGTCCTAAGGATGGTTATCCATTGAAATCATCAAGTGAGCGCGCATCTGTATATTCGAACATTTCTATGCACTTACCAATTAAGTATGGTATACAATATCACACATGCTAGTCTCGAGCTCAAATGACCTTTATCCTTCTTTTAGGCAGTTAAATCGACGAGGAATTTGATTAGATCATATGCTAACTTAAATATGTGATTCATGATTATCATCATATGTACAACCTCACTACAAGAAATTCGGGATTCAATAACACCCAATAGACAACGGTTTTTCGAAAAACCCTTGTCTGTTTTTATTTAACAAAGTTTTTATTAAAAACAGATGTTGTTGCTCGCTTTTTTATTGAGGCCTCATATTTATTGTACTATAATATATTCAAGATTTTTATCTATGCACCTTAAATTGGTATATAGATAATGGTAAATGCTAGAATAAATATAAAACATAAATTATATTAAAATAAATATTGTTTATTATACATGTATTAATTAATATAACTTCAGCCAAAAGTTTGCTTCCAAGACATCTACTGTTAATACTACACCCTTATTGACAAAATTATGGAAAACGTGAAACTATTTTTGAAAGAATTAAATAAAAAAAAAAAGTAAGTTTGTTGTTTGTTTATATATTTTGTTTTTCTAATGATTTTTAAATCTATGTAAAAAAACAAAACTATATATTTGAGACAAAAAAATAAAACGGAAAAAAAGAAAAAAAAAAAATTCAAATCTCAACTTTTGGGAAGTACCAAATGTAAGTTAATACGTCATGTTGGAGCAGATGTTCTGCAAGCTAATTGTTTACTAGAGATTTTATTGACTTAAGTGTAATAAAAAAAATTTTATTTAATATGATTTACATTTTATGTATATTTTGACACTTAATTTATTTGTATAAACTGCATAGATAAAGATTTTGAATATACTATAGTAAATATATGTGTGATTATACTTGGGATGAAAATCATGAAATGCATATTTTGTTTGATGTATAAATTAAGTTCCTAGTCAATTTGGAAACCCTAAAAATAAGGTCAAGGGTCGCACGACATCGAAGCTAGTATCTGTGATGTTGTTACCATGTTTCATTTGTATGAACATAAGGATGTTCAAACATGTATATGGATGCATATATGATAAGTTCACTGAACTACCTTTCTTCGGAATTTTCATGTGGTTTTCATTCATTGAGTGGAGTCAGTGATTATGATTGTATACCATTAGTTTTTATGAACCGAGACAACATTGAAGTTCTACATACCAGGTGACAGCTGATCGTCCATCAAGCTTATGATGGAACCACGATCATGAGGTCAAAGTAGGTTACCAAGGGGCTTGGTTTTATGTGAGCCAGTGAGAATAATTGAAAATAATTGGCCATTGATAATCCGAAATAAGATTCTAGCTTAGCCTCAATATTGATAATCCGAAATAAGATTCTAGCTTAGCCTCAATGCAAAGCCCTTCCTCCGGTACACTAGTGTTCGGCCGCCCCTAGTGAAGCACTGAGGGTTCGCATTTTCAGCCGTCGTCCATCGTCGCTAGGCCGCCGCCGCTAGCTCTCTCTTCAATCTCTCTTCATAAAGTCTTACTTGTTTTCTAATGCAATATTCAAGTAGTCATAAACTCAATTAGGTGTTCAAAAGAGAATCAAGGAGTTCTATTTATAGGAAAATCATAGAAGAATTGATATTTCCGTTAATACAAAGTATTTTATATACTTGAAGTTCATAAATCTAAAATACCCCATGAATGTTTTAGATTATATTGATACATACAAAGTCCTTTATTTATATATAATAATAATAATAATAATAAATGAAAATTAAAATTTTCAAATTTCAGTGCGTAAAAGACACGAGAAGAGGACACACCAACATTTCATATACCATTTGTGGGAAAGGGTGGGTCACTTCGTTGATTTAAACCTGAAAAATGCTGTGATCATTTGTGGAAATTAATGGGGTCATTTAATTTATTTGCTTCTTCAATAGCTTTTCAATCTCAGCTCTGTTTCATCATGTAAGCGTGTACATGGACACATTCACACCCATTCCCACTCCAGTGCCTTAATTAATTAATCTACTTTTTTTGTTCTCTCTCTGTATTGAATATAGTTATATTATTCATTTCAAAAAAAAAAAAAAAAAGTTATATTATAAAAATAATGCATCCTTGGCTCCTATAAATAGGGAGGGGCTTCCTCACATTTTCACCACTCCAACACCCGAGTTGAGTGATTGCAATGGATCGATATTATTGGGAGAGTGACTCTAGTTGGAGAAGCAGGGCACGTGCACTTGTTCTGGATCATATCATATCTTGTGATTCCTATTTGCACGTGCTCCCTTTCTCCAACCGGAGTTCCCTCACGCCCGTCCCATTTTTCTTGAATGAGAGATTTTGTCTGACTTTGAATTCATGGATTTAGATATATATTATTTTTCAATTGAGAACATTCATGTATGTCAAAAGAATTAATGCATGATATCAAAATAGCTAGCGTGATTTAGAAATTCTTTGATGGGTACGTACTATGATTTTTTATGTATGCTGTTTGCGATCAGGAGTCGTTTACTGCATGAGGGATGTTTTGTTTTATTATAATTACTGTATAATAATATTCATGTGCGAGATGAATAGTGTTGGAACTGCAGATTAACAAGAGCACCTGCTTGCAGGTGGGTGTTATATTTATGGGGTCCAGCTACCAATCATCTTCGTGTATATAATATGTATTATTTCTCTTCTCTTCTTATTTTTTATAAGAAATATTTGAGAGGTATTTCGGTAACTATAACTTAGATTCCGTAACTACGTACTATTCATGAGATTTTTTTCTTAAAGTCGATCACTTACTTGGTCCGAATTCCATGGAAGTGTCTCGCTGAAGTATGTAGTGCAAGATTCCTCCACTGCCCCGTGTGTATTTGTCTAATAACTATAGAAAATTTTGATAAACAATTCCCTCGATTTTCTGATTACGATTGTCTGTGTATGTATTCTAAGTACTAATTAATTAATCCTTTTGAACGGTACTTTAAGGTTTGTAAGTTACAGCCCTGTTTTTGGAATTCTTAAAAGCTCAATGATCAATATATGTTCCGACATTAAGAAAATTAACGAAAATGGTTGGTTTCAACTTTCACTATTACGGTGTGTTCCTGGAGACCTTGGCAATGAATGCTGGATTTCAGATTTCGTGAATAAGTGATTAGTGACTAAATTATTAATTTCATTGACTCAATTTCATGCTCTTCTTTTTTCTTTTCTTTTTTTTTTTAAATTTAATTTCATGCTCTTCTTGTAAAATATATATTAGTGTAACATTAAGTGTATCAAATGTAAACATTGTTCAAGTCTAATATACAAACAGAAAGGTAAAACCTTAACTACTTTACCGCTTCTCTCATGAACATTAGATTCCATACATAATAATAATTTACTTAATTTGGAGATATTATGACGTAATATTATTCGAGTTATTCTAGATTTGGAGATCCCAAATTCCAACTGACACTTCTGCAGCTCATGAAATTCATCTGCTCATGATCCGGCTACTTGGACAAATACACGCTTTAAATTTGTAGGGCAAGATTAGTATTGACATAAAAATCATTTCACAATTACTGCCAATAAAACATTTGTAATCATCCAAAGACATTAACCAAATCAGAAATTAATTCAACAAATAAGTGAACGCTAACAAAATAGTGCGTGCATGTTCCTAAAATTTGTGACTCCATGATCCTCTTGGTATTTATTTCATGTTTGGAACGCATGAAAGCAAAAAAGAAAAATAATCATCCACCATAAAACTTATGTATTTATAATATTTTGTGAAATTATATAACAGAATCGATTGTGGCTTCCGGGACATCAAATATTTCAAGATACATCGAAGAAACTTCTACGCATGCATGTAAAATCATATATTATACGAGTTTATTTTTTTTAAAAAAAAATCATACGAATTAGCTAGGTGAAATGTAAGGCCTTTACCCTTTATCTTTCATTATTAATATTCTAGCTGTTCTGCATGCCCACGGTCCTGTGTAAGACTATTCTCGAGCTTCCCATGTCCCGAACGTCGACAATCGATGATGTAGATTACTTTTTTTTTTTTTTTTGGTTGAATTGAATATATAACATAGGTAAATTAAATTCCATAATTTGAATATCAAACTTGTTTCTCACAGTTCCTAACATCCTCTCATTTGTTCTTTTTTTTTTTTTTATGACGTGGGAACCAGCAGCCGCTACCTTTCGGTGCGCATTAGTTAAATCCTCGGACTAACGTAATAGCCTGTTATTAGGTAAACCCTCGGACTAACGTAATAGCCTGTTAACTACGTTATCCAGATAAACCAAATTAGGCAAGCCCTGTGTGACAGATTAATCCAAAAAGGTGTTGAAAGGAGGAATTGAACTCCTAATCGCTGGCCAAGAGTTCGCCCACTCCACCAACTTGGACACTTCCTTGAAGTAACATCCTCTAATGTAGAATTGAAGTAATATTGTTGGCATGTATTATGTATACTAGCTTAACCATTAATAAAAACATTAGTGTTTGTTTGTTGTAACGTGAAGTAGATAAATATTTATAATATATTATTTTAGTAATAGAGAAAAACATCTGAAATGATTTGGGGCCGGGGGCAGAGGCTGAGTGTGCTTAACTCGCGTGCAGTACGGAAGCGAAATGAATATACGTACGCAAGATTTGTAGTTAGAGAAATGGAAAGGGGGATGGGATGGCGTAAGAGGTGTACCACTCTAGCTACAAGTAAACTGTAGTGGGGATCAGAAGAAAGGGAAGGGGTCCATTTATAATTTACCTTGATCGATGTTGGAAATTGAAATGAAAGCTATCAAAAGAGGAGTCAGAAAATGGATAAAAGAGATGGCGTAATGATAAAAAAACTGCAACTTGAGGGCAAATGGAGAGACAAGAAATCGGAATATGCATTACCCTGTCAGTGACATCCATCCCTCAACACGCAATGCTCGTAGATCGAGGGGGCCTGGTTTTCCTTTAATTACCTATCTCCATCTCTACTCCGAACGATGCTTCTTTTTTTTTGGTAGAGAGGGTGAATTTTTTCTTTTTTCCCTTTCCTCCCCATCCATCTAATTAGTTTGTTTATAGTAAGCCATTTAAAAAGAGAGAATTTATATATATTTTGCTTCATTTAGTTTTTTTTTTCAAAGAAATATGGATTTCTTAAAAAAAAAATTATAGAAATACTTTAGGCAGCATGATCGATGATTATAATTTGATGAGCACATTCAACAAAGCCCATGTAGACACAAATATTGTTGGGGGAAAATTATAACAATCTTGATTTTGTAATTCATTGCCTTTTTTTTAATATAAAAATTTAGTTTTCAGTTCGCAACTCTCCTGAACGCTCACATTTCTACAAGCAATCAGTCGCCTTCTTAAAGTTCGCAACTTTTCATACAAGAAACTGATATACTTCAGAAGCACGCTGTTATAGTTATATATATGATCATATTAGGATCGACTTGTGCTAAGTTCTAAAAGTTTAATCGTTCTAATCATTCAATCAGACGAAGACTGTTTATTGTACTCAGTTGAGTGTTAGGAGTTTCAGTTGAGACAACGTTAAATCCTGACTGAATCGGGGTCTTAAAAATTATTTGTAATACTCAAATATTCTATTTAATACTTTCTTAGGTGGAAGAAAGAGTGACGCATGAGTTATTCAATCTACGAACATCCAAAAATATCTCTTGTATTCTTACTTATATAGTCGAGCCATCTTATCAGTGTTTGATCTGTCAGTCGGCTTTTTTAGGAAAAATTGTTGGCTGATTGATATCGATAGTCAAGAAAGAGCAATTAGTTCAGTTGACAACTCAACTGAACTCTTCATTTCGAAGAAGAAAATATTGAAGTGTATTCACCCCCTCCCGCTCCTCTACACACGTTTAACCGATTGAACATCGTGTGAGTTCTAGGCGACATACTGACGACATTGAATATAAAATTATCATTGTTTTTATGTGTTTTTTTTTATAAAATATAAAATGATTTTTATTTGTCTTTTGTTATTTGAATGTTTTCTTATAAATACGTTATTTTTTAAAAAAAATAATGCGTAATTTTAAATTTAATTATATGTATTTTAAATGTGTTATAGTTATGTGCAATTTTATTATTTTTTTTAAAAAATTATTAGTTAAATTGAATAACAAAAACTAATATTTCAACATCATCACTATAACATCACCACACCACAGTAGAAATATACAATGAAGTTATCAACAGTTGGGATCGAAGATGTGTGTAGAGGGGGGAGGGTGAATACTTTTAAAAATTTTCTTGAAAGAAGTTTGACCGGTGTTGTGTGATTCGTTCGCTCGCAAGCGCACAATGTCAAGTTTTTATTGGGATCAAATATACTTGTTTTGGACTTCGACTGGATCCTCGATGTTCATATTCCAAATGTGAGTTTAGTTGTGGTTGGCAACTAGACTCTTGTCTTCCCTGTTTTTCTATGTTAATTGAGCAAACAAATATGTGCGGAAAGAGATCAACTAA
Organism: Henckelia pumila; assembly: GCF_033568475.1. Lineage (NCBI taxonomy): Eukaryota > Viridiplantae > Streptophyta > Magnoliopsida > Lamiales > Gesneriaceae > Henckelia > Henckelia pumila. The sequence goes on along the minus strand of NC_133121.1, from coordinate 156,408,040 downwards.
CAGATTGAAAATTATCAAATGTCTTAGTCCAATAGAAATAAAGTGCTTGATTGAAATATAAAGAACACCAAAATTGTTTATGGTTGTTGTAGTGACCCGCACCGTGATCATTTACTAATAAAAAACTTAAGCATGCAATAATCTTAATTAAAAAATAATCAAGAAATAACAGTGGAAAACCCTAAAGTTAAACAAACCAAAACAAAAGAAATCCAAATACTAAATTTATTACAACCAAATCAAAATAACTACTCAGTACCAAATCAAGGAGTTCTGATACAATCCACTAAATAAAAAAACCTCCAACAACTGCCAAAACCCTGCAAATAAGTCGTTCTGAGCTTCCTGCTCCATCCAACCTGAGGTATGTCCCGTCGAATGGAGTGTTCAAGAAACACAGAAATATGGACGCGAGCGATTACGCTCAGCACGAGAGTATGAATATACAAATAATATATGAGCATGAATGCAAGTGTACGGGGTACCAAAACTCAAGGTCAAGAAACTCTAATCAAACAGACTCGACGCCAAGGTATGTAGCACTCTGTGCCGTTGCACCAGGAGGTGGCTCACACACCCTATTGTGGATATAGGTGACCTGATCACGAGTAAACGTATCCAATCATCCACTAACACATTAGGGTAACCACCCTAATAGAGGCTATCTCAAGGATGAAAGCTAAATATGATAATGCATGAAGCATAATATCGTGACATAATATATGCAGATAAAATCATGTCATATAAATAATGCCACACATAATCATGCATACTCAGTCATGATATCTTGAACAGTACTTCCGTACCTCAATAATATCATAATGTATAAGATCGAAATTAGCGGGGGCCCCACCAAAAGGCACCCCGCTTTAAGGAAGGACCACTACTCAATTCAAGCATCAGATGATTGAATTGGTGGTCCGGGATCTTATGGCTTGGACCCCATACCCATGGGTTACAGCGCTTGTTTAGCTACATTATTTCAAATAGATAGCTCCAGTCCTTATGTACCGTTCGCTACATGGTAGATAAGAGAGTCCTCCAGTACAGGTTTCTCAGTATCCTACCTAACGGGGAGTTCGGCTCGGAGCTTTATCGTCTTCAAGCATCGGATTCTCGATGACGCCCTCACTTAGCCCCATTCCTTATCAGGAGATGGTGCTAGACTCGGCTTTGGGTTGTCGGACAACCCTCGTCCCCTATCGTAATGGTAGGATACTGAGCTCCCTTTCCTTGCGATCTTTCTTATCTACCCTTACGCTCTCTTCCTCTATTCGCTCTTGCCTTCCGACTAGGAAGTCAGTAGCTTCTTTAGCTCATTCAAGAAATTCCAGTTCCATACAGGTATTCCGGAGGTGAATCAGAGGAGAGGCAGCCCTCGTTCCCGTGCATACAAGGAGCGGAGGCCCACAACCTACACTAAGAATAAAGGAAGATCCCCTCCTTAACTCTTATAGCTCTTTAGAGGCCCTATTAAGCCATTTAAAGACCATTAAGAACTCATCAAGGATAGATATATAGCTCATTAACTCTTAGCCCTTAGATCATAGCAAGGAAGAACTGCTATTCTATTCCTTCATATGATGCAGGAATAGGCAGCTCGGGTAGCTCATTAGTAGGTAGGGCCTTACTGCATTACCTCATATGATTTGATAATGCTAGGCCCGACCGTTGGCCTTTTTAAAGTCCCATCCGGGCTCTCTCTATTGGATTTCTTTTGTATAACTCAATCGCCGTGAAGGCTCATCTCAGGAATTATATTATAATGACAGTCAGAGATTACCTATAGTCAGAAACTATTCAATATAATTTCCATTCCTAGGCTATAGGCAACAAGAAGGCGGCTATTGGAGAGTATCAAAGCTACGGGGACGTAAATAAGCCCTGAAATATAAAGCAGTCAAATGGTTGAATACATTGACTTGGTTGTCCAGGTATCAGAAAAAGGACCGCTATGGCCTCTCCTTCTTGCTTAATAACAAATGAAGGCAAGACAAGCTATACTCGACGACGGTGGCTCCATACGTAATACAATTACCTGTTATGCATGAGAATTCTTATTTTGAGATAGAGAAGAGGTATGTTTTATAATGTATAAGATCGGAAGTAGCGGGGACCCCACCAGAAGGCACCCCTCTTTAAGGAAGGACCACTACTCAATTCAAGTATCGGATGATTGAATTGGTGGTCCGGGAGCTTATCGCTTCGACCCCATACCCATGGGTTCAAGCACTTATTTAGCTACATTATTTCAAATAGATAGCTCCAGTCCTTATGTACCATTCGCTACATGGTAGATAAAAGAGACCTCCAGTACAGGTTTCTTAGTATTCTACCTAACGGGGAGTTTGGCTCGGAGCCTCATCGTCTTCCATCCGGGCTCTCTCTTTACTGGATTTTTGTATTGCTCAATCGCTGCGAAGGCTCACCTCTTGTATTATCTTATATGACCATTGAACCTTTATGCCTCATACCCTTTAGGTATAATCCTTCGGCTTAATTTTTGAGAGAGGCTTAAAGACAAGAAGACAATGGTTTTTAGGGTTATACATCATGAGGGGGATGAGGTCCACCCCTGGGGGGTCTAGAGCTACCTGTTTATAATCCCTTTCGGTGATACACACTATTCAGCAAGCTATACTTTAAAGCGATGATGGCTCCTGACCGCTAAAATCGATTTGATAAAAAGCTACTAGCAAAAGAACCAGGTTAAGTAATAATAAAGTGGACAAAAGTCCAAATTTCGAATCCACAGGGACTGTATAAATATGACTACCAGAATATTATTATTCCCACTTAATCTAGACAAATTAATAAGAGTGATTTCAGGATTTTAAGCTAAGAAATTAAATTTTAAATAATATTCAACTCAAAACACAACAGAAATTTTTAATTAAAATTTAATTTGGAAAAAGCTCGATCAAGGACACACGTAGGTACCAGACAATTCATGTAACAAGCAGTCGATTTAAGACATCAGACTTAATATTAGTTCACGAGAATTTTCCTAAATTATTCAAAGAACTATTTCTAGAACAATCAAACCTATTCAAATATAGACGGATTAATCTTTCGTAATTCTAATCAAATTTGAATGCATGACGAACTGTGAAAATTCAGTTTACACCCAAACCGCATAATGAAACCAAATTCTATTTCTAGTTGGTTTTACAATATGTTAAATATCGAATTGATCAAAATCGAAACCTCCTCTGTCGAATTGAAATCAATTAACATGCAAGCAAATAACTGGCCAAGAAATTCACAAGACAAATATAAATTCGATAATCAATAAAATAAAATAAAGTCTGAAAATTCTCAAATAAACAAATCAAGTTTTCTACATAAATTATCTGGCCCATTCATGTGGCCTTGATTGAAAGAAAAAAAACTACTCAATAAATAAATTCATGATTTAAACAGAGTTTTTAATCATGAATAATAAAAAAAAAAAGAAAAAAAGAAGAAATCTTCTCTCCAAGCCTGGTAGTAGTAGCCGCCCTCTCACATTCTCTGCGTCTGAAATTCTCGAACCCTTGAAAAATATTAAAATCTCCTATTTATAGTGCCCGGATTCCGTATCAATTTGTTTCCTTCATGAAATAAAATTCTAAAAATATTTCTGACGTCGAAACACGCGTGCGTGCCTGAAATTGTCCTCGCACGCGCGCGCAAGTATTCCTCACAGACTCCTTGTCCTCCTCTCGTGCGCGCGCGAGATAAGAGCTTTCCCGTGCGCGATCTGCTCTCGAATCTATGGAATTTTGTTTGGCGCTCGCGCGCCTCACATTTTCCACTCCGAGCGACGATTTTGAAAAATTTATATTTCAAGATCTAGCCGTCGGATCGAACTAAAATTTGTACAAAAGCTTTAAAACATCTTGAATTCATTCTGAACGATGAAGATCAGATTTGGATCTCTTTAAAATTAAATTAGATTTTTTGACCAAAGCTGCTCCGTAATTCACTCTTCAAAAATCCATTTTCCTACAAAATCAACCCGAGAAGTGAAATACACAAGCATGCACTAAAACACATAAAAATAATATGAATGCACACAAAATAGACATAATCTTAAAATAATGCACACAAAATGCACTTATCAACACTTCCATACTTAAACCTTGCTCGCCCTCGAGCAAGATATGCAAAAATAAAATGCAAACAAAGACATAAGTAAGAATGAATCATGAACAACATAGCCTCCGATAAGTTTCAACTTCAACAACTAAAAACCACAAACTTTTGATTTTTCACAATACACTGTCAGTTTAACGTAAACGTGAGTGTGTGCCATGCCATTCCAGTTTCATGCAACTTCAAAAGAATCTGTCCTAAAAATGCTTAGCGACCTATGAAAATAAAGTGTAAGTGTCACAATCCAGCACTCCGTCATCTCAACAATCCCAAATAAAAACATGCACTTTCTTGAGATTAATTACGTACCTCTGGATTTTGCACCCGGTATTTTTAATTAGCCCCAATAATTACCCGCAAACTTAGCTATAACTATGATAGGATTCGAATTTCAATCCCCTCATCTATAGCCCGGATAGAGCATCAATCCCATTTAACCCGCAAACTTAGCTATGGAAGAATGATTAGGATTTCAATCATTGTCCAAGCCCGGATGGAATTAAATTATTTAATTTTTTTTCACAAAAATTTTTTTTCATAAAATTTTATAGGTACGCCCAAGATCATACATGCAATGTCTAACAATCATCGGGAATCCAAAGACACTATCATGATAAACAAACACCTATTGTCGTGCAATGGTCAAGCAAACACGAACTTCATCAATTACTTCGCTACACTACACAAGTCTGACATGCGTGCTTAAAAAGATTCACGATTCAACCAACATCTTCTCATGTTCAATCAACATCAACATTTTCTAATTTTTTTTTTCGACAACTCTATCATCATCGGCCAACAGTCATCATTCTACTTATTCACACAACATAAACACAAAACATTACTAATGCAACAAAAACACAACAAACAATAAAATAAACTAGTCTACCCCCCATACTTATCCAAAACATTGCCCTCAATGCTTCAGAAACAATGAACAGAATGCAAGAACAAGCACACAAATGCAAGACAAACAAAAACACAATGAAAACAAAAATAGAACTCCCCTGGTTTTCGATTAATCCTCTTTCTCCTGGACGGTATCCGTTGGGTAAGGTAGCATCAGTCTAGATATATTGGCAGGCATGACCAACTGGCATGGGAAAGAAACAAAAATCAAATATAGATAAAAATAAAAATACGCAAAAAGAAACTAAAAATCAAAGTAAAGAACACTAGTTTGCCTCCCAGCCTGCGCTAAATTTGTAGTCTATAGCCTGACTATATTCCTCTCTTAAGTGGCGACATTCAAGGTGGCTTATCCCCCGACTTGGAAAAATTCAGATCAGTCCTGCACTTGCATGCTACATCTCTATAGAAATTTTGCAATGTACAAATTGCTGCGGAGATCTGAACCTGCTGACATTCATCACCAATAGCATGAATCACATCAACCAAATAAACATCAGAACAAGATTTTAAAGTTGGGCTCTCAGTAGCCGACTTAAGCATATTAAACAAAACTTGCTCATTATTCAGCCTCAACACCAATTCTCCTTTTTGAACATCAACTAAGGCTCTACTAGCAGCAAGGACGCCCTAGAATCAGCGGAACCTCACAATCCTCATCCATGTCAAGAATAACAAAATCTACAGGATAAATAAAATTTTCTATCTTGACTAGGACATTCTCTACTACTCTTCTCGGGTATTTAATATATCCATCAGCAAATTTGAGAGAGATAGCAACAGATTCAATATTGCATATACCCAATTTCTTAGCAAGAACATGAGGCATCAGATTTGTGCTCGACCCTAAATCACAATAAACATTTGCAAATGATAAACTTCCAATTTGGCAGGGTATAGAAAAACTCCCTGGATCCTGAGATTTTGGTGGAAGCTTCTTTTTCAGCACTGTCGAGCACTCCTCATTCAGTGTAACCTGCGTAAGATCGTTAAGCTTCTTTTTGTTCCTCAGTAAATCCTTCAAAAATTTTGCATAATTCGGCATCTGAGCAAATGCATCTGAAAAAGGTATGTTAATATGTAGTTTCTTGAAAATTTCAAGAAACTTTTTAAATTGAGAATCAAACAATAATTTCTTAGCTCTTTTGGGGAAAGGTAGGGTAGAAATATCAACATTATCATTAACCTCAAATTTTGAAGTCTTACCTTTCTTACCTGCCTTTGAGGAATTTTTAGCATGCATATCCTCCTTAGACTCTGAACTTTTCGGCTCTTCAATCATCTTCTCTTTGTCCATTTGCTGCTCCTCAGACTGTGCTTGAGTCACAACCATGATAGCATTCACGCCTCTGGGATTTGGTTCGGTGTTACTCGGTAAAGTTACAGCAGGACGAGTTGATAATTGGGTTGCGATCTGAATCATCTGAATTTCTAACTTCTACCGCATACTTTCCTGATTCTGTAACCGAGTCTCCGTTCCTGCAACGTATTTCATCATGATCTCCTCAAAGCTCGGCTTTTTTTCCTCTTGCTTGGGCTGCCAGTTCTGATTATAATTGTTGTAGGAGTTGTATGACTGCCGTCCTTGATTTCCTGCAAAATTAGCCGCTTCAACTTCAAACAACTGTTGCTCTTCTTGCAGAATCCCTTGCGCATGATTCACTGGCGCTACTTTCATGAGTGCCAATTGATGTGTCAGAGCGTCGATCTTCGCATTCAGGGCCATCAAAGCATCGACCACTAGAATTCTAGACTTCTTTTCCTTCTTCACATCCGGCCACCCTATATTACTTTCAGCCATGTTTCCAATGATCTCCCAGGCATCAGCTGGCGTTTTCATGAACAAACATCCATTAACCGCAACATCCAGCATAGATCAAACCGACTGATCGGCTCCATTGTAGAACATCTGAGTCTGCTGGCTTTGTGTGAGATTATGCTGAGGACACATCCTCAGCATCTTCTTAAACCTGGTCCATGTCGTATGTAAAGATTCACCCTCCTTTTGCTTGAAAGATATAATATCTAAAAACAATTTCTCCATCTTCGTAGGAGGGATGTACTTGTTCAAGAAGATTTGAACAAGCTCAGTCCAGGTGGTGATAGATCCTGTAGGTAGATCATCGAGCCACTCAGTCGCTTCATCTTGTAGAGAGAATGAGAATAACCGCAGTCTTACTGCATCAGAGGTTACCCCATTAACTTTGAACGTGTCGCAGATCGACAAGAATCGCTCCAGATGAGCGTAGGGGTCTTCCATAGATGTGCCCCCAAATCTTGCTTGCAACTAGATCAGCTGAATAGTAGAGGGTTTCAGTTCAAAATTGTTCGCCTCAACAGCGGGACGAACGATGCTAGACCCATATCCTTCAACATGAGGCCTAATCAGATCCCAAACAGTATGGTTGTCCTCCATCTCTTTGTCTGGAAGATGAGTACCTGAAAATTTCAAAGAAAAGAAGAGATTTTAGAATTTAATAAAATAAATTAAAATACAGTCTAATCTCAAGAGAAACAAAAATTCTGATATCACAAACAGTCCCCGGCAACGACGCCAAAAACTTGACCGCTAAAATCGGTTTGATAAAAATCTACTGGCAAGTGCACCAGGTCAAGTAATAATAAAGTGGACAAAGGTCCAAATGTCGAACCCACAGGGACTGTGTAAATATGACTATCAGAATATGATTATTCCCAATTAATCTAGAAAAATTAATAAGAGTGATTTCAGGATTTTAAATTAAGAAATTAAATTGTAAATAATATTCAACTCAAAACACAGCAGAAAATTTTAATTAAAATTCAATTTGGGAAAATTTCGATCAATGACACACGTAGATACCAGATAATTCATGTAACAAGCAGTCGATTTAAGACATCAAACTTAATCTTAATTCACGGGAATTTTCCTAAATTATTCAAAGGACTATTTTTAGAACAATCAAACCTATTCTAATATTGAAGAATTAATCTTTCGTAATTCTAAAAAATTTGAATGCATGAAGAACTGTGAAAATTCAGTTTACACCCAAACCGCATAATGAAACCAAATTTTATTTCTAGTTGGTTTTACAATATGTTGAATATCGAAGTGATCAAAATCGAAACCTCCTCTGTCGAATTGGAATCAATTAACATGCAAGCAAAGAACTGACCAAAAAATTCACAAGACAAATATAAATTCGATAATCAATAAAATAAAATAAAGTCTAAAACTTCTCAAATAAACAAATCAAATTTTCTACATAAATTATCTGGCCCATTCATGTGGCCTTGATCGAAAGAAAAAAAACTACTCAATAAATAAATTCATGATTTAAACAGAGTTTTTAATCATGAATAATCAAAAAAAAGAAAAGAAAAGAAGAAGAAATCTTCTCTCCCAAGCCTGGTAGTAGTAGCCGCCCTCTCACGTTCTTTGCGTCTGAAATTCTCGAACCCTTGAAAAATATTAAAATCTCTTATTTATAGTGCCCGGATCCCGTATCAATTTGTTTCCTTCACGAAATAAAATTCTAAAAATATTTCTGACGTCAGAACACGTGCGCGCGCCTGAAAGTGTCCTCGCGCGCGCGCAAGTCTTCCTCACAGACTCCTTGTCCTCCTCTCGCGCGCGCGAGATAAGAGCTCGCCCACGCACGATCTGCTCTCAAATCTCTGGAATTTTGTTTCGCGCTCGCGCGAGCTAATGCCCTCGCTCGCGCGCCTCACATTTTTTGCGCTGAGCGACGATTTTAAAAATTCATATCTCAAGATCTAACCGTCGGATCGAGCCGAAATTTGGACAGAAGTTTTAAAACATCTTAAACTTCATTATGAACAGTAATGATCAGATTTGGGTCGCTCTAAAATTAAATTTGATTTTTCTACCAAAGCTGCTCCGTAATTCACTTTTCAAAAATCCATTTTCCTACAAAATTAACCCGAGGAGTGAAATACACAAGCATGAACTAAAACACATAAAAACACATAAAAATAATATGAATGCACACAAAATAGACATAAATCTATCACGAAAAAAAATGGACAATAATTGTTTTTGTTTTTTTAATTTTTTTTACACGCGGGGCCCACCAATATTGTTTTTTTTAAAAATTTTTTTAAACATGGACAATATCTCAAATATTATTTTAATTAAAAATAAATGAAATAAATTGTAAAAAAATCAAAAAATTTAATAATAATTTCAAAAAATATTTATAAAGGTCAACGACTATATTTTTTAAAATCAATGAAATTTTCTTTTTATTTACTTGTATCAAGTTTAATTCATGTGTATTTTTTTTCATGTTTGTTTTTTATTTTGAAATATTATGTATACTTTTAAAAAGAAATTTATGTTTTAAAAAATATTATTTTTTCATTTGTTAAATTTATGTGCATTTTTATTATGTAATTTTTAAATTTAATTATGTATATTTTTAATTTGTTATATTCATGTTTATTTTTATTATGTTTTAAAAACATTATTTCATAGATTAAAAAAATAATATTTCAACATCACCACTACAACATCACCACACCATCGTAGGAACGTACAATGAAGTTATCAACGCTGACATCATCATGCGATCAAGTTACCAACTTGACCACACCAACTTCCTCACATCCGTTTACATGCTCTTATGATCTCGTTTTTATTTTCCTTCGAAAAATAGATGCTTCGTATGCGCACCAAGAAAAAATAAATAAATAAAAATAGAAAACAACTCCATCCGAGCCATGGACAAGAATTGAAATCCTAATCACCAAGTCCAAGGCTAAGTATGCAGATGAAATGGGGTTGATGCTCCATCCGAGCTATAGACAAGGGGATTAAAATCCTAATCCTATCCAAGTTTTAGCTAAGTATGCGGGTAATTTATTGAGCTAATGTAAGCCGGGTGCAAAATCCGATGGTGCGTTAAAAATATAAATCACCCATATTTTCATAAACTAATCAAGAAGGATGTGTGAATGTTAGAGGTATATGGAAGAAATGGATACATGAGAGGGATACTTGCACTGATATGTTATTAGTTCACTGAGCAGTCATGTAAACAGATTCTACTTGAAGTACATAACACTGGAATAACATATCACACACACGTTCACAATCAATTTAGAGGCAATATTGTGAAGAATTCATAAGGGCTAAAAGATGGATTTCACTGAGGCTCTAGTTCATGGAATCATCCATATTTTGATTGTGCATCATTATTTGTTTTCATTCATTTGTCATTTGTTCTTTCTCGAGGGCGAACAAGAGTTAAGTATGAGGGAACTGATAAGTGTATTTTTTGGCATTATTTTGTGTTATTTTGGAGTCCATTTTGCATGCATTTGTTACTTTTTTTGGGTCATTCATGTTTGAATTATTTATTATTTATGCATGTGGTCTACTTCTTGTTTCTCCTCATTGATTTGTAGGTACAATGAAGAAATAATGATTTTGGACACAAAAGAAGAGCCTAAGCACTAAGAAGAGGCACAAGAAGGACTTACGAAACAGCGATTGTCAAAAAACATTAGTTATGATGATAGAGAGAACCAAATACAATCTGCACAGTTCAAAATGTAGTACAAGATGTTGTGAAGCTGCTGTCCAAATTTCAGCTCGATCTGACATCTAGAACTTCAGATATGATTTTTTCAATAATTATGCGCGTTGGACATAGGAGTATTGCGCTCGAGCGGATTATTTAAACCGCTCGAGCGCAAAAGTTGGAAAATTTGAGAGCTGGACAGAAAGTTGTGCTCTTAAGCGTGATCTTTATACCGCTCGAGCGCGATCGCGGCCCAAGAAATTTATAATTTTTGGACTCTTTTAAAAAGGAAACAAAGGCCATGATTCTTGGAGGTATAAATACATGTTTTTCATCAGAATTTTGGGGAAGAATCATATTTTGAATACGGAGGCTAGGACGTTGGAGATTGAAAACGTTGAAGAACGCTTCATCCTAGTTTTTTTCTTTCTTCTTCTTATTTTATGATTTAAACTACTTTTTGAATTTTGTTTTCGTTTATTGAGTAGTTTCTTCAACCAAGACCACAAGATTGGGTCGAAACTAACTTATGTTTGAAGCGTGGTTTCATGTTTTATATATTTTGGATATTTTCAATTATTGATTGATGTTAGTTAATATTTCTTGTGAATAGCCTGATCACCTAGTCACATGTGTGTTGATTATTCACGAATCGAAAGAGGATTGATTAAATATTACTTCAATGATATCAATCAATATATGGTTAAACCGACTAGAAATAGTAATCGGTTTCAGTATGAGGTTTTAGGTGAAAACTGAATTTTCATAAATATTGAATGCGTTTGAGTTTGATTAAAATGAATTGGAAATAATTAATCCGTCCAACTTGAATAGGTTTAGCAAGTCTAGAAATAGATTGTTGAATAATATATGAAAATTCACCGTGATAGGAATTAACATAATTTTCAATCTGTTCCACGTGGATGCATAAATTATCTCGATACCTTCGTGCCTCTTGGTTGTCTCGTTTTAATTGAATTTATTCTTGAGCTTTAGTTTTTAGATATTTTATAATTTTTTTATTATTTTAATTCTTATTTTTTTTGCAATTCATCACTCTTTTTTTATTATTTTGTCTAGATTAAGTAAAATAATTAAATCTTGAGAATTAACTACAGTCTCTGTGGGATCGATACTTAGACTCGTCGTTCATATACTATTACTTGACCTAGTTCACTTGCTAGATTTATTCATAACCAAAATTTTCGGTCAACCAGCTATGACCACTTCCATGGCTGTAGCATCTTCCCTGCATCAGAAGATAAAGTTCCCAGTAGGAAAGGAGGTCGGCAAAGTACATGGAGATGAAAAGACTTTCCGTAAATGCTATGTAGAGGAGGTGCGGATAGAGCAAAAATTGGTCACGACTGATTGTCATGACCAACCCAAACCACGTGGTCAGGAGCAGGTGAATATCCTAGAAGGAAATATCCCGATCACTACGGAGGAGGAAAGTGAGGAAATTCTAATCCTTCTGCCTACAGGGTCCGTAAAGGTGGCTTGGACCCTAGAGGAACCCCTAAAAGAGCAGTTGGTAAAGTGTCTGATGAAGAATAAATATGTTTTTGAATGGGCAGTATTTGACCTCTTAGGAGTGCGGTGAGAAATAATGGAGCATAAGTTGAATGTAAGAAAAGAGTATCCCCCTATCATTCAAAAGAAACAACATTTTGGACCATAAAAGGATGCGGTTATCCGAGAACAGTTGGAAGAGCTACTGAAGGTAGGACACATTCAAGAGATTCACTTCCCGACCTGGTTATCAAACATAGTCCTGGTTCCCAAGTCCTCGGGCAAGTGGTGTATGTGCGTAGACTTTTGAGATCTGAACAAGGCGTTCCCAAAAGACTGTTACCCCCTACCTCGAATAGATCTGCTTGTCGACTACACAACTGGGCATGAACTGTTATGCTTCCTGGATGCCTACCAAGGGTATCACCAGATTCCCTTGGCTAAGGAAGACCAAGATAAAGTAAGTTTCATCACTTCCACAGGGACTTACTGTTATGTAGTGATGCCATTCGGACTCCAAAATGCTGGCGCTACATATCAAAGGTTAATGGACAAGGTATTCAGAGAGAAGATAGGGAAAAACATTGAATTATATGTGGATGAAATCTTGGTAAAAATCCGTACCACCGACCAGTTCATTACCAACCTAAACTAGTCATTCCGAACCCTGCAAGACTACCGACTGAAGTTGAATCCGAGCAAGTGTACCTTCGGAGTACAGACCGGGAAATTCCTAGGCTACTTGGTCACGAGAAGGGGAATTTAAGCTAACCCAGAGAAAGCCCAAGCCATCATCTTCATGGGATCCCCCAGGAATTTCCAGGAAGTGAAAATGTTGTCCGGAAGAATCGCTGCATTGGCCCGATTTATATCCAGGTCAGCTGACAAGAGCTTCCCTTTCTTCAAAGCACTTAGAAAAAAAATTGATTGGGATGAACAGAGCGAGCAAGATTTCCAAGAACTGAAAGCATATCTGAAACACTCGCCAGTATTGAACGAGCCAGTTCAGGGGGAGGAACTCTTTGTCTATCTATCTGTCATGCCTTGAGCTACCAGCTCGGTTCTGGTCAGGAAATAAAGAATGAATCATTTTCTCGTTTACTTCGCTAGTCATGCCCTAAAAGTAGCGGAACTTAATTACATGACTCAAGAAAAATTGGGTTTGGTTCTTGTCATTACAACTAGGAAGTTGAGGCCCTACTTCCTATCACATCCAGTCACCGTTCTTACCAACAACGCTTTAGGGAAAATTGCTGCCAACCCGGATGCCAAACTATAAGCAACATTTCCAATCTTCCCCAGAATCTGAAACAATCCAATTTATCTCGGCGCTAACTTGCCCTTCAGACCCTACCTCATCACCTTTCGAAACAATGTAACTCACAAGATACATGCTCCCATGGCTCAAAATTCAATGTCCTGCACTTGATGTGTACATAATCTAAGTATCATGTGCGACTCTGTGTCTTTGCTTGATCAAATCAACTTTATCAGCAATTTTCTGAATCAACTCTTGTCCCTCAACCCTTAGCTCGCCAACTCATCCCGGAATAAAGGTGCACGAAAAACGTCGACCATAAAGAGCCTCAACCGGTTCCATTCCAATGCTACAATGATAGCTATTATTATACGCAAACTCTATCAACGACAAATTATCCTACCAAAAAAACAAAAATTCATCACTAAATCTCTCAGAATATCCTCTAGTGTCCGTATAGTCCTCTCTGAATGTCCGTCATTCTCTGGATGATACGCTAAACTCAGACTAAATGTAGTGCCCAAGACCTGTTGTAAAATACCTCAAAACTGTGAATTGAGCCTCGGGTCTCTGTCACTAACGATACTCAGCGAAATCCCATGAAGACGTACATTCTCATGAATGTATAATCGAGCCATACGGTCAAAAGTGAAATCCCGGTTATATAGAAGAAAATGAGCTGACTTGGACAATATGTCCACAATAACCCAAATCGCATCAAAGTGCCTAGAGGACATTGAAATGTGAGTAAACAAATCCATAGTCACATGCTTCCACTTTCATTCGGGAACCTCTAAACTCTGAAGACCACCAGGTCGACGATGCTCTATCTTGACTTGCTGACAAACAAGGCATCTGGATACAAACTGATATAAACTGCAATTCATTCTTTTCTACCAGAATCTCATTTGTAGATCCTTGTAAATCTTAATACTGCTTGGGTGCACAGTGAATCTGCACCGATGGGCCTGAGACAGAATCTTATCATGCAACGTCAAATCGGCAGGTACAACTACCCTGCCAGAGAAACACGATAACCCATCATCCTGAAGATGAAAAAAAGAAGTGCTATCTCCATGAGCAAGTTGGGCTAATTTTTGTGTCTTTGGATGTAAGTACTAAGCTTTCCGGATAAGGACGTACCACACTGGCTCAGCACATACGGAAAAGATTTGGATCCCCTGCTGTTCTTTCTTGTGATGAAACGTGAGCCCTAAACAACAAAACTCCTTCACTGCACTACACTGGTTCAAAAAGCACTCACATACACTTTACGAATAAGTGTGTCTGCAATTGGGTTCACGGAACCTGGATGATATTTGATTTCACAATCATAATCCTTCAGAAGATCCATCCATCGGCGTTGTCTCATGTTCAAATCATCCTGTGAACAAGTACTTCAAACTCTTGTGGTCAGAGTAGATCTCAAAACACTCACTGTAAAAGTAGTGACACCCCATCTTCAGTGCAAAGACAAAAAGCTCAAGCTTCAAATCGTGCACTAGATAATTCTCCTCGTGAGTTTTCAACTATCTGGAGGCATAAGAGATTTGAGTCAACACACATCCCAAATCCCGAAGAGAAACATCTTTGTAGACCGCATAGACACCAGAACCAGACGGCAAGGCTAGCACTAGCTCGGTAGTCAAATGTCGCCTCAACTCGTGAGAGCTCTGCTCACATTCGGCTGACTAGAAAAAAAGAACATCCTTATAAAATGCGTCAATGATCTAGAAATCCTTGAGAAATTCTCAATAAATCTTTGATAGTACCCTGCTAAGTGCAAGAAACTACGAATCTAAAGTTGTTGTCAGACGCAACCAGTTCATAATAGCCTCCATATTACTCGGATCAACTGAAACAGCATAGCAGGAAATCACATGCCCAAGGAACACCAATCGCTTGATCCAGAACTCACACTTGATTAACATGGAATACAACTATTTATATCAAAGAGTATGCATCAAAATCCTCAAATGATGTGCTTGCTCGTCAACACTGTGCGAATATATCAGAATGTCGTTGATAAACACCACATCAAACTTATCTAGATAATCTCGGAAAACATTTTTCATCAAATCCAAGAAGACTGCAGGTACGTTCATCAACCCGAAAGGCATCACTAAGAATTCTTAGTGAACATACCTCATACAGAACACTGTCTTTGGAATATCCTCGTCACGAACTCGCAACTGATGGTTACCAGACCTCAAATAAATCTTGGAATACACTGAAATTCCCTGAAGCTAGTACAGATCATCAATTCATGATAAAGGGTATTTATTCTTGATCGGCACTCGGTTTAACTGCTTGTAGTCGATACATATACACATAGAACTGTCTTTATTCTTGACGAATAACACTAGCTTTCCCCAAGGATAAATGCTCGGACAGATGTACCACTTATCCATCAGATCCTGCAACTACTGCTTCAATTCTCTCATATCTGATAGATCCAGATGATAGGGTGCACGATAGATAGGGGTTTTCCTTGGCACAAGCTCAATCCCAAACTCAACCTCTCTTGCCGGAGGAACGCTTGTGATCTCATCAAAAATACATCTGGAAACTAACAAATAAATGGAAGATTTGCAAAATCAGCACTGCATGTGGACGTGTCAATCAAATATATGAGGTAACTTTCTCTTCTTGAATTTAAAGCACGACAGGCTTTCAGAGTCAACACCAAAGGCATGGATGTTGCAGTACCTCACCATAGAAAAACCAACTATCGCCCTCAATCGAGCGAAAATGTATGATCTTCTGTTACAAACCATGATAGCTTGATATGTCGTCAACAAATCTAAAGAAAAGATACATTCGAAATCCTCTATCGCTAAGATAAACAAATTCATTGTCAACTCATTACCCTCAAATTCTAAGAACATCCCATGACTAGACGCTTGGCAAAAGCTGAATGGCCTGTCAGGGTAGATACAGAAAGTACAACACCTAGAGATATATTGGGCAGTCTATGATGCTTAACAAATAATGTAGAAATGAAGAAATGAGTTCAACATTTTTAACGATAACAAAAGGCAGGTATGACACATAAAATAAATGTACTTGCGATGAGCCTCTCATTCTCCTCCAAAGCCTGATCCCGATTCAGTGCGTATACCTGTCCTTGGAAACGAGGTCTAAGATTAGAGTCTCCCATTGACTGCCCTTGTGGCCTCTACTGTACTAATGCCTGAGAACCAAAACCACAACCATACTGTTAGATCTCTTAATTTTTGTGATAACAACAATATTTCATTGTTATAGAATATTTTCCTTTAACTTAAATAATAGGTACTCAACCGTCCATTTCAACTGGACTCAAGCATCTAAAGATCTCAATCGGATGCAGTCTTTCACAGTGCCTCACCCGTTCAGTAAGATTTAATCACTCAGACAAGAGATCTACTCACTTGATCATACTAAAGATAGCTCGCCTCGACCATTTATAGTCTTGAATATTGTTGAATAACGATCGATATGATTTCTTCCGATTCAAGATTCACATATTTAAAAATAAATCAGATATTTTATCAGATAAATCGGTTAACAAGAAATTCACAACCACCAAGAATCAAAAAACCAAATAGTTACCTAAGATGTATACTACTAAGGGTATGTGCAGAAGCTATATCTATGACCGTTTTTTCCTTTATTTGGAAGAAGACTAAATCGCGCATTAAATAAAGTCTACCATCTATCAAGGAATACAAAGAAAACAATAATGTTGGATTTATTAGGCTTACATTTGAACTTTTAACGGACTTATGCGAGAGACAGTATAAACAGAGAATGCATCCTGCAAGAGAAGATATAAATCGACATATCTGTTTTATTAAAGAACTGTCGCTTACAAGCTTGCATTCTTAGTAACCTTAAGCACTCAAGAAAGACACATTTTTTACTGCTCAATTAACCTTCAGTTACAAGAATTATACAAGATCTCTCAAGGATCGCTCAAGTTTTATCAAGCTCTCTCGATCGCCTCAGAGATAGAAAGCCTACGTCAAAGAGTATAACTGTTTGGATCGAAAGAATCAAACATCTTCAGTATTACTTTTGTGTTTGGTTGATAAGATTTGAAGTCTAATCCTTGTGTTAACTAGGTGTTTCGATTTATGCGGTTCATAAGTCCTGAAGTTGGAGTGGGTTTTATATAAGAGTTGTATAAAACAAAGTCTTCTAGTGCATTCCTTCTTAAGTGGAAAAAGAAGAGATGTAGAAGGATTTTGCCTTTGACTTCCATATATCCTCTATTCCTTATTACTGCATTTTCTTATCTTGTAGTTATTATTATTGAGTTGAGTATAAAAAGACTCACTGAAATTTTTTAAACTATTTCCACAATATTTGTTGTTTGATCATTTTCAAGCGTTGAGATACTTGGTCTAGTTTGGTTAACACCTACTCGACAAGGCAAAATTTTTGGTCATTTTAAGAAAAATATTTTAAAAGTGTGTACTCATTCCCCCTCCCCCCCCCCCCTCTATACCCACAACCGATCCCAACACATACGCTGATCCTCTTCCTACATATGGACAATCCCTCTTGAGATGGTCAACCTCACCACACAGTAAACAAGCTCCTGTAGCTTTACGACACTTATCGAACGAATGTCTTCCCTCGCAATGATCACACTGAATCTTCTTATTTCCAAAATGAAAAACACCTCTAGAACCACCAAAGAAGAAGTAGATGAAGCAGAATTTTTGAAAGACTAGGCTCGGGGTCCAAGCACTAGCCGGTCGAGAAGTCTGAATAGCCCTTCCTCGGTGCAAACTAGTCTCGACCTTTCGACATCAGTTCACTAACCCCTCGTACGATGTCGGATCGTCATAAACAGTCGCACTGTGACGTCCCGTATTTTTAAACATTTTTAAGAATAAAGATGCGGAAAGGTGTGGGAAAATTTTTCAAATACAAAAGTTCAGGGCATGCATCACGCTAGAAAGTTCAACAACTTGTGATTGAAATTAAATATATGTAAATTAACACTTAAAAATCTAATGACTCTAACGTGCATAAAATATTTGAAACAAGGATGCAACTCTACAGTCAACGACCGGTTCTTATACAGGTACGCCAAAAACTATTACTTACATAGAAAACCTAAACCGACAATTAAAATCTTAAGAAGTAGACGAAACCAGAAGTTTCGATAAATAAACTTAGTGCAAAAAAATAATTTTAAAAACATTCTTGAAACTAAACATAAACTATCATAATGAAATAAAAAACATAAATGATAAAGACTTAAAATCATTAAAACTCATTGTTGCGAGACCGTCGTTTAAAATACTAAATCTAAACTTTCTCAAAACCAACTTTTAAAGGTCATGCATAAAATAATGTAACAATCAAATATCAATAAAATATGCAAAGTTTCTCGCTTTAAAACGCCAGAGACAGACATTCGTGCCATGCAATGCTTTCGTCTCTTGGACTCTTCAGCATTTCTACCAAAGCTTTTAATTTATAACTTCTCAATCCAACAACACCAATCAAACATAGTGAGTCTAAATACTCAATAATCATATTTCATATACAAAATAATTGCATAATATAAATTATCATGCTTTGGACATGCAAGACTTAAACATAAATATCATGCATAAAAGTAAAATAAAAGTAAACCTCTTCAATTTGGGATGATGAAATACGTGCAATTGTGGCAACCATCATTATGAGCACATCATTGGTTTTCCGTGATCACGGATTCATTGTACAACTATCATATGACATCGGCCATTTAAACTTTTATTCTTTGTAAAGGTCCTCTCCGGGGCTCATTCCAGGGTGCCAGTTGTAGTAACCCGCATTTCTAATTAGTGATTAATGAGTAAATTAATCACGTGATCATGTCTAGATTAAGTAAAACATGATTAAGTAAGTTCTTGTTGGGATAACGAACTTCAAAAATGGATTCTGAACACTCGAATTATTTGAATTGGTTCAGCAATTTCGGACGCTCCGAACTGGAGTTCGGAGGATCCGAAGAGGATCAGATGCTCCGTCGGTGGGATCGGAGGACCCGAATAGGGTTAGGGCTTATGTCATCAACTACGTCAGCAAGGTGACATCATGGATGACATCACTGATGGGACTTCGGAGGACCCAAAGTAAAGATCGGACGGTCCGATCGTGTTCGGACGATCCGATGTTATGATCGGAGGATCCAAACCAGTTCGGAGGGCCCGAAGCCAAGTTCGGACGGCCCGAACGTTGTCTATAAATAGAGGAGCCGAGGCTCATTTGTGACTCGCTCATCTCCTCTCTTCTCTCTCAATTCCTAAGCCTTCTAACTCAAATCTAGGGAGATCTAGGCATCCTACGGGGAATCCGAAAGTGTCTTAGTGATCTAGACGTCGTCGCGAAGCTACGGCCTAGTTTTGAGGCTATCGTCAGCAAAGGGCTAACGACGGACGCAGGTATAGCTTTGGCATCCTAAAAATATTTAGGAGTATGCAATAGCTTAATTAAGGCTTTTAGAGCTTAATTTTTGATGCATGGATATTTGCATTGTAGTAACAATAGACTGGACTAGTAGGCTTGGAGTTTAGGTCAGTGGAGCTAGGTTTGACCAGCAGTGTTAGAGGTACGTAAGTACTGACCGAGATAGCCGGTATGATATATTTGCTTATATGTTGTATGAGTATGTTCTATATGTTTTATCATGTTTTAGCATGTTTTACCGTCTTAGCACATACATGATTTTACGTGTGACTGCATCCGAAGAGATGTGAGTCATTGACAGTCTCCATAGGGAACGATGATCTCATTTTGGACTCGAGTCGGGTATGATAGTTTCCATATGGGACTTGTATCCTGTTTTGGATTTGGGTCAGGATGGGGTTGGCTCAGCCCTGATATGGAATATACGAGTACCCCGCAGAGTAGCTCTCTAGCCGGTACTGTATATTCTCGGCGCCATGAGCAAGTGTTTTCACTTGAGTTTTAAATCATCTACGTGCGCATATTTGTATTTATATCATTGCTTCGTATTGAGCGTTCTAGCTCACGCCCCTGTGTTTGGGTATCGTGTACCTTGTGGCGGGGCAGATTTGAGGCTGGACGGTCCAGGCGGCTCTCAGCAGGTAAGCTTTGGAGAGTGCGAGGTTGTAGAGGGTAGGGATTTATTTACCCTGAACCTTTGATTTGGTTGTGTAACAGTATTTATACACTTGTGATAGCGTCAGTTGTATTCTGCCGATTGGATTTGTTGTATTTTAATTATCCGCACTTTACGCTTTAAGCTTTTATTGCGTGCGCTTTTACTATAACTCTGATTAGGTAGTGGATCCGGGTTGGGTCACTACATTTTTGGTATCACAGCGACGCATTGCACTGGGAATTTTGTAAAGCGGATTAAGTAATTATTTGTTCTTATGTAACAGATGGAAGATTACGACGGAGTCACGGTAGCGTATACGGCGGTCATTGGGGCGATCCGGATGATCGTAGACGTCGGGGATAGCCCGAGGAGCGCAGGCGAGTGAGCATGCGTAGATTCAAGGAAGTTAGCCCGAAGCCTTTGACGGGAGGTGAGACAGCTGAAGAGGCGGAGGATTGGATGGAGAGGATGGAGCAGTGCTTCCAGGAGTTCCGTTGCACGGCTGAGGATAGGATGGAGATTCTTGCCTTTATGCTTGAGGGCAGAGCGAGGAAGTGGTGGAGATCTACTTTCGCACAGTTCATAGCAGCTACAGGTGCAACTACTTGGGTCGAGTTCCGTACTGCTTATCAGAGATTTTATTTTCCTCCAGCTCTTCGTCAGGCGAAAGCCAGTGAGTTGTTGAGTTTGCGACAGGGGACGATGACGATCGAGGAGTACCAGCAGAAGTTCTTTGATCTGCTACCCTTTTGTCCTCATATTGCTGATAGTTCTATGGCAAAGTTTGATCATTTCCTTCAGGGTTTGAACCCTGACATTCATCGTATGGTTGCTGTGGGCGGCGATGGGACTTACGAGGATTTGGTGGACCGTTGTCGCAAGGCCGAGGACAGTATTCGGAGGAACAGGGGACTTTACTCTTCTTCTTCCAGGCCAGCGAGCTCTAGTCCTTTGGGTCCGAGAGGACAGTCCTTCAAGAAGCCAGGAGGTACTTCTTCTTCTTCCTCTGGATCTGGTGGAGTGCATCGTTTTGGTGGACAGAGACCGAACCGGTGTACTCAGTGCCGACGCAGACATCCGCCAGGGCAGTGTGGTCGATCGACCACTGCATGTTTCCAGTGTGGCCAGGAGGGTCACATGAAGAGAGATTGTCCTATGCTGATTGGGGCAGCGAGTGGTTCCGGAGGTTTTCAGGAATCTGTTCAGCCACCGCAGTACCAGCAGCCACCTTTCCAGCAGCAGTATTAGTAGCAGCGCCAGCATCCGCAGCAGTCTCAGAGACAGCCTACTCAGACTCCTTCTCGGGGTCATTCTTCTTTGAGGCCACGTACCCAGGGTCAGGTCTTTGCGCTTAACCAGGAGCAGGCAGAGGCTGACAGCGATCGGATGATTGCAGGTATCTGTAGTTTATGTGGTTTTCCTGCATATGTTTTAATTGATATCGGTGCATCGCATTCTTTTGTCTCAGCACGTTTTGCTAAGAAGTATAGATTGCCATTTATTCCTTTAGACGTGTTGCTAGTGGTTTCTACTCCTATGGGGAGCGAGGTTTTAGCCAAGCGTCTAGTTGTGGGTTGTATTTTGGATTTTGAGGGACATCAGCTTAGTGCTAACCTGATGATTCTAGCGATGGAAGATTTCGATTGCATCATTGGGATAGATCTATTGACTACCTACCGAGCGATAGTGGATTGCTATCAGAGGTTTGTTCAGTTTTGTCCAGAGGATGACGAGTCATGGTATTTCTATGGTGAGGGAGCGCGACCCCCGATGCCAGTGGTTTCAGCTCTGAAGGCACGACGTGCTTTAGAGTCTGGTGGGGAAGACTACCTTATCTACGCCATTGACGCATCCTTAGGAGAGCCAGATATCCGAGAGATACCAGTGGTTCGTGACTTTCCAGATGTGTTTCCGGAGGAAATTCCAGGTTTGCCACCAGTAAGAGAGATTGAGTTTGACATTGAGTTAGTGCCAGGGACTGCACCGATTTCCAGAACTCCTTATCGATTGGCACCGTCAGAAATGAAAGAGTTGCAGAAGCAATTGCAAGATCTTCTTGATAAGGGTTATATTAGACCTAGTGTTTCTCCATGGGGAGCCCCAGTACTTTTTGTCAAGAAGAAGGATGGTTCGATGCGGTTGTGTATTGACTACCGTCAGTTGAATCACGTGACAGTGAAGAATAAGTATCCTCTTCCGCGGATAGATGATCTCTTTGATCAGTTGCAGGGTACTTCTGTCTATTCGAAGATTGATCTTCGATCTGGGTATCATCAGTTGCGAGTTCGACAGGAGGATGTTCCTAAGACAGCATTTCGTACGTGGTATGGACACTATGAGTTTCTAGTGATGCCATTTGGTTTGACGAATGCTCCAGCTGTTTTTATGGATTTGATGAACAGAGTTTTCCGTGAATTTCTGGATAAGTTCATGGTGGTGTTCATCGATGACATTCTAGTGTATTCTCGCAGCATGGATGAGCATGCCTACCATCTCTATACTGTACTGCAGGTCTTGAGGGAAAGACAGTTGTACGCGAAGCTGAGTAAGTGTGACTTCTGGATTAACCGAGTTGTGTTCCTTTGTCATGTCATTTCTCAGGATGGCGTATCTGTTGATCCTAGCAAGACAGAGGCTATTTTGAATTGGTCACGACCGACTAAAGCTTTTGAGATTCGTAGTTTCCTTGGTTTAGCAGGATAATATCGTCGTTTTGTGGAGAATTTCTCTCAGATAGCTAAGCCTTTGACTCAGTTGACGAAGAAAGACGTTTCTTTCGTTTGGTCTGATGCTTGTGAAGACAGTTTTCATGAGTTGAGACGTCGTCTGACGACAGCTCCAGTTCTTGCCTTACCGTCTGGATCAAGTGGTTTTGTAGTCTTCACTGATGCTTCTCTCTAGGGTTTGGGGTGTGTGTTGACTCAAAATGGCCACGTGATCGCTTATGCTTCCAGACAGTTGAAGACTCACGAGGAGAACTATCCCGTACACGATTTGGATCTAGCAGCCATTGTCTTTGCTCTTAAGATATGGCGTCACTATTTGTACGGAGAACGATTCGAGATCTTCACCGATCATAAGAGTTTGAAGTATCTGTTCACTCAGGCTGAGTTGAACATGCGGTAGCGTCGTTGGATGGATCTGTTGAAGGATTACGATTGTGAGATCAAGTACCATCCAGGTTCTTCAAATCCCGTTGCTGATGCACTTAGTCGCAAAGTTTATGTGAGTTCCCTTCGTACCAGTTCGGTTTCGAAGGCAGTGGAGGAGTGTTGTTCTTTGGGATTCACATTCCGTCATAAGAAAGAACAACAAGGGATTCGTGTCTCTTCTGTGCTTGCAGAGCCAGCGCTATACAGACGAATTCGGGAAGCTCAGAATTCTGATCTGAAGACTCAGAAGTTGCCCCGGCTGGCTGAGGGTGATAACACTTCTAGTTTCCATTTGCAGGGAGACAGCCTGTTGTGTCTTTCTGGTCGAGTTGTGGTACCCGAGGATCCTACTTTGAGGGATGAGATCTTATCGCAAGCTCACCGCAGTCGATTCTCTGTACATCCAGGCAGCATGAAGATGTATAAGGATATTCGCACTCGATTTTGGTGCAAAGGGATGAAGCGCAGTGTCTATCAGTTTGTGTCCCGATGCCTTGTGTGTCAACAAGTCAAGGCAGAGTTTAGACGACCCGGAGGGTTACTTCACATCCTAGAGATTCCTGAATGGAAGTGGGAGCATGTGATGATGGACTTTGTCACCCACTTGCCTATGTCTTCCAGGAATTGTGATGCTATTTGGGTTGTCGTGGATCGGTTGTCGAAGTCAGCGCATTTTCTTCCCTATAACCGCGATTACACCTTTGATAGGATGGCGCAATTGTATGTGCGGGAGATTGTTCGATTGCATGGGATTCCGTTGAGCATTGTCAGCGATAGAGATCCGAGGTTCACCTCGAGATTTTGGGGTAGTTTCCAGCGAGCCCTTGGTACTACTTTGAGCTTGAGTACGGCTTATCATCCAGAGACGGACGGACAGTCGGAGCGTACTATTTGCACTCTAGAGGATATGCTTCACGCGACAGTGATGGATTTTGGTTCAGCGTGGCATGATCATTTACCCTTGGTGGAGTTCGCCTACAACAATAGTTTCCATTGCAGCATTGGCATGGCACCATTTGAGGCTCTTTATGGATGCCGTTGTCGTACACCTTTGTTTTGGGATGAGGTTGGCGAGCGTCAGGTTGAGGGTCCTCAGATGATTCAGCAGATGATTGATGCAGTAGAGTTGATCCGACGCAGGGTTAAGGAAGCCCAGGATCGACAGGCTAGCTACGCGAACACCCACCGCAGGCCACTTCATTTTGAGGTAGGAGAGTATGTTTTCTTGCGTGTGTCACCTTTCCGGAAGGTGATGAGGTTCGGTCGCAAGGGTAAGCTGACACCTAGATTTATTGGTCCTTTCGAGATTCTCGAGAAGGGTGGGGATGTGGCTTATCATCTGGCCTTGCCACCCGATCTTTCGGAGATCCACGATGTGTTTCACGTGTCCTTGTTGAGGCAGTATGTGGCGGACGAGTCGCATATTTTGCATCCGACCGAGGTAAAGGTAGATCGGGATCTGTCGTATGTGGAGAAACCCCTACGGATTCTTGACAGAAAGGACAAGGTACTTCGTAACAAGCACATACCATTGGTTATGGTACAGTGGCAACGTAGAGGGACAGAGAAAGCTACTTGGGAGTTAGAGAGCCGGATGTTAGCCGAGCACCCCGAATTATTTTGAGATTTTGTACTTCTTTGTATCGAGTTATACTTGTTCAGTTGTAATAAAGAACATTTGGTTGGCTATTTACGTTTTCCTCTAAGACTTAAATTTCGAGGACGAAATTTCTTAAGTGGGGGATAATGTAGTAACCCGCATTTCTAATTAGTGATTAATGAGTAATTAATCACGTGATCATGTCTATATTAAGTAAAACATGATTAAGTAAGTTCCTGTTGGGATAACGGACTTCAGAAATGGATTCAGAACACTCAAATTAGTTGAATTGGTTCAGCAAGTTCGGAGGATCCGAAGAGGATCGGAGGCTCCGTCGGTGGGATCGGAGGACCCGAACAGGGTTAGGGCTTACGTCATCAACTACGTCAGCAAGGTGACATCATGGATGACATCACTGATGGGACTTCGGAGGACCCGAAGTAAAGATCGGACGGTCCGATCGTGTTCGGACGATCCGAAGTTATGATCGGAGGATCCGAACCAGTTCGGAGGGCCCGAACCCAAGTTCGGACGGCCCGAACGTCGTCTATAAATAGAGGAGCCGAGGCTCATTTGTGACTCGCTCATCTCCTCTCTTCTCTCTCAATTCCTAAGCCTTCTAACTCAGATCTAGGGAGATCTAGGCATCCTACGGGGAATCCGGAAGTGGCTTAGTGATCTAGACGTCGTCGCGGAGCTACGGCCTAGTTTTGAGGCTATCGTCAGCAAAGGGCTAACGACGGACGCAGGTATAGCTTTGGCATCCTAAAAATATTTAGGAGTATGCAATAGCTTAATTAAGGCTTTTAGAGCTTAATTGTTGATGCATGGATATTTTCATTGTAGTAACAGTAGACTGGACTAGTAGGCTTGGAGTTTAGGTCAGTGGAGCTAGGTTTGACCAGCAGTGTTGAGGTACGTAAGTACTGACCAAGATAGCCGACATGATATATTTGCTTATATGTTGCATGAGTATGTGCTATATATTTTATCATGTTTTAGCATGTTTTACCATCTTAGCACATACATGATTTTACGTGTGACTGCATCCGGAGAGATGTGAGTCATTGACAGTCTCCATAGGGAACGATAATCTCATTTTGGACTCGAGTCAGGTATGACAGTTTTCATATGGAACTTGTATCCTGTTTTGGATTCGGGTCAGGATGGGGTTGGCTCAACCCTGATATGGAATATACGAGTACCCCGCAGAGTAGCTCTCTAGCCGGTACTGTATATTCTCGGTGCCATGAGCAAGTGTTTTCACTTGAGTTTTAAATCATCTGCGTGCGCATATTTGTATTTATATCATTGCTTCGTATTGAGCGTTCTAGCTCACGTCCCTGTGTTTGAGTATCGTGTACCTTGTGGCGGGGAAGGTTTGAGGCTGGACGGTCCAAGCGGCTCTCAGCAGGATTGAGCTTTGGAGAGTGCGAGGTTGTAGAAGGTAGGGATTTATTTACCCTGAACCTTCGATTTGGTTGTATAACAGTATTTATACACTTGTGATAGCGTCGGTTGTATTCTGCCGATTGGATTTGTTGTATTTTAATTATTCGCACTTTACGCTTTAAGCTTTTATTGCGTGCGCTTTTACTATAACTCTGATTAGGTAGTGGATCCGGATTGGGTCACTACACCAGTTCTAACATTCTGTCTCGTGAGAACATATTTGGAAAGACCCCTCCTGGGTCAAACCAGAGTACCAGTCCCATATTGCCACCACAAAAGCACATACAACATCAAAATATTTTCATGCATCATCAACATCATAAAAACATCATACATCTCATAACTTCATCATTTAATGTTTTTAAAACTTTCGCGATAAAAATCATACATGCTAAAACTGATATAAACTCAATCATGCGCATAATACTTCATACTATTTCATGACTTTCATGGTAAAATAGTTTTCCTAAAGAAATATCATATATAGATTCATTTACATAACTTAACCGATTCACGTGAGGCATTCCGTCCGTCTTGGACATTCGAATTTAAAAAAAATTTCCAATAGAGCATCTTAAAAACACTTAAAATAGCTTAAAACACCATAAACTTGAATTTTGGAATTCAAATGCAAAAAAACATAATTCTAGGGCAGAACTTTTCCCGCCATGGCAGAAAATTATTTCCGCCCCAGTGCTGCCCCATCACGCCTAGGCGTGATGCAATCTGTCTGGGGTTTCTAGGCAGGTCGACGCTGCACGAATTGAACGAAAAATTGACCATTTTTGAGAAAATACACACCCAAACTTTGAAAAGAATGATTACACGCCATTAAAACATCAAAACATGAAAGGAATCCATCAAACGATCCATATTTTAAAAATTTTAATTCAAAACTCCATATACACCATACAAACCCAAAATTCTGAATCCTCACATCTAAATATATAAATCTCAATAAAATTTCATCAAAGACATCAGGAACGATTCACACTTCTCGATTCTACATCATACTCTTAAAAATCCTCATAAATCATGCATAGATACAATATATACACTTAGGGTTCATAGAAAAAATACCTATACTCTTGAATGGTGGTTTAAAAACATTAAAAACTTCCCTTTCTTATTTGGTATGGAGAAATCTGGACCTCGGAAACATGACCTAGCCTTGCCACGAACGAGTCGAACGATAAAAATTCTCTCAAATAGTGTAGATTTTTGAATAGAATGGGATGATGAAGGGGAAGAGGAAGAGATGGTGGCTTCTAGAGAAGGGTAGGGGAGAGGAGAGGCGGTGTGAAACAGAGAGATTTTGGATAAGAAAACTTGACGCACAAATCTGTAGTAAGTTCTTGGGCCTAAAGTTGGCCCGACAACTTAAAAATACAGCTTTTAAATCTCTCCCTAAACTCTTAAAATTAAATGTGAAGCCCGTATTTTAAAATAAAAAGCTGCACAAATTTATATTTGAAACTTAAAAACAAATATCCGTGTAAAACACGCTTAGCTTAAAATTTCTTAAACCTCATTCATAGGCTAGTCTCGATTCCCTTTGTCACCGGAAATAAACCCATACCTGAAAAACATCAAGCTAAATTGCAACTAATAAACATCAGGAAAAATTACATAAAATTAAATTATTTAACACATTTAAAAATAAATTTTAACACGTAAATATCAATTTTGAAACATAAAATCTCACGCAAAGTAAATAGTATAAAAAACATTTAAACACAATCTTTTAAATCCCGAATACATCACATAAAAGCATTTAATTAAACATAACTTTAAAATCATAAATAAATAAAATAAAATCATTTAAATTTTATTTAAAATCGCATTAATACTTGTGACTGGATTCATGGATTTTCCGAGCGTTACACTCAGGATCGAAGATCACCTGATTACGAACCTGGATAAAGTGATCATACTTGGCCTCGAAGTTGGCCCTAATATGGCTAAAAAACAAAAAAAAGTTTCCCTGCTTTAACCCTATGAGCTCAATAAACTTGGTCTCGCAGACTGCAGAACAAAAATACTGCTTCATAAATGTAGCACAGAAATTTGCCCAAGAAACCATACGTGCTCCTGCAATAGAGGTTAAGATGTAGAATTCCACCACTTGTGTAGCGACCGACCCGGATCACCTACTAATAAAAAACTTAAACATGTAATTAAATTAAACATAAATAAAATCAGAACTAATCAAGGAAACTTAAACAATTTAATAATCCAAATGCAACTGGAAAATAAATACCATAAATATAATCTCATGGTAACCCTTGATCCCCATTTATGGAACCGACTAATCAAAGCCCAAACGATCAAACTCCTAAACAACCTGCAAACTACCGCATGGATGCAGTTTCCGAGATAATAACAAGGACATGAGCACTAACATCCAGTACAAAAAAAATAAGAGTATACAAGTCTATACAAGAGTATACGCACTATGTCCCCGTAGGATCCAGGTGGTGCCACATATACTGAACTCGATATTGGACTATCACCATCGTGGGTAACCTCACATTCTTCCCATCCATCCAGTTGGTGTCACATGATACCCGATTGTATAGAAAGCACTAGGGCTGAGCGACCATAGAACAACATACTATCTCGAAAGGATAACTGACTAAACATGGTATGTCAAAGCTGTATACATAACTGACCGCTTAATTTGGTATTAAAAATAATTACTGGAAAGCGTACCAAATCAAGTTATAGTAAGTGGACAGAGAGTCCAAGTATCGATCCCACAGAGACTGTAGTCAATTCTCAAGATTTAATTATTTAGCTTAATCTAGACAGAATAATAAATAGGAGTACTAAGAATTAAATAAAAATTCAATTATTAAAAATAATAAGAATTTAAAATAGAAGAATAATAAATTCAATTAAATTGAGACAACCAAGACACACGCAGGTACCGAACAAATTATGCAAACACGTGGAAAAATCTAAGATCCAGATTTAATCTTAAATTACGGCGAATTCTCCTAATTTATTTAACAGTCTATTTCTAGAACAGTTAAACCTATTCAAATATTGACGGATTAATCTTTCATAATTTAAATAAATTCAAATGCATTGAGAATCGTGAGAATTCAGTTTTCACCTAAAACCGCATACTGAAATCGAATATTATTTCTAATCGGTTTAACCATATGTCAATAATTGGAGTGATCAAAATCAATTCCTCCTCTGTCAACTTAGAATCAATTAACAAGCAAGCAAACAATTGATCAGATTATTCACAAGAACAAAATATAAATCCAAAAATCAATAATTTGAAGAAAAATCTAAAAATCTCAAATCAAAATCCACGTGTTCGACATAAAATTGTTCGGTCCAATCTTGTCGTCTTGGTTAAAGAAAAACTACTCAATAATTAAAAACAATAATTCAAAAATAAAAATAATAAGAAGAAGAAACTAGAATGGAGTGTTCTTCAAATCTTCAAGCCTCCTAGCCGCCGCCTTTTGTCTGCGATCTGGAACCCTTCAATCTGCTCTCTATTCAACATTTATATGGCTTGAAAAGCCACAAAATAAAGCCCGCAAAATAAGAGATTTAATTTCTGAAAATTTTGATTTTTTATTCTACGCGACGTCTACCTCGAGCGGTAGAAAGTTCCCGCTCGAGCGAACAACTTTCTGCCCTTTTTCCACTTTTTCACCTCGTTCGAGCGGTAAGAAGTTGCCGCTCGAGAGAGATATACTCTGTCCCAAATTAAAGAAAACAGCTTCAAGTGCAGCTGCAAGCACAATAGCTCTAGTTTATGCGCTATTGCTCTACTTTCTTCTCCTTCATGCGCTGCTCCAATGCGCAATAACGTTACCTTTATTTCTTCTTCATTTCTCTCTCCTAGAGCTACTGTATAGAGCTGCTGCTCTCACTACTAGAAAAATCTAAATACACATCACAAAAAATACAACAGTTTTACATGTCTTTCAACATTTAACCTATAAGCGTGTTTCTTGTAAGAGTGGGTGCCCAGTGAGCCAACTGTGTGGCTATGGGCTTTGTTGACTCTTTGTATAAACAATCTTTTGTTTAATATTATTTACACTTTTATGGCAATGACTTTATATTACTTCATATTGTTATATTGTGATATACTATTGTTGTTTTGATAAAGACCTTGAATATACTATAGTGTATGTAAGATGTGGTAGAACATGGAGATGTCTATCATGAAATACATCTTATAGTCACTGTATATTCTAAAACCGTTCCTAGTCGATTGAGCCGTCCGATAATAAGGATAAGGATCGCTCGAGTTTGAGACTAGCATTTGCGATGCGGAGTACCACGTTTCATTGGTAGGGAACATGGAGATGTTCGAAGCATGCAAATGGATATTCATAGGATGAATAGTCGAACTACCCTATCCGGACTTTCCAAGTGGTTATCACTTATCGAGTGGATAAAGTCCGCGGTTTTGGTTGTACACCATTAGTCCTTACGACTTGAAACATCATGGAGACTCTATATGCTAGTACTGTGCTTTGACTCGTTTACCGACTCTGAGGGGGTCATCAGGTGTCGAGATTGGGTACAGTTACGACACATATAGGAGTCAATGCATTGTTGTCAAGGATTCACCACATACTTGCGAGTGTGGATATCCTATGCGATCTGAGGAGATATTAGTGTGATAAATCTCTGGCCAGAGTAATTGATGTGATTTAAGAAATGGTTTCTTAGTAGCACATGCGATGTCACTAATTTGATCTTCAAGATGTATTGCATAGTTATCGAATCTTGAGCGACTCTCGATATACCAATGGTTGTTGATTCGATCGGGATATATGGATGAAGGGACCGTACTGTACGTTAACCAAAATCTACTGGTTCTTGTAGGCACTATCAGTGATACCTAGGGAATCATGGGGCGATGTTGCTAGGCGCTTTACCATGATTCGTTGGGCAAGTCGGAAAGTGTTGTTCCGAGTCACAAGGAGTTGTGAGCCCACGGCTAGCTGTATCCCTGAACCATTGAGGGTCACACAGTGTAATGGAGTTTTAATCCCCGTTGAGATAGTTAAATTTAAAGAGTTAAATTTAATGAACTAAGGAGTTGGACTTCTTAAATAAGAGTAAGGGAGTAGGATTTCCTAAAATGACATAGGGATGGACATTTTTGGAAACCACTGAATTCGGATTCAGGAAAATTTATTTTGACTTTAAAACGTGCAGAAATGGTTTCTGTACACATTGGTGAAATCGGTTCATCAATCGGAGTCACGATAAATTTTATATTAATTTCTGAACAAGCGGGCTTTGCTTGTCGGGCCCCAGCTTATGATTAATGGGCCCTAAGGAGTTAGTGGCCTGCATTATAAATAAGTTATTTCAGTACAGAAATTAAACACAACAGGTCATTATTTTGAGAGACAAAAATTCGAAAAACCCTAGCCCCTATTCTCTCACAATTCGGCCGAACCCTCCCCATACTCTGCCCGAGAAATTCCGGTCTGTGATTTTGAATTGCAGTCAGGAATAACGAATCAAATTCGTGTATTCTCTTCGCAGAAAACTTCTGATAGATTTTCTAGTGCAATCTATCAGAGGGATTAAACCTCTGTTCGTGGACCTGATTGAAGGCGTTCATCGGTTCCAGGGAGAGACAACAAGAGCAGAATTGTTCTGTTGGTGTCCATTAATCTCGTTGCGAGATTTGAGGTAAAATTTATTTAATTGTTATTTAAATTTTACACACACAATAATTCAATCGTTGTATGGTTGATACCCACACCATGGAATCGTTCCATGAGAAAATTTTAAACTTCCGCTGCACCGGGTATCAATCGTAATTGGTCTGGGAACTCGCCAGTTTTCCAACAGTGGTATCAGAGCCAGGTTGCTCAGATCAATCGATTGAATTAATCAATTGTACAAAATTTTTGAGTCTCGGTTTTTGAAACAAAATAAATATTTTTAATAAAAAAAAAAAAAAAAATTTTTTTCCGGGGGCGAAACCCGGGCAGCGATTGGATCGCTGCCCGGAGGGGGCAGCGATGGTCGCTGCCCCCAGGGGCGGCGCACGGCGCCGCCCAAAGGGGGCGCACGGCGCCGCCCAGGGCGGCGACCGTCGCCGCCCAGGGCGGCGCACGGCGCTGCCCAGGGCAGCGCTGTGCGCTGCCCAGCGCAGCGCTGGGCGCTGCGCAGGGCAGCGCTCGGCGCTGCCCAGGGCGGCGCACAGCGCCGCCCAGGGGCGGCGCTCGGCGCCGCCCAGGGCGACGCACGGCGCCGCCCAGCGGCGGCGCCAGGC
The DNA here is from genome assembly GCF_033568475.1 of Henckelia pumila. Classification (NCBI taxonomy): domain Eukaryota; kingdom Viridiplantae; phylum Streptophyta; class Magnoliopsida; order Lamiales; family Gesneriaceae; genus Henckelia; species Henckelia pumila. Next base: position 156,375,107 of record NC_133121.1, on the reverse strand, counting down.
GCCGCCAGGGCAGCAAACGTTGCTGCCCTAAGGGGGCAGCCGGGCTGCCCCGGCCCGCGCCCCGGGTGCGGGCCAACCCGGGAGTGTCCCGGGTGGCCCGCGGGAAAAATTAATATTTTATTAAAAATTAATTTTAATATGTTAAAATTTTATTTTTGGTCCGGTCAAAAATTGTTTTTGATTGGTTCACGAGATTTCGGATCGAATTGTTCGAGTCCGTAAATTTTAAAATTGATTTTGGATAAATTTGAATTTTTGGAAAATTTTAATATTTTATCCGTAAATTGAATTTTGAAATCAATTATTTTGGTACAATTGATGATAAGATATGATCTTATGATATATTAGATAAAATATGATTTTATTTGTAAAATTGGATTTTATAGATAAAATATGATTTTATTTGATATGGAGATAAAATATGATTTTATATGTGAAATGTGATTTTATATAAAATATGATTTTATCTTGTTTAAATTTGAATTGCCACAGCATGTTATCCAATAAATTAATTTTGAATTAAATGTTATTGGATAAGGATGATCGATTGCCATGACCAATTTTGTAGGTGTATGTTAGGAATTTACATTTTGTCTTTATTGTTGTTGGTTTTATTAATGGGCCTGGTTTATGGCCCGATATGAATGTCATATGTAATAAAAGTGGGCTTGGTTTATAGCCCGTTCCCACCCCCTAAAAATGTATCCCCTACTTGTCATTGTTATTTAATTGTAAATACATTAGATTTAGTGGGAGATCAAGATTTGAAGATGGTGGGCCCAGCAGACAATGAAGACTGAAGAAATGTAAATTGGAAGCATATGTAATAGGATTGCATTTGCATACTGCATATTACCTAGGATTGGACTAAGACCCGTGATTGGCAACCACGGGTCAATTAGAAATGGAATCGATCATCCTATATAATATGTGATATTATGATTGTATGCATGTTTAGACATAAATTGCGTGAATCCGGCAATGCATGCAATAAATTAAATATGATGAGACAAATATTTTTATAAATAAAATCCCTCATTTTAAATATGATTTAAAATTTATATCAAGATAAATAAAGGAAATTTAAATATTGTTTAAATGTTCCTACCTTCCATCAACGGTCAATGTATGTGATGCTACCCGCGGATACGGTCCGGCTCATATTATTGGGGGGGCCCGTCCGTCGGAAAGCTGTACATTGGATCGACAAATGTTGTAAGTTGGGTGGAACTCCCATGGGATCGGCTCATATTATTGGGGGATCCACATGGCAACCGTCCATCACAACTTAATATTGATGGGTCATCTTGACATGTCACTTTAAACGGCGTCATATTATTGGGCCCTTATTGGACATGAGGTAAATACATGGGGGTTGCTTTGGAAGCAATTGGGCTCTACCTTTTGAGAATTATGGTTGGCTGATATTATTCGGGACCATAAGTTTGTCAATTGGACTCCATGTTCTCACTAAGGAAAAAGTTTCCCGTTTTCACTAGAGGGTGGTGAAATCGTTAAAATAGTGGGAGTGAGATTCATAAAATTAAATTCGCCTATTTTATGTCTTAGTAAATTGTTAAACAATCATTGATATATGTCTGTTTTTCCTTTTTCAGTATTTCATACAATGAATTCGCGAAATCCTTTATTCTCGATCCTCGAACAAAACAAGCTGACTGGCGCCAACTATACGGAATGGTTCCGGAAGTTGAAGATTGTCTTAACTTCGGAGAAAATGCTCTACGTGTTAGAGAAAGCACCTCCGAAGGAAGCACCAGCTGACATAAGTCCGGAGGAATTGGCCAAACTTGATGCATGGTGTGACCATGACATCAAGACCAAATGCTATATGCAAGCCTCGATGTCTGATGAACTCCAGAGGCGATTTGAGGACACGGTGAATGCTGCTGACATTCACACGCAACTCAAGGAACTTTTTGGGGCTCAGTCGAGGGCTGAAAGGTTCTCTACTGTTAAGGAGTTGATGACGTGCCGCATGCGTGAAGGGACTTCGGTCCGTGATCATGGGGTACGAGTGATTTGGCTCATACAGAAGTTAGCGACCCTTGATTTGGTGTTGGAGCATGAACTCAATGTGGACTTGCTGCTTCTATCTCTTCCTTCTTCATTTGATGGATTCGTGATAAATTTTAATATGAACAAGATAGAGGCCACCCTTGAAGAGATGGTCAATATGCTCGTTACATATGAATCCACACTTAAGAAGGATAAGCCAGCTTTCTTGGTGGGCTCCTCATCTTCTGCTAAGAAGGGGCCAAGTATGAAGGGCAAGAAACGTTCTGCCCCACCCAAGAAAGTGGAACCCGAGAAGAAGCAAAAGACAAAGGCTTCAAACGATGGAAAATCCAAGGATGTTTGCCATTACTGCAAGAAGCCGGGTCATTGGAAGCGCAACTGCAAGGAGTATCTTGAGCAGTTGGGAACTGCAAAGGGTATGTTCTATATCGAAATAAACATGTCACTTAATACAACTTCTTGGGTATTGGATACCGGATGTGGATCTCACATTTGCAATGATTTGCAGGTGATGACAAGAAGTCGCAGGCTTAGAATGGGTGAGACCCAGCTGAGGCTCGGGAATGGTTCCAGAGTTGAAGCTACGGCCATTGGAGATGTTTGTTTGATTTTGCAGAATGGTTTTAAATTATTGTTGAGAGATGTTTTATTTGTGCCAGATTTAATTAAAAACATTATTTCTATTTCTATGCTTGATAGAGATGGTTATTCTTGTAATTTTGTGAATGGGATTTGCAGTATTTACAAGAATGAATGTTTAATTGGAAATGGACAACTTGAAAACGATCTATACAATTTAAAACTAAAAGACGTTCCAGTAAATTGTATTGACAAACCGGCGACAACAAACAAAAGGAAAATCGATAGTCAAAACCCGGCAAACCTTTGGCACGCTAGACTAGGTCATATTTCCTCAAGGAGGATGAACAAGCTAGTGGGAGAGGGCATGTTTGATATGTCTGATATTAACTCTCTACCTACTTGTGAATCCTGCCTAAAAGGAAAAATGACTAAATCTCCTTTTAAGGGGAAGCCTGAGCGTAGTCAAAATCTGTTGGATTTGATCCATACAGATGTTTGTGGTCCATTTAGAGTAGGGACTCAACATGGCCACACCTACTTCATTACCTTTACTGATGATTATTCAAGGTATGGGTATTTATATTTAATGAAATATAAGTCTGAAGCATTTGAAAAGTTCAAAGAATTCAAGGCTGAAGTAGAAAACAAGCTAGGTAAAAGTATTAAGGCACTTCGATCGGATCGAGGTGGAGAATACTTGGGTACCGAGTTTTTGGACTATCTAAAAGAGAATGGGATTCTCTCTCAGTGGACTCCTCCTATGACACCACAGCTTAATGGTGTATCGGAGCGTCGTAATCGAACTTTGTTGGACATGGTTCGATCTATGATGAGCTTCACTGAGCTTCCACCTTCGTTTTGGGGCTATGCGCTTGAAACGGCGGTATTGTTGTTAAACAACGTCCACACAAAAGCAGTGGACAAAACACCATACGAGTTATGGAATGGCAAAGCTCCTAAGTATTCGTACTTGAGGATTTGGGGATGTCCTGCTTACGTGAAGCGGACAGTGGGAGATAAGTTGGATAGTCGATCCAGCTTGTGTTATTTTGTGGGGTATCCGAAGAATTCAATCGGATATTATTTCTATTATCCTGCTGAAACAAAGGTGTTTGTTTCACGGAATGCCACCTTCTTGGAGAAGGAGTTCTTATTGGATAAGAAAGGCGAGATGATGGAACTCGAAGAAGTTCGAGAAGAACCCGAAATACAAAATAACGATCCCACACCTCAGGAACCATTGCTGGACACGCCTGCACCTAGAAGATCCGAGAGGACTTCTAGACCTCCAGTTCGATATGGTCTTCTTCTTGAAGAGGGTCAAGATGAACCCGACATTGGATGTGATCCAAGAAGCTTCAAGGAAGCAATTTCTGATGCGGATTCGAATTTATGGCTTGAAGCTATGCAATCAGAATTGGATTCGATGCATACTAACCAAGTCTGGACTTTAGTGGATCCTCCCGATGGAATTGTTCCAATAGGGTGTAAATGGATCTACAAAAGAAAGCTTGGGCCTGATGGTAAGGTATTGACCTACAAGGCGCGATTGGTGGCTAAAGGTTATACTCAAAGGCAAGGAGTTGACTATGACGAAACCTTTTCACCAGTTGCAATGTTCAAGTCCATAAGAATCCTTATTGCCATAGCTGCATGGTATGACTATGAGATATGGCAAATGGATGTGAAGACTGCTTTTCTTAATGGAGACATTAAGGAAGAAATCTATATGAAGCAGCCTGAGGGGTACACATCCATGGGAAGCGAGCATAAGGTATGCAAGCTTCAGAGATCAATTTATGGTCTAAAACAAGCATCAAGAAGTTGGAACCAGAAATTTGATGAAACAATTAAAGACTTTGGTTTCATCAAGAACCCGGAGGAACCTTGCGTGTACAAGAAAGTAGTTAAGGATGCGGTGACATTCTTAGTACTTTATGTTGATGACATCCTACTCATTGGGAATGATGTAGGGATGTTGCAGTCAACGAAGATATGGTTATCAGGTAGATTTTCGATGAAGGATTTGGGTGAGGCATCCTACATTCTAGGGATTCAGATCTATAGAGATAGATCTAAGAGAATGATAGGACTCACTCAATCAACCTACATCGATACCATATTGAAACGGTTTTCAATGGATGGGTCCAAGAGAGGACATCTACCCATGTGTCATGGAGTTTCTCTATCCAAGTCTATGTGTCCCAAGACTGATGCAGAGATAGAGAATATGACACATGTACCATATGCGTCAGCTATAGGTAGTATCATGTATGGGATGATATCTACCAGACCGGATGTAGCATTTGCTCTGAGTGTCACGAGCAGATATCAGTCTAATCCTGGTCAGATGCATTGGAAAGCCGTGAAGGACATTCTTAAGTACTTGCGAAGGACTAAGAATATGTTCATGGTTTATGGAGGACGAGAACTCAAACTGGAAGGCTATACCGACTCTAGCTTCCAAAGTGATGTGGATGACTCGAAGTCAACCTCTGGATTTGTGTTCATGCTCAATGGCGGTGCTGTCTCTTGGAAGAGTTCCAAGCAGGACACCACAGCGGATTCCACCACTGAGGCTGAATACATTGCAGCATCAGCTGCTGCTAAAGAGGCCGTTTGGATGAGGAATTTCGTCCAAGAGTTGGGCGTCATTCCTGAATTTGTTGGTCCAGTCCCGGTGTACTGCGACAACACGGGTGCCGTTGCTCAAGCAAAGGAACCAAGGTCTCATCAAAGATCCAAACACGTACTGAGGAAATACCACATAATCCGGGAGATTGTGGAAAGAGGAGACATCAGTGTCGAACGAGTGGCCTCTGCAGACAATATCGCTGATCCACTTACTAAGCCTTTGCCAGGACCATTGTTTGACAAACATCGCGAAGCAATGGGTCTACGTAGTATGACTAGTTGGCTATAGGGCAAGTGGGAGATTGTAAGAGTGGGTGCCCAGTGAGCCAACTGTGTGGCTATGGGCTTTGTTGACTCTTTGTATAAACAATCTTTTGTTTAATATTATTTACACTTTTATGGCAATGACTTTATATTACTTCATATTGTTATATTGTGATATACTATTGTTGTTTTGATAAAGACCTTGAATATACTATAGTGTATGTAAGATGTGGTAGAACATGGAGATGTCTATCATGAAATACATCTTATAGTCACTGTATATTCTAAAACCGTTCCTAGTCGATTGAGCCGTCCGATAATAAGGATAAGGATCGCTCGAGTTTGAGACTAGCATTTGCGATGCGGAGTACCACGTTTCATTGGTAGGGAACATGGAGATGTTCGAAGCATGCAAATGGATATTCATAGGATGAATAGTCGAACTACCCTATCCGGACTTTCCAAGTGGTTATCACTTATCGAGTGGATAAAGTCCGCGGTTTTGGTTGTACACCATTAGTCCTTACGACTTGAAACATCATGGAGACTCTATATGCTAGTACTGTGCTTTGACTCGTTTACCGACTCTGAGGGGGTCATCAGGTGTCGAGATTGGGTACAGTTACGACACATATAGGAGTCAATGCATTGTTGTCAAGGATTCACCACATACTTGCGAGTGTGGATATCCTATGCGATCTGAGGAGATATTAGTGTGATAAATCTCTGGCCAGAGTAATTGATGTGATTTAAGAAATGGTTTCTTAGTAGCACATGCGATGTCACTAATTTGATCTTCAAGATGTATTGCATAGTTATCGAATCTTGAGCGACTCTCGATATACCAATGGTTGTTGATTCGATCGGGATATATGGATGAAGGGACCGTACTGTACGTTAACCAAAATCTACTGGTTCTTGTAGGCACTATCAGTGATACCTAGGGAATCATGGGGCGATGTTGCTAGGCGCTTTACCATGATTCGTTGGGCAAGTCGGAAAGTGTTGTTCCGAGTCACAAGGAGTTGTGAGCCCACGGCTAGCTGTATCCCTGAACCATTGAGGGTCACACAGTGTAATGGAGTTTTAATCCCCGTTGAGATAGTTAAATTTAAAGAGTTAAATTTAATGAACTAAGGAGTTGGACTTCTTAAATAAGAGTAAGGGAGTAGGATTTCCTAAAATGACATAGGGATGGACATTTTTGGAAACCACTGAATTCGGATTCAGGAAAATTTATTTTGACTTTAAAACGTGCAGAAATGGTTTCTGTACACATTGGTGAAATCGGTTCATCAATCGGAGTCACGATAAATTTTATATTAATTTCTGAACAAGCGGGCTTTGCTTGTCGGGCCCCAGCTTATGATTAATGGGCCCTAAGGAGTTAGTGGCCTGCATTATAAATAAGTTATTTCAGTACAGAAATTAAACACAACAGGTCATTATTTTGAGAGACAAAAATTCGAAAAACCCTAGCCCCTATTCTCTCACAATTCGGCCGAACCCTCCCCATACTCTGCCCGAGAAATTCCGGTCTGTGATTTTGAATTGCAGTCAGGAATAACGAATCAAATTCGTGTATTCTCTTCGCAGAAAACTTCTGATAGATTTTCTAGTGCAATCTATCAGAGGGATTAAACCTCTGTTCGTGGACCTGATTGAAGGCGTTCATCGGTTCCAGGGAGAGACAACAAGAGCAGAATTGTTCTGTTGGTGTCCATTAATCTCGTTGCGAGATTTGAGGTAAAATTTATTTAATTGTTATTTAAATTTTACACACACAATAATTCAATCGTTGTATGGTTGATACCCACACCATGGAATCGTTCCATGAGAAAATTTTAAACTTCCGCTGCACCGGGTATCAATCGTAATTGGTCTGGGAACTCGCCAGTTTTCCAACATTTCTCTTATCAAAGACAACAGTTTTTCATAGAGTATATTAAAAAAACACGCTCATAGACATCAGTTTTGCAAAACCGTTGTCTATTACTATTGTCTTTTATATATTAAAAAAACACGCTCATAGACATCAGTTTTGCAAACCGTTGTCTATGAGCGTGTATTTTTTGTGTGATTAGACGGTAAAGAGAAAAGAGTCCCTGTCTCTGTCTCACTCAATCCCTAATTCCTTATCCGTAAAAAAAATCTCTAACTCGATCCCCATCCGTCACTTTACTTTTCCCCTCTCCAAGCCACCGCCGCCGACACCATGCACCACCGGGAATTAGTCGGCCAACTCTCCTCCACCCTGCGTTTTTCTCTCCCAACTTCCCGTTTTTCTCCAACTACATCTCCAATTTTGCTAGGATTTTGAGTTTCCTCTGAGTATGGCGGTTGAGGAACAAAAAAGTTTCGATCCCCAATTCACAACTCAAGCTCAATCTCATACCCCGACTCAATTTTTTCCAGTACTCTGAAGTTGGCGACGGGCCGTTCCTCCTCATCGGCGATGATAGTTTTGGTCTCCGCGACTACAGGTGCTGTGGAAGTTGAACCGAAGACAACGACCTCAGTTCCGACTAGGTATCTGCCGTTCCAAAATTTGTTTTCCGAATTTTTGTCTTGTAATTTGTTTTCCGAATTTCTGTTCAGGTACGGACATTTAACTTTTGCTTGATTTTTCTTGTTAGTGCTCATTTTGATATTTGATCTCGTTGTTCTGAATCGTCAAGAAATATCACAATTTCTTGAAAAGGCTCCTCCGCATTATGCTTAGTGTTTCTGGGTTCATGATGGGTAGCTCGGGAGACGACACAGTCGCAGCAGCAGAAGCCCACGAAAGTGTAGCAAATCATAGTTCAGAGATGCAAGTTAATATATGCAATTTTTAGTTATTGTTTTTTAAAAAAACTACTGCTCTGAGTTCCATGTTTTAATTTTTAGATCTAACTTGAATTAGTGAGGATTATTATCTATTTCCAGAAATGGTCTGAATTATCTCGATTAGCTAGCTTGTTTATTCAATTTTTATCCACGAAATTGTTTCTAGGCTCATGTTGATTACTTTGGTTTGGTGATAATACATGTTGCATAATGAATGGTGATGTAGTACTTAACATATGCTACAACTCTTCGCACAACTGACCAACTGGACTCCTATCCAAGCAAACGAGAAAAGCTAAAAAGAGCCAACTCAATATTTCTGCGATTAGGTTTGAATCCCCTCTGTTAATCCTTATTGTTTAATAATGATAAATAATTCATCTGTTATTTAGGAGTGGTATTCGTAGTATTTTATCTGGAAATAAACAAGGATCCAGGAAATATAGTATTGTTGAAAATCAAAGTTAACGGTGATTGATGCCTATTCTAATAATTGTAGGAAAGGAAAGTTTTTCTATTTTGCGATTTTTTGATTGCTGGTTTTGTGCTAGTTCCTTCCTTCTGGTTACATTGAAGATCCCATCTCCATTCGGGTATACAATGCAATTAAAAACAGAGTGCTCACATCAAATTCTGTGGGCAATTCCGGACCTGGCCCTGAATCCATTGTTAACTTACCCCTTGGTCATTCAGTTGCTGCAAATTTCATAGACAAGAAGTTCTTGGCTAATGTTCAGTTGGGAAATGGTAAAACTTATGAGGTAAGTCAATTTCGGCTATAAAATATTTATAAATTTGCCATACTCTATAAAATATTAGTCAATTTTTAATATACAACTTCTCTTATGTATGTATGTAAAGGGAGTGACTGTAAACGCGTTTGACTTCGAGGGCAGCTCGTACCCTTTAAACTATGGTGGAGGTTGTGATTCCCTGGACCCCAAAGCAGTGAAAGGTACTGTCGTCCTTTGCAACGTTTTGAATGATTCGGAGCCAGCAGCAGGCGCAAACGCTACCAGAACCATAATGCAGTACGATGGCTTCAAGGATTACGCCTTCTCTTTTCCCATATCAGCTTCATACTTGGGATCAAGCGATGGTGCTGAAGTTTTTCAATATTTCAACACCACTAGGTACCATTTCGCAAGACTATAATGGAATTCAGACTTCGAGAAATGTTTCATATACATATAGGTAGCATCAAACTTTATATACACCATGTTCCAATAAATAATATGCTAGCAAAATTTGATGATATGCAGTAAACCAATTATATTCCAGGATTTTTCTCTTTATTTATTAGTATGAATAACACCCTTGAACATCTAATTAGGAATTTAATGTGCAATTTTGTCCTGTTTGGATCTTATATAAGATATAAGAAGAAAGAAAACTTGAAGCCGTAATTGCAGAAACATAAAAACAATGCAGGGAAGTGACCAGCGAACTAAAAGAACTGGAGTTGAAGTCTGCACCGTTTTAAGGAGCTGGAAGAGTGGTAAAGCCATAATGAACTTCAAATCATAATTGTTTTTTGAGTTATCCAGAGTAGTTGATGTCATGATGTGATGATGCATTCCTTATTCTTTTCTCTTGGATCATGTTAATATCTCTAAATAAGATACCAGAATCTAGGCCATTGAGGCTATGATTTTGAATAAATTCATTCTCTGTTAGAAATTTATGTTCTTGAATAAATTCATATGTTTTGTATGTTATTATCAGTGTCCATGAGCCAAAATAAACAATCCCAAATACTGAATTTTAACTTTTAGTTTGTACAGGGATTTTATTTTTTGTCATGATAGTCGCTGTCCTTACTGATGAAATAAAAGATGCAGTTGGTCGCCATCGGCCCAACTTGTTTTGGCGATGTTTCCCTAATGGAAAGGATGTAGGTGGTATCAAAACCTGATTCTTAAAAATGCTTTTTTGACAAAATTTAACATGTAATTTTGATTAATGCTCACTCTTTATAGTCCTAATCAAGATTCTAAACCTTTTCAGGCTTATGATCAGTGGGAAAATGTTAGTTAATTGCCATTGTGATAAAGGAGTAATAAGAAAGGGGCACAATAGTTTTCCAAGTGAACATACTTCATGTAAGCAGTAAAAATCGATTGAAAACACATGTTGGTTGTATTTTTTTAGTGAGATGATCTACATCTATTTTATCTTATGAACATGCATGCCAAATAGATCCAATTCTTTGTAGTCCTAATCATTGAATATTCCACTAGTTGGCTTATGTGAAAGATTTACTCAAACTCGCCCATTTACCTGTTAACTAAAGCTACTAATGAGGTTCTTATATCATGTTACTATTGTGATTACTCTTGAGTCTTCCCCTTTCAAGTCTTTAAACCCAGGTAAGATATCATATTTTTGAGCCGGCCAACTTCTATCAGAGCTGTGCAAATATCAGAATTTGGTCTCGGTTAGTTATCAGGGTAGGTGGGAGTTCCAAACCATTTGTAGTTTGAATTTGTGGATCTTGCAAGAATTTTTTTCGGAGCCTTGATTTGTTGTATGGTGTAATTTTTTCTTCTTTATGATCAGTGAGAGTTAGCTGTCATACAGACCCTGAGTCGGCTGCATTTTTTCGATTGAAATTACAGTGATTGTCAGATGGATTTTTTTAGCATCATTGAACATATATGTGTGTGAAGATTGAATCTTGATTTCTGTTGGGACCATTATTTGAGTCTTTCAGTTTTCTTCATTTTTGTATTGCTCCACCAGAGCAAAATCACATGCATCACATGACAGATAATAATGCAACACATAAACGTGAATACTCGGCTGACTATATTAGTTTGTACTTATGTATCTCAACTATTGGTCTAGCTGTACAATTGTCTACATTCCAATCCTTAACTAGAATAATAGCTACTCCCAATAGCCAATAAGAGTCTAAGTTATACCATTGTCCCTCGTCAGCCCGCTGATTTCAAAGGCCCTAACCCAAGCATAGTCCGCTACAAGCCTCATAGCACCTTGCTAGTGCCCGACCCTCGATAATATGGCTGGAAACACTAAGAATATACACTCAAACAACCCAAAACACCTTCAACACACACTAAAAATAAGAAATCCGTGACCTATTTATTGATGGAGTTTGGACAATCCGGACCCTAGTGCAAATGCTTCGAACATTTCATACTTGCCATGTCTCAGAATGCTACTAATCGGAAGCTCCGATCTGTACTTAGGAAGATCCGACCCTCAATTCGGTGTTTCAATCCACGTGTCCATACAAACTTAACACGTCAATAATGTGAATGGACTAACACTCTTCGGATGTTTCGATCTTGAGTTCGGACATTCCGAACTCATCCTGTAATTCCAAACTCAACCCTTTCCATCCGATCAGTTCGGACCATCCAAACTCCCCTTGGTTCAAGTTCAGTGCTTACGAACTACCCAAGCAACTTTTTTCCTGCAGACCATTATCGAAAATCCTGGAGTTGTTTTTCCACTTGGTTTATCATATTAAAACATCATGTTTTACCATTTTAAACATTTTTAGATATTTTAATTTCGTAAAACAGGATTAGGGTTACTAGATTCTACCCACATTTAAGAGATTTTGTCCTCCAAATCAGGTATAGGTCATACCTGAGAATGTAACAACCAAAATAACTCTTGGAACTAAAGTTCAACACAAAACTCAAACCGTTATTCTAAGTACAATCAGACTTAATTCTTCAAGTAACCATTTCAGTGTCTTAATCTGTCACTGAATTAAAATAAGTGAACAATGATATTATGTAGTATTCAAACTTTCCTAATCTATTGTACAATCGACATCAAACATAGCGTCGAACAAATCTAAAACTTATCTGTCACATATCATCCTTGCTTGAGTGGACAAGTACTTACAACTCAGGTGTTTGAGAAGTTCTCAAAAACATCTTCTCAAATCTTAATTAATGCTCGAATAACAACTCATTCAATTCATCCACGTCAATGGTTTAGCGCACTAAAATAAAACTACAGGTCTTGACTACTATCGTCTAATGCGACTAGTTCTACATTGTTTCCATTTTTGTAAAGCCAACTGAAAATCTGCCAAGGTAAAACACGTCCAAGGAACACAACTTATTTCATTCAAAACTTACGCTGATGCAGCAAACACCACTCTATATCTCACAGAAATCTACATTAAATTCTAAATTGTGGCACATGCTTATCTGGAAACAAGTTCATCTAGATAGTCTCAAAAGACTCAAACCAACAAATCCCTGAACACATCTAGCCCATTTTTGAAATAAATGACATTACTGAAACTCATAAGGTCAAAACCTTATACTAGAACACAATTCTAAATATCAGGTTCTTTATTGTTGTTTGGCGACTATCAGATCTCAAATAAATCCTTTAGTACATATAATTGTTCTGAAATCGATCATAACAGATCATCGATACACCACAAAAAATATTTTTTCTTAAATGTCACTTGGTTCAACTGTTTGTAGTCAATACAAATATACAAAGAATCACTGGCATTTTCCCAAGGCGCTACACGTGGACTAAAATCTCAAAAATTCTATCTCTATAATAGGACAACTTCCTGAAATCAAAAAACATGTCCGAAATTTATCAAACAATTGGAATATATTTATTTGTTGATTACAATTGCTGGACTTAGAGCAACAATCAATTTGAAATCAAAACACAAGATGTTCAACGAGGATATAATTTTCCAAAATTATTCTTAACAGAGAAATCCCAAAACCATAGATTTCACATGCATCATCTCTGACAATGTTAGACTATAGATACAGCTAGCCATTGGCACTAAACCCAGTACCAAACTTAATATCACCGCTTGAGACAATTCTAGACTCACGACAAGGAAAACCATTCTCCACTGGAATGTTCCTAGTTATCTTATACATTCTTTGACTGTGTCAACTATCATTACTGAGGTAGCATTCCCCGTACAAATCTCTAAATCACAAAAGGCTATCCAGAGCAAACACTAGCATAGGGTCACGCTTCCTCAAACGTCAAACATCGCAATCCACAACACTCTTTATATTATCACAAATATGCCCCTGATGCAACTAATCATCCTTGAAAACAATCCAAAAGGTCACATACTTACTTAACTGCTATAGGAAACCTCCTAGAACAAGTTACTTAGCTAGTACTTTCAAATCCTCAAATCAGATTGCCCCAATAATCTAAAAGTCACAATAGTTGAACACTAATCAACTAAAAACAAACGCTTTATTCATTAAACCAAGAAACCAGATTCAGTACAAATATTATTACAAGATACAAGCTTCTGATTACTATCAACAAAAAATTTTACCCAAATGTCAACAACTACGTTCCAAAAATCTTAATGCACTCTCTAATAAAATAAATGTATTGACCCGGCCCGGATCACCTACAAATCAGAAACTTAAGCATGTAATTTACTTAAACAAAAATGCAAATCAGTGCTAATTGTGGAAAGATAAACAATCTAATAATCCAAATGCAACTGGAAACTAAATACCATAAGGATAGTCTCAGTGTATCCCCTTCTCAAGCTCTAGTAACTGACTAATCACAGATCCCAACCGATCAAACTCCTGAACAACCTGCAAACTGCCCCATTGAATGGAGTGTCCGAGGTAACAACAAGGACGTGAGTGCTAATTCCCAGTACATAAATATTAGTATTCAAGTCTATATGATGCATGCAACATGAAACATGAATTCTATGATACGCTGGGATCAAAATCTGGAACAATCATGCTTAGAACGTAGGCACTTCCAGTATGCTTACTCTTCCACTGTAGGATCCAGGTGGTGCCACACATACTGAACTCGAACTTGGACTATCACCGTCCTTGGTAACTGCACACTCTGCTCTGTTGATCCAGTGGGTGTCACAAGGAAACACTAGGGCTGAGCGACCCTAGAACTACATGCTATCTAGAAATAATAACACGCTCAACATGGTATGCCAATACCACATACATAATCATTAACAAAAACATCATCCTTCACATGATAGATAATAATGCAACACATATACATTCATAGTCAGCTGGCTATCATAGTCTGTACTTACGTATCTCAAATAATGGTCTAGCTGTATAATTGTCTATAGTCCAAGCATTCAAGTCAAGTGAATACCATATCACTATAACTTATCTAAAAGCCTTAACTATAATAATAGCTATTATCAATAGCTACTAATATTCTAGAGTTATACCTGCTTCCGTTGTCAGCCCGCTGATTTTGAAGGCCCTGACCCAAGAACAGTTCCGCCACAAGCCCCGTAGCATCTCGCTAGTGCCCGACCCTCGATAATTGGTTGGAAACACTAAGACTATACACTTGAATAACCCAAAAAACCATAAACATACACTAAAAATGAGAAATCCATAGCCTATTTATAGATGTATTTCGGATGGTCCGAACCCTAGTCGTATGTTCCGAACTGTGCATGCTTGCCACGTCTCAGACTGCTGCTGATCGGAAGCTCCGATCCTCACTTCGAACGTTACAATTTGCATGTGTTCGTACACACTTGACACATAAATAATGCACATAGTATAACCAGAATCAACGTAGGTGGATTTAAAGCCATCTTTGTAAATATTTAGCCAAAATATGGCTATGTGCTTTTGTGAATAAATAAAGAAAAGTAGGCTAATGGCCACTTTTGGTACTAAATGTGAACTAGAAATGATTCTAAAAAAAAAAAGCAAATAGTCACAAATCAAAAGGAGCCATTAACCCAAATGGCTAAGTACTTCAAGTGTTCGCAAACATTTTCATTCAAAATGTGGTTGTGATTCATTTGGCCATAGGAATACTAAAACCTCACAAATTTAGGTTAAATTAAAACAAATTGTTTGTGGAACCCAACCAAAAAGTAATGGAACAATTGTTTTTTCTATCTAACAGAATTATTTCGAAAGAGCCTCGCCAAGTTTTTCCCACTTCACCATACATTCAGCCCTCATATTCTCATCATCAATCAAAGTTTTGGTCCATCCCTGGTACTCACCTTTTTGATTCACCAGTTGATTCCCCGTAATCTGAATTGCTTCATCAGCAGCAAGCACACGAGCTTTAAGAGATTCCCCTTCCTCCAGCAGCTTCAGATGTCTCGTTTCATAGTCAGCCAACTCGTCTTTAAGTTTGACTTTATGCTCTTTTTCATCATCAGCTATCAATCTTGGAGGATAAAACTGCGTACTTGCTGGCGGATTCTTGTGCATTTGAGAGTATGGTAGGGAGAAGGTTTAAAGTCATACCAAGAGGATAATCAACAAAGCCAGGAAAACTCTGAAGTAGTTGAAAAGCTGCCATCGCATCTTGAAATTTATGCTCATCCAAAGAGAATACATCTTGATGGACCAGAGATTTAAGTGTGGTAGTGGCCGAGGCAGTGGATGATTGATCAGGGAATGAAGAAGACCCTGTAATTGGTTCACTAGTTGTATCATGGAGAAAGCTGAAATCCAAATCCATGGTGGTAGTTGGCAGAGTACACATCTGAATCCTCCTAGAAGCATGATCCTGAAATAAAAAGTTATTGAAATGAATAACGAAGATACTATACTTACCAAAAGAATGAACAAGGCTGAAAGGTACCTCTGAAGAAATGGATGCAGTAACTGTGTCGGAGGTTTTTATAGGAATTGGAGCTTCAGGAACATTTACTTGAATAGTAGGAGGGATCATGAATGGAATTCCCATGGGAATCTTATTGGTGACAAGATCATCATTTGTTACCAAAGGTGCTCTCTTCTCGGCTGGAGATTCCATCTCCTTGGACTTTCCTGGAACTTGAATCGTGATCCCCTCTAGAACTAAAACCGGAGTCTTCAAAGTTGTGGGAATGGGAGAAGCTGATATAGTGTCATCATCATCTAGATTAACTTGTCCTTTGGAGCTGTTGTAAAACTGTGTAGCCAATCTACGAGAAACCCGGGTACTCTTCCTAACCTTAACAGCTGGTGATTTAGGTGGAGCCCCAGGTCCCATTGTTTTAGGTTTCTTGAAAGAGCTATGGGTTGCGACAACTGTAACGTCCGAAAATTCGTTACGTAAACCCGCATGCATAACTAGGAAATTTAATGATTTAAAAATAATTTAAAAATGGGTTAAATGATTCTATGTGCTATTATGTTAAATATGTGACTTATTTGCATGTTTTGAATTTTATTATAGCATTTAGCCCGTTATTATGAAATTTATGAATTTTTTTGAGATAGGTTATTTGCAATCGCGTAGACGGGACCGTGGAAGAAACGAGATAGAGATTTTTCATCGAAAAATTAGACCAAGGTTTTCAAGGGTCTTAAATAATTATTTTAAGATTTTATTTTCATAAAATAAAAGTTTTAATGTATATATATATATAAACCAATTTTTCACTAAAATAGGCCATTTTATGGGCTTTTAAGATACCTTCAAAATCCAACTATTAAATATTTCGAAATTGAGAGTTTTTAATTTGATTATTTAGTGGGCTTGAAACTTTAAAACCTTATTTATTAAAATTTTAAAGTCTAGCCCACTACAATACACAAACAAATACTTGAACTTAGCGTCATTCTTCTCCATACATTCTTTTCTCGATCCCTAGTTCCTCATAGCAGATTTCAACCGCCTCACACGCACTTTCACAAACTTTTTCACTAAAGTTGAAGAAAACATGAAGATTTGATGCCCCATTTGTCTCGGACGACGATCTACGCGATGGTAATGTAATTTCGAGGGTATATAATACACGTTCTAAATCCCTTCTTGATCACCATTTAAATCATAACACACTGATTTATGCATAAAATATCTGATGTTGCATGTTTATGTGGTTTAGAATGAAAATTTTCATGTTCATGCAAAGTTATTCACGTTTTTATGACATGATGGCTTGTTTTTGCAAGTTTTTTATCCAAGGGCTATTCGAGGGGCTAACCAATGGTTCAAGGGTCAAGATAGGGTCCTTAGGGTCTGATTTAGAGAGGTGTTTTGGAACTTGGTTGGCTGGACGAAGTCAAGAAAGCACCATGTACAATAGTAGCAAACGCAGGTTTTTGCTTGAGGTTTAGGGGCTTTGGTCGAGCCATGAAGGGCTTGGATCTGGCCCGGCCTGGTTCGAGGGAATTTCTTGGACTCTGGGAGGGTCCAACCGCCAGGGCTCCGGCCAGTGTTGGCCGGAGCAGGTCGAAAAATGAGGAATGTGCAAACTGCTCAATCTGCGCGCAGGGTCAAGAATAGGGCTATTGTTTCGAGCCATGCAAGACATGGCTTGGACCAAGGCCTGGTACAATGTGACCAAATGGACCCTGGGAATGTTCGGCTAGAGGGTCTCCGGCCAGTGGTGGCCGGAGCATGGAGGTAGGAGGCTGAGTTTGTAGGCTTCCACGTGAAGAGCTTTGTGAGCTAGGGTTTTTGGTTGATGGATCAAGGCGGGTCGGGCTCGGATTTTGATAATTTCAATTTATTTCAATTATATTTCATAGATTTTATCTTATAATTTTTAGTTTCTCGAGCCTTTCTATGTGTTTTGGTTGTGTTTTTGTCATTTTTAGGAGATGAGGTAATTTTAAGGTAATATGGCATATTTAGAGCATAAAAGAACATAAAATCAGGGAGAAAAGCAAAATGAAGAAGAAAGGAGTGTTCAAGACTGAAGGGGGCAGCACGACCAGTGCACCCACGCAGAAAAACAGTGCCCATGAACTGTTGTCTCTTGAAGTAGAAACGAAAGTCAGTAAGACAAGTGCACCGACGTGAAAAATAAGTGCCCCTGCACCAGTCCAAGAACTTTAGAGCTGCACAACAAACAGAAATAATAAGAACAAGTGCACCCACGGTCTTAAATCGCGCCCTTGCACCACTCTTCTATGCCTTAGCGAGAGAAATCAGAAATACAAGTGCAGCTGCGCAGGTTTTGGCGTCGCAACGCTACTTGCATGGGGTAATTTTGGGAAGCTTGGACTCTTAATTTAAAAAGGAGATTAGCTTGCATATTTTAGGGGATCACGATCAGAAAAAGAGAGGGGGCAACGGCTAGGTTTGAAAAGGAGGAAAAGACAAGAGAACGAGGGGAAAAAAAAGATTGAAGGTTGGAGAACACAATACAAGACAGAGATTGATTTCATCCGGGAATGGAGACGCATCCTCTACATAGATTTTTGTTCTTACTCTTCTTAATATTATTATTGTGATGGAATATTTTATGATTTTATTTTATTTCATTTTACATTCTGTCATGAACTAAGTCTCTCATCTAGAGGAACGATGTGTGATACCTGAACCAATGTTTAGGATTTTTGATATTATTATTTGATTTATTCGTTTAATTTATTTGTGTTTTTATGATTCATTACTTTCAACTCTATTGTCCATAAGTTAATAGATTTATGTGTTTAAATTCAACACTCGGGAGAGGAAATTATAAACAAGATACAGAAAAACACATCGTTTTTAATTAAATAATTATATTGCTGGAAGGCGTATAACTCTATCGAAGCCTTGAAGAATTTTATGCCAATCACATTATTTAATACTAGATTGTTAATAGGAATATTGCAATCTATATTAGATAATTAATATCTGTCATCACTTGGGAAAGGGGATAGATAATAGTTGAATTATATGCTAATAAATTAAAGAGTTTATAATATAGATATCTTAGAGATTAAACATGGTGAAAGGTTGAACGAAGTCGCACCTCTAGAATTCTCTCTTTAATTGTTCGTCGCTAGTAATTTATCTCTTGATTTTATTGAAATATTTTTAGTAATATAACATCTTAAAAATTCGTAGCTTTCAATAGGATTAATTCAGGCTAGTTACAAATATTTTGTGTAATATTAAATATTCATTCTCTGTGGGACTATACTCTACTCACCATTACTAAAACTTGATCCGTGCGCTTGCCAGCAAAGAAAAATAATGCAACAAGTTTTTGTCGTTTTTGCCGGGGACTGAAGCTTTATTTGATTTACACTTAATTGTGACTAATTGGTTTTAGTTTTGATTTAGATCAAATCTTAATTTATTTTATTCTTGCTTTGATCCCACTCCTTTCTGTGTATGCAATTTATGCGCAAAAGTCAAAGCTTTGATTCATTACTCTTTGATCCAGAAATAGAAAGAACTGCACGAGATTTGAGAAAAGCTAGGAGAGAAGAATTGCAAAGAATGGCTGAAAATCAGAATAACAGAGATGGAGGGGATGCTACCGGCCCAGTACCGATCAAGGATCACTTCAGGCCAGTCATCAATACAAATTATTCAAGAATTGCTAGACATACCATAACTGCGAACAATTTCGAGTTCAAGCCTGCACTGATAAATATGGTAAAACAGAATCAATTTCGAGGATCAGCAGGTGAAGATCCTAATCTACATCTGCAAAAATTTCTGTAGATCGCAGATACTATCAAAATTCATGGTGTTGCTGAAGACACCATCCGGTTGAGACTGTTCCCTTTCTATCTTAGGAACAATGCAAGAAGCTGGCTTCAATCTCTGCCTCTGGAAAGCATCACAACATGGAAATACATGGCTTCCAAGTTTCTAACAAAATACTTTCCGCCAGCTAAGTCTTCTCAATTGACAATTGAGATAACTACCTTTTGTCAACAAGACTCAGAGTAGTTGTTTGAGGCATGGGAGCGCTACAAGGAATTGCTGCAGCGATGCCCAACTCACAATTTTAAATATTGGGCGCAAATTGAGTTATTCTACAATGGGTTGAATGGGCCAACAAGGATGTTAGTGGATGTCACAGCTGGTGGGTCTGTTTTTTCTAAATACTTAGAAGATGCATACGACATGCTCGAGCAGATGAATATAAACAGCTATCAGTGGCCAAGTTAGCGACTACAAATCAGAAAACTTGCTGGAATTCATGAGGTGGACACTTTCACCTCATTTTCAGCCCAGATGGAATTTATATCTTAACAGCTAGCTGCAATGAATAAAGGGAACCAAGTTACAGAATCTGCAGCATTGGCTACTGATATGAACTCAGTTGAAAATGGAGGAACTGTCGAGCAAGCTCAATAAGACAATAACAGAAATTTCAACAATTATAGAGGTTCTCCCTAACCATTATCATCCTGGACTGCGGAACCATGAGAATATTTCCTATGCTAATAACAAGAACGTGTTAGATCCTCCACCGGGGTTCAACACTCAAAGAGGAGAAGGAAAGCCTTCCTTAGAAGACTTGGTGAGCACTTTCATTACTGAATCATCTAAGAGTATGGACCGGAGTGAATCACGCATTGAAAACATTGAAACACACTTTACTAATGTGGGGTTTAATATGAAGTCACTTGAGGTTCATATTAGCCAACTGGAAAATGCACTAAACAATCAACAAAGGAACGCATTCCCTAGTAACACGGAAGTGAATCCTAAGGAACAGTTCAAGATGATTACCCTTAGAAGTGGGAAAGAGACTTCGAGTGGAGAAATAGTGAAATATGTTGAGAAAGACAAAGTGCCAGATCCTGAGATCCATGAAGAAATACCAAAGGAGAGGCACACTACACAGAATGATAAACCTATACCTCTTAAAGTATCCTTGCCATATCCACAGCATTTCAAAAAGAAAGCATTGGATGAACAATTCTCTAAGTTTCTTAAAATTTTCAAGAAAATTCATATAAACATCCTATTTCCTGATGCTTTGAAGCAGATGCCGCATTATGTCAAATTTATGAAAGATGTGATGGAAAGAAAGCAGGATTTAGAATAATTTGAAATAGTAAAGCTGACAGAAGAATGTAGTTCTATTTTGCAGAAGAAGCTACCTCAGAAACTCAAAGATCCGGGGATTTTTACGATTCCTTGCATAATTGGTGGTTCTACTGTTAATAAAGCTTTGTGTGACTTAGGAGCCAGTATAAATCTAATGCCTTTATCTATTTTCAGGGAACTAGAGCTGGGAGAAGTAAAGCCCATGACGATCACATTGCAGTTGGCAGATCGATCACTCACATTGAAAGAGTGGGTGCCCAGTGAGCCAACTTGTGGCTATGGGCTTTGATGACTCTTTGTACAAACGATCTTTTGTTTAATATAATTTACACTTTTATTAATGGCAATGACTTTATCTTTCTTCATATTGTTATATTGTGATATACTATTGTTGTTTTGATAAAGACCTTGAATATACTATAGTGTATGTAAGATGTGGTAGAACATGTGGATGTCTATCATGAAATACATCTTATAGTCACTGTATATTCTAAACTGTTCCTAGTCGATTGAGCCGTCCGATAATAAGGATAAGGATCGCTCGAGTTTGAGACTAGCATTTGCGATGCGGAGTACCACGTTTCATTGGTAGGGAACATGGAGATGTTCGAAGCATGCAAATGGATATTCATAGGATGAATAATCGAACTACCCTATCCGGACTTTCCAAGTGGTTATCACTTATCGAGTGGATAAAGTCCGCGGTTTTGGTTGTACACCATTAGTCCTTACTACTTGAAACATCATGGAGACTCTAAATGCTAGTACTGTGCTTTGACTCGTTTACCGACTCTATGGGGGTCATCAGGTGTCGGGATTGGGTACAGTTACAACACATATAGGAGTCGATGCATTGTTGTCAAGGATTCACCACATACTTGCGAGTGTGGATATCCTATGCGATCTGAGGAGATATTAGTGTGACGAATCTCTGGCCAGAGTACTTGATGTGATTTAAGAAATGGTTTCTTAGTAGCACATGCGATGTCACTAATTTGATCTTCAAGATGTATTGCATAGTTATCGAATCTTGAGCGACTCTCGATATACCAATGGTTGTTGATTCGATCGGGATATTTGGATGAAGGGACCGTACTGTACGCTAACCAAAATCTACTGGTTCTTGTAGGCACTATCAGTGATACCTAGGGAATCATGGGGCGATGTTGCTAGGCGCTTTACCATGATTCGTTGGGCAAGTCGGAAATCGTTGTTCCGAGTCACAAGGAGTTGTGAGCCCACGGCTAGCTGTATCCCTGAACCATTGAGGGTCACACAGTGTAATGGAGTTTTAATCCCCGTTGAGATAGTTAAATTTAAAGAGTTAAATTTAATGAATAAAGAAGTTGGACTTCTTAAATAAGAGTAAGGGAGTAGGATTTCCTAAAATGACATAGGGATGTACATTTTTGGAAACCACTGAATTCGGATTCAGGAAAATTTATCTTGACTTTAAAATATGCAGAAATGGTTTCTGTGCACATTGGTAAAATCGGTTTATCAATCGGAGTCACGATGAATTTTATATTAATTTCTGAACATGCGGGCTTTGCTTGTCGGGCCTCAACTTATGACTAATGGGCCCTAAGGTGTTAGTGGCCTGCATTATAAATAAGTTATTGCAGTACAGAAATTAGATACAACAGGTCATAATTTGAGAGCAAAATTTCGAAACCCTAGCCTCCTCTCTCTCTCAATTCGGCCGAACACCCTCCCTCTCTGTCAGAGATTTTCCGGTCTGTGATTTTGAATTGCAGACAGGATTAGCGAATCATATTCGTTTATTCTCTTCGCAGAAAACTTCTGATAGATTTTCTAGTGCAATCTATCAGAGGGATTAAACCTCCATTCGTGGACCTGATTGAAGAAGCGTCCGATCATCAGTTCCAGGGAGATACAAGAAGCGCAGAGAAATCTGTGTGGTGTCCATAAATCTCAATTCGAGATTGAAGGTAAAATTTAATAATAGTTATTTAATTTTACACACACTTATAATTTAATCGTTGAACGGTTGATACCCACAATATGGAATTGTTCCATAATAAAATTTTTAAACTTCCGCTGCACCGGGTATCAATCGTGATTGATCTGGGAACACGCCAGTTTTCCAACAGTGGTATCAGAGCCAGGTTGCTCAGATCAAACGATTAAATTAATCGATTGTACAAAAATTTTTGAGTCTCGGTTTTTGAAACAAAATAAATATTTTTAAATAAAAAAAAAAATTTTCGGGGCAAAACCCGGGCAGCGATTGGATCGCTGCCCGGTGGGGCAGCAATTGTTGCTGCCCCGGGCGGCGCCAGGCGCCGCCAGGGCAGCAACTGTTGCTGCCCTAAAGGGGCAGCCGGGCTGCCCCGGCCCGCGCCCACGGGTGCGGGCCGGCCCGGGAGTGTCCCGGGCGGCCCGCGGGAAAAATTAAATTTTTTATTTAAAATTAATTTTAATGTGTTAAAATTTTATTTTTGGTCCGGTCAAAAATTGTTTTTGATTGGTTCACGAGATTTCGGATCGAATTGTTCGAGTCCGTAAATTTTAAAATTGATTTTTGGATAAATTTGAATTTTTGGAAAATTTTAATATTTTATCCTTAAATTGAATTTTGAAATCAATTATTTTGGTACAATTGATGATAAGATTTGATCTTATGATATATTAAGTAAAATATGATTTTATCTATAAAATTGGATTTTGTAGATAAAATATGATTTTATTTGATAAAGAGATAAAATATGATTTTATATGTGAAATGAGATTTTATATGTAAAATATGATTTTATCTTGTTTAAATTTGAATTTCCACTGCATGTTGTCCAATAAATTAATTTTGAATTAAAAGTTATTGGATAAGGATGATCGATTGCCATGACCAATTTAGTAGGTGTATGTTAGGAATTTACATTTTGCTTTATTGTTGTTGGTTTTATTAATGGGCCTGGTTTATGGCCCAATATGAATGTCATATGTAATAAAAGTGGGCTTGGTTTATGGCCCGTTCCCACCCCTAAAAATGTATCCCCTACTTGTCATTGTTATTTATTGTAAATACATTAGATTTAGTGGGAGATCAAGATTTGAAGATGGTGGGCCCAGCAGACAATAAAGACTGAAGAAATGTAAATTGGAAGCACATGTAATAGGATTGCATTACATACTGCATATTACCTAGGATTGGACTAAGACCCGTGATTGGCAACCACGGGTCAATTAGAAATGGAATCGATCATCCTATATAATATATGATATTATGATTGTATGCATGTTTAGACATAATTGCGTGAATCCGGCAAGCATGCAATAAATTGAATATGATGAGACAAATATTTTATAATTAAAAATCCCTCATTTTAAATATGATTTAAAATTGATATCAAGATAAATAAAGGAAATTTAAATTTGTTTAAATGTTCCTACCTTCCATCAACGATCAATGTATGTGATGCTACCCGCGGATACGGTCCGGCTCATATTATTGGGGGGGCCCGTCCGTCGGAAAGCTGTACATTGGATCGAAAAATGTTGTAAGTTGGGTGGAACTCCCATGGGATCGGCTCATATTATTGGGGGATCCACATGGCGACCGTCCATCACAACTTAATATTGATGGGTCATCTTGACATGTCACTTTAAACGGCGTCATATTATTGGGCCCTTATTGGACATGAGGTAAACACATGGGGGTTGCTTTGGAAGCAATTGGGCTCTACCTTTTGAGAATTATGGTTGGCTGATATTATTCGGGACCATAAGTTTGTCAATTGGACTCCATGTTCTCACTAAGGAAAAAGTTTCCCGTTTTCACTAGAGGGTGGTGAAATCGTTAAAATAGTGGGAGTGAGATTCATAAAATTAAATTTCGCCTATTTTATGTCTTAGTAAATTGTTAAACAATCATTGATATATGTCTGTTTTTCTTTTCAGTATTTCATACAATGAATTCGCGTAATCCATTATTCTCGATCCTCGAACAAAACAAGTTAACTGGCGCAAACTATACGGAATGGTTCCGGAAGTTGAAGATTGTCTTGACTTCGGAGAAAATGCTCTACGTGTTAGAGAAAGCACCTCCGAAGGAAGCACCAGCTGATGTAAGTCCGGAGGAATTGGCCAAACTTGATGCATGGTGGGACCATGACATCAAGACCAAATGCTATATGCAAGCCTCGATGTCTGATGAACTCCAGAGGCGATTTGAGGACACCGTGAATGCTGCTGACATTCACGCTCAACTCAAGGAACTTTTTGGGGCTCAATCGAGGGCTGAAAGGTTCGCTACTGTGAAGGAGCTAATGACGTGTCGCATGCGTGAAGGGACTTCGGTCCGTGATCATGGGGTACGAGTGATTTGGCTCATACAAAAGTTAGCGACCCTTGATTTGGTGTTGGAGCATGAACTCAACGTGGATTTACTACTTCTGTCTCTTCCTTCTTCGTTTGACGGATTTGTGGTAAATTTTAATATGAACAAGATAGAGGCCACCCTTGAAGAGATGGTCAATATGCTTGTGACATATGAATCCACACTTAAGAAGGATAAGCCAGCTTTCTTGGTGGGCTCCTCATCTTCTGCTAAGAAGGGGCCAAGTATGAAGGGCAAGAAACGTTCTGCCCCACCCAAGAAAGTCGAGCCCGAGAAGAAGCACAAGACAAAGGCTTCAAACAATGGAAAATCCAAGGATGTTTGCCATTACTGCAAGAAGCCCGGTCATTGGAAGCGCAACTGCAAGGAATATCTAGAGCAGTTGGGAACTGCAAAGGGTATGTTCTATATTGAAATAAACATTTCACTTAATACTACTTCTTGGGTATTGGATACCGGATGTGGATCTCACATTTGCAATGATTTGCAGGTGATGACAAGAAGTCGCAGGCTTAGAATGGGTGAGACCCAGCTGAGGCTCGGGAATGGTTCCAGAGTTGAAGCTACAGCCATTGGAGATGTTTGTTTAATTTTGCAGAATGGTTTTAAGTTATTTTTAAGAGATGTTTTATTTGTTCCAGATTTAATTAAAAACATTATTTCTGTTTCTATGCTAGATAGAGATGGCTATTCTTGCAATTTTGTGAATGAGATTTGCAATATTTACAAGAATGAATGTTTGATTGGAAATGGACAACTTGAAAACGATCTATACAACTTAAAACTAAAAGACGTTCCAATAAATTATATTGATAAACCGGCGACAACAAACAAAAGGAAAATCAATAGTCAAAACCCGGCAAACCTTTGGCACGCTAGACTAGGTCATATTTCCTCAAGGAGGATGAACAAGCTAGTGGGAGAGGGCATGTTTGATATGTCTGATATTAACTCTCTACCTACTTGTGAATCCTGTCTAAAAGGGAAAATGACTAAATCTCCTTTTAAGGGGAATCCTGAGCGTAGTCAAAATCTGTTGGATTTGATCCATACAGATGTTTGTGGACCATTTAGAGTTGGGACTCAATATGGCCACACCTACTTCATTACCTTTACTGACGATTATTCAAGGTATGGGTATTTATATTTAATGAAATATAAGTCTGAAGCATTTGAAAAGTTCAAAGAATTCAAGGCTGAAGTAGAAAACAAGCTAGGTAAAAGTATTAAAGCACTTCGATCGGATCGAGGTGGAGAATACTTAAGTACCTAGTTTTTGGACTATCTAAAAGAGAATGGGATTCTCTCTCAGTGGACTCCTCCTATGACACCACAGCTGAATGGTGTATCGGAGCGTCGTAATCGAACTTTGTTGGACATGGTTCGATCCATGATGAGCTTCACTGAGCTTCCACCTTCGTTTTGGGGCTATGCGCTTGAAACGGCGGTATTGTTGTAGAACAACGTCCACACTAAAGCAGTGGACAAAACACCATACGAGTTATGGAATGGCAAAGCTCCTAAGTATTCGTACTTGAGGATTTGGGGATGTCCAGCTTACGTGAAGCGGACAGTGGGAGATAAGTTGGATAGTCGATCCAGCTTATGTTATTTTGTAGGGTATCCGAAGAATTCAATCGGATATTATTTCTATTATCCTGATGAAACAAAAGTGTTTGTTTCTAGGAATGCCACCTTCTTGGAGAAGGAGTTCTTATTGGATAAGAAAGGCGAGATGATGGAACTCGAAGAAGTTCGAGAAGAACCCGAAATACAAAATAACGATCCTACACCTCAGGAACCATTGCTGGACACGCCTGCACCTAGAAGATCCGAGAGGACTTCTAGACCTCCTATTCGATATGGTCTTCTTCTTGAAGGGGATCAAGATGAACCCGACATTGGATGTGATCCAAGAAACTTCAAGGAAGCAATTTCTGATGCGGATTCAAATTTATGGCTTGAAGCTATGCAGTCTGAATTGGATTCAATGCATACAAAACAAGTTTGGTCTTTAGTAGATCCTCCTGATGGAATTGTTCCAATAGGGTGTAAATGGATCTACAAGAGAAAGCTTGGGCCTGATGGTAAGGTATTGACCTACAAGGCGCGATTGGTGGCGAAAGGTTACACTCAAAGACAAGGAGTTGACTATGATGAAACTTTTTCACCAGTTGCAATGTTCAAGTCCATAAGAATCCTTATTGCCATAGCTGCATGGTATGACTATGAGATATGGCAAATGGATGTGAAGACTGCTTTTCTTAATGGAGACATTAAGGAAGAAATCTATATGAAGCAGCCAGAGGGGTTCACATCCATGGGAAGCGAGCATAAGGTATGCAAGCTTCAGAGATCAATTTATGGTCTAAAACAAGCATCAAGAAGTTGGAACCAGAAATTTGATGAAACAATAAAAGATTTTGGTTTCATCAAGAACCCGGAGGAACCGTGCGTGTACAAGAAAGTAGTTAAGGATGCTGTGACATTCTTAGTACTTTATGTTGATGACATCCTACTCATTGGGAATGATGTAGGGATGTTACAGTCAACAAAGATATGGTTATCAGGTAGATTCTCGATGAAGGATTTGGGTGAGGCATCCTACATTCTTGGGATACAGATCTATAGAGATAGATCTAAGAGAATGATAGGACTCACTCAATCAACCTACATCGACACCATATTGAAACGGTTTTCAATGGATGGGTCCAAGAGAGGACATCTACCCATGTGTCATGGAGTTTCTCTATCCAAGTCTATGTGTCCCAAGACTGATGAAGAGATAGAGAATATGACACATGTACCATATGCGTCAGCTATAGGTAGTATCATGTATGGGATGATATCTACCAGACCGGATGTAGCATTTGCTCTGAGTGTCACGAGCAGATATCAAGCTAATCCCGGTCAAATGCATTGGAAAGCCGTGAAGGACATTCTTAAGTACTTACGAAGGACTAAGAATATGTTCATGATATATGGAGGACGAGATCTGAAATTGGAAGGCTATACCGACTCTAGCTTCCAAAGTGACGTGGATGACTCGAAGTCAACCTCTGGATTTGTGTTCATGCTCAATGGCGGTGCTGTCTCTTGGAAGAGTTCCAAGCAGGACACCACAGCGGATTCCACCACTGAGGCTGAATACATTGCAGCATCAGCTGCTGCTAAAGAGGCCGTTTGGATGAGGAAGTTCGTCCAAGAGTTGGGCGTCATTCCTGAATTTGTTGGTCCAGTCCCGGTGTACTGTGACAACACGGGTGCCGTTGCTCAAGCAAAGGAACCAAGGTCTCATCAAAGATCCAAACACGTACTGAGGAAATACCACATCATCCGGGAGATTGTGGAAAGAGGAGACATCACTGTCGAACGAGTGGCCTCTGCAGACAATATCGCTGATCCGCTTACTAAGCCCTTGCCAGGACCATTGTTTGACAAACATCGCGAAGCAATGGGTCTACGTAGTATGACTAGTTGGCTATAGGGCAAGTGGGAGATTGAAAGAGTGGGTGCCCAGTGAGCCAACTTGTGGCTATGGGCTTTGATGACTCTTGTACAAACGATCTTTTGTTTAATATAATTTACACTTTTATTAATGGCAATGACTTTATCTTTCTTCATATTGTTATATTGTGATATACTATTGTTGTTTTGATAAAGACCTTGAATATACTATAGTGTATGTAAGATGTGGTAGAACATGGGGATGTCTATCATGAAATACATCTTATAGTCACTGTATATTCTAAACTGTTCCTAGTCGATTGAGCCGTCCGATAATAAGGATAAGGATCGCTCGAGTTTGAGACTAGCATTTGCGATGCGGAGTACCACGTTTCATTGGTAGGGAATATGGAGATGTTCGAAGCATGCAAATGGATATTCATAGGATGAATAATCGAACTACCCTATCCGGACTTTCCAAGTGGTTATCACTTATCGAGTGGATAAAGTCCGCGGTTTTGGTTGTACACCATTAGTCCTTACTACTTGAAACATCATGGAGACTCTATATGCTAGTACTGTGCTTTGACTCGTTTACCGACTCTATGGGGGTCATCAGGTGTCGGGATTGGGTACAGTTACACAACACATATAGGAGTCGATGCATTGTTGTCAAGGATTCACCACATACTTGCGAGTGTGGATATCCTATGCGATCTGAGGAGATATTAGTGTGACGAATCTCTGGCCAGAGTACTTGATGTGATTTAAGAAATGGTTTCTTAGTAGCACATGCGATGTCACTAATTTGATCTTCAAGATGTATTGCATAGTTATCGAATCTTGAGCGACTCTCGATATACCAATGGTTGTTGATTCGATCGGGATATTTGGATGAAGGGACCGTACTGTACGCTAACCAAAATCTACTGGTTTTTGTAGGCACTATCAGTGATACCTAGGGAATCATGGGGCGATGTTGCTAGGCGCTTTACCATGATTCGTTGGGCAAGTCGGAAATCGTTGTTCCGAGTCACAAGGAGTTGTGAGCCCACGGCTAGCTGTATCCCTGAACCATTGAGGGTCACACAGTGTAATGGAGTTTTAATCCCCGTTGAGATAGTTAAATTTAAAGAGTTAAATTTAATGAATAAAGAAGTTGGACTTCTTAAATAAGAGTAAGGGAGTAGGATTTCCTAAAATGACATAGGGATGTACATTTTTGGAAACCACTGAATTCGGATTCAGGAAAATTTATCTTGACTTTAAAATGTGCAGAAATGGTTTCTGTGCACATTGGTAAAATCGGTTTATCAATCGGAGTCACGATGAATTTTATATTAATTTCTGAACATGCGGGCTTTGCTTGTCGGGCCTCAACTTATGACTAATGGGCCCTAAGGTGTTAGTGGCCTGCATTATAAATAAGTTATTGCAGTACAGAAATTAGATACAACAGGTCATAATTTGAGAGCAAAATTTCGAAACCCTAGCCTCCTCTCTCTCTCAATTCGGCCGAACACCCTCCCTCTCTGTCAGAGATTTTCCGGTCTGTGATTTTGAATTGCAGACAGGATTAGCGAATCATATTCGTTTATTCTCTTCGCAGAAAACTTCTGATAGATTTTCTAGTGCAATCTATCAGAGGGATTAAACCTCCATTCGTGGACCTGATTGAAGAAGTGTTCGATCATCAGTTCCAGGGAGATACAAGAAGCGCAGAGAAATCTGTGTGGTGTCCATAAATCTCAATTCGAGATTGAAGGTAAAATTTAATAATAGTTATTTAATTTTACACACACTTATAATTTAATCGTTGAACGGTTGATACCCACAATATGGAATTGTTCCATAATAAAATTTTTAAACTTCCGCTGCACCGGGTATCAATCGTGATTGATCTGGGAACACGCCAGTTTTCCAACACACATATCCTCGTGGAATTGTGTAAGACGTGCTGGTAAAGGTAGATAAGTTCATTTTCCCTGCGGACTTTGTTGTTTTAGATATGGAGGAAGATCAAGATGTTTCGCTGATATTGGGAAGGCTGTTCTTGGCCACTGGTCGAGCACTAATCAATGTACAAGAAGGTGAACTGACTCCCAAATTTTGTGGCGAAGCAGTCACGTTTTAATATCTACAAATCCATCAAATGCCAAGATGAGGTAAGTACATGCCATAGTATTGATATCATTGAAACTTATGTGAACTCTCTTGATGCAGGAATGAATTTCAAGGATACATTAGAGATGAGGTAAGTACATGCCATAGTATTGATATAATTGAAACTTATGTGAACTCTCTTGATGCAGGAATGAATTTCAAGGATACATTAGAGAAATGTATGCTACTTATGTCATGAAAGTGGATGGAGTTGATTGGGACCTTCGAGAGCAAGTCATGGCTCTTGAAGAGTTTCCAAAGGAAAAGAAGATGGGAAATCATGAAGAAATCGAGTTGAATGCATCAAAAGATGAGGAGCCCGAACCCATTCTAGAACTTAAAGCTCTTCCTAAACACCTGAGTTACGCATTTTTGGGGTGAGAAATCATCGTATCCGGTAATAATTTCTTCTTACCTTACTTCTGTAGAGAAAGATAAATTGTTACGGGTGTTGAATGAGTTTAAGTCTGAATTGGGATGGTCTATTGCTGATATAAAAGAGATTAACCCATCTATTTATATGCATAAGATTTTGATGGAATACTCCTATACACCATATGTTGACCATCAGAGGATATTGAATCTTGCAATGAAGGAGGTAGTCAAGAAGGAGGTTTTGAAACTGTTAAATGCCGGAATTATTTATCCTATTTCAAATAATGCATGAGTTTCTCCAGTACAGGTTGTGCCGAAGAAAGGTGGTATGAAGGTGGTTAAAGACAAAATTGATGAGTTGATTTTCACAAGGACAGTGACTGGATGGCGAGTTTGTATTGTGATAAGTGCATTTTATGTGCATTATTTTATGTCTATTTTGCATGCATTCGTATTGTCTCATTTTTCTTGTGTGTTTTTATGTGATTAATTGCATATGTGTGCATTTCACTCTTCGGGTTGATTTTTTTTTTTGGAATTTGTGAAGAAATCATGATTTTGGGGCAAGAGAAGAGCCGCAAGAATGAATTACGAAGTAGAAATGGTCAAAACTTCATTTTTAATGATAGAAAAATCAAAATTCGATCTCTTTTGTTCAAAATGAATTTCAAGATATTGTAAAGCTTCTGTCAAAATTTCATGTCGATCCGACGGTTGGAACTCAAGTTTGAGTTTTTCAAGAATTATGTGCGAGATAGAATATTTTAATGGGGAGAGGATAGATCACAACTCTCCCGAGCGCACGAACATGCGCCTGAGCGAGCCTGGAACAACGTGAAAAAAATAAAACTGATCACATCTTGCTCGGTAGCATGAACATGCGCTCGAGCGAGTCCGGAGAATCATGAAAAAATATATTGGAAGAAAGTTGCTCGCTCGAGCCCATTTTCATGCGCCCGAGCGAGAAAGGCGTGCAGACTTATTATTTTTAGAAACTCTTATTCGAGTAAGAATCAATCTTTTGTAGATTTGGGGCATATAAATAGATCTTATTTCATCAGATAAGGGGTTCTGGACGTGTCTATCATAGAGAGGCGGCTTTGACAAGCTTTGGGAGTGAAGATTTCTCTTTAATCTCTCTTCTCTTCTTTTGATTTTTAGTTCATGATTAAAAACCTTGTTTGAATCATGTTTTTGATTATTGAGTAGTCATTTTTATTCGATTGAGGCCGCAAGATTGGGTCGAACAAATTATTTTTGAACACGTGGATGTTTATTTAAGATTTTTGATTTCTTTAAAAATTATTGATTATTGAATTTATATTTTGTTATTGTGAATAACCTGATCAATTATTTACTTTCTTGTTAATTAATTCCGAGTCGACAGATTAGGAATTGATTTTGATCACTCTAGTAATTGACATATGGTTAAACTGACTAGAAATAATATTCGGTTTCAGTATGCGGCTTTAGGTGAAAATTGAATTCTCATAATTCCCAATGCATTTGAGTTTGATTAGAATTACGAAAATTAATCCGTCATAAATTGAATAGGCTTAAAAAATTCTAGAAATAAATTGTTAAACATATTAGGAGAATTCTTCGTGATTTAGATTAAAATTGGATCTTAGATTTTTCCACTGTTTGCATAATTTGTTCGGTACCTGCGTGCGCTTTGATCGAGTGTTTTTTTATTGAATTAATTACCCAAATCCTTTGCTTCATTTTTATTTGTTTAGTTATTAATTTATTTTTGAATTTTTAGTTTAATCGAATTTATCAAACCACTATGTTATTGCTTAGTTTTGATTAAGTTTAAATAATTATATTTTGGTATTTATAAAAATCAGTCCCTGTGAGTTCGACATCTGGACTCTCTGTCCATTTTGTATTACTTGACGTAGTATACTTGCTAGTTGATACCGAATTAAGTGGTCAAGTTTTTGGCGCCGTTGTCGGGGACTGATATTGATTTCAATATTTTTATTTTACTTGAGACTTTTATTTTTTTAGTTTTTATTTATTTGAATTATGAATATTTCCCTCTGTATTTGATTTTCTGGTATAGCACTCGATCTTCCAAAGATCTTATTCCACTTGACTTGGATATTGAACGCACGCTCAGCGGAATTCGGAGAGCTAGAAGAGTTATTAATCTAGAACTTGAATCAGATTCAGATCCAGAAGAAGAGATAGCGGATAATAGAACAATACTTGATCTGTTTGTCCGCCAGTTGAAGGTTATCGATCTAGCATAGTTCGCCTTGCTGTTGAGACGAACACTTTTGAGCTGAAACCCTCTATTATTCAGATGATCCAGATTCAAGCACATTTTGGAGGAACTTCTATGGAGGATCCTTACGCTCATCTGGAGCGATTTCTGTCAATATGCGACACATTAAAATTTAATGGGGTAAAATCTGATGTAATGAGACTGCGGTTATTCCTTTTTTTTTTACAAGGAGATGCATTCGAGTGGCTAGACGATCTACCTACCGGTTCTATCACTACCTGGACCCAGCTTGTTCAAATTTTTTTGAACAAGTACTTCCCACCTACGAAGATGGCTAAAATGTTCTCTGATATTATCAGTTTTAAGCAAAAAGATGGGGAGTCTTTACATTCAACCTGGACCAGATTTAAAAAATGTTGAGGATGTGTCCTCAGCATAATCTTACCCAAAGACAACAGACTCAGACATTCTATAATGGAGCCGATCTCTCAGTGCATTCTATGTTGGATGTTGCAGCTAATGGAAGTTTGTTCAGTAAAACACTAGCAAACGCATGGGAGATCATTGGAAATATGGCAGAGAGTAATATAGCATGGCCGGATGTGAAGAAGGAGAAGAAGGCTAGAGTTCTAGAGTTTGATGCATTGACGACACTGACTGCTAAGATTGATACTCTTACTCACAAAATGGCGCAGATGAGGTCAGCCCCAGTAAATAAAATCGAGGAACAACCGAAGTGTGACAATGAAGAGGTAAATTTTGTGGGGAACCAAGGTAGGCAACCGTACAATTCATACAGCAATAATTTCAACCAAGGCTGGCACCCCAAGCAAGAGGAGAAGAAGCCGAGTTTTGAAGAGATTATGATGAAGTATGTTGCTGAGACCGAGGCAAGGCTGCAGAATCAAGAAGCCATGTTGCAAAATTTGGAGACTCATATGGCTCAGATAGCAACCCAGTTTTGACAAGAGCACCCAGTTCACTGCCAAGTAATACTTAAACAAATCCCAGGGATGTGAATGCTATCATGGTTGTGACTAGATCACAATCTGAAGAACCCGAGAAGAAGATCAATGGAGATGAGAAAAAAGAGGGCAAGCGCAACTCCGCACAACCATCGCCTACAGGTAAGAAAGGTAAGAAAGTAGATTCTAATGTTAATGCTGATGTTGATATGTCTACTTTACCTTTTCCTCAAAGAGCTAAGCAATTGCAACTTCATTGTCAATTTAAAAAGTTTCTTGAAATTTTCAAGAAATTGCATATTAACATACATTTTGCATATGCCTTAGCCCATATGCCTAGATATGCTAAATTTCTGAAGGATTTGCTGAAAAATAAAAATAAGTTGACTGATATAGTGCAAGTTTCCCTGAACTAGGAGTGCTATGTGATGCTCCAAAATAAGCTCACACAAAAATTTAAAATGCAGGGAGTTTCTCTATACCGTGAAATATTGGTCAATTTTCTTTTGATAATGCATTGTGTGACTTAGGGGCAAGTATCAATTTGATGTCTTATTCACTTGATAAGAAATTAGGTATAGGGGTAATTGAACCCACTACCATCTCTATTAAGCTTGCAGATCACTCTGTCAAATATCCTAGAGGGGTAGTGGAGAATGTCTTAGTTAAAGTGGATAAGCTAATTTTTCCCGTTGATTTTGTCGTTCTTGATATGGATGAGGATTATGAGGTTCCTATGATTTTAGGTCGTCCATTTATTGCTACTAGTAGGGCCTTAATTGATGTCGAAAAGGGGGAATTAATTTTAAGAATGAATGATGAGAAAGTGGTTTTTAAAATGCTACAGTCGGTTAGAGATAACCCAATTGTGAAATTTTGTTTTTCGATTGATGTTGTTAATAATTGTGTGGCTGAATTTATGCAGGGGAACGAAAACCATGATGCCGATTCGCAGCCACAAGATCAAAAATCACCAGCTAAAGGAGTTGGATGGAGCCGAGATAGTGCTAGGCATACAACCGCGACAATGGATGATCCGCCATGAAATTAAAAGCGAAGAAAAGTCGGGCTATAGACTATAAATTTAGCGCTGACTGGGAGACAACCTTGTGTTCTTTACTTTGTTCTTTAGTTTATTTTTTTGATTAGTTTTATTTTTATTTTATTTTTGCTCCTTTCCCATTCCAGTTTGTCGAGACCGCCCGCCATGCCCAGCCTGTTGCTATCGTACGTCGAATGCTGCCGAGGAATAAAAATATGATTTGACCAGGGGAGTGTTGCTTTTATTTTTAATTTGTTTGTTAATCTATGCATTTTTTTGTGTTTTTGAAGTATTGAGGGCAATGCTTTGTATAAGTATGGTGGGGTAGTCTAGTGTTAATTCATTATGTGTTGTGTTATGTTTGTGTCGCTTTCATAATCTTTTAGTTTGTTTGCATATAGTTCGTTTCAGTAGTTGTATTTCATATGTGTTGATTAGGATGAAAAATGGGAGCTAATGATGATATGAAGTTATGATTTTTGTGAAAATTTCTTGTTTTTTTCCCTTGGCTTGATATGAGAAAAACCATAGGTTGAATAGTGAATATTTTAAAGCACACATGTTAGACCAGTGAAGTGTAGCGATATAATTGATGATGTTTGTGTCTGTTTCACCATTGCACGACAATAGCTGTTTGTTGATCTTGATTATGTTCTTTGAGTTTTAATGAGTTTCTAGCATTGCACTTATGATCTTGGGTGCACCTAATAAAAATTTTAAGAACTTTTTGAAAAATTTTGTGAAAAATTTAACTCCATCCGGGTTGTGAGCAAGAAATTAAAATTCTAATCACTTTATTCTTGACTAAGTATGCGGATTAAATGGGATTAAGAATTTAAAATTTTAAATTTTTGAAATAAAATTACAATTTCATCCGGGCCTTGAAAGGTATTGAAATCCTAATCACCGATCCATGACTAAGTTTGCGGGTTCCATGGGATTGCTGCTCCATCCAGGCTATAGACGAGGGGATTGAAATTCGAATCCTATCAAAGTTATAGCTAAGTTTGCGGGTAATTATTGGGGATTGTCGGGAGGAAAGGAAACTTGATTGTGACACTTGCACTGATTTTTCATAGGTCGGTAAATAGTCGTAGAACGGAATATTTTTAATTTGCATGTAATTGGAATGACATGGCACACACACACGTTCACGCAAAACCGAAGGTGTATCGTGAAGAGTTGAGGGCGTACGTGATTTTAGTTTGTGTTTGAAATTTGCTGAGGCTAATACTTTCCCATATAATCATCCTACCTTCGTTTTCTTTGAGTTTGTTTGTCATGTGTCTTGCTCGAGATCGAGCAAGGTATAAGTATGGGGGAGTTGATAAGTGCATTTTGTGTGCATTATTTTATGTTATTTTTATGTCTATTTTGCATGCATTCGTATTGTCTCATTTTGTTTTTGTGTGTTTTTATGTGATTTATTGCATATGTGTGCATTTCACTCTCCAGGTGGATTTTTGTAGGAATTTGTGAAGAAATCATGATTTTGGGGCAAGAGAAGAGCCGCATGAATGAATTACGGAGCAGCAATGGTCAAAAATTCATTTTTACTAATAAAATGATCCAAATCCGATCTCTACAGTTCAAAATGAATTTCAAGATGTTGTGAAGATGCTTTCCAAATTTCAGCTCGATACGACGGTTAGAACTCAAGTTATGAATTTTTTAAGAATTATGCACGAGCTGGAATATTTTATTGGGGAGAGGACATATCACAGCTCGCACGAGCGCACGAACATGCGCCGAGCGAGCCTGGAACAACATGAAAAAATAAAATAGATCACATTCGTTCGGGCACATGAACATGTGCTCGAGCGAGTCCGGAGAGGCGTGAAAAAATATATTGGCAGAAAGTTGCTCGCTTGAGCGCATCTTCATGCGCCCGAGCGAGAAAGGCATGCAGACTTATTATTTTTGGAAAATCTTATTCGAGTAAGAATCAATATTTTGAAGATTTGGGGCATATAAATATATCTTATTTCATCAGATGAGGGGTTCCAGACGTGTCTATCATAGAGAGGCGGCTACGACAAGCTTTGGGAGTGAAGATTTCTCTTTTCTTCTTTATTTTCTTCTTTTGATTTTTAGTTCATGATTAAAAACCTTGTTTGAATCATGTTTTTTGATTATTTGGTAGTCGTTTTTATTCGATTGAGGCCGCATGATTGGGCCGAACAAATTATTTTTGAACACGTGGATGTTTATTTAGGATTTTTTATTTCTATAAAAATTATTGATTATTGGATTTATATTTTGTTTTTATGAATAACCTGATCAATTATTTACTTGCTTGTTAATTAATTCCGAGTCGACTGATTAGGAATTGATTTTGATCACTCCGGTAATTGACATATGGTTAAACCAACTAGAAATAGTATTCGGTTTCAATATACGACTTTAGGTGAAAACTGAATTCTCATAATTCCTAATGCATTTTGGTTTGATTAGAATTATGAAAATTAATCCGTCATAACTTAAATATGCTTAACAAATTCTAGAAATAGACTGTAAAACATATTAAGATAATTCGCCGTGATTTAGATTAAAATTGAATCTTAGATTTTGCCATTGTTTGCATAATTTGTTCGGTACCTGCGTGCGCCTTGATCGAGTTTTTTTATTTGAATTCATTACCCAAATCCTTTGCTGCGTTTTTATTTGTTTAGTTATTAATTTATTTCTGAATTTTTAGTTTAATCGAATCTATCAAACCACTCTTTTATTGCTTAGTCTGGATTAAGTTTAAATAATTATATTTTGGTATTCATAAAAACCAATCCCTGTGGGTTTGACATCTGGACTCTCTGTCCACTTTCTATTACTTGACCTAATATAATTGCTAGTTGATACCGAATTAGGCGGTCATATTGACTACAGGAGACTCAATAATGCCACTAGAAAAGACCACTTTCCAACTCTCATTCATTGACCAAATGCTTGACAGGTTAGACGGTTACCCTTATTATTGTTTCTTGGATGGTTACCCACATTCACGTGCCCATATGGGACGTACGCCTATAGAATAATTCTTTTCAGACAGTGCAATGGACCAGCGACATTTCAGCAATGTATGATGGCCATCTTTTCAGACATAGTGGAGGACATAATGAAAATCTTCATAGATGATTTTTCGGTATTTGGTTTCCTTTGATCATTGCTTTCATAATTTAACACTTGTTTTGCAGAGATGTGTTGACAAGAATTTGGTGTTAAATTTGGAAAATTGTCATTTCATGGTACAAGATGATATTGTGCTCGGTCACAAGGTTTCTGCAAAGGGCCTTGAAGTGGATAGGGCCAAAGTGGTGCCAATCGAGAAAATTCCACCACCAAAGAATATTAAAGCTATTAGGAGTTTGCTTGGACATGCCGGATTTTATAAACGCTTTATTAGAGATTTTTCTAAGATAACAAAACCCTTATGAAATTTGTTAGAAAAGGACTCACCTTTTCTTTTTGATGATGCATGTCTGTAGGCTTTCACTAAAATCAAGGAAGCGTTGATATCGTCACCGATCATCATTGTGCCAAACTGGGAAGAACCCTTTGAGTTAATGTGCGATGCAAGTGATTATGCGGTTGGAGCTGTGTTAGGCCAGCGAAGAGACAAGATTTTCAGGTCAATTTACTATGATAGTAATACACTTGATAGTGCACAAAAAAATTATATAGTCATGGAAAAAGAGATGTTGGCGGTGGTATTTGTGTTTGATAAGTTTCGCCCCTACCTCATTGGCACAAAAGTGATAATGTATACAAATCATGCTGCTATTCGATATTTTTTTGCTAAAAAGGATGTTAATACCAAGTTGATCTGATGGATCCTGCTCTTGCAAGAGTTTGATTTTGAGATCCGAGACAAAAAGGGCAGTGAAAATTTTGTAGCAGATCATTTATCTCGCCTAGAGCTTGAAGAAAAATTGGAAAGGCGAGGTCATCCAAGAGACTTTCCTAGATTAACACCTTTTTGAGGTAAATTTTAAAT
Source organism: Henckelia pumila (assembly GCF_033568475.1). Taxonomy (NCBI): domain Eukaryota; kingdom Viridiplantae; phylum Streptophyta; class Magnoliopsida; order Lamiales; family Gesneriaceae; genus Henckelia; species Henckelia pumila. The sequence continues at coordinate 156,335,450 of NC_133121.1, read as the reverse complement.
TTCAATGGTATGCTGATTTTTCTAATTATCTCTCTTGTGGTGTGTTACCTCCAGATCTCAATCACCATCAAAAGAAAAAGTTTCTACAGGATGTGAGGTTCTACTTTTGGGATGATCAAATCGTCTACAAAAAATGCTCCGAGCAGGTCATTAGGCGATGTGTTGACGATGATGAAGCAAAAGAAATATTGGAGTAGTGTCATTCTACACCATACGGAGGACATTTTGGAGCATCATGGACTGCAGCTAAGGTATTACAATTTGGATTTTATTTGTCAACTCTGTTTAAAGATATCTATACCTTGGTAAAATTTTGCGATAGATGTCAGAGAACGGGTAATATTTCTAGGCGTACGTTACCCCTAACAAATATTTTGGAGGTAGAGTTGTTTGATGTTTGGGCCATTGATTTCATGGGTCTCTTCCCCCCTTATTTTGTACAATAATATATTTTACTCGTAGTAGATTACGTTTCGAAGTGGGTGGAAGCAATTGTCACCGCAACTAAAGACGCTCGTGTTGTAGTTAAAGTTTTCCACAAGAACATTTTCACGAGGTTTGGAACCCCGCGAGCGATACTCAGCGACGAAGGTACGCACTTCTGAAATAATATTTTTAATGCTTTATTGACCAAATATGGTGTTAGGCACAAGGTGGCCTGTGCATATCATCTATAGAAGAACGGTCAAGCAGAAATATCAAACCGGGAAATCAAGAAAATTTTAGAAAAAACTGTCAAGACGAAACGGAAGGATTGGGCAAGCAAGCTCGATGACGCACTATGAGCCTATCGTACTGCTTTCAAGACTCCCATCGGGATGTCTCCTTACAGATTGGTATTTGGCAAGGCGTGTCACCTACCGTTGGAGTTGGAGCATAAGGCTTTTTGGGCGGTAAAGAAATTAAATTTTGATCTTGAGGCATCCGGAAATTTGAGGAAGTTGCAGGTGAGTGAGATGGAGGAGTTTCGAAGTGATGCCTATGAAAATTCAAAGATGTACAAAAAGCAAACGAGAGATGGCATGATAAAAAGATACTGAGATAGGAGTTCAAACCAGGACAAAGAGTGCTTTTATTTAACTCTCAAATCAGACTTTTTCCGAGAAAATTGAAATCTAGTTGGTCTGGACCATTCACCATTGGGAAGGTGCATCCCCTTGGTGCGATTGAATTGAGATGCAATGACGGTTGAATCTTTAAAGTTAACGGCCAGCGATTGAAGCACTATTATGATAATGAAGAGAGGAATGTTTTGAGCGTTCCACTGAGCACCCCAGGTTGAGATAACAACTGTAGTACAGCTGACGACTTTGAACAAAGCGCTGTTTGGAAGGCAACCCAAAGAGTTTAATTTTATATTTTATATTTATTTATTTTTATTATTATTATTTATTTTGGTCTTTTAATTTCCATCCTAGATCTAAGACATGTATTTTTACAATGCAGACATGATATTGGAATTGGAAGACGGAAGATCCAGTTCACCTGCGCGAAATTAGGCGCCCCTACACTCTTTTTCTCACTCGTAGGACAGAAACGCTAGTGCATCAACGCAATAATTCAGCGCCCCTGTGTTAGAGTAGGTGCCCATAAGGCCAACTATTGGCAGGACATTATTGACTTTATGTACAAACAATCTTTATTTAATACAATTTATCTTCTGTTTATGGCAATCTTTATCTCTATACTCATGCAAGTTGCATTGATAAAGATCTTGAATATACTATAGTGCATGAAAGATGAGATATCATTGGATGATAGTCATGAAACACATCTTTATTCCACTGTATATTCTAAACATAGTTCATATTCGATTAAGCCGCCCAAAAGAAGGATAATGGTCGCTTGAGATTGAGACTATCATATGTGATGTGGAGTACCATGTTTCATTGGTAATGGACATAGGATGTCCGAAGCATACAGGTGGTGACACATAGGATGTGTTCATTGAACAAACCTCGTAGGACTTTTCAAGTGGTTATCAGTTTTCGAGTGGATGAAGTCTTGATTATGGTTGTACACCATTAGTCCTTATGACCCATGACAACACTAGGCTCTGTGCATTAATACTACACTTTGATCAGTTTACTAGCTCCAGGGTAGTACCACAGTGGCATGGTTGGTTGTAGCTATGACATACATGGGAGTCAGTGGTTATAGTCAGAGATTCACCGCACATTTATGAAATATGGATATCTTATATGATCTGAGGAAATAATAGTGTATTCAGTCTCTTGCCAGAGCATGATATATGTTTTAGGGAAATGGTTTCTCTAGTTACATATACAATATCACTATGCATTATCCAAGAAGATAAAATATAGTTATCGAATCAAAGGCAACTCTCGATATACCAATGGTTGCTGATTCGATCAGGATATATGAGATGAAGGGACTGTACTGTACGTTAACCATAATCGACTGGTTTTTGCAGACACTATCAGTGATACCTAGGGAATCATGGGGCGGTGCTACTTGACGCTCTTACCATGATTCGATGGGTCAAATCAGAAATGAGTTCTGGCATTTTATGATCAAGGAGTTGATATATAAAATGGGGCTAATAAGGGTGATCCTACATAAAGGAAATTGTCCTGAATCACAAAGAGTTGTGAACCCACGACTAGCTGTATCCCTGAACCATTGAGGGTCACACAAGTACTAGTTTCCCTATTTCCGTTGAGATAATAAATTCAAAGAGTTGAATTTATGAGAAACAAATTTGACTGAATCGATAGATAAGCTTATAAATTGTTTATAAAGGCTTATAGAAATTTTGAGAGCAAAATTAATTAAAAAAGTTTAATTAATTTTTCCGAATTGGACTTGGATTTAAGGACTCACACAATATATATAAATGCATATATATAGATATATGTGCATATATATAGATATATATATATATATATATATATATATATATGGATATATATAATATATATATTTATGGATGTGGGGCCTTATGTTTATAATAATAATAATATATATATGATATATATATTATATTATTATAATTAAAAAATTGAAATCAAATGAGTTGTCTACCGACAACCCATTTGCCTCAATTAATTGAGATATATACTATCTCAATTGATTGAGGGTAGTAATGAGGAGTAGAAGCTCTCAGAAAAAGAAGAGTGAAGAAAATGTTTCTTCTCTGCTCGAATTGTTTCTATTCAAAGCTATCTGAAAGCTCTCTTCTCCAGTCATCTTCTTCGTTTTTCTCTTCGTTAAATTTCTTCTTTTTTTTAAGTGCAATTTAGAAGAGGAACAGGAAATCCGATCGTGGACCTGATTTGGAGATTAAAGAAAGGAGATAATCCAGTTGATCGTTCGTAGCGATTTACAACAATAACTATTTCTGAAATTGTTTCGAAATAGTTGGAACCATCATCAATCTTTTAAGATTGATAGGTATAAATCTTTTAACACCCTATGAATGATTTATTTAAAATCATACGAGTGTCCAAACATATTTTGAATGTCAAAATAAAATTTTTAACTTCCGCTGCGTCTTGGGCACGAGAAATCCCGGTATCCCAACAGTGGTATCAAAGCCGGGTTCTCTGTATCGTATGATTATTTCATGTTGAGTATTTTTATTTCTAATTGCATAAGAAAATTAAGAAAAATCGCAAAATCTTATTGTTATTATTTTTCGGAGTTTAAATATATATCCATATATATATGTATCGCATACACATATATATATATATATATATATATATGTATATATATATATATGTATATATGTATGCATTAGTATATATGTATATATATATATATATTTTGATAATGATAATAATAAATTTAGTGGGCCAATAGCCAATAAATAATTGCAATGGTCGCAATTCGTGAATTGTATGGAATACTGTGTATGAATATTAATTATTTTGCACGATCCACTTAATGGCTGATCGAATTGTTTGGGCAGTGGGTATTTCGAAAAGAGTTTCGGACCCGATGCGATTTTTAAAATATTTTCTTATAAAATAAATAATTAAAATGTGATTTTAATTATTTATAATAAAAAAGTTTTACAAGAATATCAATTATTACTGAATTAATTAGAAATTAAATAAAAAAGTTTATTTAATTTGTTAATTCATTGAATAATTGTGGTGGTTAGTGATAAAATTACAAGATACATGAATTGATGGAATATAAAATACATGATATTATTATTCCGTAGATTATCGAGAGCCATGACCAATGTTCTAGGTGAATACTAGGATTTATTTATCATTCGGTTTTGTAATAATGAATTATCATTGCATAATGAGTTTGTTCTATAGCTCAATCCACACCCTAGTGATGTATCCCTTTATGTGCCATGAAATTTTAATGTACGACATTAGAATTAGTGGGAGATCGAAGGTGATGAAGATGATGATGAAAATTGAAGACCGAAGATGTATAAAATAAATGATACAATGTAATATGATTGCATTGCATACCTGCATTACCTAGGGTACAACCTAGATCCTTGTCTCGGTAAAACAAGGATCGACATAGCTCTCGGTGATCGATCATCCTAAATATTTATTATATATATGTGATATATATGGTAAAATAGTATGTATGTTATACGATAACAAAATTGCATGAATTCGGCAAACATACTACAAACATGGCACGATTTTGAAATGTTCAAAAGATGAGATAAATTTCAAAATTAAAATCCCTTATTTTGAATATGATTCAAAATTTATATCAAGACCATTAAAGGGAAAATTAAATTGTTTAATGATTCCTGCCTTCCATCAACGGTGGTTGCATGATGAACGCTACCCATGATCAGGTCTGGCTCATATTATTGGGGAGGCCTGGACATCGGAAAGTTGTGACTTCCACTGACATATGTGATGTGAGTTTGGTATAAATCTCATAACTTCGACTCATATTATTGGGGGATCTTATGAGACCGTCCACTGTAACTCAACATTGATGGGTCGGTTTGACATGAAATTTATATGAGGCGTCATATTATTGGGCTCATATATAATCATGAGGCGAATAACATGAAGGTTACATTGAATGTAATTGGAAGCTACCTTTGGAAATTAAGATCGACTGATATTATTCAGGGATCAAAATTAGCCAGTTGGACTTCATGTTCTCACTGAGGAAATATGATTTCTCGTTTTCATTAAAGGGTGGTGAAAATGTCAAAACAGTGGGAGGGTAATTCATAAAATAAAAGACCATAATTTATGTCTTATTAAATTTATTAAATAATCAGTAACATTTTATCTGTTTCTAATTTCAGTAAAAATTTCGAATATGGCTCATCGCAATCCACTATCTGTTATCCTCGATAACAACAAACTTACTGGACCAAATTACTCTGATTGGCTAAGAAACCTAAACATCGTACTCGCGTCGGATAAGTTAACGTATGTACTAACAAAAGCACCTCCAAAAGAGGCAGCTAAAGACATCAGCCTTGATGAGCTGAAGAAGCTTGAGACGTGGTGAGACCATGATCTTAAAGCAAAGTGCTATATGTTGGCTTCGATGTCAAATGAATTACAAAGGCGATTTGAGGAGGCTGTGAATGCTGCTAGCATTCACCTACACCTACAAGAGTTGTATGGTGTACAAACAAGAGCTGAAAGGTTCACAACCTTAAAGGCACTCATGACTACACGTATGCGAGAAAGGACTTCGGTTCATAAGCATGGTGTCCGTATGATTGGGTACATTGAGCGGTTGGTAAGCCTAGACATGGTACTTTCCCATGAGCTTTTATTTGACGTCTTGCTATTGTCTTTACCTGATTCATTTGATGGGTTTGTGGTAAAATTCAACATGAATAAGATTGAGGTCACCCTTAAAGAGTTGGTCAACATGCTTAATTCATTTGAAGCAACCATGAAAAAGGAGAAACTGGTTCTCGTAGTTGGATCTTCGTCTCGTGCGAAGAAATATACAAAGGGCAAAGGCAAGAAGCGTTCTGCCCCAACCCAAAAAAACAAACCCAACAAGAAGCTTCTATTGAACGCTCCCAAATCCAACAAGAAAGACGATGTATGCTATCACAGCAAACAGCCAGGGCATTGGATGCAAAATTGTAAGGATTATCTAGCTCAGAAACGTTCTGAAAAAGGAATATTCTACATTGAAGTAAACGTTTCAATTAATTCTTTTTCTTGGGTATTAGATACCGGATGTGGTTCTCATCTATTCAATGATTTGCATGTGATGACAAGAAGCAAGAGGCTCCGAAAAAGTGAGACTTTCTTGAGATTGGTCAATGGAGCAAGAGTTGCTGCAAAAGCTATTGGAGATGTTTATTTATTGTTGAATAATAATGTCAAGTTGTATTTGAAAGATGTTTTATTTGTCCCCGATCTTGTAAAGAACATCATTTCAATCCTATGCTAGATAGAGATGGATTCACTTGTATTTTTGCAAAAGGGCTTTGTAAAATATACAAGAATGAATGTTTGGTTGCAAATGGGAAATTGGAAAACAATCTATACAACTTAAAAATTAAAGAAATCCCTTTGAACAATATTCAAACATCAAAAGAAAGGTTGATAGTCTCAACCCCGCACACTTATGGCATGCTAGACTTGGACATATATCCCAAGGAAGGATGAATAGTCTAGTGGGAGCGGACATGTTTGACATGACCGATATAAGCTCTTTACAAACCTGTGAATCTTGTCTTAAAGGAAAAATGACCAAGTTACCATTTGATGGTAAAGTCGAACGTGCTCATGACCAATTGGATTTGATCCATACGGATGTGTGTGATCCACTTAATATTGGTACTAAGTATGGACATACTTACTTCATTACCTTTACCAATGATTATTCAAGGTACAGGTATATGTTCTTGATGAAACACAAATTTTAATCTTTTGAAAGGTTCAGAGAATTCAAAAATGAATTTGAAACGCAACTTGGTAAAAATATTAAAACTCTTCGATCTGATCGAGGTGGAGAATATTTAAGTACCGAGTTTCAAGACTATCTAAAAGAGAACGGAATTCTCTCTCAGTTAACTCCTCCTGGAACACCACAATTAAATAGTGTTGCAGAACATCGAAATAGGACATTGATGGATATGATCCGATCAATGATGAGTTTCACTGAATTACCTTCTTCGTTTTGGGGCTATGCGATTGAAACGAAAAAAATGCTGTTGTTGAACAATGTTCATACTAAAGCAGTACAAAACACCATATGAGATATGGAAAGGAAAGGTTCCTAAATATTGTTACATTAGAATATGGGGATGTCCTGCTTATGTAAATCAGGAAGTGGAAAATAAATTGGATAGTCGATCCATTTTATGCTACTTCATAGGGTATCCAAAGAATTCTATTGGATACTATTTCTATTATCCTAAAGAAACAAATGTGTTTGTTTCTAGGAATGCCAACTTTCTTGAGAAGGAGTTTCTATTGGATAGAAAGGGAAGTATAGTAGAGATTGAAGAGGTTCAAGTACAACCTATAGAAGATCATATAACCCAACAGCCAATTGAAGATATACACACACCTAGAAGATCCGAAAGGACTTCAAGACCACCTATGAGATATGGTCTGCTTCTTGAAGGTTATCAGGTTGGACATGAAGTTGGATGTGATCCAAGAACTTTCAAGGAATCTATTTCTAATGTCGATGCATCCCAATGTCTTGAAGCTATGCAATCGTAGTTTGACTCAATGCATTCCAACCAAGTTTGGACCTTAGTAGATCCTCCTGATGGAATCGTTCCTATAGGTTATAAATTAATTTACAAAAGGAAACTTGGGGTGGATGGGAAAGTATTGACCTTCAAAGCACGATTGGTGGCAAAAGGTTATACTGAAAGACCAGGAATTGACTATGAGGAAAAATTTTCACCAGTAGCTATGTTCAAGTACATTAGAATACTGCTAGCCATAACAGCATGGTATGACTATGAAATATGGCAAATGGATGTAAAAACAGCTTTTCTTAATGGCAACATTAAAGAAGAGATTTATTTGTCTCAACCAGAGGGGTTTACTTCCAAGGGAAGTGAGCATAAGGTATGTAAACTTTAGAGATCTATTTATGGTCTCAAACAGGCATCAAGAATTTGGAACTTCAGATTTGATGATACTATCAAAGAGTTTGGTTTTGTTAAAAATCATGAAGAACCATGTGTGTATAAAAGGGTTAATAGGGATGCAGCCTTTATGTTGATGACATTCTACTCATTGAGAATGATGTAAGAATGATGCAATCAACTAAAGTTTGGTTGTCCATTAAATTATTGATGAAAGATATTGGTGAAGCATCCTATATTCTGGGCATAAAGATCTACAGAGATAGATCAAAAAGGATTTTGGCTTTGATCCAAGCCACCTATGTAGATACCATACTGAGGAAGTTCTGTATGGAATAGTCCAAGAGAGGACATCTACCAATGTGTCATGGAGTTTTTCTATCTAAGTCAATGTGCCCTAAAAATGACGAGGAGATAGAGATGATGACACGTGTACCGTACGCATCAGCCATTGGTAGTGTCATGTATGGTATGATTTCAACAAGGCCTGATGTTTCATTTGCTCTGAGTGTCACGAGTAGATATCAGGCAAACCCCGGTCCAATGCATTGGAAAGCTGTGAAAGATATTCTGAAATACTTGCGAAGAACTAACGATATGTTCATAGTATACGGGGGTGGAGAATTAAAATTGGAAGGCTATTCCAACTCTAGCTTCCAATCGGATGTGGATGATTCAAAATCAACCTCTGGATTTATATTCACGCTAAATGGTGGCGATGTCTCGTGGAAGAGTTCCAAGCAAGACACCGTGGCGGATTCCACCACTGAGGCAGAATATATATCAGCATCGGATGCAGCTAAAGAGGCCGTTTGGATGAGGAATTTCATCCAAGAGTTGGGTGTTGTTCCTTGTACTGTTGATCCAGTCCCGGTATACTGAGACAATACTGGTTCCATTGCGCAAGCAAAGGAACCTAGATCTCATCACAGATCCAAACATATACTGAGGAAATTTCACATCATATAGGAGATTATGGGAAGAGGAGACATCATTGTTGAGAGGGTAGCCTCTACAGATAACGTTGTTGATCCGCTTACTAAGCCCCTGCCAGGACCATTGTTCGAAAAGCATCGCAAAGCAATGGGTTTAAAACTAATGAGTAGTTGACATTAGGGCAAATGGGAGATTGTTAGAGTAGGTGCCGATAAGGCCAACCGTTGGCAGGACATTATTGATTCTATGTACAAACAATCTTTATTTAATACAATTTATCTTCTATATATGGCAATCTTTATCTGTATACCCATGCAAGTTGCATTGATAAAGACCTTGAATATACTATAGTGCATGAAAGATGAGATATCATTGGATGATAGTCCTGAAACACATCTTTATTCAACAGTATATTCTAAACAAAGTTCATAGTCGATTAAGCCGCCCAAAAGAAGGATAAGGGTCGCTTGAGATTGAGACTATCATCTGTGATGTGGAGTACCATATTTCATTGGTAATGGACATAGGATGTCCGAAGCATACAGGTGGTGACACATAGGATGTAATCATTGAACAACCCTCGTAGGACTTTCCAAGTGGTTATCAGTTTTCGAGTGGATGAAGTCCTGATTATGGTTGTACACCATTAGTCCTTATGACCCATGACAACACTAGGCTCTGTGCATTAATACTACACTTTGATCAGTTTACTGGCTCCAGGAGAGCACCATAGTGGCATGGTTGGGTGTAGCTATGACATACATGGGAGTCAGTGGTTGTAGTCGGAGATTCACTGCACATTTATGAAATTTGGATATCCTATGTGATCTGAGAAAATGATAGTGTATTCAGTCTCTTTCCAGATCATGATATATGTTTTAGGGAAATGGTTTCTCTAGTTACATATACAATATCACTATGCATTATCCAAGAAGATAGAATATAGTTATCGAATCAAAGGCAACTCTCGATATACCAATGGTTGCTGATTCGATCAGGATATATGAGATGAAGGGACTGTACTGTACGTTAACCATAATCGACTCGTTCTTACAGGCACTATCAGTGATACCTAGGGAATCATGGGGCGGTGCTACTTGATGCTCTTACCATGATTCGATGGGTCAAATCAGAAATGAGTTCTAGCATTTTATGATCAAGGAGTTGATATATAAAATGGGGCTAATAAGGGTGAGCCTACATAAAAAAAATTTTTCTGAATCACAAAGAGTTGTGTACCCACGACTAGCTGTATCCCTGAACCATTGAGGGTCACAAAAGCAGTGGTTTCCCTCTTCCCGTTGCGATAATAAATTCAAATAGTTGAATTTATGAGAAACAAATTTGACTGGATTGATAGATAAACTTATAAATTGTTTATAAAGGCTTATAAAAATTTTGAGAGCAAAATTAAATAAAAGAGTTTAATTAATTTTTCCGAGTTGGACTTGGATTTAATGACTCACACAATATATATAAATTCATATATACAGATATATATATAAATATATATATATATATATATATATATATATATATATATATATACGATATATATATATATATATAATATATTTATGGATGTGGGGCCTTATGTTTATAATAATAATATATATATATGATATATATTATATTATTATAATTAAAAATAAATTGAAATCGAATGAGTTGTCTACCGACAACCCATTTGCCTCAATTAATTGAGATATATACTATCTCAATTGATTGAGGGTAGTAATGAGGAGCAGAAGCTCTCATAAAAAGAAGAGTGAAGAAAATGTTTCTTCTCTGCTCGAATTGTTTCTGTTCAAAGCTCTCTGCAAGCTCTTTTCTCCAGTCATCTTCTTCGTTTTTATCTTCGTTAAATTTCTTCTTCTTTTAAGTGCAATTTAGAAGAGGAACAGGAAATCCGGTCGTGGACCTGATTCGGAGATTAAAGAAAGGAGATAATCCAGTTGATCGTTCGTAGGGATTTACAACAAGAGCTATTTATGAAATTGTTTCGAAATAGTTGGAGCAATCATCAATCTCTTAAGATTGATAGGTATAAATCTTTTAATACCCTATGAATGATTTATTTAAAATCATACGAGTGTCCAAGCATATTTTGAATTTCCAAATAAAATTTTTAACTTCCGCTGCGTCTTGGGCACGAGAAAATCCCGGTATCCCAACACCCTGCACCATTATTCTTACTCACAAACAACGCAGGATAGTAAGACAGGTGCACCAACGCAACAAATAGGTGCTCCTGCACCTGCACTCGTTCCCCTGCGCCTTGTTTGTGCGCCCCTGCGCTCTCTCTATCTCACTCAAACCTGTATATCAGAGAGACAGGTGCACCAACACAAAAAAGAGGTGCCCTTGCACTTTTTAAAAATTTAAAAGATTGGCAAGGGCTCGATCACGATTCATCACATAAATCTTTTTCTATCCCTTGCGTTCTTCTCTCTCATTCAGAAATTCAAAAATCCGCTTCTTCTCTCGCTCACTCGTTCGCGCCTTGCACGTACCAGTGCTTTATTCTCTCTTTCATCCAACCCACTAACGCCATCTTCTCTCTGTGGAATTTGCAAGAAGTTGAGTTACACGTTTTCACCTTTCATTCATCCGTAGTTAGTGCCATTAGTTGAGTTTGATTAAACCGTTGATGTGAGTATATTGTTTGAAGAATTAAGTTGAATAATATTTTTGGATTATTGTGGAGAAGCTTTGCGGTATTGGAGTGAAGGGTAAGTTTGGGGGTTGAATTGTGTTGATCAATTTGAATATTTTTGAGATATCTTGAAGTTCCTATAAAGTGTTTGATACATGGATCCCAAGAAGAAACAAAAGCACGTTGCTTTCTCGTCTGCTGATTATGATGCTTATCGATTCTGGAACGAAGAGGCCACCGAGAACTATGTGTCAATCAAGTCAAAAAGCATTGTGCAAGAGCGCAGATTCGACAAGACAGAGGGATTTGACATGTCTCAGCCTATCATATGTAACATTGGGAGAATGGTAACAATCTAAAAATGGAAACTCTTTGCCGCAACTCCATTGGATGTAGTAATCTCTCTTGTACGAGAGTTCTATGCAAATTTGAAAGTCCGACATGAAGGGTTCAAAGTGGTAGTGCGTGGTAAATTGGTGCCATTGGACTCGCAGACTATCAGTAATTTATAAAAATACCACTAGTTATGCATGACAAATATGTGGACTTTAAGGACGGCAATGTAGACATCGATGTTATAATCCGAAATTTGTGTAGAGAAGGGGCAGAGTGGAAATTGGGCAGAGATGGTCTCCCATCGAGTTTTAAATAATATGATCTTCACAACGATGCAAAGAGCTGGTTTTCCTTTGTGTGTGCTTGCTTAAAACCAACCAATCACACCAACACTGTCACCAAAGAGCAAGTGGTTCTGGTTTGTTTCATTCTCACAGGCAAGAATGTGGATTTGGGAAATATTTGTCAAGATACGATCATGAAATTTATGACATGTAGTACCACAGGCGGCCTTCCACTCCCAGCGCTCATTACATATCTCTGTGTATCTGTGGGAGTCAGTTGGGATGCAAGTGAAGAACTCTTGAAGCCTAGATCAGATATTGTGGTTGTGGAACATTGACCAATGCTACCGAAATACGTTAAAAGAGCCAGAGCAGCACGACAAGAGTTCAGTGACCAAGTAGCTGCTCGACGACCACCCCAACCACAAGTCGTACCAAGGACAGTGGGAGATAGGATCACTTACCTCAAGGAGGAAGTTTGTCAACAAACGGAGGAGATGAGAGAGCAGCGGAGGGAGATGCAAGAATTCAAGAACCGATCTGATGTGTTTATGAGCTTTATGATGAATTTCACATCGGTGTTGGCCAACCAATTTCAAGGATCCTCAAGACTTCTCCACCTTTCCCACCACATCCACAGTGGCCACCACAATGCACTCAACCTAAGATGCCTCAGCCAAGCCAACCAGCCACATCCGAGTTTGAGGATGAGGATGGCAACAACTACTGATTGTCGTTGACCAAGGTACGTGTGTTCTTTTGCTTTTATTCTTTCAGTACATTGAGGGCAATGTACGTTTTAAAGTTTGGGGGGTTTGTTTTTTTTGTTTTATTTTTGTTTTTATTTTAATATTAGTTTTTATTGCATTTTTGTCTAGTTTTATGTTTTTCGTGTTTGCTTAATGTCTTTCTGTCCCTTTTTCATTGTTTGTGTCGCATCAAAAGTCGTAAAGAAAATGGTAGTATGGCCAATGATGAGAAAAATAGGCTAGTTTTCAAAATTTTCCCATATTTCAATGCACAATGTCCATGATCATCTGCATGTCTTAAAATTTGGAAACTATTTGTGTGAATTTGGTGAAGCTAAGTGGACAAATAATTTCTTAAATACTCTGTGATTTTCACTTGATTCCGATATAGAGGCTTACAAACATGGGTGTGATTGAAGCATTGTTTGAACATACTTGGGCCTATTTTTATTGACTAAACTTCTTAACTAGATGCCATTTGAGCTTGCATGAGAAAAAGAATGGATATGACATATGTTCTTAAATTTCCAACCATTCAACATTCTTAGGTGATATATTGTTTCTTGCATTGAGATATCTTTGAGCACATTGATTAAATCATACGAGTTGATTGTGAATTGAGATTTTTTCTAGAACTTGTTCGGACATACTTCGAGGTGAAATACGGGCAAACTGTGACTTAAGAATTATTTAGGCAATTTTTTAAACCGTTTGAGCCTTCGAGCCACCTAATGACATCAATTAATCATTAGTAATCCTATTTGAGCTTAATTGAAAACAAATGGCATACATGAAAGCGTGTGATTGAACTCCATTCGGAATCTTTTACAAAATCCCATGTTGACCACCTAATGAATAACTTATACAATATTTCCGACCTTAAAGGGAGTAAGCATTAAAGAATTAATTTTTATAAATTATCCCCACTGAAAAATGAATTGGAGTGAAATAAAAAAAAGTACTTGGGATGAGGTAAATAAAAGCAAAAAGATGTGATTGAAAAAAAAATGATGAGTCAAACAAAGCGGAGTTGGGAAGTGAAAAGGGAAATGAAAAATAAAGATAAATCTCAACTTACTCCCTTTCTTGAATTGTTATCCTTCGTTTGTAGCCGTGATTCAAGACCTTACATTACAAGCTTAGAAGTCCTATTTAACCGGTCACAGTTTCCCAATATAATAGTGGAGAAGAGGTGCAGAATTTTGCCTATGGCCATTCGAGAGACACTTTCAATAAGTATGAAATTTTAATCAAATCGCACACATATCTCTTTGCATTGAAACATTGATTGGATGTTTTTTTTATCTTATCTCGACATAACTTTGAACCCTTTGTAGACCTCATGATCTATGTTCGTTTGATTTGAACTTGGATGAAAGTGTTTTTAAATGTAAGTTACAGGAATTGCGAGTTTGTGCGTGTAACCAGTTGCATGATTATATCTGAGTGTTGGATAGGTTGGAGGAGATTGGACTATCATGCACATTTTTGTTTTTGAGCGTAAACTAAGGAATAACATACTTAATCTCTGAGGTCGGTTTCTTCCATAGTAGTTCACGATTTTTTTTGTTCGTTGTTTGTTTCGTTGGTGAGTCTTTCTTTTATCTTTTTTTTGTTCTATGTTTGATCGGGACTAGAAAAATTCTAAGTTTGGGGGGTTTCGATAAGTGAAATTTATTGCACTTATATTTCATAGATTTTATCTTAGATTTTGTTGTTTCTCGAGCGTGTTGCTATGTTATTTGGTTGTGTTTTTGTCATTTGTAGGAGATGACGAAATTTTAAGGTGCTATGGAATATTTAGAGCATAAAAGAACATAAAATGGTGGAGGAAAGCAAAATAAAGAATAAAGGAGAGTTCAAGACTGAAGGCGGCAGCACGACCAGTCACCCACGCAGAAAAACAATGGCCCTGCACTGTTGTCTCTTGAAGTAGAAACGGAAGTCAGTAAGACAAGTGCACCAACGCGGAAAATCAGTTCCCCTGCACCAGTCCAAGAACTTTAGCGCTGCACAACAAACAGAAATCAGAAGAACAAGTGCACCCATGCTCTTAAATCGCGCCCTTGCACCACTCTTCTATGCTTTAGCGAGAGAAATCAGAAATACAAGTGCAGTTGCGCAGGTTTTGGCGTCGCAACACTACTTGCATGGGGTAATTTTGGGAATCTTGGTCTCTTAATTTAAAAAGGAGATTAGCTTGCATATTTTAGGGGATCACAATCAGAAAGAGAGAGGCGGTGGAAGTTAGGTTTGAAAAGGAGGGAAAGACAAGAGAACGAGGGGAAAAAAAAGCTTGAAGGTTGGAGAACACAATAAAAGACGGAGATCGCTTCCATCCGGGAATGGAGATGCATCCTTTACATATATTTTTGTTCTTTCTCTTCTTAATATTAATATTGTGATGGAATATTTTCAGATTTTTTTATTTTATTTTACATTCCTTCATGAACTAATTTGCTCATCTAAAGAAATGATGTAGACCGGAACCCATGTGTTAGGATTTTTGATATTATTATTTGATTTCTTTGTTTAATTTATTTTTGTTTTTCTGATTCATTACTTTCAACGCTATTTGCCATAGGTTGATAGATTTATGTGTTTAAATTCATCACTCGGGAGAGAGAATTATAAACAAGACACAAAAAAACACCTCGTTAGTAATTATATTGCTGGAAGGCGTATAACTCTATCAAAACCTTGAAGAATTTTATGTCAGTCACATTATTTAATACTAGATTGTTAATAGGAATATTGTAATCTATATTAGATAATTAATATCTATCATCACTTGGGAAAGGGGATAGATAATAGTTGAATTCTAGGCTAATAAATTGAAGAGTTTATAATATAGATATCTTATAGATTAAACATGGTGGAAGGTTGAACGAAGTCGAGTACCTCTAGAATTCTCTCCTTAATTGTTCGTTTCTAGTAATTTATCTCTTGATTTTATTGAAATATTTTTAGTAATATAACATCTTAAAAATTTGTAGCTTTAAATAGGATTAATTTAGGCTAGTTACAAACATTTAGTGTAATATTAAATATTCAGTCTCTGTGGGATGATACTCTACTCACCTTTACTAAAACTTGATCCGTGCGCTTGCGAGCGAATAAAAATAACGCAACAGGTTTTGGGTTTGGGTCGGGTCAGGATATTTTATTGGTCAAGTTAGATGGGTCTGGGTCCGGGTTATTTTAGTTCGGACTCGGGTATTTTAATTAATTGATTAAGTGTTCAATTAAATAATTAATGGGTTTGGTTGATTTTATTAATTAATTGGTCTTAGATTAATGATTTAGGTGAGCCCAGTAATCCATGAGAATTATCGGGCCGAGTTACTTTGGGCTAAGTTAGTAATGGGTCAGACTAAGTGTTAACGGGCTAGTTTAAGTTAATGGACTAGTTTACGTTATTAATGGGCTAGATTAAGTTGATGGGCCAACTTTAAGTTAATGGATCAGTCTAAGTGGTTAATGGACTATTTATAATCGGTTAAGATTTTATTGGGTCAGTCTAGAAATTTATGAGCTTAAGTTAAGTGGTCAGCAGCTCGAACACATCCTTGGAGAAAATAAGTGATCGGTAAATATATATTTAATTCATGCATGTATTTTTATGATATATAAGTATGATTTTTAAGAAAATAAATTATATATATTTACGGAAAATTTTTCATGAAATAAAGAAATAATGATGATTTTTAAGTTCATGCATCATACAATAATTTTTAATGTAAAGTTTAAGGTCATGTTAAGAAAAAATAAAGTTTTAAGGAAGTTGACGTGAAGGTGGAAAGTGATGTGGTTGGAGGCCGGGATACCTGGGCCCGGTAATCTTCCTGTTAATGTTATAATGATCTTATGGATCCAGCGGTAAGGGCTGGTGAAGTGGCAGCATAGAGGTGGAAACCTCACCGTCACGTACGTTGGTTTTTATGATTGATCAATTGTCAAAGTTTAAGGCCACCGACATGGATACAACCTATAATGTTTAAAGAATTTAAGACATGTCATATTATGAGATGTATTAAGTATAAATTTTATGATGAAGTATGGTGATAATTTTATGTTTCAGTAGAATATTAACGTTTTTAAGATCATGCATGTATAAGTAATATTTATGATATTTTATAAGATAAGTGCTTGCATGTGGGTTCATGTTGTTATATAAAAATAGAACGTGTTGAGCCTCTAGGCTCACTAGATTTAAATGGTGCAGGTGAAAATGATTTTATAAATGAGGATATGGTCCCTAGTGGCGATGAGGACTTCTGAGTATCCAGTGCAGCTAGCTTACCCGTGACCATCGCACGCTTATGATATGATATTTATTAAGGAATTTTTAATATGTTATTATTTTTATTCCACACATGAATATTAGTTATTTTTATGGATTTGAGGATTTAGACATATGCATAAGATTTACGTATGCATAGATTTGATGAGAGAATATTATTTAATTTTTTATGTTACGGATTTTGCATGCAAGGATTTTAATAATGATTAAGTATTTAATTTAATTAATTTATGTGCATGTAAATTATTTATCAAGTATTATGTTATATGGAATATTATTTTAAGTACTCCCTCCGTTCCAATTATATTTTCCATGTTTTTTTTTGTTTGTCCCAAATATATAGTCATATATCATATTTAATAATATTTTTTTATACTTCTTTACTAATACAACCCTATTAACTACACATTGAAAATTGTGCAATCATTTTTTAATACATTAAATAGAGATAAAATAGGAAGTTTATATAAAATTTGTTTTTCCAATAAATTTTTCTTAATCTGTGTGAAAAACAAAATAGGACTATGTAATTGGGACGGAAGGAGTATATTATAGATGTGTATGGGCATATATATATATAGAGAGAGTTTCTTTCAAGTGCCCACCTACCATGCCCACCAATGATGTGTCACTATTCTATTGGATGTGATAAATTGTAGGTCCAATAGAATAGTGCCACATCATTGGTGGGCATGGTAGGTGGGCACTTGAAAGAAACTCTATATATATATATATAATATGAATATTATAAAGTAAAGAAATGGAATAAAGTATTTTAAAAAAAAATCTCAGTAGTGATTTTGGGTCGTTTCAACAACAATTGAAAGTGCATTAAAGAATAATATATATGCAAATTACACAATTCATAAATCATATATATTACCTGGAAGTGCGAACAGAGCAGTGGTAAGAACGTCATATCTTGGAGTCCACCATGACATGAAAGGAACCAGGTTATCACGGGCAATCTCTTGAATGGGTACCACAAATTCACTCGACCACATCACATTGAGTTTGGCTATAGCCAGTGAAAAGCGACGGTCAACTAGTTCATCCCATATGTTCTCCCCCAAGGAATAAGGAAAATTAAAGTGATCCTCAGGAACAGTGGGTGGAAAGCCAAATTTACGGGCCAAAATCAATGGATTGTACACCTCGAAAGAAGATTAACATTGTCACTGGTGAAAGAACCGCAGGTGACCACAAACCTTGGATGGAGACAGGAAGTCCTCACATCATCAACAACTTGGAGAAAAGACTTATTTTGTGGGACATAAAACGGGGGATCCAAGAGTGCTCTGGCGTGTCCAGGTGTACGGGAAAATAATAGCACCTCCCTTCACCAAGAGTATTAAAAAAGGTCATCAAAAAATCATTTGATATGGTAGTGGTGCAGTGAGCCAAAACTTTGTTGTCAGAAGTGTTGATGCTGCTGAAATAAAGACTCCTAATGTCGGGGAAGTAAGAAAAAAGCCAAAGTTGGAGAAACCAAGAGACTCCATGGAGTTTGCGCAGGGGGTATCCAGTACACTTTTGTTCAAACCTCGATATACTGACCCAAAAAACAACACTCCTAAATTGAGCACATTCGCAGTGCTCAATGAATGGGCCAATAACAGGAATTCGGTGGAGGGGAGTCCAGAAGCAGAACAAAACAAGAATTTACAAATTAAAACCCACAAGAACAAAATATGTTCTTCTGGGGTGGGGACCCCCGAATTGGTGTACCAATTAAGTACTTATGATCGATGCATAGGAGGTATGAACAGTATTCTCCTAAGTTTGGAAGGTCTTTGGATGGGATCAAGCCTATAACATCTAAGCTTAAGACAGGAAGCTTCAACAAACAAATAACATCATGGAGAGTGATGGACATTCGGCCACTGGAAAACACAAAGGCGTTGCAAGGGGGAGCCCATAATCAAAGAGCACTTTCTAAAAGACCTGCTTGCAGCGGGAAAAGGGCTTTTGTGAATTGAATGAAATAGTTCAAGCCTTGAGATTTTTACATGGTCCCAAAGTGAGGCTCTAACCTATCAACCCAGGTGATCCATTCAGGGGAAAAGCACGGCCAAGATTTGAATTTTGCAGCCTTGGCCGATGGTTGCAGAAAACCAGTCAAGATCAAAGAGGAAGCGAACAAAGAAGCGAGAGAGTAAAGATTTTTAAAGACTGTTTCATGGAAGGGAACCTTTACATAAGGGGGATGGACTAAAGAGGCTAGAATCTCAGTGAACTCGGGCTTATCGGTGGAGAGATGCAAAGGCCTGAAAATAAATGCCCAGTCATGGGTATGTTGTGACACAAAGCCCCAAGAAACAAGAAAGAAGAGAGATTTCCTGATTAATTCTATGGTTCCAGAAGCATTGGACGAACCATCAGGAACAAAGTCCATGAGTAGGGTTGGGAGAAACTGCACGTAAAAATCAGACAACAAGAGGTTAACCACAACTTTTAGTTCACTTTTGTTTTTTGTGCATGGTTTGTGAAGAATGAAACGAAAAGAGCCTTACCTGTCGGATAAACAACGACGAACTTGAAGAAAATCCCTAAGAAAGTGTCAAGTTGCAGGAATGAAAATGGCAACATAGAGAAGTCGGCAAGAGGAGAAAGACGAGTGAATGCGAAGGGTTAGGAGAGAGAACAACTTGGGAATTGGGGAGAAATAATAGCAAATCTTGATTGACGTGATCAAGTACTGCAAAGATCAAGGAACAATATCACAAATGCCAACTTCTGAAACAGTAAGTATATCTGAATAAAGCCCATGAAAGTTCTTCAAACTTGAAAAGCCCAGTAGTCCATATTTGGAGTCCGGAAAAGATGTGGTTCCTAGTCCAAGTTCGATGGCCCGATGGGCCATCCTCCTAAGGGGGAAATTTCTTAGTCCATAAAATAAATTTATTTTCTAAGCCCAATACGAAGAGTTCTCTCAGCCCAGCTCCTGAAGAATCATAGCCCAATTGTTTTGGCCCTCTAGAAAAGAAGAAACCCAGAAACCAAGATCCCAACGACAAAATTGGAAAGGGAAGAATAATTCAAAAATTCAAGATTTGGTCAAAATTGAGTTGTGGGAATGTGGAGAAAAACGTGGCCCATTATGAGAGGTGGTGGGAGGTTATGCAAAAATTGGAAACAAGAAGCAATGGGTAGGAAATTTTGAAAATCAATCATGACAACAAAATTACAAGCTTCAAAAGCTCTCGAATTCTTCAGAAATTTTTCTAAAAATTCTCGAATTTTCATCGTGTTCTTATATTTGTTCCAGAAATCCAGTGTAAATTTTTAGTTCATATTTCGGAGTTCCTCGAACATCCCTGTACTTTGTTTTTTTTCTGTTTTTATGGCAAACATTTGTCATTTTCAAGTTTGTAGTAACAAGGTCGAAAATTCGATTGTTATTAGGACTTTTTCTTAATAATTTCTTGTGTTCTGTGGCATATAACCGATGAAATTGAGACCGAAGACAAAACCGAGGCTCACTTTTCGCTTGGTTTAGAAGTTCGATTTTTATTTTATTTTCATTTTATTTTGGCACAGTTGTGCCTGGAACGCCCGCGACACACCCGATCGAGCCATTTTTGTGTGCAAAAAATATGTAATATTTCTCATAGAATAATTCTCAATTTAGTCCCTCATTTTTTACGTGGTCTCGATTTCGTTTCTCATTTTTCAATTGATCCAATTTATTCCTACAATTTTCAAAAGCTTCTCGAAATCGCTCCTTTCGTCCAATTAGAAGTTAAAATAGACTGGATGAGACAGGTGAAAGTGACCTATTGAATATATTGGTTTTATTCACAATCTCATTTTTTTAAAAATATTTTTATTTTTTATTTTTATATTTAAATTGGAAAAAAAATGTTTTTAAACTAAAATTAAAAATATAGTTTCAAGATTAATTTTCGCAGAATATGTATTTTTTATTATTTGTAATTTATTATTTATTTTTAATATTTACAAACATAATTATATATATTACATATTTATATTTGATATCTTATGAAAATTAAAATTTATATAGACCGTATCTTACTATTAAATAAAATTAAATAATTAATTAGATTTGATCTCAAATGAGTAATTTATTATCAAGGATATTAAATAAATTTAAATTAAAAAAAAAATTAGAAACAACGTTATGAAATGTGCTTATAGGATATTTGAATTTTGAAAACATATTCGATTATTTTTATGCAAAAACTCCATATATTTAAGTAGATATTTGTATTTTAAATAAAAAAACCGCAATAAATTTTATTTACATATAATAACATTATTAAAAAGAATAAATATGTTTATGTTGTAGATGTGTGATTATTTATGATCTTTATTTTTTCATGATTTTTTTATTTATTTTAGGTCCCTATAATTTAAAAATATCATAAATTAGTCCCCAAAATATATTTTTAACCATAAAATTAATAAAAGGACTAATTGCCTTGCAATTTTCAAAGTTTAAGGACTAAAAGTGTTGCTTTAAAATGTTAGGAACCAAAGATATGAAAGTATAGAGTAAAATGTACTTTTCTTTGTTGACTCTTTTTACGTTAAAAGATTAAAATTTTCAAAAAAAAACTCACCATTTTAACATGAGTCACCTAAACAAGTCTAACTATATTTGAATAATATTATCAATATTTCACGGTTAGAATTTTCAAATGTAAACAAAAACTATAATACTACAACAAAACAATAGTCGAATCAAACTTATTTCATTTTATTTTGAAAATTTAATGAAAATTCGCACATGAAGAGGAAAAATAATTAATATCAATGGTTTAGCATCAATCGAGAAAAACCTAATATTCAATCCAATTTATGCATAAAAATTACAAATATGAATTCAAAACATAATGTTTGATGAAAAATAAAAAATCTCAAATCTAATTAGTTAATACAAAAACGAAAACAACATATTTCTCAAGAAAATAAATAAATAAATGAAAGTATCATATTCCCCAAGAAAATAATAAATACAAAAAAACGAAAGAAAATTGAATTTCAAACACAAAAAATAAAAGACATAGCACATACAAATTTGAAAAAATAAATTAAGAGATTACGTAAAAAAAAATAAAAATGAGAGAGATGTGTTAAACAGGTTAGATCTTTCTCTTCTGTATATTTTAACAGCTAATTGGACGGAAGGACCGATTTCTCGAAAAGCGTTCAAATATTGGAGAATAAATTGGGTCAATTGAAAAATGAGAGACGAAATCGAGAACACTTCACATAACGATAGACTAAATTGGGCATTATCCGTAAAAAAAAAATAAAAAAAATAGAGACGGGTTAAACAGGTTAGGTGTATTCATCCCGTCAATTTTAACAAATAATTTGACAAAAAGAACGATTTCGGAAATCGTTTAAAAATTGGAGGACGAAATTGGGTATATATATATATATATATATTTGACAAAATTCATACTTGGATTTAAACATGAAATATTTTAAGGGCAATTTGCTCAAAAATCCCCAAATGCAAAAATGTTTTGCTTTGGGGTCCCTAGTCATAAAATGTGGTACAAAACAATACAAGATGTGGTACAAAACCATACAAAATGTGATACAAATGAACAAAATATGTGGTACAAAAAAATGGCTAGGGAGTGTAGAGCAAAACATGTTTGCATTGGGAATTTTTGAACAATTTGCACATATTTTAAAACGTATTCATATCATAGCATATCTCATCATGACATGACATAACATATCATAATTCATAGCAAAACTTTAACTTATCATGACTTGGCATATATTGACTTGACTTGACATGACATGACGTGGCATAACACTCCAATTCATCTATTTATTCGTGGTTAACTGATCAGTCCACTATATGTAATCCTTCTAAGGGGTGAGGTCATGGAATGGTTATTATTACCCATCGCATCAATGTCAAAACTTAGCATGGTTCGAAAATTCCCTTTCCATTCTTAATTCGAATCTTAGCAGTGACTTAAAAATTTTTATTATACATGCAACAAAGATATATAAAAACAATTTGAACATATTATGACGATCAAAACTTTAAAGCATACAAAATATTTTAAAACAAAAGTCCACTTACAATACTTAGAGTGCGATCTTGGATCTAGAGAATTGTGCAGCTCTTCTCGAAAATTCAAGAGTGAATTTTTGAACACTGCAGCCCCTTTTCTCAAAAATTAGCATGCTTTCTTGACTGAATTTTTGTAGCGTTTTCTTCCTTCTTTCCTACCCTAATTCTCAAAAATTTGGAGAAAAATTTAGAGAACTTTCGTGTGTATTTTTCCTTAAGCTTTTAGCCTCTATTTATAGGCACCCAATAGAAGTTAAGATCGACTAAGATCTTCGTTTTCAAAGTTTTAATATAGCTCTATCTCTTAGGATTTGACTTCATCTAGAATTCGATCACTTATCTTGTCTTGTATACTGATTATCTTGGAGCATAACATATAATATACTAATTATCTCACAAAATAAATAAAACAAAATCCTCACCTTATCAAAAAATTTTGGTTTTTACATCCTCCCCCCTTATTGGAAGTTCCGTCCTCAAAACTTGGGTGGAATTGGTCTTCGAAGAGGTAGGAATACTGTTCTCGCATCTTATTTGATAATTCCCACGTGACCTCTCTTTCAATGTGATTTGACCATTGTAGCTTGACATACGGTATGGTTTTTAGTCGGGGGACCTGATCCGTGTTATCCACTATTCGAATAGGACCTTCTTCGTATTTCAGTTTTTCATTCAATATTCCTTCGGCCAAGAGTTGTCCAGTTTCCAGGATATGGCTTGAGTCGGGAATATATTTTCTTAGTTGCAATATGTGGAATACATTGTGGATCCTAGACATAGCAGGCGGTAGAGCTAGTCGATAAGCCAAGGTTCCCACCTTATCTAGTATCTAAAACGGTCCTACGTATCGAGGGTTCAGCTTCCCGGCTCTATTGAACCTCACTATTCCTTTCATTGGCGAAACTTTAACATAGGATTTGTCACCAACCTTGAACTCTACTGGCCTTCGCTTTAGGTCGGCCCAGCTTTTCTGTCGATCCTGAGCAGCTTTGTGCCTTTCTTTAATGATGGCGATGATAAGTTCATTTTGTATGCATTAGTTCGTGATATTTTTATGTCTATTTTTTGTGCATTCATATTGCTTTTATGTGTTTTAGTGCATGCTTGTGTATTTCACTCATCGGATTAATTTTGTAGGAAAATGAATTGTTGAAGAGTAAATTACGGAGCAGCTTTGTTCAAAAAATCAAATTTAATTTTACAGAGATCCAAATCCAATCTCTACTATTCAGAATGAAGATCAAGATGTAAATGAAGCTTTTGTCTAAATTTCAGCTTGATCCGACGGCTAGAACTCGAGATATAAATTTTTCAAAATCATCGCTGGCAGCAGAAATTTTGCATTGCGCGCGCGCGAATCAGAGTTCCAGAACTCTGTTTTTTTGTTCTGCACGCGCGCAAGACTTCTTCCGCGCGTGCGCGCGTGTTCTGGTGTCATATTTATATGAGAATCCTATTTTGTGAAGGAAATTAATTGGTACAAGATCCGGACACTATAAATGGAAGATATATCATATTTTTGGGGGTTCCGAAAGTTCCAGATGACAGACAGAGGCGGCGGCTACGGGCGTGGAGATTGAAGACGCTCCATCAGAGTTTTTCTTCTTTTCTTCTTTTCTTTCTTAATTTTTGTTTGACTATTGTTTTCAATTATTGAGTAGTTTATTTTCAACCAAGACGGCGTAATTGAGCCGAACAAATTCATGTAGATAACTTGGATGTTTGTTTGAGATTTTTCAGACTTGATTTTATTTTATTGATTGTCAGATTTATATTTGTCTTGTGAATAGCCTGATCAACTGTTTGCTTGCATGTTAATTGATTCCAAGTCGACAGAGGAGGAATTGATTTTGATCACTCTGATAATCAACATATTGTAAAACCGACTAGAAATAGAATTCGGTTTTAGTGTGCGGTTTGAGTGTAAACTGAATTTTTACAAATATTTAATGCATTCAAATTTGATTAGAATTACGAAAGATTAATCCGTCAATATTTGAGTAGGTTTGATTGTTCTAAAAATAGACATTTGAACAAGTTAGGAGAATTTCCGTAATCTAAGATTAAATCTGAGTCTTGAATCGGCTACATGCTACATGATTTGTTCAGTACATACGTGTGTCTTGGTTATCTCGTTTTAATTAAATTTTTTTTCAACTATTTTAATTCTTATTTCTTCAGAAGTTTTTATTATAAATTCTTATTTTATTTAAATCAAATTGGTTTTTATGATTTTGTCTAGATTAAGCTAAATAATTAATTCTTGAGAATCGACTGCAGTCCCTGTGGGATCGATACTTGGACTCTCTGTCCACTTTACGCTTTCCAGTAGATTTATATCACAACAATTTAGCCGGTCAAGTTTTTGGCGTCGTTGCCGTAAACTGTTTAGTTAATATTAGGATAGATTTTTTGCTTGAGACTAGATATTTTATTATTGTTATTTATTTATTTATTTATTATTTATTATTAATTTTATTCTATTTTGCTTGTGAGGTACTTGGAGATGGATAATCGACATGTGTTTACAAGGTTTGGCCAACAATACTCGTAGTCTTTCTATGCTTCTTGGGGGAGATTCACTGATTTGGCAAAAAACTTTCAATGCCATGATTTTTCGAATTACACTCTAGTTCAAATTTTTTATGGTGGTTTGGATGCGACAACAAGAAGTTGGGTAGATTATGGAGCTTTGTCAACTGGTAGTCACTTGTTTCACAGAGATTACGACAATGCGATGCACTTGTTAAATGATATGGCAGATTTCGACTACCATTGGCATTGTGATCCTTCACTGCAAGGTTGGAGTCACAAATATCCTCCAGAATTAAACCCCAAAAATTTTGCGAACTAACCACCGGAGTATCAAGAAGAGTGTATCGGGTATTTTGAGGATGATCATGTGGCTCAGTTGGAGAACATGGTGCGACAACAGACAGAGATAAATCAGTTCTTAGAAAGCCGCATCAAGTCTTTAGGTCTTCTGGATGAACAGATTGCGCTTCTTAGAGAACCAATTTTTGAGATTTGCCATGAGAATGAAATAATTGAGCCAGAGCAAGAAGAAATATTTTTTGAAGAATCTTCATGTGACGAGGAGCCAAAAGTGACAGTGGAGGAGGAAGAAATTTCCAAGGAGAAAGATTTGACCTCGTCAATGGTCTTTACATGTACACTAGTTGAAGATATTTTCTTGCCATTGACATCGACTCCACAATATTGCATCCTCTATGAGCTTCAGCCTAGATTCGGAGTCTCGTTCTAAAAGAAAAAATTCATGTCGAGTATTGCTGGACCAACAAGCTTGAACTGCATATATCACGCCAAGCTTGAGGGCGAAGGAAATCAAGACCCATACATAGAATCGTATGATTCTTACTATGGGCGGCAGCCGCTCTTTGATGGTTGTTTCTGCATAGTCGGGCTGTAGACTATAAACTTAGCGCTGACTGGGAGGCAACCCAATGTTCTCTTTTCATTATTTTTTTTAATTGTTATTTTTATTTTTATTATCTTTTGCTAATCCAATGCCTTACCTGTCGCCTTTATATGTGCAGTATATTGCCCCGCCACCAGAAGTTGCTGTTGGACTTTTACAAAGTAGGAAGAGGACGAATACGAAATCAGGGGAGTGTTATTTTTGTTTTCCTTGTGTGTTTGTTTCGCATTCTATTCATTGTTCTGAAGCATTGAGGGCAATGCTTTGGATAAGTATGGGGGGGGGGGGGTAGATTAGTTTTGTTTGTGTTGTTGTTTGCATTCATTTGGTCTAGTTTATTGCATATAGTTCGTATTCATGCATATCATTATGTTTTGTGTTTATGTTGTGTGAATAAATAGAATGATGACTATTGGCCGATGATGATAGAGTTGTCGAGAAAAAAAAATTTAGAAATGTTGCTTTTGATTGAACATGAGAAGCTATTGGTTGAATCGTGAATATTTTTAAGCACGCATGTTAGACTAGTGTAATGTAGCGATGTAATTGATAAAGGAGTGCTGGATTGTAACACTTGCACTGAATTGTCATAGGTTGCTAAACATTCTTAGGATAGATTCTTTTGAAGTTGCATGAAACTGGAATGACATGGAACACACACACATTTACGTTAAACTGATAGTGTATTGTGAACAATCAGAAGTTTGTGGTTTTTAGTTCTTGAAGTTGAAACTTATCGGAGGCTATTTTGTTCATGATTCATTTTTAAATATGTCGTTGTTTGCATTTTGTTTTTGCATATCTTGCTCGAGGGCGAGTAAGGTTTAAGTATGGGGGTGTTGATAAGTGTATTTTGTATGCATTAGTTCGTGATAATTTTATGTTTATTTTGTGTGCATTCATATTGCTTTTATGTGTTTTAGTGCATGCTTGTGTATTTCACTCCTCGGGTTAATTTTGTAGAAAAATGAATTGTTAAAGAGTGAATTACGGAGCAGCTTTGTTCAAAAAATCAAATTTAATTTTAAAGAAATCCAAATCCGATCTCTACCTTTCAGAATGAAGATCAAGATGTAAAAAGCTTATGTCCAAATTTCAGCTTGATCCGATGGCTAGAACTCGAGATATAAAATTTTCAAAATCGTCGCTCGCAGCAGAAATTTTGTATTGCGCGCGTGCGAGAATTGAGCTCGCGCGTGCGCGAATCAGAGTTCCAGAACTCTGTTTTTTTGTTCTGCGCGCGCTAGAGACTTTTTCCACGCATGCGCGCGTGTTCCGGCTTCAGATTTATACGAGAATCCTATTTTGTGAAGGGAATTAATTGGTACAAGATCCGGACACTATAAATGAAAGATATATCATATTTTTGGGGGTTCCGAAAGTTCCAGACGATAGACAGAGGCGGCGGCTACGGGCGTGGAGATTGAAGACGCTCAATCAGAGTTTTTCTTCTTTTCTTATTTTCTTTCTTAATTTTTGTTTGACTATTGTTTCAATTATTGAGTAGTTTATTTTCAACCAAGACGGCGTGATTGGGCCGAACAAATTCATGTAGAAAACTTGGATGTTTGTTTGGGATTTTTCAGACATGATTTTATTTTATTGATTGTCAGATTTATATTTATCTTGTGAATAGTC